>NC_138149.1:28424900-29097400 GCF_964199315.1 Orbicella franksi | reverse complement strand
AAAAGTCAGGTTTTATTGCCCATAATACCATATACCTACTTCAACCAAAGAGACTGAATAATTTGGCGCGTGGATCCACTGATATACTGAAACATACTATGAGGGTTATTATGAACTCTTCTACAGTCATTATTCTTGTTTATTTGTATAAACTGATTGCTCATGAAGTGCATCTGATCCCCATGATAATCTTCAATTTGGAAATTGATTCCCCGAACCCAGTCTGTAAAAAGCCGCCCACTCTTCTTAGAATGGGTTGCTGTGCAATTGGTACCCCAGCTAATCCTAGCGAACAAGAAGTTCATCGATATTACTCCCATATTCAGAATATTGCATTCTATAACGCACCAAAACGTTAACAACGGAGATCTAAACGAGTAAACTCTTTTCTCTTTCAGAGCACATCACTTTACTGTTTGTAGGAGATATTTCCTTTTCTGGCCCCCTCAAATATTACGTGGAACACAAGTATCACACATACAACGACTCGTTTAATGATGTGGCACCTTACATCAGACAAGCTGATATTTCAGTTGGTAATTTGGAATCTCCTTTTGTTAGCCAAGATGTTTATCGCCACATGTACAAAGGAAAAAAGACAGTTATACTAGATGCGAGTCCAGAAGCTGCCCCAACATTGAGGTACAATAACCGTATCAATATGGTTTAGTAAAAATGACGCCTAATTAAATTGTTTACAAATTCGTCTTTAAGTTGAAGAAAACCAGAAAATATAAGTTTACTAAGATAGAAAAATACCAAGGAAAAAACAATAAACCATAAAGGAACAAGGATGGAGAAGATTGGCACGTACTAAAAACGATGAGCCTGAAAAGTTCTGGATAAATTTTTCAAGATGAGCAAGCCATCACGTAACTGCTTTAACTTTTTCAAGGACTACTGTAAAGCGTAATCGCGGAATGAAAATTTTGTGAGGGGCGAATTTGCCGATATTGGTAACCATGAAAAAGCCAACAGTTAGCAGTTAAGGTAAAGTCCAATAATCATGGTAACCACCTGTCTATCTGTATTATCGTGTAACACCTTGTAGTGAGACCTACCTGAAGTTCTAAGTAGTTAATATTTACGAGCAGAATAACTGACTGCCTACACCCTGTATAATGGAATAGCCTAGAACAACAATGAGCCGATTGGCAGTCAACAGGGGTTTAGAATTTCTAAACGAAACATTAGATCATTTGTTTGGAGCCGAGCACAAATTCAGGCGTTTTCTAAATTGTTCTTCGGTAACGCCCCCGTGGTGGGACGCCGGATTACATTCTGGTTATATTCTGGCTACGCTCTGAGTATGTTTTTGGATTAAACTCGACTTTTGGAACCAAGTAACTGCGTATTCTCTGTTAAAGCTGTTATCACAATTTATTAATTCGCAGGTCAACACATAGACTACGTCAAGCCAACTTAAATTATTGATTTTATCATTTGGCTGAAGTAAACCTCTGCTTCTTTTCAGTTTTGCAGGATTTGACGCAGTCACAGTCGCCAACAATCATTTCAACGACTTTGGTTCCGAAGGCGCCAACTTCAGCGTGGATATTCTCAAAAACATAGGGATTCAATATTTTGGTATAAGTTTTGGCAAATATGACTCATCTCAGGTACAGTTTTATCATTTCTTTCGGTATATATTCTTGGATGTGTATGTTTTATCACTTGTTGGTCTTAAACGTATATCAAAGTCCGCACTGGTGGCGATTTCTTAAAGAAGCCTAGTCACGGTATTTTGTGTCATTTTGGCCAGGTACAGAATTAACTTTAAATTTGAAGAAACCTGAAAATACTAGTTCACTAAGATAGAAAAACACAAAAAGAAATGGTAAATCATAAAGGAAAAAGGATGGTTAAGAATGGAGAAGACTAACATCGATTATAAACGACAAACTTGAAAATTTAGGCTGAACTTTTCAAGATGAGCAAACCGTGACGGTGCTCCATTAACAAAAGTGATTTAGATGGGCACACATCTTACCCACGTCACATCTTCGTTAAACGATGGACATTAAGGTTGCGACATTGATATGGCTGAAGGTTGACGTTTTACTGAGCCTCTTACATAATTAGCTTGTGAAGATTTCCGGGCAGGTGGGGCTCGTTAGTTCTTGGGTCAACAGCGTGATTCCAATACAAGATGAACAACTCTCTTTAAGGCGCAGATCCATGATCACCCGAGATCGACGGATGCCGATGATGTGAAGGTTAATTACGTTTTTATGACTGTTATTCTGTCTCGGCTATCTTCTGTGCCGCTCTCTCTTGGATATAGGATCTTGATCTGAACTAAGGACTCATTCCTTGTGGTAAAAGTTTGAAGTTGTCCTTCGGTAGTGTGTTGGGTGATTAGATTGACGATTTCAATTGAGGCCTTTCTGTATTCCTTGACCATGCTGTTACAGTAGCTCGGGGCCTCAATCAAATTGTCTGTTTTGTCCTTCTGTTAAGTAAGTGTAAGTCTGTTAGCTAATATCATTCTTTCCGAGTGAACCATGTTATGCATTTGGTAAGAGCCCGATTTAATTTCTGTGTGCCTCCTGCTCTTACGAAGTCTTGGTAACAGACGCGTCTTGGAGCAGAGCAAAATCACAGAAGCTTACAGCAAGGGTCATGATTTTACAGGTCTTTCCGTTCCTTTATCATCTCATACGGAAGAGTCAATTTCAACAAACCGACATCCCGTCTGTAGACACACTGAAATTTATCTTACATCAATTGTTTGTTCTCTTGTTATAGGAACCTCTGATCCTGGAAAGAAACGGCATCAAGATAGGATTTCTTGGTTACTGTGACATCATATCCATAAACAAAAACTGCACAGAAATGAGAATGTTGTTCAATTCTGGTCCTGCTGTTTATCGAGATGATATTGCCACTAGAGACGTCAAGAATCTAAAGAAGGTTGTTGAAATATTTTAACTTCTAATCAGTTGTGCTTATACTAAAAACTTACGACTTTCTGTTATTTCTTGGTTGAATACTTACAATATGAAAATTCATAAGCTTGATGAAATAACGATCCTTTTTGGTATCTCCGATGACAACCCAGGGAATTGTTTGTTAAATCATATAATCATTCTTGGGAAATATACCATTTATTTATGCCGTTGTAAAAATATCAAGCAGTCTTTATCCTTACTGAAGGCCAAAACAAAAGAAACTAAAAAAACTAGCACCTTTAATTGCAAACAAGAACAATAAAAAATCTATTCATTACAAAAATGGCAAAACATGTTGCCGTAAATATTTCAAGTTTCTCAATAGCTTAGTAGCAGGTATATAATTTTATATGCATATACTGATTTATAAATGTATCCGTACAAATTAGTATAGGTTTTTATTATATGGCTGTGTCTTACAAGGACTGGGAACTACCGAATTCTCGAATTTGATTGGCTTAAATCGATATTGACCGCGGTCTAGATTTTCCGATCTAGACCGGTTACGTTTTGGGTGAAAAAATGTCAACCTAAAATACAAAAATATTGACTATTTTTTTCTACAAATATTAGTGGAAACGACAAAAAGCCTAATGAAAAAAAAGTAAAGAGGACAAGCAAACTTTGGCATATTGAAATTCAGCTCATCGCCTTTCGCAAGCAAAATGTCAGCTAGTACAAACCAGTTACATTAAACGAATTATTTGTTTCTTGTTTGCCATATAATAAACATCTTATTAACCGAGCTCAGTCGGTCTGTATGGGAGAATCTTGACTCGGTCGTGTGTACAGTCCTCGGTCAAGATTCTCCCATACAGACCTCCTGCTCGGTTAATAAGAGCTAAATATTATCAACCGTAGGTAGGTAGGTAAAGTCTGCTTACGAGCCAAGTGGCCCATCAGGCCGGAGCTTATCCCGGTTTCTGTAGCATGAAGCGACTAGGAGTATTTCTACTCCCCCCTGGATGGGATGCTAGTCCATCGCAGGGTTACCCCCAGCATTAAGTTTGCCGGTACCCATTTATACACCTGGGTGGAGAGAGGCACTGTGAGAGTAAAGTGTCTTGCCCAAGAACACAACACAATGTCCCCGGCCAGGGTTCGAACCCGGACCGCTCGATCCGGAGACGAGCGCACTAACCATGAGGCCACCGCGCCTCCCTATTATCAACCGCACCGTTAATTAAATCTAGCTGACTGTGAATGTAATGTAATGTAAATTCGTAATTAGCGTTAGTGAGTAGTGTAAGCGTTAACGTTAGTGTAACTAACTATGTTATTGTTTGTATCCCTCTTGTAATTGTGTTTTAAGCAATAATAAAAATTAAAAAGTCATCCTTTCCGATACTGATCCAGTAAACCTAAATATAATCAGTTGGTAAGGGCTGAAATGGCCTAAAATTGACTGACCTAGCCCTTTAACTGCTGAACCTTGACAGGCATATCCTTTTATATGTAACGGCACAGTTGTGCAAAGGGCTTGTATTGCTGAGAGAGGTTGCCAGACAACTGATCTGCCACCTCCAGCAATTAGTAACTCACTGACATTACCAACCATAGGAAAGCACTAACAGTGATTTTTTTATTTAACTCTCGAAGGCTAACGTGGATATCATAGTTGTCTTCATCCACTATGGTCAAGAACTCTATCTAAGACCACTTCCGTACCAACTTCATATAAACAAACACCTAACGTCTCTTGGGGTGCAAATCATCATTGGAGCACATCCGCACGTGCTGCAACCTCATTATATCAAGGACAACAAACTGATAGCATACAGCCTCGGGAATTTCTTGTTTCACCCAAAGGAGACGATGGGTGGAAGCGATCCGGTAAGGTTTTTGATGGCTAATAATAATTGAGAAATGGAAAAGATGTTCCCCGTGTCTCTAACGAGTTATAAAAACACGAGTGGAAGTTTCGAAGAACAAGAAATGCTTTTGCATAATTATTTCGTTAACTTTGCTATATTGTTTGCTCTCTCCTTTCTCCAGTTTTCTAACAGTTTCTCGTTGTTTATTCCGCTTTAATTTCTTTTGTTTCGCAGAGCGTTTATGGAAGACTAGGCAAAAGACCCAATAAATTCTTGATAGAGTCGTTCGAACGCTACGTCCTCAGAAACTGTGAGAGTGTGAGAGCAACCCAGATGTTGAAAGTAACTATATCTAGGTACGTATTAATTAAGAGGTAAACATGCTTAGAGATACTTCAAGCTAGGCTAAAGCAAACAACAATCTTGCTTCCCAATTCAAGCTGTTTTCAATTGAGTGTCGAAAATAATCGGGTAATTACTTTGATTTTGGTTTTGGCTTTGGTTCTACTTCGGTTTGGCTGAGTAGTCTTTTTGGTAAGTAGTTGGTTTGGTTTTGGTTTTACGACACTCTATGAAAACCGCTCCATCATCCAACGTGGAAAATAATTTAGCATGAAAATTGTCTTGCCATAATCATCCTTTGCACTCTTTTTTTTTTTTTAAAAAAAAGGAAAAATATCTAATTTTCATGCCCAGACTGGATATTCTTATTTTTCTGCCCACTTTAGACTAAAAATATTATTGTCTGCGTTCTTAAATAACAGTGCATGTGTTTGAGTTAAATAAATCGGACGTGACAAGGAATTGAACTATCCGATCGATATAACTGTGTGGTGTCTGTTTTGTGGTACATTGTGCACGTGCTTTTTAGCGCACTTTTTCTCGCTATTTTGTTAGCCAGTTATGTTATGCTAGAAAAAAATATTACGATTTTTAAGGCAAAATAAAATTAAACTTAGAAACATGTGATTTTAATGTATTTTATTTCCCATCAACCCGCAAAAAAGTGTCCTCAAAATTAACAAAATCTCAACATATTCTCAGAAAATATCGCCAATTTTAACCTCGATATTTTTATAAAAAACGAAAATTACTAAAAAAAACGTGTATTGGTTTATCTGGTAATATATGATGACGTTTAACCTGGACAAACATTGCCAGGCAGTTCAGAGCTCGGTTACACATCAACAAAGCGTCCTCAAAACGGACGGTACCCAAGGGCGTAGCCAGGGGGACCTGGGGTGCCCGTGACCCCCCTCTTTGTAAGCTATTTTTAAGCAAACAACCTACAACGGGTGGCGAAAACGCTATCACAATCTGGTAAACACCCTCACTTTGACACAGTGTGACCCCCCACCCCCTCCCCCCGCCCCGCTTCCTTTGAAAAATCCTAGCTACGTCCCTGGTATTCAGGAATAAGCCGCCTATCTACCTGAAAGAAAGTACAATCCCAATAATATCTAATTTCTATAATCCTTCGTTTCTTTCAGAGATGGTGTTGTGAGGGCAAAATATCTGCCCCTGAAGATTGCATTTGATCCGAAAACCAGACGGATTCATCCTAAACCAAAAAAGAACCCGGGATGGGTTACTGTTTGTGGGGATGAGGATAAACAATGCCAGAACTTTGATACGTGTTGAAAACAATTTATCAGAACTTCTTAAATCCATTTCAGTCAGGCACCTTTTTAGTTATAATGCCTTCGAATGTAGCGCTCGATACATTTTATACCAGCGTGCTTTATAGGGAAATTGTCTAAGGGAGTAGTAAAGATATTTCACATTCATAATTTAATTATAATCGTTACTCCCCGTAAAATATTTTTAGGAACATTTTGACAATTTACTGACCCAGACTGGAATTCACCAGAACTCAGATGCCGGGCTCATAAAACTATTAAATCACCGACAAAATCACCAACCATATCAGTAACATCCGCATAAAAGCAAGTCAAAAAGTAGGAGTATTATCGAGACTGCGAAATCTAATACCTTACAAAGCAAAACTGATAATCTACAAATCATCCATCCTGCCTCACTTAACATATTGTCATCTCGTATGGCATAATTGCAGATCTTCTGACAGCAGGAACATAGAATGGATTCAAGAAAGTGCACTTAGAGCAGTATTTAACTCCCATTCAGAAACATATGAAGACCTTCTGGTTCGAGCAGAGCTACATTCACTACTAAATCGTAGACTACAAGATATCGCTATATTAATGTAAAGTAAAATATGGCCTTGCGCCGAGTATTGTTGACGAACTATTTAAGCAGAAAAATACTAGTTATTCACTTAGAAATAGTGATTCTGATATCACTACTTTTAGTACTATAAACTATGGAAAACATTCTCTAAGATATCAAGGACCGCGCATATGGTCGAAACTAGATAATAAATTGAAAGGCTCTCTGAATATCGAATTTGTAATCTTTTAAAAAGAACATTAGGAAAAAAGACCTCACGTCTTTTCTGTACAACGACAATAATTGCTGTAACCTCTGTAATTCTTAAAGACTACCTATAATATGCCTACTTTTTTCATGTACTACTTATAGATGCGTTTTTGCAGATTGATTGTATATACACTTCTTTTGTTTTTTTACTTATTTAATTGTAAATAATTTAATTTATTTTTTTGTTGTGTCCCCAATTAGTAGTTAATACTAAATGCATTGACTCTTCAATAAAGCTGTTATTGTTATTATGCAAAATGATTTATTTTCATTAGTACTACGATTTGTTTGCATTCACCAGAACTCAGATGCCAGGCTCATACTACTATTAAAATCATCCATGTAATATGATTTATTTTCATTAGTACTAGGATTTGCTTTTAGATCAAGTTATATTACAGAAAAAAAACATTATCGTCGTCGTTTTCCATCAAACGGTCAAAAGCAGTTATTACATTATCAGTAAACTCGCAAAGAAGGTAATTCTAAGGCCCCGTTCACACTAGGCCAATTTGAAGACGCAGCTTTGTTTCTAGCGGAGGTCCGGCGGCCCGAAGGGCCGCCAAGCGGAGACCCATACTCATATAGGAAAGAAAAGGAAACCCATGAGTTGATTTTCTCATGGTTATCATGGCTAGCGGTATTGCTCGTGGGCACATACGCACGACGACGGCGACGACGGCGACGACGGAGTCGCGCAACATGGCGGCCATACTCCAAATAATAGCTCGACATGCGGCCTTGGTTTACGGTGTACTCCTTTGATGTTGGACATCCGTGTTATGATCAATTGACACCTGTCAAAACAAGGTATCCGCTGACCAGTATCACGTGACCATATCGCGGGATCAAGTTTAGTGCTCATCGAGGTCACGTGTATTTTTGCTGGTTTTCCATTAGATCGCGGGCTCATCTCAGGTTAACTTGTTGAAAACTGGGCAGGATTGTTCGGAAGCCGGTTAACGCTAACCCAGGATTAAAAGTTAACCGAATTATAACTTTTTCTTCTATACAAATGTATTTTGCTACCTTGTTTTGTCTATATAGTGATTATTAAAACCCAAAACAGAAGGCCAAACAATATACAGAAAACCTCAACGCAAAGTTACAAAACTCAAATCAAAATTCTACCTTCTCCTGGGTTAGTTTAATTTGGCTCTGAACAACCCGGCCCAGGAGCTACGCTTTTAGGCTGGCAAAAAACTATATATTATGGTTAGGCCTACCGTCCACACTAATCCGTCACGAAAACGGAGCTTTTCAAAATGCTCTTCAGACTGGAAAACGCCGCCTTTTCGTTTTCGTGTGGACGTAAAACATTTTGAAAACACAGCTTTTCGAAAATGATGACGTTACACTAATCATGTGATTTCCTGCCCGAGTTTAATTTTCACACAAATCCAAAATGACCGGTGATTGGTGCGTTTTAAAATTCCGCCGGCGTCAGGATTTCAGGACGAAGTACCTTTGAAAAACGCCGTAACGGTTTTCTATTTTGTCCGACGTCGTGAACGGGGCCTAAGGCATTCATCATAATTAGAAATATATTTTTATTCAACATTTCAAAAATGTCAAGGTAAAGAAATAAACTATTAAAGCGAATGTGTGACTAAAAATATTAGACTGACAGTGTGAAAAATATCATCAAGACTGGCTCAAAGTTCAGTGTGTCAAGCATGACAGTGATTCAGGGACGGGGCGATGTCATTTTCGTGTCCCGTCCAACTGACACAAAACAATGACTTCAGCCACGATTCGACTTATACCATTCGAGCAGAGGACAGCGTTTAACCTCGTCCCCAGGGTTTTCCCTTAAGATTGGGAAAGGGGAAAAAAGGAAAAGCCCTGGTAACGAGGTTGGCCAGCTCACTGCCTCCTTTCTCAGATGGTGTACCCTCCCGAAAATAAACCTTCCGAGTAAAAAATGATTTTACACTGTCACGCCACCAAACTGGTGGTAAAGTTAAGAATTTGAGATATGATAGAGGACTGTGCGTTATTTTAAAGAAATGTTTCACTTAAATTTATAGGACTGTGTATGAAGACGCTATCTTACGTCCCACCGAGGAGGCGGCTGTAAAGTAACAGAATATCTGTCATTGAGTTTTGCTATTCAAGCGAAAATGTTTCTCACTAGATCTCTGGTACCTGCTAATTAAAACTTAGTTCAATGCAAGGACCGTTCAGTTAGCACACAGCATCTTTAACCTAGCTACGCGACAGCTTCTTAGGCCGCCATTTCAATCTCAGGCAGCGCAAAAGCTTGAAAATTCAAAGGTGCTCTATAACAAAACGATATATATCTGATGAATCGGAAGAATCAGAAGAATTGGCTATTTTTTATTTTTATTTTGGAATATGCAACGTCACATGCAAACCAGCAACTCACATCCAGATATAGCGTGATTCCGTTGAGCATCATTGCTGCCTTGCGCATATTTTTCGCGTCTTTTGTTGTATTCTCGTACTGTTCATGCAAAATTTCTAAGTGATCTGGGCCATTGAGTAGGGGGTACACATCAAAACACTCCATTTTTTCAAACCCCAGGCTTTTTCCGTGGCTAAGATTTAATTACAAACTATGGCAAGGTAAACACTTCTAGAAAGGTTAAAGACCAAAGATTATTAAAAGATATATTTTGTACCTTAGAACTGTATTGTAACCTGACAACGGCTGATTAACGGCTGCCGCCTGCTGAAGAATACCAGGACTTACTTGAGAAAAGATAACTCCCACGTGAATTGATTAAAATGAATAATTTTTACATTTTTTAAAAGACCAATAGATTACTGTTTTAAGCATAGACATTTTTGAATAGTTAAAAAGCACATGAAATGGCGACCAGTCAAATCTGATACAGAAAATCTGGCATAGACCAGCATACGTTTCAATGCATAACTTCGACAAAATGCACTGGATGGACAAGTTCTAAGCTTAAAGCACAGAACCTACTTAGAACAACAAATCCTGAAAATTTCAGCTCAATTGGACAAATCGTTCTCGAGATATCTTTTCTCAAAGGCAAAAATAATTCGTTTTGAGAAAACAAGCTTTGAACTTACAGTGACAGAAATGTTTCTCAAAATATAACTTTAATACCTTAAGATACAAATTCTGGCAAAAACAAGAATTCGATCTTTTACATAATTTTCATGTGTAACCCCGCCTTAAAGTTTTAGAGAGTTGTAAATACTCCTTCTTCGATCCATCATGAATCACCCTTTAAATAAATTCCCTGTGGATTATAACGTCACCGGTCGCTCATACTGAAAATAAGTCAGGATCATATCGATATATTTTTTCGCTGTAGTTTTTCGTCCCTTAGACCCGATTTCAAGGCGTTATGTGATCCCGCGTTCGTTGCTCAACGGAATAAACGGACTATTCGTCCCCAGGCTTCCCCCGGCCCCGCGTTTTAGGTCATTTCGACCCAGTCTCCCACTGTTTATGAAATGTTGCCTTGGAAGTCGCCTTGGAAACGAAGGCAAACTTCTGACCACTGCAAGAAGCAACTCCAACCAAGATGGCGTCAAGAATCATGCATGGTCGGCGAGAAGGCCAAACAAGAGGTAATCTCGTCTCGTAAACGCTTATTTTTGAGTGATATGTGAAATTAAGTTATTTTTCTACCTTTTCGTCGTTTAGAAATGGGTGGAACAAATATAAGTGTCATTCCTGAAGGAGTTGATCCGCGAGAGGTGAGATAGAGTTTTAATGTCGACGAGACACAAGTTTCTTGAAATCTGTCGTCCAGTTGTTTCTGTCGCTCAACAAAGGAATCTGTCCTAACTCTCATACAATGATCTGTTTTTAGGTAACAGTTCTCCAGCCAGAAGCATGGAGGCGAATACAAAATAGTCTTTCGCATTATAACGAAGAGCAAATGCGTTTGCAAGCGAAGAGACAAGAAAGGGAAGAACTCCATGCTCTGTCGAAGGAGTCGGTAAAACATTGGGAAAATACGATCGAGGTATGATATTTTCGAATTTAGTGTGCGCGTTTCTTTACGTAAAGGCTTATTTTAGGGAAATGAATTTAAAAAGTGATGGAATAAGTAAAAAGATCTGTTAAAACTCTTGAAAGGCAATAACGATTCTTTTTGATCATACTTTTAATGCATGCAAGCTTACATGTCTTCCCCAGTAACAAGCACGATAAAAAATTGAAATTTCTGCTTGACACTCAACTAGTTAACAACTTAAGTAAGATCCTATTCTCATTTCAACATATTATTGCAGGGACAAAGACTAAAGAAGCTGCAAGCTCGGAAACTCAGAGAAGAGAAGGAGGAGGTAAGGAAAAAAAACAAATCTTAAATGTGTAAAGCCACAGTTTACTTCATGATCTTGCTTTGCAGCTGAGCAGTTTTTTCAGAAAAAGATCAAAAAAAATCAGTCATCTTTGCCAACAATAAAGTCACCTACTGCAAAATTTTGTGAATACTCCGATTCATGTAATAAGTCTCTAATTTATTTAATCAATTTAATGGCAAAATATGTAAAAGTGCAAATACATTGAACGTCAGGACGTAGGGTTGATACAGTCCCTCAGTATGACCATCACTCTTGGTTACTAAGATCTGGACAGCAATTAAATTAACTCTTAACTGTAAAAATCCTTTTAACAGGAGGAAAGAGTTAAGATTGACATAGAAGAAGCTAAACACCAGGCACAGAAAAGAAAGGAGGCCATTGAGAGAGCGAAGACCCTTCAGTACTACCAGACTGATAGAGTGAAGACATTCCATGTAAGAACTGATGTTACTGTAAACAGATGACTTCCGCAATTTAGTAAATATATACATGTAGTTACAGCTGTTTCAACAAAGTGATGTCCTGCAGAAGCATAAGAGCACACCCAACAATGCTGATTGATAAATTATGCCTTTGCACTTTGGTAGGGCAACTTTTTCAAAACAACTGTATGTGCATGTACATGTAGATGTACACTGTATATTAGATGGTTCAAACTATGTCCAGGATTGTGGGATATGGGCCTCGCCCCTGGAGGCAAGTCTGGAACTTTTATTTCAGGGTGGCTACCCCCAGTACCCTCTGATCTGTATTCCCCCCAGGATGGCCCCCTTCCTGGGCCCCAACTGCCTAGTCTTGCATGTCCCTGCCACCCAAATTTCACCCACAACCAGTGTGTCAGTTTTGCTGATGTAGTACCCTTGGTGGCAACTCAGACCAGGCCTTGAAAGAGGATCATTAACGTTAGATGGTTCAAATATTTGTGTCCAACAAGACTCCAGAATCCTGTAGAATGTTAAACACAGAGCTGTACATACATGTACATATTTGTACAGCCCTAGGACACTATCCTTGTGGGAGACAAAGTGGACTCGTGGTTAGTGCACTTAACTCCGGTTTCAGAGGTCAGGGTTTGAATCCTGGCAGGGGACATTATGTTGCATTCTTGGGCAAGGCTCTTTACTCTCACAGTGCCTCTCTCAATCCAGGTGTATAAATGATACCAGTGAGTTTAATGCTGGGGGTAACCCTGCAATGGACTAACATCCCATCCAGGGAGGAGTAAAAATACTTCTAGTCACTTCATGCTACAGAAACCAGAGATACAGACACCATAAATCTTGTTTACAATCAGCATTGATCACATAATGCAAAGCAAAAACAGAACATTTTCAGTGTCCCTGTATATCTACAGCTCATGTTATGTTCAATGCCTTTTTGATTCTTTATTTTTAGGGTGCACTGCTGCTAACAGAGGTTCTTAAGGAGAGAGATGCCCAGATTGAAATGAAGAATGGCAAGCTTGATGCTGAGAAGATCAGAGAGGCACATCTTCTGCGACTACAACAAAGGGTAAGTGATGGGACTATTCAATCTATAAAAATGTATCTGCTCAAAAACACAAGTACTGTACACTGTTCATCTTTAAAGTTGCTAGTCTACTGTGTTTGGAAAAGATGAAACAAGAGAATGTAGAGTTGTTGACCTGCTGTTTGCATGTTTTTCTCTAGCAACGTGAAGAGGCTATCATGGAGGACCAAAAGAGGGCATTGAGAAGATACAACGACAGGAAAGCAGTGGCAGATTTCCAAAACCTCCAGTAAGTGCTGCTTGTAGCACATTACAGGACATACATTATATGATCACCTAGTGACTGTGAACTGCTTACGAACAGCTACTATGCAAGTGTATTATGAAAAATCAGATATCTGAATTGTGGAGAAATATATAATGACAGTAATGATGACTGCAGTTATGTGCTTAAGTTGTCATAGCTGCATTAATCATTCATGTCTCTATGAACAGCTACTATATGCTGCACATGCACAGTTACATGACTAGTGGTATAACTGCATGCAGTACAAGGAAGAGTACATTTAGCTTTAAGGCTTTAGTTATGCATACCTCTGGTGACAATATTATTTTCAAGTATCCTGGAAAGGAGGTTAATCAGGATCTTATCAAAAAGTTTAATTAAGACCCTCACAGATCCTGGTCAAGATCTTTAAGGATATTGACTTTTTTTTGTTGGGGGGTGGGGGGGGGGGGGGGTGAGGGGTACACTTATGCAAGTCATGTATATCAACAGGAAGAAAGCTTGACATTAATATTTGGGTCAAAACTCAAACTAACAAGTGATACATGCACATATACACTTACCTCTTGTGTTGTAGTAATGACTGGGTACATGCTGTTTCATTTTAGTTAGTCAGTAAAAATTTCTTCAAGGTATTCATAAGCTATAAATAAATCACAACATTCTTTACCTCATGAATTTTTGTAGAATTCTTGATCACATTGAAGAGTCTAAAAAAGCACAGCAACTTGACACTGAAGAAGGAGAAAACATTAAACAACAAGTGGATATGTACATGGCGGCTAAACAAGCCATTGAGGAACAACGACGGAAGGTAATTGTTAAAAATAACATTCTTTGTACCTAAGATAATTTATTTTTAATTTTTGTTATTCCGGTGTTTTTGTTTAGCAGGGGTTTCATTAAGGGTCAAGCACCAGTCAAATTGACCGGCTTTGACCATGTAGAGGAATGTGTTTCTTATAAAGAAGTTCACTCCACCTGTGAAAACCAGTTGCTCTCCTGCTGAAAATGGTAGTGACACCCCTGAAATAGGGAAATGGATTGCTTATAGGACTGTTTATGATATAACACATACATTTGTGCTGGAGAGAAATGGTTGTCTGATCGGCTTTTGTGGTGTTGTTTTTTCAAGGATAAAAAGGAGATCATGGAAGAACATCAGAGGCAGTTAGCTGATAGAGAAGTAAGTACACAATGATAAAAACCTCTAGATTGACTTTTAATCAAGCACATTTCCTGTTAGCATTGAAAAGATCCTGTTTGGAGTTAAAGCCCCTGGAGAGCCTCTACTCAAAGCATGCCTTTGTGTGTAACTATAGACCTCTGGATTTATGAAAACCATTGTTAAAAATAATTTCTCCCTATCGGTCTAGTCTTTCTTTCTTCTCTTTTGTTTTTCTGGATAAGGACTAATATCAAAGTAGACGATATACATGTAAAAATTCAAAGGAATGTCTGACTCCATCTTTTTTTTTCCTCTACTCTCTTGTCTTCCTTATTGCACTTTCCTCCTTTTTTGCACCTTTAGGGCTTGTAGAATCCACGCACATAGCTCACTTAGCTAATGTAAAGAATGCACTTTGCATTGTTGTTGTTGTTGACCACGTTTCTTAAATCCAGTCATACATTCAGGTACATTAGATTTAGTTGAGCTTAGGAGCAGGAACCAGGTACCTCACTTCTATCCCCTTTTTGGACATTTACCATTCCCAAGGCCAACATATTTCTATAGACAAAAAATGCAATATTTGCATATACATGGAAAGGGCAGCCTCCAACATTTTTCATTTTTTAATCCCTGTCAAGATGTACACTTTTGTTATAGGTCATTTGCTAACTTGAGTGATCCCTGGTTTTGTGTAGGCCAGACATCAAATAGAACAGAAGAACATTGAAGAGGAAGAGGAAGAAATTCGACAGTTTGGTCAGGCTAAAAAGGTAAAGATGATCATGAACAAATCTTTGTTGCAAATATTTGTGTATGGGAGTGTAAAATCCGGCAAAAGACTTGTGAACCTGCCTAAAAAGTGCCACAGTAATTGTATCAAACTTATAGCCAGTATCCTGTTTCAGTAACTGTCCAAGTGGCCAGAAATGTCTACATGTAAAATATGTACATTTTAATTAATACATTGAGTATCCCCAAAATGCTGTACAAAGCTCTTCAATTATGTTGGCCAAACATGCGTCAACCAAATGTACAATCATGAACAATGTTAGAAATTCTTGTGCAAATACTATGTCCCAAATAAAATAGTGTTCGTTTGCTATGATTGAGAAATATTTGCAGGCAGTTAAAAAGCTTCTGTGCATTTTAAACTACGGATAGTTTAACAGCTTTAAAAAAAGAGGGGCTATAAACGGTCTGCAGATGGGGCCACCCAGTGAACCGTTATTTGTAACTGGAAGAATTAAAAACAGAGTATTTGGCAGAAATTCTGACGAACTGCTCCCTAATATTAATGGCTGTATTTTCGTGTTATTCTGCAGAAAATGGCGAAGATGCGTAAAGAGAAAGAAACAGAACTGTTTAGGTAAGTATTTCATTTGATTTGTCTAGTCATATCCGACCAATCACAACAAACATGAACAATGCAATGAACCAATGCCATGCACAATTTTTAAGAAAAACCTTATAAGGTTCTTAATGGATAAACATTTTTAGAAAAAATGACAGTAGGTAGTTTTGGTAGTTTTTAATAGTTTTAATTATTGTATATTTTATATTTTAGATCTGTGATACTTGTATTTCTTATTTTAGATTTTAATACTTTTTATTTTATAGAGGACCTTATTATTATTATTACTATTATTATTATTATTATTATTATTATTATTATTATTAACCTATCACAACTTGAAGCAAACACATGCTACCGGAGCCAAGCGCGGGAAAACGCGTTCAGACCAAGTCACAAGTGGTTTTGGAACTTGTTTATTGGCTGAAATAAGTGCACACTTGCTGTTATCAAAACTTTTTACAGAGTTCAACAAACGCCAGTTTTTATCATCAATCGTTGTTGTTGTTGTTGTTGTCTTTGTGGCCGTTTAAAGTGATAAGTTCTGCTGATTTCTGTTTACAGAGCGTTCCAAGATCACGCTGGACGAATGCGAAAGAAGCTCGCTAATCAGAAACAACAGCAAGTCGATGATGAAGATGACAGAATAGCAAAGGCTGTAGCAGAAAGGGAAAGCAAACGCGAGGTCAGTCGACACAAATCTTTGATTCCATTTTCTTAGCGAACGGACAGAAAGTGAAACTGCCTCACCTCTTGCACTAGTACTAGCAAGAGAATTTGCAAAGGCTAGCATTTTTAGGGGGCACACCCACTATCATCACTACATTTGCTCGTTGCTGCCTAATAAGCGATAAAAATGTAAGTTGGAGGTGTCTGTCTAGACACATTGCTCCAATCGATGAGAGCAAAGTTCTTTACCAGCCAGTTCCAAATCAACGTAAGCTTCGCACTTTTTTTCTACAAAAGGTTGGACCAGATGGATCAATTCATGGAGAAAACAAAACGATACAGTATTAAATGAGTGAATGGCAGGACAAATACAGTTCGTTCTTTGGAAGAGACTTGTTTATTCATGCTTCTTGGTCTTTGTTCTTTTAGGCGGAAGAGAGACAAAAATACGAGTCCGACATGAAGACGAAAAAGGAAATTCATGATCACAGGATCTACATGGTAAACTGTTTTGTTTTTTTTAGAATGCTTTTTTATCTTATTTATCCAGTGTAAGCCCAGTTTATTTGTTTTGAACAGGGATGTACATGTACCGTTATCAATTTTTTTTTGATTAACATATGACAGAAGCAATTCTCAAGAGGTGGCAAAGTTTCGTGTATTACCTGTTTTCTTCTTTATTTGATAGCTATACTACAACGATCTCATCTACAGTCATGTAGATGAAGACTTGATCTGATCGACAGCTCTTGATTTTGTCTGCTTTAATGGGCAATCTATTTTAGCGGCGAATAATCCTTCTCCAAGGTTAATTACAAACAAATTGACTGTGCGGAAAGAAATATGTTATTAATCTCTAGTACAATGTACTGTAAATTATAACGTTATTTTCTCACTCATTCTTAACCGTTATTGCCTTGTTTTCGTTGTAGATGAAAGAGAATGAACGGCAAGCCATGGAGGAAGCCAAGAAGGATCGTGAAATACTTCGAAACAGAGTGGAATCTGATAAACTGGTATGTTCAATCCGCAACCCTTAACTTAACAATTATTCCACTAACGCGCGTTGGATATGAGATGGTCGATAGTCTTTAATATTTCATATCTAACAAGTGTAGTGGAATTATTGTTTTATTAAAGACGTCCCAAAAATATAGAAAAGTAAAGTATAATAAAAATAAAAACGCGCGAAAAAGTTACGCGTACACTCACCATATTCGTAGAGCATGGTATATTGGCCCATATACCACGATGGCTAAGCCAATGAAAACTCTTGAATTGCATTAATCAGTGATCAATTGAGCGAAGGTGGCCAACATTCTAACTGTTTTGTTTCTTTTGTTGCTTAGTATCACTTGAAACAAGAAGAGAAGCGCGTTGAACAACTTGGCGAATGCAAGAAGTTGAAAGAGTTCCAAACGCAGCAAATCGTAAGTTCTTTTAGAATAAGAAGGGGTTTTGTATGTAAGTACTACGGTAACACGAAAATTCGACGATATTGTTCGGTAAATGCTTATGATGGGACCGAGACGAAACGTATTCCTCATCTAATGCACCAGCAAGAAACCCCGAGGAAAGGGTACAAAATCAATAAGCTAGAACATTTTGCAATTATATAGTGTACAAGCTGTTTATATAACAAAAGCTTAATAAAAAAAAAAGTGGACGAACACTAGGACTGACAAACCTAGAATGACTTAACTCTCCAGACAAATGCCTAAATAGTCCCGTAAACGTCCCGTGACACCCTCTGACTAATTGTCCATTGTCCATTGTCCCATTGTCCCGTCTCACTAATTCGTCCCTCAATCGTCAGAAATCACTTGACCTAAGCAAGCCTTTCTATTTTGTTACCAGGGAGAACTGAAAGACCGAGCGCAACAAGCCAGAGCGGCAGAATTAGACTTGGATAACTGCAATGGGGCCCTACTCAAGGAGGAAGAGGTGCAATTCCAAGAATACGCCAGCAAGGTCATTGCTGAGGCCAAGGCGCACGACCGTAATCCATACCCGCTTATCAAAGCTGCCCGAGAAGGACCCGGAGGGGGCCGAGGGCCGAAATTTGATGGCAAAAAGGGGCTTCGACCAAGTTACCTTGTATGTGATGGAACCGGCGTGCAATTGCCCAATTACTCCGATGAGACAGTACAGGGTTCACATACTAAAATTTACGGCAATCCGGGCCACAGCAGAAAGCGACTGGGTTTCACCTGGTGAATTTTATCAACAGCTCTGATGAATTCGAACTTGTAAATAGACTTTCATTCATAAAAATAGTTTCTTGCAGGTAGTTTTTGTAAAGAACTGCATTCAACTTCATCGACGTTGTAAAACCTTGTCTGTTCTACTTGCGCACGTAAAAAGTGAATTATATGATCACTGATGTATTGGTTGTAAATAAAACGAGTTCAAAAGAATTGCTCTTCCATTGTTCGGATTTTGTTCCATCACGAAATGGCCACATTAAATGAGTTGACGGTACTTTTCAAGTGGTTGGTTAAACACAGTAGTAGCAGAGGCTTTAAGAACGATTCTCGAGGTAACGCAACCTGGAGTAATTCCACTTTTGGAAATGCGTGAAACAAACTCCTGACATAACAACAAGGTGGCTACCAACTTTTCCCTACTTGAGTTCTGGACGTAAATAATTATTGAATGACTTGATAACCCAGATAGCCGCCCAGCAGTATTAGAACTAATTGAATTAAAGCTTAAATACATTTATACAGTCGAACCTGTATATAACGGCCCTGTATTAAGCGGCCACCCTCTGTTAGGCAGTTTTCAAAGTCCCGAGTTTTCGCTCTTACAAACGCTGTATTTGTTACCTGTATTAGGCGGCCACCTCTATTAAGGTGGCTGAACACAGTTTTCGATACTTGTGTTTCATTCACCTTCTTCTCTAAAACCCTTGATCCCTCGGTCGTCAAAAATGGCAGCAAGTAAGTTAACAATACAAACGTTGGTTTTTTGATGATTAAGCTGACGTAAGTGCTGTTGCCATGGCAACATGAATAAATATAAACAGGCCTTTAAAATCGGTTGTTTATTTGCAGAAAATCTAGTCATTAGATTTTCGTTGTAATTTGCATGCAACAAGCTTGTAACGATTCTTACAAGTTAACACCATTTTGCTAATAATTTAACAGAGAGATCTTTAATTATTCCTTGTTGAAGGTTCACTGGAATATCTAGAATTTCCTTTGTTAAAGTTCAATTATTTTCGATACTCCAGTTACTTATTTCCTAAAGTATTTTCGTGCCAAATTTCGTGAAATTCTAATGAGTGGTTCTCGAGAAATAGGCGTATTTCCGAGAGTTCAATTTTTCATTCAATCGCAATTTTTTGACTTAATACGCATGCGCATTTAACTGGGTTCTTTCGGTAAGAAAGAATAAGCTGAGAATTGCTGGGCTCTTTGCATCGTTACCTATTCTAACATATCGTTATAAAAGACTAAAGCCATCAATGCACTGCGTTCAATTATAGAGAAAAATAGCACAGATACTGCGGGTGTTTAGTAAATAAAATGATCTCTCTATTGACAGCATGTTTGTTTTATGCAATCCTTGTGGGCGCGCTGAATTGTATCAGCAAAAGTGCGCGCGAAAACTGTGTTGGGCCACCTTAAGCGGCCGCGGCCACCCTTTGGCAGTCCTATGTTTGTCTTTCTTTGTTATTTTCACCTCAGCCTCTTCCAGGCGTTCAGTTAGTTGGGGCGCAGCGCGAAAAATAGCGCGCAAAAAAGTAAAAAAAAAGCGCGTATTGAGCGACCACCCTGGAACGGAAACCAAGCCAAATGTCATTTTATGTCGTATTTTATTGTGTTTAGAATGCGATCCATCATTACTATAAAGAAATAACATGTACAAAGCTAGTACTGTAAGCTGATGTGCTGAAGTACAGCACCATATCATTAGACTACGCTCAGTATTTTTAGTGATCCTGTACTAAGCTGCCACCAGCTGTATTAAGCGGCCAGTTCTTCAAGTCGCGAGGGTGGCCGTTATACACAGGTTTAACTGTGCATCTAATCTGAAAGAGTCGCTGACTTATTCAAGCTCGATAAGGACGGTGTAAAATGTTGAATCATGTCATGCCAAACTTTGTTCAATGAACAGCCGGGTGAGTGATGATGATGGTTATAAGACACACCTTGCTAAGTAACGAGAGTATTACTAACATTGATGAGAAAATGGCAATTGTTGGTACTATTTTCTGAGAACGAAAAGTGATCCAAGACAGTCCTTTAACAGTCCTTTAACTCTTTTAATTGCTTTTTCTTTCATTGTGTACAGGTTTTAGAAGTCAACACATGCCAAAGAATAACGAAAGATCTTTAAATCCTTTTTCGCTGAACGAGGTATCGGAAATAAATCAAACTAATTAACATGGTTCAAGTAAATCCCTGTCAATATTACAGCAATATTTCAGTTATTCGCATAATAAGCGGAATGACCTTCCATCCAAGCCGATATCAGTCAAGACATCCGGAAATCGCATGATAAAGAACTCACGTTGTCGACATTGACTGGACTCAAAGCTAAGAGAGGCTGACATAGCTTACATGAGCCAAAAAACGGGAAAATGTCAGTTTCAAACTCGATGAAGTGTTCTCAAGGGTCTGCACCGATTTTTGAAGTTTAGGCCTTCATGAAAGTTTTGGGAAACTGGCAATAAACACAAACCTCTTAAAAGCGCAAATATCCTCGCGATAGAAATTGAGGGTCTATATATAGAGCAGTGATTACGTTTCGAAACTGAAAATCTCTTCACCTACTGCCATATAAATATATGTTTGTCTTTATTACTCGTCACCAGTTTCTCGTCACCAGTGCAGTCTACACTGCACTGATATTGTTTTGAGAATTTTATGTTGATCACTCTAGTGACAAGAGGGTTAGACAAATGGCTTGTTTACTATTCAGCTGCACTGGACGACGATTTTTCTCAGGTAAATCCGATTTCCACCTGTTTTATTTGTCTCTCTGTAAACCATTCTATTGTAATGTCGATAGGAAAGTTTATGTCGAAGTTAAAGTACGTCCTTAGATTCTAAACGAAAATGTTGCCTGCTGTCGCTCCTTAGTCGAACTCTATCAGCCCTCGGGCGATGTATATGTTTTGAAGCTTATATTCGCTTTGCTTCAGGTTATTGCGTCTCTAACAACTTTACTGCATTCAATTTAGTGCAAATTGAAGGATTTGGGGTTGAATGGTTGCCAGGCAGAGCCTGAAATCTGACGAGATTGCTTTGCGTTCTAGAAAGTGATTCAACTCAGTACAAACTCTTGACTTTCACTTCGTCTGAAATACCTAAACAAACGCCATATTCCTAATTACTTATTATGACGAATACAAATGATGTATATTTATCGCTAACTAACAACGGACCGAGCAACTAATTCAAATTGATACTACAACCCTGACAAAAAATAACGTGAACCAAGAAAATGAAAGTTTGATCTGATATACGTGCCCTAGTCTGTTATGTTTGGTTTCAATCTGCCGAATACCTTAACGCAAGGATCCATATACCTTCACACAAGGCTACACCTTGTATGTTTATTAATGAGCCTCTTGAAAGTCGACAAAAACCCCTAAAAATTGCTGACCACATTTCCCCTCCATCTTCCGGCGTATGCCCAGAATAGAATTGTATTGAGCTCAGTGTGGCATAACGCAAGGCCTCCAACTGCTTTGTGCCGCTTGTGAAACCGAAACAAAACGTTTATGTCTCGGGTATTACTCTACGCGAATGGTTTGATAACTCGGTCGCCCGTGTGGATTGATTCTTGAATCAAGAGAACTGAAAAAATGGGTCTCCCCCTACCGCCAGTTTGAGGCGGCGAGATAAAACCTCCAACATGACCGTCCGAAGCCAATCTACCTCCGCGCTACGAAACACGTTCGCTATGTGGGTCATCTGAAAGTGATACCGTTGAAGTAGTTGATTATGGATATTCTGCCGAATTCCGAGCGTATAGGAACATACAGGACCAATACGTCTGCCTTGTAGCAGCAATTGCAGGTGGAAAACGTAGCGATGAACCAAAGGAACCATCAGTTCTTGGTCATTCAAATTGCATTTAGGAAAATAGGTGCCAGACGATGGAGTTGCCATAGCTTGTTTTCAGAGCTTATTCGTTCTGTTTTTCAGTCGATATGTTAATTTAGACTAGTGCCCCTGCCAAGCGTTTTTGTTAGCTCTCCACTTCAGGATCAGGTCTTGTTTTGTGTTGTTCGCAATTTCGCCAAAAAGACATCACGTCACTCGTTGTACGATTTGATTACGTGTCGTAGCTCCGACTGTAGAAAAAATCGGAAGTTGCACTCAACTATACTGAGGAGAAGTTTCGACTACCCCTTATCACACCACTGAACATATTACAGGTCGGAGTTAACGAATTCAACTCCGTAAACAAAGACTAATATTAATGTCGGCTAGAGAACCCTGATCTACAAAGGTGTTCCAATTGCAAGCATGACAAGCGTGATGCTGACTCGTCCCCAGTCGTCATCATACAGCACCGTGCAGCCGCGCTCCCACCTCGCTCCGTACCGTGCTGTATAAAGTTGTCAGAAGACGACTGGGGACGAGTCAGAGCGATTTATGAGGGAAGAGAACCACAGAGTACCTCACGGCCTGTCCGAGGCGCGTTTTTACACGCCGGAACCCAAGCTTGCCTCACAAGGAAACCGAAAGACATATCCCGGTCATCCAGCAGAATCGAAAAGGAGACAGGAGTAAAAGAGAAGTGAAATTCGTGGAAATAGGAAGCTTGGTTTCGCCCAGGAGTGAATCTCAGGAGGAGAGAAACGAACAACGATATAACAAAGCCTACCATCCAAGGCATATGCAGCGTTGATCTCCAGGTGCTGTCATGTGACAGAACTGAAGCCACGCCCGAAGTAGACCAACCTCGTTCCCAGGGTTTCTCTTCTTCCCATCCCCTATAGCGAGATGGGAACGAAGGTACCGCTTTCCAGGTCGACCACGCACCCTAGCAGCAACTAAATCCGAATAAGAACCGAGTTAGAGATGAAAATGAACAATTTGATGATTACAACCACTCTTATAAAAAACCTTAATTCGAAAATGATTACACCCAGCAGGCGTCTAGTATCGAACGCGCCGGCCCCACCCCGCCACTTTCCCACTCCCGGCCTCGTAGATGATCAGGGTGTGCGTGTGTAAAATGTTTGGTGGTTTGTGTCATACGTATAGCTATAGTTTGATCAGAAAATGGATCATTTTATCGTTATTGGAATAGGGCTACTTGTTCTAATCGCTTCTTTTTGACTGTTTAAGACGAAATGCCGACAAGCCCCGACAAGTGCGGGCCGACAAGGTATGCGAGACGCCAATGAAAAAAGGGCGGCTAAGAGCGGGCGCGGCGCGTGTGAACGAGTCAATTATCTCCGCCCAGGATGTCAAACGACACTTAGCTTGTAGCGGTAAACCATTTGTGTTTGACTTCATGGCAAAATGCCGATGCCATTGAAACTACACTGCTCGTGGTCACAAAATGAAGGCAAGGGTGCTTAGTGCTTGTTTGCTCGCGGGTTCTTTTTGTGCGCTTTCAAATAGAGAAACTTTGTTGAAAAGATTAGCAGGATAGTGATTCTATGTTATATATCTCAAACATACTTCAACTTTTAGCTTGAAAGCGGATCGGATGCGAGCTTTAAATTTTTAAACTCTCATTCGTGAAACGAAGTGCCATTCTCCAGTCCCCCTCGACCTCACAATAAATTACAATCAAGCATAAACAGTTTTGCACAACATGCCTTTGGTTACCATAGCAGGACAAAATCTTCTCAAAAATCCAATTATCGTATCTGATGTGCAAAAAGATTGAATAAACACAACATTTTATTTAGTTTATGCGTATTTTCGCACTCTCTGTACTTTTTGGTGTGACAATTTTCACCTTCAGCCTCGCTCCCACGCGTGCGTAACACTGGTGCCCATTCATAACAAAACAGCTGAGTACGGTCACTTCAGCAATGGTCGTTTTTCCTCGCTCGCTAATTTTACAAGCTTATGACGAAAATGCCGGTTTCCGACTCTCTAGAGGCCATCGCTATGAGGCAGGAGGCTGAGAGATTCGAGTCGGTTTGCCCGAATATTCAATCTTTGTATGACCTTCTGGAACGAATCGACAACGTGCCTTTGAAGCGCAAAATAAGAGAACTAGTGAATCGTATTGAGGGTGAGTGAATAATCGGTGGTAGTTTTATGGTGTAAACACAGGTATAGCTTTGATACGGTCGTTAGTAAGTCAAGTGTAAAGTTGCGGTTTTCCTTAAAAGAGCGACCCAGATATTTCACTTTTGAACTTAGGCCAGCTACAGTTTACAGAATACGAACGACTCGCGATTCTAGAAGATAAACACTAAACCATATTCACTTAACGTCACCGTTCTCGTGGAAGATAGCAGTTTGTAAACAAAAGAGATGCCAGGCAATTCTCAGTAGGTCGCTTTATATGAACTGAGGTTCATATAATATCATTTCAAATCGTTCTTGGAATCGAGTTGTGGTAGAGTCGCGCTTTGCTAAGAATGTTTCTCACACAAATTCGGTTACGTACAGAAATTTGAAAAAAACTTGATTCCTGCTGTGCTTGAAATCACAAGCTACCTCGTGTTCGCAGGCCACTAGTTCCCGGCATAATCTTCCTTAGGTCAAAAATATAATTGTAATTTAAAATTGATTTGAAGGGAAAAAAAAATTCAAGATCTTTGATCGTTCATACAGGTCATGACAGAGATATCTCTTCGTTCGCGTCGTGTCGCGCCAAAAATTTTGTGGCCGTGTCTTCTTATGCAAAGCATCTCGATCGGTTGCGATTTTGAGTAAATGTCGTTTGTGTATCGAAATACAGTTCTATCCAGGTTTTTCTGGTTTGTTTATGTCGGATTTTGTACGTATTTACATGCAAGAGAAAACCAAGTGTTGACTTCTACAGTTGAGCCCATTTAGAAATGTAGTGTAGAATATTTTCGAATTATTGTTTATGTATATATTTATTCTTTCGAAAGAAGACGAAATCGCCAGAAATCGTGATCGTTTTCTCGTGTATTTAAAGCTTATTTTATATTCCCTTATATTGATGTGTTTCGTGGCCGGTGCGTTACAATCTTCTTGGATGTCAATTTCACGGTTTAGAGAACCCATTGCAAATATTCAACGTACTGTGAATTTTGTTGATATAAGCTTAAATTCGCAGCTTATTTGCATGTTCTTGTATATTTGGTGATAATCAAAATTAAATGAGCTTCCTGCCCTTTGAAGAAGAATTGATATTTGGATAAAGAAAGTGATCGTAGTTTTTTTTCTATTTTGGGAACAGCCCTTGTGATTTTTATATACAGTATATAGACAAAATTATGAAGTACATGAAATATACTAGGATAAGTATTTTGTCTATTTGTAAATGAATTCTTGAAAAATGCGGTTGTGGTTTAGGGTATTTAAATTTAATTCAAGATGTTTTTCCTTGGACTTTAAAATATTTTTGCCTTATTTTTCATTATTAATGCTTACGTACCCAACACAGCTGATGCAACTATAACTATGTATATTAATTTTGTGAACTGGGGTATTGTTTTGTTTCACTGAAGCTTTTATTGAAGTGCCTTCAGTTGAGTATTTTAAGAAGGTATCAGAATTCATCTGTAATCAATACCTTCCTTAATTAAACATCCCCTCTGAATCTGTATGGCTGCTACTAAAGAGTCACAATCAAGGATTCCAGAATGATGTTAAATTACCAGTCCAGTGATATTATAATGTAGATATGTCTGTTCTCTTGTTACAAATATTGGTGTGAAATTGCAAAACCCTGAAGCATAACAAAAATTCTAAAGATTCCTTTGGATTGTTTCATAGTTGCTGATTTATCAGTGAGGAATTTTGAAATGTATATAAATCTTCTGGACTCTAAGCCCCCCAGAATTTCCTTTTAAGTAGTTATTTTTATAAGTTATTCAGTCAGGCTAGTATATTATATTAACTATGATCTACCTGCTTCTTCCCAAAAGGTATTTGTATATTAATGTAATGACACAGTTGTTTTAAGATTTTGAAGAGAAACCAATCACAAATCAGCATGAAAGATTATTACCTTAAGGATCTTGACTTGACATCCTGGGAAGCTACGATCTTGGACAATTTAAATGAAAATTAAGACCACCCCTCCTTGCTCCCCCTCCTTGAGTATGGCTTGCTTTGTTCTTAATAAAATGCCACAGATATTAATTATATACTGTATTAAATTATGTTAGATGTTGAGATGTTTGCACGTAATTTAAATAATGACATTTTGTATTATTTACATTTTTGGTTGAAGAATTCGACCAACTTATATTTCAATTTTGGTGAGACACTTCGTTCTTATCATTATCAACTTATCAACACTGTGGTCTAAGTACACTTATTTACTGCC
The DNA here is from genome assembly GCF_964199315.1 of Orbicella franksi. Lineage (NCBI taxonomy): Eukaryota > Metazoa > Cnidaria > Anthozoa > Scleractinia > Merulinidae > Orbicella > Orbicella franksi. Next base: position 29,070,462 of record NC_138149.1, on the reverse strand, counting down.
CAGAAGAAAAATATTAAAGATTGCACACCATGCAGGTCTTTGTTTCTTTAGACCCAGAGGGGAGGGGAACTCTCTAAATATATAGCTCTTGTTGGGATGCTTGTCAAATCTGTTAGGGTTTTATAAGAAAAATTCCCACAAAGGTAGTCACTTCTGATAGTACTTTTGATGACTATTTAAGGGGTTTCCTAGAGATGATTTCGGGAGCCAAGTAAGTTCCAGGAGAAGCCAGTGATAGGAACTTAAAATGCAGAACCTGTACTACTAGTTAGTACATCAGCATGTACATGTAGGGGAAGTTTGGTGTAATTATGGTCAGAGAAGATATATTTTTGTAAGGGTTAAAATTAACATGTGCACCAAGTGAGACTCTGGTACTGTTCCTACAAAAAGCCCTGTTTAGAAATTTGAAAGACCATTCCTTTCACAGGTTTGAGGGTACCACACCCCTCCCCTACCCAAATCACCCGTGGAGTGAATGGGGCTGATCAAAGCTTGTTACCGAGGTAACCTTTTTTAATTAGTTAATGATTGTCACCTTTTTTCTGTAGAATCGTTCCTTAACAGCCCTGAGTTCACCACGTTGAGAGTTGACAGCAGTTGTGAACTAAGACTGGTGAGTCCAAGTTGTTAATTATTAGCTAAAAGTAATTTTTGTAAGGAAGCCTCGTGAACAATGAACATTTTCTCTTTTTGGATTCAGTTCCCTATCTACAGCCCATAAAGGTTTGTTTTTTACGCTTCAAAAAAATTATGCATATCCTTACCATATTTGCAGAGCATGGTATAAATAAACAATAGCCTCCATTTGGTGCAAAAATGTGCTCTGGGTATTTATCTGCGGACATTATCTGTTCCGAGAAGCAAACAGTTTTGTGAGAGCGTAGCTTGAGGAAAACTGTGAGCTTCGAAGAACAGATATTGTCCAAGGGCAAATATTTGCGCATATTTTCGCACTAAATGGGGGCTATTGTGTTTATCATAGACATTATTCAAATCCTTTTCGCAACACGTATAGTTTTCAAAATTGGGGAATATCACTCGGATATTCCGCAGTATTAGCTGGAGCATATTCAGTCTTGTGCAAGCGAAAATGTTTGATGGATTATAATATTATTGCTCACATACCATGATGGCAAAGCCAATGAAAACTCTTGAGTTGCATTATTCAATGATCCTGTTTTTAACAAAGATACATAATTATATATCCTCAATACAGGGCGTTGTTGGGAGTTCGGTTTCTGGCAAGTCTGACTTATTGCACAGATATCTAACTGGTGAGTACACCAAGGTGGATTCGTTTACTGGACGCCACAAGAAGGAGGTGCGTCTTGATGGACAGAGCCGCTTGTTGCTGATCAGGAATGAGACTGGCCCCCCTGATGTACAGGTATCGAATAAACCCAGTAACTAGTATGACGTATGTATGTGTTCTGGAAATTTGGGAAAGTCCTGGAATTTTTTCTGGCATTTTTTCAAGGACAACAGGAGTTGACAACTCCTTGATTGATAAATTGAGAGACAGCAATTTTTTTGGCAGGGAAATTATAAAAGAAATTGTGTTGAGTTTGGAGATTGGAAAAAAATTTCTGGGAATGTAGAAATAACATACAATGTAAAATGGTCTTAAACAAATATTTATTTATTTATTAAAATTTGTTACCCCCTTAGCAGTGGGAAAACCAGGCATCTTTTGAGAGACCATTTGGCAGGCCCAGGAGCAAAGCGATGAATCTGCAATAAGAAAATTACAGAGCATTACCTCAAATTAAAAATTTAATTAAGCATCTTGTACAAGCAAACAGCAAAAATTAAAGCAAACGACAAACCCGTATAGTAATACTAAACGAGGGAGAGAACCTTACAGTGAACCTCATCAATCAAGGATTTATCAGACTAACTTGATACAAAAGATGAACGCGAACTACAAAATATTATTAAATATATCGCACCGGTATAGCATAAATTGCATGGCGTTACTGAAGCTCTGAGCATTATTCTCCGTTATTAGCGAGCAAAAATACGCAAGGCTACAACATTTGTAAACCGCTTAGATTGAAATAGTCTACTTTTCCGCTCGTTTTCCCTTAAAATGTCGATTCATGTTCGTAGCTACATTTGACTCGTCTGCTCACCCCACCGGCTCTCCTAATCAGTAGCGTGTTTTGTGATTGGACAAGAACATATCACGTGATGCACCTCAAGGCATTGTAATAGTTAACAATTTTTTCAAAAAAATTTGGAATTTTGTCTGGAACATTCCATTTGAGAAGAATGTGTTTTGTTTGAAATTGGGCATGGCCGTGAGAGCCAAAGGGTTTGAAACAGGTGTAAGCGATACAAAACACTAAATCCGAGTTCGCTTGTGCCTTTGTTTGAAATGTCTTCGTGTAAACATGAGTTTCATTTCCATGAAAATGAACCTGTAGGGCGAACATATTTTCATATATGAATAGTTTTGCATGAAGACTCGTTTTGACACAGAGGCAAAAGACAACTCGGAGAATGGCCTATTGAACATTTGGAAAGGCTCAACTGAGAAAACGGGACTACCTTCTCGACCCGTTCCCGTTTGTCCCGGGCATTTCCTAGTGGACTAAACTGAAAAGACGTGTTCCATGTAACATCCCAGTTGGAATTTACGCAACCACGGGCAGGCAGTAGTTGTACGCGTGCCTTACACCGACCAGAGTGGTGGCGCATGAAAACTCGAAACCAATATTATTTTTATGATTTTTTGAGCGCAACAAAATACGCAACGCGTACAGTTAACCCTACGAAAAAAACAAAACAGCGAATTTTGTTTCCCCTCAGCCGAATATAATCCTCTTTAAGAGATCCTCCCTGGGAAACCCCGAGGGTCTTGGGGAAACAAAACTTGCTGTTTCTCTCAGCAAATTACTAAAGCCCTTTGTAGTAACCAAGTTAATACGTATTTTTTTCTCCTCCTTCACAGTTTACTCAGTGGGTGGAAGCTGTGATCTTTGTTTTCAGCTTGGATGATGAGCTCAGCTTTAGTGTTTTGTCAGGGTACTACGCTAAAATGGCTCAATACAGAAAATACATCTCTGATATTCCTGTGGTTTTGGTGGCCATAACTGGTGAGAATGCATGCTCAACACATTATTGACGTCTGTCTTTGTACTCATGTAGTTGAGGAGAACAAGTGCCGTTTTTTTGCAAATCGTCTTTAAAGTAAACCGCTCTCTCGAGTCTGGTGTGTGTTCCTCCCCGAGAAGAGATTTCAGGGAAGGAGCGCGGACCAAACGGTGGCTGTTAATCGAGCCTTCTTTGAAACTCGCTTGGAGAATTTCCGAGGCTTCTAATTTCACCAATTGATCAATTAAAATACAGTACACCAGTGCGACTCGACGAGAACACATCATGGTTCTAAATCTTTACTGTGAGATAATCCCTCTAAGCGGGATATAAGCGCTCAGAGACATGTTGTAGTCACTTTTACGTAGTAGGTCCCGTGTAAGAGAGGTCAGTGGAAAGATAGCTCGTTATGTTGCGCGGTTGTTCAGCTAGAGTTAATCCCCAAGGTAATCCTACTCAGTAGTTTAGGGGTGGTACTCAGTTCTCCCGCGGATAGTGTTACCACGCGCGTTGCCTGGATGTTTTCGTGGTGAGTAAAAATGCGTGTAAAACCGCTTGGGCTGTCCTCGTGAGAAAAATTTGCGTCGTGGGAGTGGCTTTTCTAGAACCTCGTGGGATCTATGAAACCAGGATTGATCTAAAATTAACTTGATCGGAATTAAGTTGAGAATAACACCTGTAGATCTATATGGGAAGTAACTTTCTCACTCTTGATCCTTTCTTGTAGCGACGTAATTATGCTAATTGTCATTTCAAGACTAAGACAAGAGAAACCTTGACCTTTTTTGTATTAATTTGCAAAACATATAATCACTTACACTGTTCACATTATAGTACTCTACACTGTACTTTCTACATTTGCTACTTTCTCTACAATACTCTATTTTTAGGAACAATATTTACATGACTTTCAGAAAGAGTGCTTATACTTTCTCTACTTACACTACGACATAACACTTACTCCACCTGCAATTCGATATTATATTTTACTCTTCTTACAGTAGGGTGCAATACTTTCTTCACTTAAAATAGAATACAATGCTCTCTACTTACTGTAAGGTATAATATTTACTCTTCTTACAATACGGCACGATTCTTATTCTACTTAAAATAAGATACAATACTAACTCTACTTTCCATGATACAATAATTACTCTACTTACGTTTCGTTACAGTACGCTTCAACGCACTACAAACTTTGATCATTGGGAAGTAAAATCTTAAACTCGACCAATATAAAAATTACTGAGTTGGACGTGAAACTGTACAAACTGTATTGTATCGAACACTGAGTAAGATTTTAACCTTTTCAGTTCGTTCTTTTTTTCCAACAGATGGTATCACAGGCGTTGATCAGACAGGTCTTGTCGCCACGCATAGAATAAAAAAGCTTATCACCGATCTGAAGCAGTGTGTGTACATGGAGGCTTCAGCCCTAACAGGAGAGAACGTTGATCGTGTTTTTAATACAGGTTAGTGCTGTGCAGGTGTAAATCAGGTTTGTCAACAGTGGCTTTCGAGAACTATGATTTTAAGCTCTTTACTTTGATTTTGTGCCTTCCCCTGACCCCAAAAACTCCCCACTAAACGTGCCCAACCTTTAAAGATCTTTTCAATGCGCTCCTTTATCGATTAGCACCCCGAATTCAAATAATGGCCCTATTTTGTATTCCTTGTTTAAACACCGACACCACCAAGGGCCCTATTATGGCAAGCATCATTTTCATTGTCCGCCAGAGTGCTTGTGGAGTGAAAAGTTTAAAATACGTGCTCTCGATTGGGCTAGCTAACACATTCATCTGCTCTCTGTGATGCTTATCGAGAGCGGATAATCGAGTGATTAAAAGACGCACAAAAATCTTAACCGCTCTTGTCTTGTGCACCATAAACGCCATTCGGATACACACTTCGAGCGCCCCCTCCCCCCTTCTTTCCTCAGTCGCGAAAGAACGCGCGGTTATTTTTCCTTACATGCGTTTTTTCGCGTTACGTTTGGTGCGCTAAGGCAGCGTCCTCCCTACGCCGGAGAAATTTGAAAACGCAGCTTTATTTCTACTGTTAGGCGAGCCCTCCACACTAATCCGTCGCGAATACGGAACTTTTCGAAGACGCTTTTCAAACCGGAAGAATTTTAAAACGCCTGCTTTTTGATGTCGTGTAGACCGAAAAGTACATTTTGAAAACGGAGCTTTTCGAGAACGATGGTGTTACGATAATCATGTGATCTCCCTGACTGTGTTTTCCTCAGACACAAATCCAAAATGACCTGTGATAGTTTCATTTTCAAATTCCTCCGGCGCAGTGTTAACGGGGCCTGAGGAAAGCTGCCCTTAGTCTGTTACTCGAGGTGCGAGTTTAAACAATTGGAAATGCTAGACTAGTGGGCTACGGAAGTAAAGTAATATCGACTCAGAGGGTGACATATCTGTTGTCAGCAAGGTCTGGTGTTCTGAAAATTTGCGCCATTATGTATTCGTATAAAACTCGCGTTTTGTTTGAAATTGTCAGTTTACCTTCCAATAACACAGAATTTAATTTTCAAACAACATTAATTCATTCCAAATCTGCAATTTAAATTTAAACTAAAATAAATTTAACAGAATAATGTGAACTGCGGATGAATCTTAGATTTTCAGATTCGCGTTTTTTGTCCTTCATTTCCGTCTTGTCATTAATTTATCTTCGGGTGCTTTTGTATGTTATTTCTTTCACGCCAGTGTGTTATCCGTATAATATTAACAGGCCCTGCATGTCCATTGTTTAGTTGTAGACATAACATCATTATAATAAAACTTAATTTATCGGATATTTGAATTTGTTAGCGGAAACTGAGGCTCCATTCACCCTACGCCGGAGAAGTTTGAAAAAGGAAGTTTCACTCTGAAAACGCATCAAATGTTTTCCGTCCACACTACGCCGGAGGAATTTGAAAACGAAACAATCACCCGTCATTTTGGATTTGTGTTTGAGGAAAACTCGGGCAGGAAAATCACATGATTATCGTGACGTCATCGTTTTCAAAAAGCTTCGTTTTCAAAATGTTTTCCGTCCACACGAAAACGCAAAGCCGGCGTTTTCAAATTCGTCCTGTTTGAAGAACGTTTTCGGAAAGCTCCGTTTTCGTGACGGATTAGTGTGGACGGTAGGCCTAATCGTAGAAATAAAGCTGCGTTTTCAAATTTCTCCGGCGCAATGTGGACGGTTCCTGAATTTGGGACGGATTTTAATACGTTATCCTTACAAACAGCGATATCGGCCAATCAGAAATCAGAATAGACGCTATGTGTTTGTGACCGTCGTGAAACACAGGAGCTAGGAGAGGTCACGCGGGCATCTTAATCATAAAAAAGTCGCTCGCTAAAAAGTTGCTGGAAAAAGAGATATTTTTGTGCAGTGATAGTTTATTGCATTTGGTAACATTTTGGATCATCACATTGTATTGAAAATATGAGCAAGAGGAAATTTATAAAATGGCACCAATCGGTTTCATATGGGAATGTTGGAAGCTGGGTAAGGGATGGAGGGTGTAGACTGGGGGAGGGGAGTGTACATCACCTTTCATATTAAACGAACGTTTTATGTATAATCTACCCCGGCCAAAGGCCGACATCAAATTCGTGTTCTTACATGTACCAGTTACACATGACTTGCACAAAATCACTGATCACGACAATCTTAAAACTTATCCTCGTTTCACGGATGTAATCGTGTCAGTCGCAGATTGCAGCTCTCGGCTATTTCGTATATCACGTTTCAGAAGAAATCATCAGCCATTTCACATTCACACCAAAAAATGCCGCGACTCATCTTTTGCCGCCCTCGTCTGTCGAAAAAAAGTCGATTTGGTTGATTTAGGCGCCGTCCACACTAGTGTAAACGGAAAACATTTTGAAAACGGCGCTTTTCGAAAACGATCACATCACGATAATAATGGGATTTTCTTGGCCAACTTTTCGTCAACTACAAAACCAAATTGACCTGTGATTATTGCGTTTTGAAATTCCTCCGGCGTAGTGTGAACGGAAAACATTTGATGTGTTTTCAGGGTGAAAACGCCGTTTTCAAATTCTTCCGGCGTAATATGGGCGAGGTCGTGAACCAGTTCAATTGATGTCGATCGAAAATGTTGATCGACCCAACCGATGTTTTTTTCCAACAGAACACGATAAAAAAAATATTAGAACCATTCGAAAACGATGGCTGATCGCATGACTCATTAGTTTATCGGAGTCAAGGGAGACAAATATAATTCAAAAATACATTTACCACATTGTGTAAGGAAAATTTATTTTTCAAATGACACGTTTTTTGATTCGGCATTTTGTTGCAGTTTTTATGTCGGAAACAAAATGGGCATCATGCTCGAAACTACTAATTCTCTATTTATTTCCCTATACTTAGTGAACTGTAATATTTGATAAATTAAAAAAAAAACATAGTAAAATATACGTTGAAGTTTAGGATCTTTTTTCTCCCACAGAAGGTTTATATCAAGTGAGACGATGAAATATTTATACTTATGTTAAGTTAATTTTTTACATGGGAAATTTCTCGAACAACGCAGTTCTTTTGGAACAAAAAATGCTGATTTCAAATCTTACCACGTAACCATAAAATGATCCGTGACGACATCGTAGAACATTGTTCTTTTCAAAGAGTTTTTATATTTCTGTTGCCGGAAATTATAAAATGTGTAGAATCTGGTGAAAATGAAAGACTTTGCACGGATAAGTGAAAATTATTCGGAAGTGTTTCACGCTTGCTTGAACGTGACCGGAAATGACAAAAAAAACACTGCGCTGTTATTACAAACGACAGTTCACTTAGAGGAGAGATCTGTTTATTGTGTTTTAGTACAAGGGTATAAGAGAGATTTCAAGAATCAAAACATTGGTAACTTGCAGTTAAGTGGTTTCGTAATAATATCGGAATTTTCCTATCGTTGTGAAGGCGACCAGCAGCAAGAACAAATATTCAGGAAATCCGAAACGCGAAAATTATTGTTGTCATTTCACCGTCGACCGCTGACCGATTTCGTGCTAAAGAGCGAATGCTGCAAATTTGTCACTTCTTCAGAAAGAAAAATCCGTGTTATATTTCTTACAGTGTTAAGTAAGGAAACGGTGACACTGAAAGAGATTTTCCGCTTAGCGTTCGCCGCGACAGAGAGGTGGAAATATAGGTGAAGCTACCCGCGCCAATAAAATAAGGCGGGTACAGAATTGCATTCATGTAACGACTTCGCATTCACTGGGCCGGAGACCGAGTACAATACGTAGTTATTCTTTTGTGGTACAGAAGGAGGAGAGTTTTGAACAAACTGCAGAGTCCAGACGTCTGTGAACAGGAGAAATATTTTCTTCAAACTTTCGATTCTTCGATGGTAACTCTTGTACAAGGTTTACTGTTCGCGAATCTGCTCTTTGTAGCGACAATCGGTTGCGCTTGTCCTTGGCAAACTTGTACTGATTTGAGTGATTTACATGTATAAAGTGCGCTTGAAAATATTAAGATGATGCGAAGGAGTTTTCAGCTCTCTGGATCATACGATGTCATCAAGGATGTAACAGATCTGGAAAGTAAGTGCCCCTTTATCTTTTCGCAGAATTTTAAGTCCAATATTTTAAATTTTCGAGGTTATGTTTGATTTTCACAGTTGAAGTATACTGAATCGTCTTCAGTTGTCTTGCTTGCTTTATATAAGCAATGTGATATTTGAATGAACTTCAGTTTTGTTTCTTATCTTGTTACGTGAGCAGGAAAACTGATAGGCATCGTTTTAACCGTAAAATTAATTTGGAGTACAATAGCGGGGGATTTTACGGCGATATTTGTCTCTAGAAATTTGTTGTTTACATTCAATTGCGAATGAGAACTAAGCGGAATATTAAAATTTTGAATGCCAGAAGTTTACAACTTTGATTGAACTGATTGAGTTTTTTTTCTCCTTTTCTGGGCAATTTCAATTAAGATCATTTATTTTATGAGCTCCTTTTCTGCAATTTTCTTCAATTTGCCATTTATAGTCAGCACAATTCATGATATTAGATCGATGATTCGATTTTGATGATACGTTCCGAACGCGCGCGTTACTTCTTCGATATTATGTCAAATTTGGTTTTACACGTTCAAGATTATGTGACAATGTCATGTTTTTGAATGCTTAAAAGCTAGCCAAAGCCTCTTTCCTCAATCGTCTAAAGCGCAATTTTACAATTTCTGATAAGTAAGTCTTTATTTTTAGTTCCACACTCGCGAACGATGTTATTTTCTGTTCTCAAACGGAGTAAACATTGTTTGTTATGGCAGTGGCCGATGTTGCGGTACTCATAAATTGTGACACAAACAGCTCATTAAAATTATTTGCTGACCAAATATTCAAGTCCTCGAATCTTCCTTTCCTTTTGAGTGATGGCGCTGAATTCGGCGAACAATTTAAAGCATCGATTAGCACGATCGAATACCACTATACATTATGTGAGGTCGACAGATCTGTAGCCGGCCTTCAGACTTGTAATCAAGTCGTCTGCTCTCGCACGGAAATGACTCTTTATGCTTGATCGACTGGGCAGTTATGTAGGCAATTTGTCAACGAATTTATTTTAATTTTCCGTTTCTCTTTAGCGACGTTTTAGATCAGATGATTTTCCGTTGAAGCAATATTAGCATATTTGCCAAGTTCCTGTTATGTTTACCTTTGTGCATGCTGTGTTGAAGGCCGTGTAATTTTATAACTTTCTTGCATTAGTCCACGTGTTTGGTTAAATTGTTTGAAAAAAGTCTCTTCGTCGTACTCCCGGATTCACAAATCGAGTAAAAGTATTTTTAAGGGAAGAATGCTTTGATTTCATTTTCTAGTTCATTGGAGACTGATCTTGCCTAGTAACAGCGGTCGTGAAACCTGATTAGTGTTTTTAATTGGATGTTCTTGTTAATGTAATTATGTCTTAATTTTGTCTACTTTGTACTATCTTGAAAACATCAGTCCATGTACAAATGGATGCTGTGAGTGACTTACCCTGTGATAAAGAAACACAGTTGAATCACCTAATCAGAAGAATTGTTTGTACACATGAAGGAATTTCAATTAAATGAGTGATGATTGCCCCAGTTTTGAGACTGTCTACTGTATTTTAAAATGCTCTTTTTCACGGTGTCACAATTCCCCACCATTACTGAGAAGCAAGTTTCTCTGAATAATGACAGACATTTTTCAATTTTGGTTTTTGGTTTAGGAGCTAGTGACTAAACAAATGTTTTTGTTACTTTCTGCTACCTGAATTATTACTGCAAGATTGTCACAGAGACTGGGTACGACTGCATGGCCTTCAAACAATTTTCAAGCCAAAATAGCAGTACTGTTTAACTTAAGAAGCACTCAAAACTAAATTTTAAATTTGTCTGAAACATGGAGTAATTTTTTACACATATCAAAGAATGAAAATCCAGAAATAGAATTTTGTGTCATACTCAAAAAGGAATATCCAAGGTGAACATTGTTATTATAGAAGGAATAATGCTAATATACAGTGACATGTTAGTTCATTGGATGTTGATTGACCTTATCACTATTGTCAACAGTTAATACAAGATTATGAGATTTTTATCATTGCTTTGAATTTAATATAAAGTTTTCATATCCTGCCGTTTCACGAAACGCACCTGTTGAAATTGAAGTTGTAACTATATAAGAAAGTACCAGACTTGATTTTTCAGTTCTACCGACACCTCAGTTCACTTTTTCTTGGGACGTAGATTCTCTTTTCACGTTCAATGTGCTTGGAGGCAGATATTCTACAATGCCAGGGTTACGCAAACCAAGTATCTTTGATTCCTTTCTACAGGACATGAGAAATGGTATGGGTATAAGGCTGTTTTTGTAAGCTCTCAGCTTATTCAAGATAATGTTGTAATTTTAAATTTACAGAATATCCTAGTAAAAGCAAACTTATTTCTCAGGTGATTGAAGTACATGACATGTTTACATATATCTAAGAAAGTCCTTTACACATGTCAGGAAATGTATATAAACCTGAATAAAACTAAGAACACCTTTTAAATGAATTTGCCGTGGAGACACTTTAACTGTGTGAAAATATGTAGGGACCACATGCAGCTAGGATGAATCACAGAAATTTAAAAACATTCCCAGCTAAAAAATATTTTATAAAAACACAAGCCTAAGTGGCTGTCTTTGAGGCTGAAATGTGATGTAGACCCATTGAAAGCATTGAAAACCTGAGTTGATTTCTAGCCAGGGAACAATATTAAATTTTTCTTTGAATCTGGTTTGTCAGATGTACATAATATACTGAGGTGTTTGGTGATTTGAAAATTGTCATGTAATGAAACTAGAAATTGCAGGGGAAGGAGGAGGGTTACTTTAACATTGCATGAGATTAAAGTGGTCGACCAATTTCTGCCATTGTTTATGACTGTTACTCAGTCACATTGCACAGATTCAGCATTTCTGTTGGCAATTGTCAGAATTTCAGGGTGTGGTACATTTCTTTGGGATGATCTTGATAAAGATCAATGAGCCAAGATCACTTGCATCAAAGGAACTGATGAATCAACTCTGGGTAAGGATTCATCAGTTCCTTTGACGCACCATCATCTGAGTGATCTTTGATCATTGATCCTGCTTTAATTTGGGTGATCTAAAACAAACACACCCTTGGGTGTTAACCTGGGTGTGACGGCTATTTTACTAATCTGAAAGATCTTTCTCTTTGCAGCTATTGAAAAGCTGATTCAAGCCAGGGGAGAGACAAGTCCTGTTCTGACATCATTTGACCCAATCCACTCTCCTACTACTAAGGAACCTCCTGATCAACTGCTTCCAAATGTCCCGTCATACAGCCCCATCCATAGCAGCACCAACAGCGCAACATCTACACCGTCATCTTCCACAAAAAGGTCATCAAGAAGGAGGACAATGCTCTTCAGTTCATCAGTATGTACTGTTTCAAAGGGGCCTTATTCTCAACATATAAATTCTCACATCAGTCCTCATACCCTTTGTTTGGTATAGGTTGGAAGAATTTGTTTTGTCATATTTGTAGATACAAAGTAATTGTAGAGATGATTCTGAGAGGCTAGTTTAAGAATGCCATATTTCTGTTTAGTTCAGAGTGCATCATGTCTAGTAACATTTTAGCTCAGTTAAAAGAAATTTTTGTACAGGTTTTACAGTGAGCACTGTGAACACTGGACAATTTTTTGTATACTTTTAGAGACCATAAAAAGAGGGATCTTTTTACATGTATGAACAACGTTATTTTTTAACACTGTAAAAATGCTTATCTGAGAGATTACCGGTATATGATGAACCTGAATTCCATAGTCACCAAAAAAGACAAAAAAAAATGTCTTTGCTGTAACATGCTGAAACAAAGTCCATTTTTGTTTAGTTTCTCTACCAACAATTTCTGTTGATTTAGATCTATAATAATAAGTTCCCCAGTTATTAAAAGTTGAGGATGATGGAGGCATGTTCTTGTTGTGTGGTTAGTTGTAAAAAATGCACGGTTCAGTTTTACAGTGTTGGAGACCTCACTTGTACTAGCTTGCAAACATCAAGATTTGCAGCTATTTTATTGAAGCATTGATAATTAAAAGCAAATTCTAGAACAAAGATCATTGTTATTGTAACAAATTAACATTAATCCATAAAATGTGTTTCTCTTGAAAGTATCTTGTGAATATTACTGCAGTTGATCAAAATTTGCAGCAGCAAATGATAATAATAGTCTTGATTTACAAGATTTGAACAGGAAACATTTCTATTTTTAATTATTACCAATTTATCCTTTTCTAATTACAGAAGGAAAAGAAAGAGAAAGACATAGTGGTGGATACAGATGTTGGGAGTGGCAGATCAATTCCTATAAGACAGGTAAACGGATTATCTTCCTTTACCTTTACCTTTGTTGAGTTAATAAAACAGGTGAAGCGTCACACTAACTGTGTGCAATTAAAATAGTTGAATAAATAATAGGAAGAAGAAAACATGCTGATGAAATGTTGAACAGGAAAAAATGGGTTAAATTAGTTCATAAAAACAGGTACTTTCTTTTTGAACATTGTGAGCGATGGAGATGTCAGTAGCTGCATCAGCTGTGAGCTGGTTCCAGTCCATTGAAGTTCTTGGGAAAAAGGAAAATTCCTAAATATAGTGCTTAAAACTGTGGAAATTTGGTGATGTATTAACCCTCTTCAAGCTCTAATGTCCGGCATACAAGTTCTCCTTGTTGGTGTTCAGCAATTGATATATTTTGAATTTTATTTTGTGTGGAGGTAATTCTTGGCAGCCCATCCCCCCACCTGCTCCACCTCCTTTAACCTCCCCTCAGACTGGCTATCCAATACTTTTGAGACGTATTCTCTCCAGTTGGTTACATTACTTCTGGAATTTGCAGTTAGAAGCAATGTAATGATGTGACAGATTTGCAATATTTATTGATTTCCTGGTCAATATTGTCAGGGTTATCTTCTGAAGAGAAGTTCCAGCTCAATAAACAAGGAATGGAAGAAGAAATATGTAACATTACTCGAAGATGGTGTACTTGCTTATTATCCAAATCTACATGTAAGTGCAGCGTGCATGTAATATTATTCTTGTTCTTTTGCCCACAGTTTTCGTCTCAAACCCAAAAATAACCTACTCAAGTGTCAAAGCTTGTGATATTAAGCCCTTCTCTCCTGCTCTGTATTGTTCATGGGCTTATTTCTCAAGGAGTAGTATATTGCATCTTCAAATTAAAATACATGTAAGCCCTCTTGCTGAAGACCTGCTGTGGATTTGCATTCTGTATAATCTTACAGTGCAACCCTTTCAAAATATTTTGTAGTTAGCAGGCAAGATAGTGAATTAGTGAACTCTGATGTGATATAAGGAGCAAATAATTCACTGTAGGTGGTAAAATTATTGCCAGCTGCCAGAAGATGTTGGCAGGGTCAACAATGTGTTTGAATACAATATTATCCATTCAAAAGCAATGATATTATAATGATATTATGTTATTTGCGTTGGGTTTCATAGTGTCGTATCATGGTCTTTTAAAATTTTACCACATGCTTCTGAAATTGTTTGGACACAGGAATGGTTTTCAAATAAAAAGTTCTTCTACAGGTAACCCCAACCACACTTCCACTAATGAGAACAGAAATATCAAAGAAAAACAGAAATTATGGTCTTTATAACCTTTCAACACAGTCTATTTTTTACGAAGTAATTTTTGGCAAATTTGACTTTTTATCTGATAAGTACAAACAGTGAGTCAAGTTTTCCATTGTAAATTAGGATGGCATCAATATTTCTTTATTGTTAGGATTACATGGATGATGTTCATCAAAAGACAATATTTTTAAAACACACTACGGTAAAGGTGCCTGGAAAAAGACCACCTAAAGCGACCACTCCTGGACAAGGTAGGACATTTAAACTGTAGTTGCTATTAAGTTATCATTGTTTTCTTGGGAGCTGAACAATGTACTTTGTCAATGCCTTTCTATGCTTGGAAGTATAACTGGGTTGCATCAAACTATTAAGATAGCAGGCTTGGCCTGACGAACTGCTATGGGTGAATTGTGACAGCCTTGTCTCCCATTCAGGTGTAAATCAATATGTGCCCTTTAGCCATATAGTTACAGTACCTTAGTTTTGCCTATATGCCTTGCCTTACATGTACATTACCAGCGCTGTCATTAAGGACTGTAACCTGTAACACTGGTTATGGCTGAGTATGCTAGATTTTCCCTTGATGCTACAGGTGAAATAACCTGTTGTTGATAGAACTCACCCACCAACTAACAAGTTTGCTACAGGTGTGGAGTCTGAACAAGGTACAGGTGACTCAACGGCAATCCTACCTTACCTTTCCTTTACCTGCCATCCCTGTTTCCTTCCCTATGTACTTAACAACACTGTACCATATGCAGGCATTGATATTAACAGTTACTGGTATCTGTTTACTAACAGGAAATTCAAGACCGACAACTCCTGTGGAGTCTGATAATAACAATAGCGGGACTGAAACTGTAGGAACAAACAGTGTAGATGGTGCACAAAATGGAATAGACTCTTATACAGGATACAACTCACTTCCAGCTCAACATGACATTGACAATGCACTCGCTAGTATAGGCAATCAAGTAATAACTCCGGCATCAACAAGTGTCGTTGCAAACACGACAAAGACAGATTCATCAAGCATGATCAAGAAAAAGAATAAAAGAAGTAAACACACAAAATCTTGTGAAATAGACTACGAAGAGCTTGAAAAAGCTCTGGCTCTTGCTGCGGCCAATGCAGTAGTTCCGGCTGGTTCCCGGGTGGATCAGATGGGAGTGACTGCAGGCAGTACAAAGAAGAAAGGTCACAGGCGTGTCAAGAGCGGCAGTGGACCTAAAGTTGATTTAGATCCAGGTAATCATTCAGATTTATCTAGGCATATACTATGGAGTTGATAGACATCTCACCACAAGTCCCTCTGAGGTTAGAGTGCTTGCCTGGAACCTGGCAGATCATGGCGTCTAAGTCTGTCAGAAACTTTTATTGTTTCTTTGTAGCGCTCTTGCGATATGCTGAACATTATATCTGTCACATTTATCTGGCTCTTTGCATGCACTGCAATTCTATGATAGAAATTTTCTCCAGATTTCCTGATTGTTTAGCCTTGGCTGATATTTTGTGTTGTTGCAATTTTATGATAACATTAAGTCGTGCTTTGAAAGGTACAAAATATCCTTCCATTTGAAATAAACCTCTTATTTAAGTAATAATTGTTGAGTGAGGTTGAAAAGCACCTACTGCTACTTATTAAGGTAAAGTCTGTGTTGAACTAAGACGTCCATACTGCCGTTTTGGTAGCATTGAAGGCAAGGAGTATATCTACTCCCCCTGGATGGGATGCTAGGGTTCATACATACATGCCTCAGATATTTAAACAGGGTAAAATTTTCAGTGACACATTATATTGATAAAAAAGAAGTTCACTTATGATTACACTGTTTTACAAGATTGCCATTTGGGAGCCACACTGACAGTTGCTGTAAACTCGGTCAGGGTGGAGAGAGGTTTCTTGACCGAGGTGTCTTGCCCAAGATTATAACACAGTGGCCCTAGCCAAGGGTTGAACCCGGACCTCTCCATCAGGAGATAGTGTACTAACCATTAGGCCACTGTCCCTCCCTGTTACAAAACAGAAAATTAACAAGGATGGAGTCAATTATGGGGAAGATTAGGGGGGATTAAGATTGAGTGAAAAATTGAGGCAACATTTTGCTTTGACAGCAGATAGAACATAGAAATAAGCAAGGTCTCTTTTAAAACTTTGTCGCAGAAATGACGGACTGGGAGTTCACCATTGTGTCATTAGAAGCTAAATCATGGCAGTTTGCAGCAGCCACACAAGAGGTAGGTTAACCTTAGGTATGTGATGCATGAAAAGATGTCATCTGATCGGAGAAAACAAAAGTCCAGAGCCAGTCTCAGTCGTTATTCCTCCAGCGTATAGCTGGCATAACCTACGAGGCCTGGAAGCGAGTGGTTCAATGACTGGCTTAAATCTCCCACGTTCAGTACAGTTAAGTAAAATAGTTCTTTTAAACTTAACCTCCTTCAGTCAGTTATTTTTTTCCTTGTTGTTGTAGGAGCGAGATGCCTGGGTTCAGTTAATAGAGCAACAGATTTTGTCTTGCTTACAGTCAAATGAAAGCGGCAGAGAAAAGGTATGATGTTACTAACACAACAAATTTGAAATATTCATTGATGAAGTTAGCACCAAAGTAAAGTGAAATACATGTAAAGTAATCTTTATTGTTACAGGGTGGCCCATTCAGCTCAAAGGCTGGTATCCATAGGGGCCCTGTAAATTTAAAATTAACTAAATATACATTACAAATCTATCCATAACATAGCACTATGTAGCCTCATACTTTAATCTTTAGTGTACAATGTTTAAGGGGGAATCTTGATCAGTGAATGCTATGTTTTTTGCACGTTTAACACTATCTTCCCATTGTATTTCCTTGAGTTATTATCATATTACATCATCTCACTGTCTTCAGGGCTGTTGAATTCAAAACACCCCTTTATTTGTTGTTTAAAGTGGAAAATTCAGATCAGATTTTCACGAGTGTATCCCAGAGTCACTAAGAATTCTTTCCTGTCCTTTTTAGAAGTTGCATGCGTATCGCTTTGAAAAAAGTTAAATTGTAACGTTTGTTGAAGAAGATACAGTGTTCTTTTTTTTTTTTTCGTGTTGGACTAGAGGTATTTGAGGCCACTTTATTTTGTCCTGGGTCAATTAAAATTCAAGCAAACGTACCCGATAGCCACCAAGAGTTGGAATTGATCTTAGGCCAGGAGACTCCGAAAGTTTTGACCGCGATAATGAAAGAGTTTTCGTAAAATGGTTTCGTGTTGTATGTATTCGTGAAATATGATATTCTCTACGCATACGTGTGTTAGTTGTTACCCTGTCGAGGGTAACAGTAATTTGCCTGCGAATGCACCAAACAGCTTGATTATATCACGCCACTCGGAGTGAGTCCTTACAGCATCCGAATCCAAAAACCCTTTAGAATGAATATAGCATAATTTTGCCGAACTATTTTTGGATGCTATTATTAGACTGACGATCCTTTATCTATACGTAATAAGCCAGTTAGTAAACTATTTTAAAAAGCACTTTACCAGTTTTGTTCGGTATTAATAATTCTAACGTCAGTCCTCTCTTAAACTGGTTTAAAAGAAATGTATTTAATTAAAGGGCATATAATTAGGATACTATATTTTGCCCTTTCCAAGTCTTTTTCGTTACACTTATTTGTTAACGATATTGTATTTATGTCGTCAAGTGGAGAAAAAAAAAATACAAATGTTAATACTTCAAGAACAAAGTTTGTGTTGCAGGAGTTTCCCAGCCGGTACAATTGAAAACTTGGAAAGATCCTATTTTCTAGATTATTATATTAAAAAGCAACGGGTAAAATTCATACGATTGCAACGTAAACAACATAAAAGGGGAAGTTATAATTTAAAGGGTTTTACGGGTATCCTTCTTAAACCGTCAAACATTTTTGCATATATAGCAAGAATTCTAGGCAATAAACCTTGCAAATAGAATTCTATACGTGCTATATTTTCGCTTGTGAAAAAAGCGATACGTCTACTCAGCTTCGCGTATAGCGTTCTTCACATGGGAAAAATAATATATAGATTTAGGCCAGCCTAAAAGCGTAGCTCCTGGGTCGGGTTGTTCAGAGCCCGATTCAGCTAACCCAGAAAAGGTAGAATTTTGATTTGAGTTTTGTAACTTTGCGGTGAGGTTTTCTGTATATTGTTTGGCTTTCTGTTTTGAGTTTTAATAATCAACCTATACACAAAACAAAACAGCAAAAAACATTTGTATAGAAGAAAAAGTTATAATTTGGTTAACTTTTAATCCTGGGTTACCGTTAACTGGCTTCCGAGCAATCCTGCTCTGTTTCCAACAAGTTAACCTAATATGAGCCCGCGATCCAATCAATAACCAGCACTTGGTCAGCGGTTAACTTCAAAAAACACGTGACCTCGAGGAGCTGTAAACTTGAGCCCGTGATATGGTCAAGTGATACTGGTCAGCGGCTACCTTGTTTTGAAAGGTGTCAATTGATCATAACTTGGATGTCCAATATAAAGGAAGTACACGGTAAACCAAGGCTGCATGTCTGTCAACCTATTATTTGGAGTATGGCCGCCATGTTGGGCAACTCCGTCGCCGTCGTGCGTACGCGCCCACGAACAATACCGCTAGCCATGATAACCATGAGAAAATCAACTCGTGGGTTTCTTTTTCTTTCCTATATGAGTATAGGGCTCCGCTTGTCGGCCCTGCGGGCCGCCGGAGCTCCGCTATAACCAATCACCGTCCAGAGCAGAATCACGTAGCCAATCAGAGTTAAGCACTCAAATGGCTTCCGAGAAGCGCGGTCTTGAAATTAGACTCGCCATAAGTCGACCTTTTCTTAATCCTTAACTCACTTACCTCTCTCAAGTGAAGCGAGAGGGTAATCTTCGGGCGAAGAAGTCAGGAGGGCGAGCGCGAGCGACTTAGGTCGCGAGAGGTCGAGCTTTCCAACGGAGAAACTGACAATGGAAATATTATTGGAAAGGACTTTAGAAAGTCTATCTTGAAATCTGAGTATGTGTTTCGAAAACACAGTTCGGTTTCCCATTTAAGTTCACTTTCGGTAAAACAGAAGCGGAATATATCCAAATATGTCTTCGGAAGAAGCAGTGATTCAGTCTACAGGAGGACACATAACTGATGCCGTGAAGAACGTCTTGGTTATTAACTGTGCAGTTAATATTCCTCTCGCCATAACATCGATAATCGGGAACTCCCTGGTGTTACATGCAGTTTGGAAGACGTCAACACTTCGCTCGCCATCTGTGTTCTTACTTTGTGGCTTAGCGCTTTCTGACCTCGCTGTCGGTGCGGTTGTACAGCCCTTTTTTATCATAAACGATTTAATAGGACTGCTCTCTCACGACCAATCGCTGAAAACTTTATTCGTGAGGATTTACAATGTACTGGCTTTCTATGTGTGCGGAATTTCTCTTTTTACGATCACCACAGTTAGCGTGGATAAACTTGTCGCCATTCAGAAGCCCTTACGTTATCCAAGTATTGTGACAATTCCCCGAGTAAGGCGAGTTCTTGTGGCTGTCTGGCTATTTTGTGTAATCTTAGTGAGCACACAGTTTTTGCACGACATGATTCAGCTCGTTGCAGTTGGAGTTGTAGTATGTGTTTGTCTTTTCATCTCAGCTTTTTGTCATGTAAAAATTTACAAATTTGTTCGCCATCATCAGCATTGGATTCAAATGCAACTGCGCGCGGTTGAGGCTAACACTCCAAACACTGGAAATGTGAACAATAATATGTCAGGGCTAAAAAGATCTGCTTTGAACGCCTTAATAGTTTTTCTTGTACTCATTGTTTGTTACTGCCCTTATTTTATTGTTTTCGTCGTAACTTCAGTTTATCCAATCAATGTAATGCTTGGCAGATCCCTTGCTTCAACTATAGTGTTCATTAACTCGGCTCTAAACCCATTCTTGTATTGCTGGCGAATACATGAAATACGGGAAGTTGTTAAACAGACTTGGCATAAACTAGTTTGCTGCAAATAATAATAAAAAAATCAGTCTATGTTTGTACAGCGTAAAAAGTAAACTTGAATCCCATAGTCCATTTTTGTCGTGATAATTTTATATAATAATAAAGTGTATTATCGTTTGTCTCACGATGTAGTCACTTGAGATGTAGATCGCGACGTTTCGACTGCTTACTGCTAGTCTTCTTCAGGCGATAAGGTCGACTGATTGCACGGTATCATTTATATCACAAAGGTCGGCTGTGATTGGTGCATTTCGATCCTCCTATTGTTCCATTGTTCCGGCGAGTAGCTGTTCCCTCAGTGGTCCGTTGTTGTACCGTTCTCCTGTTGTTGTGTTTCTTGATCGTGGGTATCCATGCTTCAGGAATTTCAATTCCACCATCCCTGTTGATGTTGTTAGGGTGAAGTCTTATGTGAATAGCTTCCTTGACCCTACGTGTGTACCAGTGAGGATCTCGATCAATAAACTTGACCTCATTCCAGATAGGATAGTGGCCGGTCTCGTGGGTGTGTTCAAAAACGGCGGAGGTCTGGGTACGGGCGAGTCGTATATCCCTGTCGTGTTCTTTGATCCTGTCCTGCATAGATCTCCCTGTTTCCCCGATGTAGACTTTGCCGCACTCACAGGGAATCCTGTAGACAACACCATCTTGTTTAGCCGGGTTGACGGGTGTCCTTTGGTCGCACTAAGTGTGACCGAAGTGTCGTGTCGGACTTAAAGACGGTGCGAATGCCTTGTTGTTCTAGGCAGCGGCGGAGAGACTCCGAAACTCCTTGGACATAGGGTAAAACGGCGGTGGATTTAAATTCCGCGACAGGCTCTCTTCTTGGGGCTGTTCGTGCCTTTGTGATCTTCTGTACAAAAGAGGAGGGATATCCGTTAGAAACAAGTACAGATGACAGATGTTTCTTCTCTCCAGCGATTACTGATGGTTTGGTGACGAGACGTTTAGCCCGGTCGTACAGACACTTCACAATAGCGCGCTTTACTGACTGAGGGTGGTGTGAATCATACGCTAGGTACTGATCAGTATGTGTTGGTTTCCTGTAGACACTGGTGGTAAGGCGGCCATCAGGTTCTCTGTTAACTGACGTGTCGAGAAAGGCGATGTTGTTGTTGTTCTCGATCTCCATGGTGAAACGGATTGATGGTTGTTGACTGTTCAGGTGTTGCAGGAAGACGTCAACTCTATCCCGATCCAGGATGGTGAAAGTATCATCTACGTAGCGTTTCCAGATCTTAGGCTTGCAAGGTGCGGACTCTATTGCTTGTTCTTCAAATATCTCCATGTAGAGATTAGCAATAACCGCGGATACAGGGCTCCCCATGGCTGTGCCGTCTCGTTGTTCGTAAATCGATCCGTTGTACTGGAAGTAGGTAGATCTTAATACGAAATTCAAGAGGTCCGCGATTTGAACTGGTGTAAGTGTAGTGCGGTCAGCCAGGCCTGCGTCGTTCTCCATTTTTTGTAGCGCGGCTTGTACGGCGCCCTCGATCGGTACGTTGGTAAACAGTGACTCTACGTCGAAAGACACCGTGATCTCGTGGTCCTGGATCTCTTCACTGGCGATGGTGGAGGCGAAGTCAGTTGAGTTCTTCACTGTGAAGTTCGAGTTACCTGCAAGAGGAGATAATACGTTAGCCACGAAAGCAGACAGGTCGTATGCAAAGGTGTTGACACACGACACAATTGGCCTAAGCGGTGTGTCGGCCTTGTGGATCTTCGGCAAACCATAGATCCTAGGTGGTTGTTTGTGTCGGGGTCTGATCTTATTATAAACCGCCTCTGATATGTGTCCACTCCGTTTCAGGGTTAGCAGCTTCTCAGATAGCTTCCGGGTCAAGCGGTCTGTCGGATCTTTGTTGAGCAGCTGGTACGGTCCGGAATCAATTAGCACTGACATTTTTGCGTGGTATGTGTCAGCGTACAGGATTACGCTGGCGCGTCCTTTGTCGGCCGGAAGGACCATGATGGAGTTGTCCTCTTTTAAGCTTTTAAGAGCCTCCTGCTGTTCCTTCGTGATGTTGGGCGTGGGTGGTTGTGCCTGTTGAAGGATGGTGTTGACGGATCTCCTGACTGTGTCTGCTCACTCCGCATCTAGTAGCCTGACTGCTGACTCAATCTTGGCGATGATCTCGGTGGCTGGGACGCTCGTATGAGTCACGGCGAAATTGAGACCTTTCTTCAGTAAAGACACTTCAGCTTCGTTAAGGGTCCTGGATGACAAGTTGATAACCCATTTTGTTTTGTCAACAAAAGTTGTAGGAGAAACAGAAGACTGTTTCTCTCGCAAAAGTTTCTCAAACTTGCGCTGTTGACGGTCTTTGGTGGTATTAAAGACTCGCTGGGTAGTGGATTTAACCTTGTCGAGTACCTCTGCAGCGTCATCCGTAGAAAGAGCGGATGTTATGCTCTGTGCTGTTGATTCGGCTTCTTTCTTCGTATCTGCCTTGGCTCTCTGCATCAGTCTGATTCTTTCCCTCAGGAATCTCATGGATGCTAGTTCAGCGACTCTGCGTGCGCCTCTGGTGGGAACTGGCGGCCGAACTTGCAGATCTCTTGGAACAATGTGGTTCTTAATACACCTTGTGAGAAAGGTGAGATGGTTGGTATAGCGTGCGAGCTTGCGTGAGCAACGCTCATGTCGACGAATCAACCTTAGGGCTGTGCGCCCATATTTCTGGTCAATGTCGAGGAAAAGGTTGTTGTTATTCATCATGGTGGATGCAATAATAAAGTGTATTATCGTTTGTCTCACGATGATGGTGTTGTCTACATCAACAGGGATAGTGGAATTGAAATTCCTGAAGCATGGATACCCACGATCAAGAAACACAACAACAGGAGAACGGTACAACAACGGACCACTGAGGAAACAGCTACTCGCCGGAACAATGGAACAATAGGAGGATCGAAATGCACCAATCACAGCCGACCTTTGTGATATAAATGATACCGTGCAATCAGTCGACCTTATCGCCTGAAGAAGACTAGCAGTAAGCAGTCGAAACGTCGCGATCTACATCTTAAGTGACTACATCGTGAGACAAACGATAATACACTTTATTATTGCATCCACCACGATGAATAACAACAACCTTTTCCTCGATAATTTTATAATTAGAACAGGTAGTCACGAGGTCGAGTAAAATGAAGTATTAATATCACGCGTGTTTTCAGAAGTTACAGAAATTACCCGATTTGAGCAGCGACGTCTGCAATTTCGTAACTTCCGGAAACATTAGTGATATTAATCCTTTATTTTACGAGGAATTATGTGACTATTTGTTTAACGAAGACTTCATTGCTGCGGAATATATGAAAGACGGGAAGTTGTTGAGGGACGGACCATTAGAAAAGTTTAGGGGGGGGGTGGGCAGGAATTTTTTTCACGTCCACCGCCTCTGCAGGGTTTTTTTCGGGGTCAAGTCACCTGCACGAATATTTTTTTTCTTTTTTTGGGGGGGGGGGAGGGGGGGTGGGGTGGATATTTACTGTCGCAATTTTAATCTTAACTCGCCACAATCTGATTGCCTGGAACAGGCTTCAAACAAATATTTCTTTTATCTTTCACAGAATCGTTTTGCTTTACTGTCAAAATTATACTCAGGAGGAAACCTAACCAAGTATCAGACACATTTATAAGCGCCTGTTGCCCAACTGATGGGATTGCGTTGCATTTTTTGTTTGATGTCTAGGGAAATAACAGCTTTATTTATTCCTTCCCCAGTGAATCAAGGTTTTAACTAGGATTCTGTGTGTGGCTCTTCAGTAACCATGATATGGGGCCAAAGGGCCTATTCTGCGAGGGGGGTCTTGGGGGTAGGCCCCAGGCCCCCCCAGAAAAATTTGCAAAATTGAAGCGTTTTTGGTGCGTTTTCCACGATTTTCAGCCGATAATTTCAATGTATCGATTGGACTTGAATGATAGTGTGTCGTTTACTTTGTCAAAAACCTAAAGCAGATTGAAACAGCCCATGCTCAACGCATCAGTTGTGTTAACACCTCCGTGATTGTCTTTTACGACGTTTGTCCAACGTTGATCTTAGCGGCCATCTTAGGGGAAGTGTTTCGGTTCGCCATGGGTGTGCACATCTGTTGTATATATTCGTGAAATATGATATTCTCTACGCACACATGTGTTAGTTGTTATCTGGTCGAGGGTAACAGTAATTTTCCTGCGAATGCACCGAACAACTTGATTATATCACGCTACTCGAAGTGCACCCTTACAACACCTGAATCGAAAATCTTTTAGAATAAATATATCAAAATTTTGCCCAACTATTTTTGGATGCTATTATGAGACTGACGTTCCTTTGTCTATACGTAATAAGCCAATCAGAAAACTATTTTAAAAAGCACTTTACCAGTTTTATTTTGTTCAGTATTAATAATTCTAACGTCATTCCTCTCTTGTACTAGTTTAAAATAAATGTATTTAATTAAAGGGCATATAATTAGGATACTATATTTTGCCCTTTCCACTTCTTTTTCGTTACACTTGTTTGTTAACAATATTGTATTTATGTCGTCAAGTGGAGAAAAAAAAAATACAAATGTTAATACTTCAACAACAAAGTTTGTGTTACAGGCGTTTCCCAGCCGATACAATTGACAGCTTGAAAAGATCCTATTTTCTACATTATTATATTAAAAAGCAACAGTTAAAATTCATATAATTGCAACGTAAACAATATTAAAGCGGAAGTTAATTTTAAGGGTTTGACGGGTATCATTCGTAAACCGTCAAACATTTTCCGCGTTTTATGCAGATTTCAAACAATTATCAACCTGCTGTTTTCAAACTTGCTGTTGGCGCTAAATGGCACTAGATATTTGAAGCCTACTCGTTAAAGTCAACGTTTGAGCGCGTTTTCGTAACGGAGAAACTGACAATGGAAATATTATTGGAAAGGACTTTAGAAAATCTATCTTGAAATCTGAGTATGTGTTTCGAAAACACAGTTCGGTTTCCCATTTAAGTTCACTTTCGGAAAAACAGAAGCGGAATATATCCAAATATGTCTTCGGAAGAAGCAGTGATTCAGTCTACAGGAGGAAACATAACTGATGCCGTAAAGAACGTCCTGGTTGTTAACTGTGCAGTTAATATTCCTCTTGCCATAACATCGATAATCGGGAACTCCCTGGTGTTACATGCAGTTTGGAAGACGTCAACACTTCGCTCGCCATCTGTGTTCTTACTTTGTGGCTTAGCGCTTTCTGACCTCGCTGTCGGTGCGGTTGTACAGCCCTTTTTTATTGCAAAAGATTTAATAGGACTGCTTTCTCACGACCAATCGCTGAAAACTTTATTCTTGAGGATTTACAATGTACTGGCTTTCTATGTGTGCGGAATTTCTCTATTTACGATCGCCGCAATTAGCCTGGACAGACTTGTCGCCATTCAGAAGCCTTTACGTTATCCAAGTCTTGTCACAATTCCCCGAGTAAGGTGCGTTCTCTTGGCTGTCTGGACAACTTGTGCGATTTTAGTAAACGCGCAGTTTTGGAACGACATGATTTATCTCGTTTTAGTTGCAGTTGTAATATGTGTTTGTCTGTTCATCTCAGCTTTTTCTCATATAAGAATATACAAAATTGTTCGTGATCATAAGAGTAGAATTCAAATTCAACGAGAAGCAGTGGAAACTAACACAGTGACTGTGAATGTGAACAATATGTTAGGGCTAAAAACGTCTGCTTTGAACGCCTTTATAGTTTTTCTCTTACTCATTGTTTGTTACTGCCCTTATTTTATTGTTTTCGTCGTAACTTCAGTTTGCCCAATCAATGTAATGCTTGGCAGATCCCTTGCTTCAACTGTAGTGTTCATTAACTCGGCTTTAAATCCATTTTTGTATTGCTGGCGAATACATGAAATACGGGAAGTTGCTAGACAGACTTGTCATAAACTAGTTTGCTGCAAATGAAAAAACAAAAAATCAGTGTATGTTTGTACAGCGTAAAAAGTAAACTTGAATCCCATAGTCCATTTTTGTCGTGATAATTTAATAATTACTACAGGTAGTCACGAGGTCGAGTAAAATGAAGTATTAATATCACGCGTGTTTTCGGAAGTTACAGAAATTGCCCGATATGAGCAACGACGATTGCAATTTTGTAACTTCCGAAAACATCAGTGATATTCCTTTATTTTACGAGGAATTATGTGACTGTTTGTTTAAAACACAAAGCACTGTGTGCATTGAGCAGCTGGAAAGGATGGCGAAAAGACTTGGTTGCTGACGAACATATGAAATACGGGGAGTTGTTAAGGGACAGACCATTAGAAAAGTGATGGGGGGGGGGGGGGGTGGCACTTTTTCAGTTTCCAGGAATGTTTTTTTTTTACGTCCACTGCCTCTGCAGGGTTTTTTCCGTCCATGATTGTCTTTTACGAAGTTTGTCCAATGTTGATCTTAGCGGCCATCTTAGGGGAAGTGGTTCGCCATGGGTGTGCACATCTGTGTCCACAATCGTCATTTATTCATGTCAGTTGTGAAATTACTCCTATATATATGTCGAGGCTCTTAAAACACGGTATGTGCTTCCTTAATTGCAAACGAATCAAGCAGGTTGGCTGTTTATAGCACATGTTTGTTTTGTTTTTTTTTTTATCACTTTTAAGCCATGGTTTTCCGTAAGGGTTTGTCTGGAAGGATGTCTGGCTAGCAGTGTCCATGATGAAGTTGCTGCGTGCAAAATGTATCAGCCTTGAAAGGGGAAAATGTCCGTTTTCTTAATTGTAGAGAAAACCATGTGGATGGGAATTACACCAGGACCAAGAAATTAAAACTGCAGTATAAAGTGGCTGCCAAGGTGCCCTTCAGGCGAATACAATTTGTAGTCGAGAGAGCAATTCACTCTGCAGAAACTTTTTTTTTTTCACTTCTTCTTTGCATTTTTGTTTTCAGTCACCCTCCCTTGCATGAAATTTTTTTTTGCTTTTTCCCCATCCCCCCCCATCTCACATTTCTAATGGTCTGTCCCTAAACAGACTTGTCATAAGTTAATTTTCTGCGAGTAAAAAAAGTCCATTTAATGTACAGCGAATAAAGTCAACTTGAATAATACAGACCATTTTGCCAATGATGTTTTTGTGGTGTTGATTATAAATATACTGTAAACAGCCCTTTTACTAAAAATGCAAACGCTTTACGATATTTCGTCAGTCATCTGTTTCCCTAAAGTTGACCTACTTACAAGGTTAAAACGTTTTTTAAATTGCTTACAATGTTAAAGATGTTTATGAAGGAGAAATCACAAATGGAGAATTAGTGCCGGGATTTGGAATAAATGGAAAATGCTTGTTTAGTGGTTCTTTCTTCTGGTTTTATTGAGTGGTGTGTGTTCGATCTGTGTCATTTTATAAGCATTCACTTCCAATCCCCCTTAAAGATTAATCATCGATGTTTAGTTATTTTTATTTATTTATTCAACTTCGCCTAACTAAAGTACTTCTATACATAGAATTTGTATTAGGCAGGGAGACCACTGCTGCCTAGCCAATTACAGTGGATCTCTCGTTAATCAGAATTAAACTAAAGCTACTCATATATAAACAAGAAAAATCAAAAGGAAACTAAACAGAAGTTCAAATTGCTAGAAACAGCACAACGGCGGGCTCAGAAGACTCCTCGCTATGTTGCACCTGGGACAGATTGTTCTCCAGCGTCTTATGTAGTTCTTATCTCACGTATATACCATAAAGAGCAGCACACTTGACCATAGAGTTAACTACCATGAGTTAACTGAAACTGTTTGCTTGGTTCTGTTTTCAGTCAAGAGGTAACAGCAGTTCTTCATCTAATGGTCACGATATGCAATCAATTAGGAATATGGAAGGAAACGAAGTGTGTGTGGACTGTGGCGCGCCGAGTAAGTTGGGTGTCCTGTGGCTATTTTTCATTTTCGCAATGCATTGCATTATGAGAATCAGTTTATACCGTGGCATCCCTACCTCTTAAAATAATTATGTCCTTGCCGCACTCTTTGAAGGCGTTTTTTTGTTTTTTTTTTCAATTTGCAACCCTGTTGTGGTAAGTACCTTGTTCTTATAAACACACTATTCGCTCCTTTCCCAAAATTTAATTAGCGCCCTTCATACTAAATCAAATGAACACGGTCTTTTCGAGTGAAGAGGTTGAAATGGTAAATTGTTACAAGAGGAAGTCGGGAAGTTTATTTTGAGTCAGGGAAAATTGACATTTTGAAGTTAAGTCAGGGAGATTTGAAATTTTAGCACTGTAGATTTCATACCGTTGAAGGCTGAAGGAAACATTCGGGATCACTGCGACCTTAGTGATGTTTTTCCTTAACGAAGAAGGCAAATTTGTCGAAACCTTATCAGTCCTGAATGGGTTGTAACGACGGTTGTAAGGGGAGCTGGAAGCCACTACTATATATTATATTTTGTAGTTATGTGCCAGTTTTGGCAGCGAAATTGTATTTTTATCATGGAAAAGTCGGGGAATTTGAAACTCTGATGTCGGTGACAACCGACATCATCCTGTAGGCGATGACCCATGAAGTCATTAATGTGTGTTTTCTTTCTTGTTTTCTCAGGTCCTGACTGGGCGTCACTGAACCTTGGAGCTTTGATGTGTATAGAATGTTCTGGAATTCACAGAAATCTTGGAACACACGTGTCTAGAGTACGATCACTAGACCTGGACGAATGGCCGTAAGTAAAGTGTACACCACGTGTTTGAAAATAAGAGTTGTTTTTAGGATTTTGAAGGCGAATGACCTGCTCGTCGTGATCGGTGGTCAAAACATCTAGTTTCCAGGCCTATCCAGTGTCTTTGTAATCTTAACCCAGCTAGACTGCTATTTAAATGGTCTGCGCACCCAGTAATCTTCCTTCAGACTAGCTGCTAATGGTGTCTTGGGAAGTACTTATCGCATTGCACTTGTTTTGCTTTGCAGATCTGAGCTCACAGCTGTGATCAGCGCAATTGGAAACACACTTGCTAACAGCGTGTGGGAAGGAAAGCTACAAAACAGGACGAAACCAACCCCGTCTTCTTCAAGGTATGAAAGCGCTTGTAACAAGTGGTAACACAATAACGTTTTGATGCTAAGTCACGTTAGGTCATGCACAGCCGCTGCAAAGTCTTCTTAGGTCTCGAAAGGTCGCACCAGGTTACTCAAGGTTGTGCCAGTTTAAGCTTCAATCTAAGTGAGAAGGTCTCGTTATCACACAGCCAGTGTGATTTCAACAGTTTAATGATGTAATCCGTATGTTTCCTTAATTGTCCCTCTTTATATATCCACATTTAGAGAAGAGAAAGAAAAATGGGTCCGAGCGAAATACGAGGGGAAAGAGTTTCTTCGAGAATTACCGCCGTGTGATTTTTCACTGGGCGAGGTAAGTGATGTAACTTACTAAATTAATTGAGGAAGACAAGTAGAACAAGAGCACTTAGAAACAGTAACAAGAATTTGTCAGGACCGTTTGTTGGAAGGAGATGGAGCCATTGCAGTTGGTGGATGAATGGTGGATTACTGGTTCGGTATTCGGCGCATTGGCTGCCGATGCATTTGTTGGTGCTCAATCGTCACTTTTTGCCATTTTGAGAAGTAAGGGTGAGTGCTACTGGGAGGGGGGGGGGGGGGGGGAGATAATAATGTGATGGTAGATGTCCAACGCGACTTGAAAGTACCATTAATCTGCGATGTGAAGAAGCGATCGTCGCATTTGTGTTTGCATAATAGGTAAAAGAGACTGCAAAGTGTGATATAGAATTAATTGGACTATCCTCTACCAATCAAAACCGGGTAATTTTGCTCAATGTTTTGTAAGAACTAATTTACTTCATGTCTTCACAGCAACTCTTGGAGGCTGTAATTAGAGAAGATTTACCGCAGTGCATTCTACTGCTGGCTCACTGTTCACCCGAAGATCTCAACACGGCTTATGAAGACAGAGAGAGCTGCACAGCACTTCATATAAGCTGTTCACTAGGAAATATAGTCATAACACAGCTTCTTATATGGGTAAGTCTCACGTTTAGACTCTAGACTCTCCCAACTGTGTTTCATACATTTTCTCTAATACCCTTCTGAAGAAGTAAGTTTTTTATCAGTCATTGTTTCCCTAACAGGGTCATGTTCTAAATTCTCCTCATATGACTTCCTCGTTTGCTATAAACAGGTTAAGAGAATTTAGTTGTCAATGTCGTTGGAGTTGAAATATGTGATACAATCAAACTCATGATTACTCGTAGTCTTCGCAACGTTTTAATGAAAGCTCTGTGTGGAACTTCAGGTTAACGGACCCTTGTTGTAAACAGACACGGATAACTTCCTGGTTATCCTTTTCGGTAGATTCGCGTTAAAATAATTTTGCCGTGAGTGGTCAATTATCAGAATCAGACCAGGTTTTGTAACTACATCAGTATTGAGTTTGAGTCGTTCGAATATGATTGCGATGTCACCCCATCCCCCATTAGCGGACAATGAGACCCCCAGGGTGTCCGCTTATTAGAGATTTTACCACAGTTCTCCCTTTCCCTAACCACGCCCAACACTTTCGAAATAACTTGTAGCGTTCATCTGCAAATTGAAAGGCTGTGCCGTTGTATCATTTTTTTTTTTCTTGTCTTCGCCAGTATTTTGCAGATGTGCGGATCCTTGACGTCAAAGGTCGCTCGGCTCTATGGCACGCAAAGAGTGCTGGGAGTAAGGAATGCGCAGACATCTTACGTCACAACGGATGTAACGATCTTGGTACCATGATTCCTCAGGGTAGTGATGTGTTTTGTTAGCAGCAACAAATTAGGGCGACTCCTGGCTCCTGAAAATATTGTTTCCTTGGGATAGGCAAGGCTGCCTTACGAAAGATCCACAATAAAGTGAACATGCCACAGTTCTGTCGGATGCGAAGATTACACGGACGTTTGAGTGACAGTGTGACTCTTATCTGACTGTGTTGTCACGCAAATCTAGTCACGCAGTTGTCTTTATCGAAGGCTACGCTTGAACAGTTTCGAAGAAAATATAAGTACTCTGGGAACAAAGCCTCGAGGAATTTGACTCTTAGTAAATATTTCAATTATGAAGTTTGTTCGGCTGCAAACAATTCATTGCAGCCAAAAACTCGTGTCATTATCAATCTCAAAGAAATTTTACATTGACGAAGAAAAAAAGAAACTATAAGAGTTGTATTTATTTGTTCTTACAAGAAGTATATGTTATTGACGTGTATATAAGAAATATTTCCACAGCTGTATACGGGGTTCAATATCATTTAAGACAAGGTCTTGATATCGAGTAAAGACTGTATACAAAGATAAGGAAAAAAAGAAGAAGAAAAATCGAAGTAAAGGATTGGGGAGCCTTTTACATTAATTTCAATTTTATTGCACGCTCTTTCGTCGTTCATTAACTCTCGCCCACCTTACAGATATCTTAACTCAACGCTGTACTCTGCGCACTGGATAACGTCTTTTGAAAAGGATATGAAAATATGACATTTGTTATCAAAATATCTGTACACTGAATTGTCTTGTTTCTGATTTTGATTAAAGTGTTCGTTTACGCAACAGGCTTAACCGGAAATTGGAAAGATAAGAGATTTTAATTGCACGCCCTTATTAACACCAAGACCAAAACGTGAGCTAAAGTTTGTTTACTTTAAACCCTGAGTAAAACTGACGCTTCCTGCTCTCCATCGCTCTTTATAACTTTTAAACTTGCTTTTAAACATAACTTGTTTATTTGGTGTGATAAAATGTTGTCACTTCGAACTGAAACGGAGTCGATGCACGTGATTTCGTTGTTTCCTGCTAACGCTGGATGACGTCACGATGCTTGTTAGTCAAACTGACTGTCCTCTTGGTATTGGCTTGCTGCTTGAGGTTGCTTTCATTTTGAAGAAGTAAAAGAGCCCAACTTATAACTCTTGCAACGAAGATGTTCCAAGATGCTTTTTACTTTCTGCAATTACTGTCAGTTCAATTCTTGAACCATCATTCGCGACACTTGAGCAATACA
The DNA here is from genome assembly GCF_964199315.1 of Orbicella franksi. Classification (NCBI taxonomy): domain Eukaryota; kingdom Metazoa; phylum Cnidaria; class Anthozoa; order Scleractinia; family Merulinidae; genus Orbicella; species Orbicella franksi. Next base: position 29,038,186 of record NC_138149.1, on the reverse strand, counting down.
AACGCATAACAAATAGCCAAAATAAACGACCGAGTGCTAAAGAGAAGACTGGGCAAAAGCAATTTTAATGACGTTTTTCTCAAATCGAGCCGTACAACCGTATCTAATCAGTGCCAGTTTTTAATGCCTAAACATTTGAGGTAGGGTCTTTCGGCTACATTTGTGAAAGACGCCATTAAAGCTACTAGTGTCCATTCTTCCCTTAAACACCCGGTCGATCATTCTGGCTATTATCTACGGTTGTATCGCTGTAGTGTCCCATATGGTAGACGGTTTAAGACTGACGTAAATAGTAATTAGAGAAAGGAAAAACATCTTGGAACATTTTTCAGAAAAGTTAAAAGTTGAGCGCTCATTAATCTTCTCAAAACTGTTGTAAACCACCTTGACTTCGTTAGCTTGAAAACAATACCGTTGATAGCTTCACAGGAACACGTAAAATCCATCACCGACCTTGCTGCTCTCTAGTAAACTTGCTAGCTTGTTGTTTTTGCCAAACTGTTAACGAGAGACTCGTATTAGCGGATAATAAATTAACAATTCTCATACAAACTCACGTTGAAAATGAGCTTATAATCAATGAAATGGTGTTTTTTTTACAGCCACCAACAACGCCCCTAACGTTAGAAGCATTTTTTGGTCATCGAAAGTATTTCGCGCGCACTAAGGATACATAAGCAATAGCCTCCATTTGGCGCGAAAATATGCTCGGACATTTGTCCGCGGACATTCTCTGTTCCGAAAACTGTGAGCTTCGAGGAACAGGTAATGTCCAAGGAGAAATATCCGAGCATATTTTCACGTCAAATGGGGGCTATTGTGTTTATTTTCCTTCAAATCTTTTTCGCAACACGCGCGCTTTTGAAAATTGGGGAATATCACGAGGATATTCCCCAGTTTTAGCTGGGGAATATTCAGTCACGTGACATGTTTAGACCAATCGAGCGTGGGCGGAAATATTTGGTGGATTATAAGAGCTGATTACCTGTCAGTTGGCAGCCCATCAGCTCGCGCAGTTTCTCGAAACCAGGCGTTGTCTATATAACAACAAGGCTGGTCAAACGTTAAAATCGGCAGTTAAAATGCTACATGCAATGCAACCGGACGCAATTGACCTTAAATTTAATTATAACCCTTTAAATCCTCAGTCATTGTCGTCCTACATTTAGAAATATTAGTTTGCGTTCTGTCACAACGAAGACGATTTCACTTGGTAACAGTCAAGTCTGTCTGGGAAGAAACCATTGTAAGATGATGCCTAGTTCCTAGGCCTCGATATTTCGCCGCGGACAATCCGTTTGGTGCGAGCAAAAATAAGGCTTTCCCTGGCCGTCCATCTCGCTTACGTCACTGATATTCATTGACCGTGGAAGCCTGGAAGAAGCTGGCCGGCCCCACAAGTGTCTGCCTTAGGCAGCGTTCACTCTACGTCGGAGAAATTTGAAACGCAGCTTTTATTTCTCGTCCAGACTAATATGTCACGAAAACGGAGCTTTACGAAAACGCGCTCTTCAAACCGGGGAAGTTTAAAAATGAAGGCTTCTCGTTTTTGTGTGGGAGGAAAACATTCTGAAAACGAAGTTTTTCCACAAATAATAACGTCACGAAATCATGTGATTTCCCTGCTTGAGTTTTCATCAAACACAAATCCAAAATGACCGGTGATTGGTGCGTTTTTAAATTCCTCCGGCGTAGTGTGGACAAAGTCTTAAAGATCGAGGTGACTGCATATTCATTCATTACCTTCATTTTGATCATCTTGCTGTCGCCAAGCACTCTCAAGAATGGCGTTCTGCATTCCTCTGTTTCTTTTGCCTCTTTGGACGGGTTTCCAATGTCCTCTTCTTGTTTGGCTGGCGTCAGCTCTGGCCCGCCAAAACGTCCGTCCACTTGCATTGAATTGCTCTCTCTCATTTGGTACTCTCTCTCCATTCTTACTGCGAAAGGCTCGCTGTTTTTATATGATTCCTCGATCTCTTTCACCCAGGCTCGAGCTCGCCGCTGTTGCTTCTTAAAATTAGCGGCTAATTCTGCGATCAGTTGCTTTCTGTGTTCGTCTCTTTCTGCGTATTCACGCGCGTCTTTCTCCATGATGCTGTGTATAGCTCTTCTGTTAATCATGGCACGCTGTCTTCCCAAATACAGCCTCCTTAAGCCTTGCCTGTGAGCGTCGATCATTTCCTGGATCCGAGCTGCGCGCGCAATCTCTTCAGCATTGGGAGGTCGAGGGATCTTTTTCTTTCGTGACGTAGTCGTTTGGCGTTCGATTTTAACTTTATCCCATTGGATTTGCGTCGGAGGCCGGCATTTAGGCTTGGGTGGCCAAGTTATGGGCTGTTTCTTTGCCTGGAAGGGTTTCGAGTAATGTTAAAAAGAAATAGTATGTTTTGAAGTTGGATCGATCGGCCCACTATATAATTTAGGACGTTATTTTTAAAGCAATTTCTGGCCAGTAAAAAACGGACATTATTTAGCACAACTGAACATCGTACATCGAAATATCATGAACAATAAAAGTTTATGCCATTACATAGTCGTCCGTTTACGTTGAACCTAGTTAATGGGGGGACTTGAAACAATGCAAACGAAGTCTAACTCGAGGAAGTGTTTTTTTTCGTCCAGTTATCTCAACTTTGCAGAGTTGGAATACAAACGTTGTTTCTTCATAACTTGAGTCAGCTGAAAGTTTTTAACCAATATTAGAGACACGAAACTCGCTTGAATTTCAATCAAGTTGGCGCCAAATATATTTGTATCCGGTAAACCTGGCTGCTTTCTCCTTCTGCACAAAACTTTCTTGAGCATAAATCCTCAACAGCTAGAGGGACTAGGTACCACTCACCTTGAAACACCGACGCACTGCAAAATCTATGGCCGTTGAAATAACAAATGTTAAAAAAAGAAGTGTTGCAATCAGCAAAACTCCTACAGTAATGAAAACCTCATAAATTTGCGGCTCTACTTCGTCGAAAAACATCGCGAATAAACACTCTTGTGGAATGCTTCCAATGTAGACCAGATCTGAAAATTCGTCAAATCACGATTGATGACTCATCAACTGCGTCAAATAGTTTATTCCACACGTTCATTGCCATGACGATGTCGAGTTTTTAGAATTTGTTCTCAGTTGGCAGTTTTGCTCCAACGTCATTTCGTTTAACTTTGGGACTCAAACTTTGTTTCCCTAGTGAGGTTAAACAACAAGAACCCAAACTGAACAGTCGATGTAATTACGATAAAATAAATCATTAGTTAAGGACGTTCGCGCGAACATTTTTCACATAGATTTTTTAAACTTTCTACTGCAGTCAGATAATGAGTTACTTGTGTCAGAAATGCAAAAATAAAAAAAATTTAAAAAAATTTTAAAAAATGGGGGGTCACCGACTTCGTTTCAGAGATAAAGCGTGTGGAAAAGTACCCTGATTTTGAGAAATTGGCGCACGTAATTCAGCATGGTCTACAGGGGTTTATAGTTAAAAATATCGAAGGTGAGTCAACGGAGGCAAACGATCGTAGTCATATTTTCTAAAAGTGGGTCTGTTCCGTAAATAATTCCAACTGTTGCCAACGTTTTCACAAAACTTAACCTTTCAAGAGGCATTGGAAACCGCCGAACAAATAAACGAAGAGCTAAAAGAACGGAATTTGATGGTGCTTTTTGCAAAAAATGCAAACTTTTTATTGATAGATTTTCATTTTTTCGCTAAACGTTGAAAATTGGTATAGAAAATGATCCATCAAAAGAAAAAAGGGGTCACCGAACGTCCAAGATCGTTAAATTCAGGCAAAGCTATAGCAACGGCCAGCTGCTTGTATTTGCGTGCGCAGTAAGGATGCGCAGCGACTGTTGGTTGGTGTTGAAACCTCGAAATAGAAACTAATATTCGTTGTTCTGAGTTACAATTTAAAAACTCCCACAAAGCCCGCGATCACAGACGGTTTCTACCTGCTGTTTCGCACCACCCCTGCGTGAACACAACAGGTAAAAATCAGTTTGCGTAAACAGACTAGCTCATGATGGTCCAAGAGTACGGGGCGCACGCCAACTTTGTTTCGCGCGTAGTGGGTGAGAAAAATGCATTCCACAATTTTTTTTACAGTCGGTGTTTGGGATAAAAGTTCCAAAACACAGCCGATATACCCTCTTTTTAATTTGTCCGTTGAATAGCAATTCCGGGTCAAGCTTAATGAGATTTCATCGAGAAATGACAATGGGTCGCATGCTAACTTTGTTTATTGCGCAGTGCACATATTTTTTCAGCCGGTGTTTGGGACGAGTGTCCCAATACACAGCCGAAATATCTTCTTTTTAATTTTTTCTGTTTTACAGCAACTTCGGGTCAAGCTAAATGAGATTCCACCACCAGAAACCTCGAAACCTTTTGGAAAACTTTTGCTCAACTCCTAACCAGTTTGATACGTTGTTGCCTTTCAACTGAAAGATTGGTCAAGATGACAATTCTCCTAGAATATCCCACAGAAAGTCTACGAAAGAGCAAGTTCTATCAGTCCCACAAAAAAATATATCCGTATTTAATGTCCCAAAGCATTTTTAAACCAATACAATATTGTCAAGGTGATACAAGTCAAAAAATGTTGTGTCCGCCTTAAATCGTTCAACGCAAAGACCTTGTAAACAGCTTCACAAGGTTACGTTTGTGATTTGTTCATTACAGCAGGAATTCTGCTTTACATTCTTTGTTTAAATTACATCAGTTGCTTTTCAACCCAACATTGAGTGGGTGAAAATAGGATGGCAGCGCCGAAGATTGAGTTCGAAGCAGAATGAGTGATATAAACGCATCTTTGTCTCTGACAGTGAGCGGTTTAAACTGTTAACCGTCCCTAGTTTTAGTAGACGCTAACAAGGGTAGCAAGAACAACCTTACATTTTTAGTTGTTCTTTAACCCAAAAATAATATTACAATTTTAGTCGCTTTTTAACCCAAAAATAATATTACAATTTTCGCTTTCAAAGACATCAGTCGAGCATGGTCTATCGGCGAATAGTCAACTGTGAGAGAACCAATAAATTCTCGTATTTGCACAAGACCACTATGCGTGTCTTACAATTGCTGAAATACACAAAAATAATTATTGCACAAAAATATATAAATAAACGTACTTATTTTTGTAAACAACACGTAAACCGAACGAGAGGTGAATACCCATTCTCCGCGTTGAATTTTACGAGCTCTACCAAACACTTCTCTGGCAGTCGGAATTTCGACATAAAATATTCAACTTCTACTTTACATATCTGCCAAAACACTGTTGCTCTTTCCTTTAAAATGTTATAAATATTGAAACAGTCCCAGAGGTCATTGATTTCAAAGGGTTCATTAGAAAACTTTCCAAAAACAGGCTAAAACGCAATTGATGGCCTCGGATTTCATTATTATCGGAGGTATATCATACGGTCGTCCCTCTACAGAGTGTTTTCGTGTCGCTTCCATCTCTTGCACATGTAATCAAAGCTGTGTGTAAGCCACTGCTCTTCAAGTCTGTCGAAACGTTCGCGACTCAAAAACAGCGGCTTTCCTCGCCTGTGGAAAGAAATAACGTTATAGATTAAGCTTGGTAAAGAGTAGGTGGCCTAAACTATTGGAACTCGCAAGTATTTCTTTCAGTGGCCTGGATGTCCAAGTAAGTGGTTGCCAGGTAATTATGGAAAAAAGCTGATAGTACGCTATATATTTGGTGAGACAAAGCTGCTTTTTTACAAAACTAGGACCAAGCCGGCTAACCTTAGATCCCGGTCTTCCTCGCCAAAACAATCGAGGTACACTGAGCCCCAGATACAGACGCGTTCCGCTCTGATTATAATGATCACTGACGACAGCACGATTAAGAAGATCCCAGTCCCTCTCCCGCAATTCACGGCATGCTGTAAAAAAAAAAAGTTCATCTCATTAGTAGTTTAACCGGATAAAGTGTTTAATAAAAGTAACATTGTTAAAAATCCCAACTGGCAGGAGGCAGACCAGTTGGCTATTTACAAAGCGTGACCGAGGATTTGAACTCGGGACTACGGAGAAACAAATCCCGCTAGTAGCAGGGCGGAGGCCTTTAACCCGGGACCTCCGGATTACAACACCAGTGTCCTACTTTAAAAGGAGGCAGCAGGGCCGAGTGGTTTAGGGCGCTGGTGCTGTAATCCGGAGGTCCCGGGTTCAAAGCCTCCACTCTGCCACGCTTAACGCTTGTATAGCTAAGTGCACGACCACTATAAATAAGATTTACATTTTTTACATTTTTTTTTTACAATAGAAACTGTTGAGCGCTTGAGAAACAGCTCACGAGTTGGGCGCTAAAAATCTGTTTACATTCGGAGTGGGTAGAAAATAAAGTAGAACGTACCAGAAACAAGACCCGTCAACTACTTAGAGTTAGGTCATGGCCATTCGAATTCTAAAGGTCGAAGGAGCCAGCTGGTTCATCAATGTTGGTTTACATGCACAAATACACAGCGAGGGGTATCGCTACTCCCCATGGATGGAAGGCAAGTCCATTGCTGTTTACTCCGCCCACCCCGCCCACCCTCCCAACTGCTTGGCATTCTAGCAGGTTTCCCTAACAATTTTCCAATAATCCTTCGTAATTCCGGCTGGAGAGAGGCACCGAGAGTTAAAAATTCTCAACGGTGGCATCGCACTGATTTAAAACGAACTGTGCTAAATATGAATAACCAATTCTTCAGACACCCTACGAACCTGTATGCACTCGTATTTGTCCCTCGCGCCGTTTCTATCAACGCAACACGATCCCTGGAGACACGTGAATTTGCCGCAGACCAGACATACTGCAGGGTCGTCCGGAGCGCTACCACACTTCGTGCACTTTCGCTTACGGTAATGCTGAATTAAACTGTCGAGATAAGAGAAATGTGAGAGGAATGATACAGACAAAGTACGAGCGACCAACTAAATCATTCCAAATGCACTATCGGTGGGGAAATCTCTAATGATCGTATTTATATAGTCCACACATCCAAAGCTCAAAAAAAATATGCAAACAAGTAAAAAATAACCAAAGTACAAATAATAAAATAATAAAAGTGAAGTATGATCATCGCAGTAAATTTTCCAATTTAAGCAACTGGAAAGAAAAAGCCTGAAAAAAATCAGGGTTTTCTTCTTTCCAGTTGCTTAAATTGGAAAATTTACTGCGATGATCATACTTCACTTTCATCTACTACCGCAGTTCAAATATGAATTATTTCATATATACTTCACAATAAAATAATAATACCCAAAAATAACTAAAAGTGACCATACTTACAAAACAAAGAACGGCTATTTACAAATTTTGTAAAAAGATAGGTCTTAAGGTCCCTCTTAAAACTATCAATCGGATTCAATCTGCGCAAAGCCAAGGGTAAATTATTCCAAAATCTCTGGGCAAATACAGAGAACGCTCCATCTCCGGAAGTCTTAGTAAATGAACTGGGCTGATTTAGAAGGTCATTCATTCATCGAAATCTGGCTCAAATTGATTTTCAAATCACTGAAACAAGACGCCTTTTTCTCTGAGTTGATAAGGTCCTAAGTTCTCTTAACTTACTACCTTTAAAACGTTACAGAAAGGTAGTCAGAAGACAGGGAAGTACTCACGCACCTATCATATCGCTCAGGAAGTTGAAGAAGTCTAGGAGGAGGCCATTGACCCAAGTTGGGAAGAAGTTCCTACAAGAAAGAAAATTATCACAGGCTCTTAGAGAAACCTTGAGGAACAATCCCTCACTCAAGAGTATTGAACTTAATCACACAAACGTTTGCGTTCATAAAGTCATGCAAAATTAAAGGAAAAAAAAGAATATAGTCCTTCTTGATAAAGGAAATGACTGCGAATTGACCTATAAAATGCCATTTAAGCTATTTAGTTTTTTTTTTAAATGAACCTTTAAGCCCTACTCAAACGGGACATGTTTCGCGACCAAACACAATGAAACATTGTTTGAAGACCAAACATGTTAATGTTGTCGCGGTACTGTGTGGCCGAACGGTATCAAACATGTTTGAGCCAACGAAATGTTTACAATGTTTCATCAAATGTTTGACGTTGTTCAAATTTTACCAAACACGATCCAAGACGATCAAACATGGCGTCAAAGGGGGAAAATGTTTCGTGACCAAACAATGATTGATGGCCAACCATTTCCCGTTTGGACAGGGCTTTAATCTCAGTTGTCACCGTTGTCAAAAACTTCAACGTCAAAGAACAAAAGTACGCTAATTTACCCTGGTTAAGGCGGCCTTCTTATGCATGAAACAAAGCAAGAGTCCTTCGCACCACTGTCGAATTATTTTCCGTGGCTTAGAATGAGGCCACTGTAGACATCTTACGCACGAAAAGGACTCGGCACTAGTGGTGGATGGATCGCACAAACCCAGAGTCGAAGCCAGTACACGAAACTCTGCGTCACTCTCCTGAAATGAAAATATCACCAAAATGAAAATATATGCCATCAAAATAAATACCAAGAAAATGCGCCCCTAAAAATGGACATGTAGTCTGGTCAAGAAATGCTGATATTCATTACTTCTGTAGTTGATTCATGGCCTTTAGAAAGAATTACTGTCCCCTCTTGAAAGATGTGCGAGGTTCAACCCAGAAATTCCAAACTGATGACGTAATTCTACAGATATCTGATTGGCTGCTGCTAGGTGATGAATTTTCCGCGCCAGTAACAACCAATTAAACACTACCTTGATCTAAAAAAAGTGGTCTCTTGAGAGGAAGTAGGTAAACCATCAATAAATGTTACATCTCCGTCGGCTACCTAGCCGAGCTTGCCAAAACATTTTTACTCAAATTTCTCAGATTTTAAGTCAAATTACGTAATAATCACGACAAAGACACCAGAAAAACTACTCTTCCAGGGCTTACCTCAACTTGTGGTATTTCCACATCATAGCAGAGAGAAGCTATGGTGCAAGCTGAGCGGAGGAACGCCAGACACGAGTCCTGCAAGGACCGCTCTACAGTGTGTGGAGACCATACTGATTGCGAGATCTAGAAAAGGAACGAAGAAGTCATTATTCTAAAACGGCACGCACGCTCAACTATGACTCACGGTCAAGGGCGGCTGCTTTCAGTTCAAATTTTTGGACAATTCAATTTTTTCCTGCGCTTAGTAGTAATAGTGATTTTTCTCGTGGGACCGTTCCCTTGATTGTCTCTGGTTGCATCTTTGTTCCTGGTTTCCTCCACTATCCTCGAGAACTAGAATTGATTACTCACCCCTCCAGTGTGATGATCCTCCTTGATCAAGGTGCTGTTACTGAGCATGCGGCAAACGTAACCAAGCAACAGATCAGCTGATAATGTGCCCTGAGAAAGCTCCTAAAAGAAATTTTCAACACAAAAGAACATATCAAATAACATCTTTATTGCGTCTTGACTGGACAACAAACCCTTGTCATTTATCATAACAAACTTGTTTCAACTCACAGGAAGCCAATGAAGACCTCGTGGTAATGTCATAAGGTAGACTTCCGAAATTAAGCATCCCCTATCTTCGAAAATAATGCCCTATAACCCCACCTCCGTCCCCAGATATGAGCGCATGACTTTATAAGATTTTGCTTTCAAACTTTGGATAATTTCTTCTGGTTAAGACCTGTATAGCTTGATTTGCTAGATCGTCACAGCAGGTTCACTACGTTTGGCTATCCTTTTAACGTGGGTAAAAACTTTTTCTCGGCTGTTTCAAATCGTTATATGTAAGAAGATTGGCATATGGTGTTCTCGGGCAAAATCCATTCCAAAGATCAGCCCGGTCATGTTTGAAACTAAAACTTTACACCGTTCATATCTCCTCCTCACTCCACCAAAACTAATTCCTGCGCAGAAAGGCACTCGAAGAAAATAATCTCGGCGCTTCTGCTTACAGAGTTTTACAATATATTTTTAAGCTACCTGTGAAGCTGCTTTTCTTCCTAAGTCTTGCCACGAGAGTTTCTCATCACCGACAAACTTGCAACAAGTGTCAACCAAAGTCTAAGACGAACAAAAAACCACAAATGCGTTAAGAATGAGAGGGTTGGCTAACCTACCACAGGCTGGCAGACTTAAAGCTACCACAGGGAACCATGCACACACACACACACACAAATAAATCGATGAAGACTGATGACTTCTTGTACATTGATCGTGACAGAAAGAGGAAGCAATTCGTACCTGAGTGAACACCAAGTTGAATATCAGCTGCACAAGGCACTTGAAGTCACCTGAAAGATGAATGATACGACAATATGGGAATGATCATCAAAAAGAACAAAATGCCAGATGTAAGCATGGCTTTAAAGTGAAAGTGTTGAACTTACGTTTTGACAGAGCAGCTGGCCATGACAACATCATCTGGATTAACAGAGACGGCGCATCCCTCAAGAGTAGAGGACACTCCTGAAAAGAGCTTGCTCCACTGCAATTGAAAACAATAGAACTCTAATTAAATGATACTGTTCTACCAGTATCAACAGCTACAGACTCGCTTGCAATCGTTACTGGATCGGCGAAAACTGTGGCAAACATTTGCCTTAAAGTGGAACTAACACTCGACATGTCAGCTTTCTAAATTCCACAGGACAGTAAATTGCCTTTAGTTATGAATGCCAGAAAGACACTGGAGTCTTACAGAAGACCCGGCGCCCTAATAATTTGCGCCCGGAACTCGAGCGAGCCATGTCCCAGCACTAGTTGGAGTTATTGTTTTGCGTTCTTGGATAAGACGCTTTACTCTCACAATACCTCTCTCCAACCAGCAGTGTAAAAGCGTACCACCCAATTGTTGGCGCGACAAAACAAAATACTGGAGGGGTAATCCTGCGATGGACTTGAGTAGAATACTTCCAGTCGCCCCATGCCATAGAGATTGGGGCAATCTCTGGGAAGGGTTGAACCACTTTGGTACGAGCGGACTTGACGGTTTATCATACCTGGGTGACGGTTCTCTGAGGTCATCAGTTCCAGTCAGATCTGACCACACGGACAGTAAAGGACCCACGAGGGTCTGGGAATAAAACTGGAATGCGCGCATCACTGGACCTAACAATGCAGATAACAGACATAACATCATGAGTAGAAACGACACGTTGACTCTCTGAATCTGACTTAGTGTTACCTCACTAGTGTTGTCCTGTCTTAGTAAGCTGGGACAGCTATTACTTTCACGTTTTCTTTCTTTTGCATATTGCAAAAAGAGGTCTCTGTTTTTCGTGACAAAGCGTCGTTAGGCCAAAAGATTTGCAGTGACCATACAAAATACTCACCAAAACAGGACTTTCGCGGACTTGAGAGTTTCCTTGCCGCTTTGTCCACTTGTTCCAGCTCTAAATTTGTCCTGGAAGACGATGGAAAACAGCATGAAAACCGCGATCCGTCGTCGTTGTTTTAGTGAAATTCATCCTACTAATCACTTAGCTGACGTACCTAGCCATTCTGTAAAGCAGACTGAACTTCTTCTCAGCTGAACACCTGTGATTTTCACCGTCAAGTGCAGACACTGATTCTACCACAGCCTTAATTGCTGCACCGAGCACATTGAAGTTGAGTGCACTGGCTGTTAGTTTGGTGATAGTCTGTTGGATGAGAAGACAAACAGCCAGGTTATAACTATTCAGTCGTTACTTGGTTTGTTAAGCTTGGTAATTCTGTGGTGAATAAAGTCTGGTTCCCCTGTACTGCTTACAGCTTTGTCCACCCATGCTCTATATTAACCTGTGTCTCATAAAGCATTTCTAGCAGTTATGTAATACGAATTGGGTGCTTGTTTTAGATAAATAGCGTGGTAAACCTCTGCTACATTAATCTGAGGGAAAACGGATCTGTCAGTCTTTCAACATTCTGTGAGCCAAATCATTAATGTGTTTCGGAGTGTTACCGATTAAAAATGCCCTTCACAATAAAGCACGACAAAAGAGCTTTCTTAACTTGATAAATAGGAAATATCTAGAATAATGTTCTGTTGAATGGGAACCTAATCTGTATATGAAAATGCTTTGTGCATACAGAACCAAGATATTGATACTCTAAGATGTAACGTAACCAATATTACGGGAAATGAGAAATTACAAGTGACGTATTTCCAGCTGAGCAGGTTACTTCTTAGTGACTCTAAGCAAGCAAAATTCTGAGCTTTGTATTACTTACATGAAGTTTGAATTTCCTCAGGACTGCGTGAAGATCGCTTGTTTGTTCTTTGTGGGTTTTCAGCGCATTCTGTGGTTTATAATGAAACAAACATAACTGATCTCTGTCCGTAAATGGCCAGTAAATGAGTATGGTCATTACTCATAAATCTGCAGAACACTTAAACAAGGAAGGCACAGCATAGGAGAACGCTGGATGGTAATATGTCACAATTTTCAAAACGTGCATACTAACAAGAGGACGGCATTAACCACTTCAGTGCGATGGTGTGTTCACACAAAAGCTATCGAGAAGTCATACTTTTATGAGGTACTGCTAATACAGTTGTACAAGCTGGTTCTAACTAACTAACTAAACCGAATCATAAAACCCTAGTGTGTTACAAGTCAAGTGAAAGCTAATGAGCAGTACTTTCATGTGGTACTGTTTAGTTTGACGTACAGCTGGTCTTCTCTTTTGAAATGGTGAATAAAACCCAATTGTGTGACTATTCAAGCGAAAGCTTTTGAGTCGTAATTTCACGAATTTAGAAACTTGTTCCAAAATTTAGTTGAAAATGGACATCCAGTTAACACCACAATGCAGACATCCAATCTTTTCCAACACCAATCTTACGCGTCCCCCCTCCCCCAATTTCCGGCAGTTAAATCACACCGTGGCAGTCAAGCTAACAAAATACATCTGGCATAAAATAATACTGACCTTAGATGCCGTTTTACCAGTTGGCATAATCTGCGTGGGCACAATGGGAAGCACACAATTACCAAGCTGTCGACACAAAGGACAAGTGAATTCTCCGTTTCTTGGATTGTAAGGCTGCAATTGATGATGAAGATGAAGCTGATTTGCATCTTCTTCCTGCAAGAGATTCGAGTTTTAATTATTTTTTTTTTTCAAAGAATAAAAAGTTGCGATCAAGACAGGGCTTCAATAGCTTATATTTGAAATAACAGCTATGATTACATGTTTAGCACGCAGAAGAAATTACAGAAACAAAAAACAAGAAACAATAAGTATTGCACCAACACAATGGAGCCACAAAAGGGACTAAAGCGCAAGTAATGACAACTTATATTTTCCCCATATTTCGTGAAATACCATTTATTAACTAGCCGCTTAGCATTATTTTAAACCTATGTTCTTGCCTTAGCAAGTTTTCACTCCATCAGGCAACGATGAAGGTCGAAGCGTTTTGCAACAAAGCGTCTTATTCAGTTTTTACAGATTTGTCATTATTTATTATGAAACAGGATAATAGCTAACTATACCTGAAGAGATTTAAGGTACGTTTGCTGACAGTCTACATGAAGGTGATGGCCACAAGTCTGAATATGGACTCCACCTTCTGTGCCACTTGCAGAGGCTTCCAGACTTGGAATCTACGTTTAAATAATAACACATCAACTATGAAACAAGGACTTTGATTGGCTAAAACGTTAGGTACTTCAATATTGCTATTTAGGTACAGTGGAATGGAAGGAAAAAATATTCTCCCCCTCACAATGTGAAATTATGTAGGAGAAAAATAGTTAAAGACCAGAACTTGATAACGAATGTTGGAATGAAAATAGGAGAAGTGATCCTAAAAATATAAAGGATACCAAGGTCATCACGTGTGTCCCGTGATTCTAAGTTTTCTGAGCTCTCCAATAGGCTTAAAAACAGTGGTGTCGCATGCTCTAACCAATCAGAGAGATGTTGCGCTGTTTTGGACGTTGCTTTCCCTCTCGTGACACCGGTTACACGTTTCCCGCGCTTGGCACCGGTTACATGTTTTCCCGCGCTAGGCACCGCTAGCATAATATGCCACGCACGACACCGTTTGCATGTTTTCCCGCCTTGACACGGGTTACACGCTTTCCCGCGCTCGGCAGCTACACGTTTTGACTTCAGATTCTGATTGGTTCCAGGCACGAGTATTTTTGCCTTTAGTTTTTGTGCATTGGGCATTGCAGGACCAATCTAAAGGTGAATCATACCAAGTCAAATCGTCTTCTTAAATCTTCAAATCTGTTCCTGAACGTTGTTTCACAGTTAATGACGCGAGCCTCTTCTTCTTCGCGACTTAGCGGAAGCTGTTTGTGCCTTACATGAAGAGCTCTGTGTTTAAGCACTGTTGTGAAACAAGAACAAAAATAGCTTTGGTTAGTTAGTTGTTTCTAGGCAAACAGGAAGACACACTATTGAAGAGACTACAAAAGTTGTTTGCTCTTGATTCACAACAATAATAACAACAACAACAACAACAACAACAATAATAATAATAGTAATACTAATAATATTAATAATAATAATAATAATAATAATAATAATAATTAAAACATATTTATACAGGAACGCTGCATCAGTTTTAAGGAAAAAAACTGCTATCAATGCAGGTCCTTGGAAGTATTATATCAAATACGAGAGATAGCATTTCATCAAATAAGAAATTTCCAAGACCGAGCAGAGAGTTGCAAAAAGACGCGTAGCGGAGTATTTTTTGAGGAACTTCGAGATGTATGGAAATGCGATGAAACATTTTCTCGAGTGTTTGATATATCTCCCCAAACAAACATTATACCTTTATAACTTGATGAATTATTAATGACTGTTATAAAGCTCTGGGAAGGCTCATTTCATACCCAACAACTGACACCGACAAACAATTGTCCTTCCTACTGTCCATTCATAACACTTGCAAGGGGAACACTCGGATAGTTTACTCGTATGAGTTGTACCCTTTGTTTTCAGTGAGTTTTTCGAGAAGAAAGTTTCACCTGCACTTGGTTGTAGAAGAGCCACCAGCCCAATTGGCCTGCCCTCCGTGGATGTTGATGTTTGTCCACAAATAACACAGTCAAACAATTCTTCTGTAGTGTCACTGCTTGCACCGTCTACAGCCGTCTTGTCTAGGGCATCTGAGAATGAATTGGCCAGATGCAACGTTGTCTTAAAACAATATACAAAGCAAAACGTAAAAAAGGTAAAGTCTGCATACGAGCCAAGTGGCTCATCAGGCCGGAGCTTATCCCGGTTTCTGTAGCATGAAGTGACTGGGAGTATTTCTACTCCCCCCTGGATGGGATGCTAGTCCATCGCAGGGTTACTCCCATCATTAAATTCGCCGTACCCATTTTTTACCTGGGTGGAGAGAGACCCTGTGAGAGCAAACTATATTGCCCAACAACACAACACAAGGTCCCCGGTCATGGCTTGAACCCGGACCACTCGATCCGGAGACGAGCGCACTAACCATGAGGCCACCGTCCCTCCACAATATACAAAGTAACGTCTTACATCCCAGCCCTTGCCTATTTTTCCATCTTTTATAAAGACCGCAATGCAGTCCTGCTTCAATAAAGAACGTCACATCACACGTGGTACAATATAAGACGTAAGGACATCAACGTATGTTATACCTGGATCTTTCTTTAAGTTTTTCTCCATGAAACTTTTCTGTTTTGATGCAAACTCAGCTAAAAGCTTTTGCTGGCGTTCCCTGGCAAGCTGTCGCCTAAAAGAAGGACAAAAATGGCGTTAATTATCAAGCACGCATCCTAATTGGTATGCTCACTGTGATGCTAAGCTATCTTGTATTTTGCTAAGGATCTCTTGGTACTCCTATTGCGAGGGGGAGGAGGGGTGCGGGTAGATACAAGATTTCCTAAGAGGGAGCGGCTTGTTTTGCAGGCAATTCTCTCGGAAGTTTAAGGTTTTTGACGAGATCAACCTAAGACTGTCAGGACTGAAACCAAAGTATGCTCAGCAAAATACACTGCAGGAAAAAGGGCTACCGGTTGAAAAAAAAAAATGTTACCTGCGCATGGTTCTGGCCACAGAATCGTCATTGTCACCATCAGGTGAGGATGGACTGGTACTCGTCCGATCAGGAGCTGGTTGGAGTTTGCGCAGTGCAGCAGCATTCTCAGGACTAGATTTACCAATCACGTCTAACAGGTCTGACAGGTATTGAATTTCATCACCATGCGCTGGGCTCCTATTGGTATTGTGGAATGAAAAATACTTCATTCACGGCGTTGACAACTTAGTTGCATTCCAAGGTGGGGGAGTGGGAATATTGATTTTTCAGTGCCTTATTTTGTGAATCTGGTCGTCTGTTCAAATCCTTCTGGACCAGAATTACTAGTAAGATCATGCTGGTTGTGCCAAACAAACCCTTCTCAATTCAGATGACTAAGTCCTTCGCCTTGTCTCCTACAGATTCTCTGGACATTGAATTCATTGTACTATTCAAAAAGAGATGGTCACGGAGTTCCCAGTGAATGCATGTTTGAGAAGAGAGACCCGAGCCCATTCTGCAAGTTACCACGATGATGACGACAAAGGTGTGGAAATGGTAAAATATTCTAAGAGAAGGGAAGAAGCTGTAACACTCTTCTAAGTACAGTTCAACCCTTATTAGGCAGCCACCCACAGGGAAATGGATAATGGCCATTAATGGGGGTTGGCCGCTTAATAGAGGTAAAAGCAACAGAAAACCCCCATCGGGATTTTGACTACTTGCCGCCTAATAAGGGTGGCCGTTTAATAGGTGGCTGTTTAAGAGTTCAACTGTACATCAAAGCAAGAGTTGTAAATGTTCATGAGTGAAGGAGAGACCCTACTGGGATGTTAAAACATCTTTTACCCACCTTCCTGGTGATGATGTTGTTGAACTGGTCATGACTGACCTCAGCTTCACCAACAAACTCAAAATACTCTCGTTTATTCCTTCTACTGGGCAGGCGCTTGAGCCTTCCGACTTGTCAGGGGTTTCCAGCGGTCCTCCACATGACGTCATCACACAGGAGTTCGTTTCCATAGCTACATCACCTACAGCCTGCTCCAAGTCAGGAATCGCCTCCTCTTTGTCCAAGTGTAGATTGAGGGCCATTTCGAGGTTTCCTCTGCAAGCCCTCAAAAGTTTTATGGTGGTAACTTAAAAGAGAAAATTGGCGTTGTAACTGCGTTCTTACCTCGAATAATAAAGCCTCGACAACTACAAGTTCACCCCTACAGCCAAACTTTTTCATGAATGTCTTCCATGTGGCGGGGTGTTCTCAAGTCACGCCCACAGTAAACCGTTTAGAAAAAAAGTAACAAGACACCATATTTTAAGAAAATTACCTTCTGATGCATTGGTTAAACTGATGAATTGTTGGACCAAGCCTCGAAATGACGCTTTGTCTTTTATACTCCAGCTTCTTCTATCCCTTGCCTCAGTGGAGAGCAGGTCAGAATCGTTAACATCAGTCTTAGAGGACTGGTGTTCAGACGAGCTTAAAGATGTGCTCTTGAAGTCTGTGAAAAGGAGTACGCGTTTTACATTTGTATCTAGTGGCTCAAACCTCCTCTGTGGTTTAACCTTGTTTAACCTAGCTAACCCCTAGTCCACTAAGCAACGAAAAAGCACCTTCATGTACACGGATCGAAATTTAAACCTTACTTTAAATAGTGCATGTAAATTAGGGTCACAGTTATTTATATTCTGTTAGGTGTCCCCTATCAGGACAGGGTTCTCCTTCTGCAAGAAACTTTCAGACGTGTTAATCAAGTTTGTTCGTTCGTTCGTTCGTCCGTCCGTCCGTCCGTCCGTCCGTCCGTCCGTCCGTCCGTCCGTCCGTCCGTCCGTCCGTCCGTCCATCCGTCAGTCCGTCCTTCCGTCCGTCCGTTCGTTCGTTCGTCCGCTCGTTCGTTCGTTCGTTCTTTCGCTCCATCGGGTCGTTCTTTTTGCTCGTTAGTTGAATCTTTCGTACGTTCATTTACATAAGAAAAATGAGGCAGGATACAGTGGCATAGATGGTTAGTGTGTTGGAATCTGGCTCCAGCGGCTCTAGTTTGATTCTGTCTGGGGAAGACACTTAACTTCCACAGAGCTTTTCGTGTTACTTTAGTACAATAAATTGCCCGGGTAACATAACACGCCGGAGGAAAACTCGCGATGGACCAGCATGCCATCCAGGGGAGATGTAATATTCCCATAAGCTTCATGCTAGGGAACCTAGAATTAAGAAGCACTAACTTCTTGATTGACTACATGCCAAAAGCTTCCACCTCTACTAAAAACCAACACCATCATCTAAACGTAACATGATTTTAAACATCCTAAAAACATACCGTTCCTACCTCCTTCGCTGGTGTCCATTGGTTCTTGTACTGCTTGCACTACATGCCTAACATTTGCTACCATGCTGCTTGAACTGAATCCCAGGTCACTTATAGTCTTTGGCCAACCAGCAGGAACTTGGTGAGACTACAACAAATATGTTTCAAAACATGCTAGTGAGGAAGATTACCAAACATCTCTAGCAATCCACAAAAAACCTAGAGGGAGGCTTTGAAAAGGCAACAAGAAATTGGAAGCATGAAAATTGGACTGGAGGGGGGTAGAGATAGGGGTGGAGGGGGTAGGGGGTGGACAGGGCTAGTCACTCGCCTGCTGGTGATTGGCCAGAGTAACCATGGACTTCTTGTCGGCTACCAGCCAGATGATAATGGTAAATGTTAACCAAAGATATTCTATTTTTTGGTGGAAAGAATTGTTGACTTGTGTAACTCACTTAAATGCTTATCTGGATTTTACTTGCAATAACTGATGATGGCGAAAAATATTGACTTTGCTAGCGGTTATTGAAAATTGCGGAAAAAGGTAAATGATGATGGCAATTGAAGGAAAACTAAGGGATAGGAGCATAGTTGCTCAAAGCAGGATTAAAGCTTAACGACAATCCGATCTTTCCTTCACTACTCTATGACATTATCGTGAAGTTAGCTGTTCTAAACAACAACAAAAAGACTTGAGTTAAGTTTTAACCCTGGATTAGCTTCAATTGGCTTAAGAACCACCCAATAGTGTTTGCCATGCAACACTAAATTTCTGCTCATAGTTATGCCCACGTTGCTGCAGGCTTTGCTGCTAAATTATACTCTAAGGACGTTCTTACTCTGAAGAGCCATTCATGGTACTTGTTAAGATACATCAACAACATGGAAAGTTCCAGGGGCTGAAAATATAAATCACATTTAAGTTAAAAAATACTTCAACTTTCTTTAACTTCTACTTAGAAAGGAATAGTGAAAACCTCTTTTAGAAGGAGAATTTTTTCAACGAGCTATCGTGTCAATATCAGTGAAGATGACGCTTTGTTTTGTGTCATTTGTATAGGTAATCATACGGTTTCGAGTTCAATTTGGAATTAATTTGCACGAGTGAGTTTTTCAAAAAGCTGAAATTGCACGAGCCGCTACGGCTTCGATTGGCTGAAAGACAATAGGAAATTTTCTAAGCCAATGACATCACGTGAAATGATGACGAAAATTTTGTGCGGAAACTTTGGAAAAAGTATTCTCAAATGAGAAAAATGGCCTCAAGAAAGATCTTCCGGCACTTTCTTCACGCGACTTTTTTCATGTTTATATGCGAAGCGGCTCGTGCAATTTCAGCTTTTTGAAAAACTCACTCGTGCAAATTAATTCCAAATTGAACGAGAAACACCGTATGATTACCTATACTTATTGGCAGTCCAAAATGAAAAGGCCATGTAACCAGAAGAATGAGCACAAAGATCTAAACTTCAACATTTCAAATGAGCTTAGTAAAGGGTTTGGAGTTGTCCTAGTCTGCATTTATAATGACATGAGGTGGAAGTAGTCATCTAGTCGTGCCCTTGGGGGTGGGGGGGGGGGGTGGGTGGGTGGGGGCCGGGGAAGGCTCCGCCCTGAGATCCAACCCCTTACCCTTTATATACCATGATGCAGCCACAAGATGCGTCTGTTCGAAATATTTTAATTAAAAGCCCTTTAAAATAACTAAATGACAGATTTCCCTTCCCTTTCAAATACCTCAACTTGTGAAGTCCCTACCCTTTTATATACCTGAAGCCTGAAAACAGTACCCGTTTCAGGCAGAGCCTCGGCCCCGTATAGGCCATTACAGGGAGTACCCCCCCCCCCCCGCCGAAAATGTGCTGGTTGTGAAGTAGACATACCTGGTTTTCATCACTAGCGAGGGCCAGTTCTTTGAATGGAATGTCGAGTCTCTCGGAGACACTACAGAAATTGGTAATAAAGGTGCTCTCAATCAAGAGAGATATTTAGACAAAACTAAACCATTAATAAACAACTTTAACAGAACAGGTTAAGTCGCGATTTCAAAGTCTTCAAGTTTGTAGAATATGTTTCGATGGATGTGACAAACAGTTACAAACTGTGATTGAATAACCATTTGAACTTACAACAACCTGGAGAAGCATGCATATAAACTATCCTTCCCGCGGTTGTCATAAGTTCAAATGGTTTTTTTCCCAAACGCCTTTTGCAACTGACGAAGATGTCAGTCACATGTGACTGTAACATCTCAACACAGTTCCTTTGGAAATGCTTGCTTCCTATTACTATTTAACACTGCCTAGCTCTTTAAAGGCATTTTCGCTTTTTAGTATCGATTTGAGCGGTTTGATTAATTGCCCCTTTTCAGGCTTTGAGTTAAATCCAAAAACCTTTAAACAAGTAGGAAAGGTCTAGGAAAAGTAGATTTAAAATGCGTAGTTCGCTAATTTAATTAACACTAAACCGTACACCTATTCAGCACATACATGTAGGTCTAATCTCACTTACCAGTTTAAAAAAAAAAAATCATAATTTATTAAACTAGCTTGTTAAGCTTCGCCTCGGTCCATAAAAGCCAATATACCCGGCCCAATAGAGCGCTTAAGTTAGTTCAATAACAGCTACATGTTTCTCGTTTACATACAGAAGTGTCATGTAAACATTACCTAAGAAGATGTCTGGTGAGTTTTGTAATAAGATCTCGCCTGTGAGTTGGCTGTTGTTCTATCAGGAACTGAATGTGTTGCAGCTGAGCTATTTTCTCTTGGCTGCTACTTTGGTTCTCTGGAATTTGAAAAGTAAAAACAAACGTAACAGTGCTTGAGAACAGAAAATCAAATCAGAAACAGTAAGTGATAAAAAGAAAGAAGATCGCTTTGTTATGTCAGATTTATAGACTCAGCCAAAGAAGGACTTTTGCAAATCTGTTACAGTGTGGGTAAGGCTTCTGTATGACTTATCACTAAATGTATACAGCCATGTTTTTCACCGAGTTATTTCGGCCACGAAAATCGAAGAAAACTGTTTATGTAAATCAGGATAAACTCTGAATTTGATTCGCAGTATTCAATTAAATTGTTTGTTTATACATAAAAAGTATTCTTTAATTATGGCCACCCATAATTAATAGAGGGAAATGATTAAGAAGACCGGTGAAGATCAAAGAGGCAAATTAACAAACCCCCCAAATAGCCAACAAAAACATACAACAAAGAACTTTGCCAGGTTTCATAACTATTTAACTATGGGCCACCCAATAACATTATTAAAAGTTTACTTCATTCTTGGGTTTTTCCAGTTTGGCCAGCTTGAAAAATCCTCCTTCAATTTGAAAGAAATTTTGTACCTCGCCAAAATGACTTAAAATATTGAAACATGGCTCCTTTAAGACCTACTAGAGACGAAATGCATGTCTTTCTCTACCTCCACCTCTGTACCCACCTCCTCCAGGACTACTTTGATTTTCTAGCGACAACCGACCAACGCATTTCAGTAGAACCTTCACCAAAGATTAATCACAGAATTCAGTAGTTTTGTACTTACGAAGGGCACTGTTGAGCACGCCATTCATGAATGGGAGGAAAGGCTCGAACAGGGGAGGCTTCATAAGATGTGGATTGTGGAGGGCGTCCGTCATAGCAGCGCAGACGCGATGAGAAGAGTCTGTCTCAGGGTGAAGAGGAGCGTAGGGGTCTGTAAAAGACAAATGTTTGATTAGAATGCAGTAATTGTCTGTTTCATGCGTCCAAGTTTAAGGGACACATCTCACGGTTTGCGCATCTTGAAAAGTTTAGCCCATATTTTTCAAGTTCGTCGTTTGTAATCCGTTTTAATCTTCTCCATCCTTAACCATCCTTAATTCTTTATGGTTTATTATTATCTCTTTGGTGTTTTCTATCTTAATAAACTTCTATTTTCAGGTTTCCTTCAATTTAAAGGTAATATTGTATGAAGTCAAAATAACTTGATTGAGCTCCTCTGTTTATAGCCATAACAGCACGTTGAAAATGTAGGTAAGAGAAACCCTATTTTCATTATTTTAATATGTTGATAGATTGAAAATACTTATGTCGTAAATTGTTATGTTGTAACAATGAATTCTCCCCAAGGATGCAACAATTGAATTCTCAGAACCTGGACCAAAATTATCTAATTTGAAACTTGAAACTTCGCACTGGAACTCGAGAAGTTTATACATTTGATTAAAAGGCCTCCACTCTTGTCAGCTTTTTATTAAATGGTTTACCATCAAAATTGATCTTAATTATAACCTGCGTATAACACTGAAAACAACTCAATTAAATACGAAAGGGAGTCTATCGCCTTTGGAAATGAATAGAAATTGTTGTATTACGGTACGCAAGAAGGTCAACATTTAGCCAATCAATAGTGCAGTCAGCAGCCTACCTTGTTGCAATCTGTATATCAGCTCTCTGCTCAAACATTGATGTGTTTTGATCTGGTGCAGATCTTGCACATCCTTACCTGTTAAATGTAACAACAAACAGTTTGCTTCTTAAGCCTGGTTCACACTAGCGATGATATGACATTATGTTTGTAGTATGAACATGCTGACATAATGACATAAAAGCAACCTAGCAGCATGGACATAACAACACAAGGGGAAAAACTGATTTTTTCCTTATGATTGATCTTTATGTCGATGTTCACATTACCAACATATGTCGTTATGTCGCTAGTGTGAATCAGGCCTTACTGATTACTAACTACTAAATTATGTCAGATTTCCAAGGCTTGCTTTACTCAATATAACACCACAAAATCTATCATTCAAAGGTGGCATTTTTAGTTCTTTGGTTGCAATATTGAAGGATGCCTTGGCTTTAATAAACCGCATAATATCTGGGTGGCAAAAACGCTAATGAGTCCACACATTGTTTACCAAATTCCGAGTTTCTGAACACGCACCACATACAAAGTATTTGTTCAATCCGGTTCAAATTTCTTCAGGGATAGTTAATCGTTCCACGCCCCTTCAGTACTCAGGCCTGATATTTTTTCAGTTGGATCAGATAGTACAATCTTTACGCTAATGAGGCAAATATAAGAAATATTGCATACAAAGATTCCCCTACAACGTGGACTTGGTAAGAATATAACAAATCAACTGCTGTCAGAGCACAAACCGTAAGTGTCAAGGAAGTCAATACAGCGGTCCACTATTATGCAGCCAATATCCCTTGACTCGTCACTTTTACAGGTAGACGGCACGGAGCGCTATAAAAGCAAACACACATTTTATAACACTGTGTTGAATTTACCTCTTAGTAACCGACACTCGCTTAGTTTACATGAAAGCATTACTAAAACGTCTCAATTTCTGCATTTTGACTAGTTTATACGACGGGTATCTTTAGTTCTTTTCTGTTTAGCTACGGCAAAATTACTTCAAGACTCGTGCAGGCTACCTGAGCACTTGGGGCTCCAAATAAGTTTTAAAGGCAAGATGCCAATGAGAAATAACAACGGAAAATAGACACCAGCCTCACCACACTATCACAGGTTTTCTATTTAAGTGTCAGGACAGCTAGACTACGTTGTTGAGTGTTTTACGAGAGATCTCTCTCTGTCATCTGGAAGATTGGTGCACTAGAGGGTTACAAAATACACCAATGGACTTTCGAAGACTTCGGACAATGTCTAGCTACACAATCAGTTCAGGCTTCTCATTTATGACAGCAATACCTTATAGGGCAGTGAACAAACTACTGCATAAAACGAAATATTAACTGAAGTACTCTAGACTTACAAGATTTGGTGTTTTAGGATGTGCCATTACCGCCAGCTTTGTCAGATAAACAGCAAGGTGTACTACATCTGCTAGGGAATTAATGTCCTCCACGGCCTAGAAGCAATGAAGACAACGCAAATTAACAATACGTACTTTCCGAAATTGCATTTAAAAATTAATTAGAAGATTGTTGAAAAACTGCTCCGAAGAGTTCTCAAAAAATATTTGGTAAATCATGTTAATTTGCCAGTTACTAGACAGGACAGTTTCTATTCACTCGACGTATCTCTAACTCTTCCCCACCAAAATTTCATTTTTGATAAATGGATGCTAATAAGAAACTTAAAAACTATGGTGTAAACTAATATCGTCCTAGACAAGTCTGCTAAAACCATTAAAAATATGAACCCACATTCAATGATGACAGTACTTACAACGAAACTTAAATTGCAAGAAACTTGTACCCATTTCGTCACAAATATGGGACAAAGAAACAAGAAAGAACCCCTGCGGGAAACGAGCCCATGACCTTTGACGCAGCCATATCAGTCGGGCAATCGAACACTGCATGTAGCTTCTCATTTCGTATTTGTGTTTCTCACAATTCAGTTTTTACAAATTGAGAGATGTTGTTACTTAACACACAGCCTTGATTACCTTGTGATAAATGAAGAACAAAACCCCATGCAGTGTATTGGAGTGGAGAATCTTCGTCAATCCACAAAACTTCTCAGGCAGTGGTTTAAGAGGCAGGAATGGCGGCCATAATTGTCCTCTCTGAGGCTGGCCATTCTTGCAAGCACTGGAAATAATGGAAAACATATCGAGCATATATACCACAATCCCTGGTTTAAAGCTCATTGATAAATAAACACACTGCTCCAATAGATATGTTTGAATCGATGTATTTCAAGTACTCTATTCGCCATTTCAAAGACACGGCAAACAGAAAATCCCCACGACAATCGTTAACAGCGTGCAAAGAAAGTCCTGTCCGGTAGCCCGATGTTAGTGGATTTTCCAGTCGGGCTATTGCACTCTGTCCGTCATTTGCCTGACAGGCAAGTGAAGTTTTCTTCACGAGAAATTGTTTGAGAAAATTCAAATTACAGGAGTAATGTAAGAGATCAACCTAGTAAGAGTGATTTTCAGGTTAGTACATCGTAGTTAGAGTTTACCTTCAGGAAGGGAAGCCATAAGATCCCGTGGTATATTTGGACGCTCAAGTCACATGCAACAAAGCTGTGGCATGTGGGGCGCCAAAAGGAATGGTTCTTACGCCGTTTTGGTCTGAAATAGGGCAAGGGTTTCAAGAAGTTCGCCGCGCACCCTCACCCAATTTTTCTAGTAGTACTCCTTCCCCTACCCCTGGAAAAAAATTATACTCACTAGGACTTATAGCGCTGCATAGCAGACTGTACATCTTGACGATGGAAAGCTCGTAACAACACAAGAACAAAATCAAAGTCGTTCTTCCAGACAATATCTAAAGATAAAAGAACGTCGGTTAAACAACTTAGAGCTATACAGCAGACCGTGCCTACACCTCCAAACATTTATCCTACATTCTCCAATTTCGTTTACAATTCACCTCAATATTTCCCTTGTCATCGCAAACATACCTTTCGGGACATACATGCCCTGCTGCATTGATCCACTCTCAAAGCTTGGGCCTCTGTAATCTGCCAACTTTGATAAAGAAAAAAAGAACATAATCAGCAAGCTGATGAGCTAAGAGCCATTGACAGTCGAAGGATATGGATTTTCAAGAATTTTCTTGAACTCTAAGAATACATTGGCCAAACAGGAGAAAACGCAGACAAACACCCTTTTAAGAGTTTCTTAAAAGTTTCTTAAAGGTTTCCTAAAAGAAGTATTAGAGGAGGTTCAAATTTGATTAGAACAAACGAAAGTCAACGAAAATTACCAAAAAAATATAAAAGTTTCAGGTCGAATGAAAGGGGGGATGGAGAAAGTTTATAATAACTTTTGTCAACTCTTGTTGTTCTTTTACTTTAGAGCAGGTTTCTTTTTTTTTAAATAAAAAAAGAAATCATAATCTTTGTTTCCTTTGACTCTATGAGAATGTTTTAAGACTAAAGAATTTGAAATTTGGCAGATATACTTGAAAGAGAAATAAATTGACAGGTTAAATTCATCACCTCATTGAGAGTCCTTTCAAACTCCTGTGTATTATGCGATTGTCCTGGTTTATCTGGGATGTGAGCAATGTTAAGGCAACTACTGTAACGTAACAACCAACATCCATGGCATGCGAAGGAGTGTATGATCTCTGACAAAGTTTATAGTTCTGCACTTGGGCAAAAGTGGCTCAGGTTATCATAGTTTCCGTGGCGTGAAGTGGCTAGGAGTATTGCTACTCACCCCTGAATGGGATGATAGCCCCTCTACACGTTGCCATCCCTTCCCCAGTCTATTGGTACCCATTACCCAACAGAGCTGCGCAAGGCAAAGCAGTACATGAAATTCTTGAAAACATGTCTTGCTTAAAGAATACAACACAATGTCCATATGAAGAGCATTAATTGGTTGTTCTTTAAGACTGTAGTATGCAGCAAAACGATCTCTTTAAGTTCATCTTGTAAAGCATTTCTTTAAAAGGATATCAGATCAACCAACTGACTGTGAGTTTTGTCACCCATACAAAGTTGAGCAATCATTTCCTTCCGCAAGATTTCTGGATCTGTAAGGCCTGTAAGACAACAGCAAAATATTGACTTTATCAGAGGTATCTGATATCCAGTGCATTTTACAGGATATACAAAATTGAGAGTAAAGAGGTTTATTCCTACAGAGCAATGTTACATTACCCAAATGTAGTCGAGTGCTAAGGAGTGTGATGAGCAGCGTCAGCATTCCTTCCACCATGGACACTTCTGTGCCACCGTCAAAGCTGGGAGGACTGGACACAACTGGTACACCAAACTTAAACCAGTGTCGAAGGCCAAAGCTGCAAGACAAATAAGGAAAACTCAAACCCAATCCACGGAAAAGTAACAAATCACACTGTGATTCAAGGAAAAAAAATTGAAATGCTAAATACCACTTTATTCTGCTTTTCCAAAGCCGGTAAAAGTGGATTTTTCTTTAATTCTAATCTACATGTACAGTAGTATGACAACCCATAAAATAGGAATCCAAACTACTTTCTAAATCAGACGTGCTCAGCAAATTCCTGCATGTAGAGCTGTTTTCACTTGTCCTAGTGTCAAAAGTAATTGGCATTTGCTTTGGTTACAGTGCGTTACTACACTACACAATTGGCTTTAAAGATGCGTGCCACTTGGTCATCTAATCAGAAGTAAAACCAAAACCAATCGTGATTTACTTGCACACGTTTTCCTGCGCTTCGCACCTGCTACATGCATTTGCTTTGAGTTTTCATTGGTTCACAGGATTGTCTGACTGTGTTCTTTGTGGTTGGCCAGAATGACTGCCTTTGGTTTTTGATTTATGACAATCATTGAAAACTTCTCGACACAACCCACCAATACTCTATGTAGACAGAAATATTAATGGCATGGTGAACAAACCTTTCGATCATTGTGCCAATGAAGACTTCAGGATCCAGAAACATTGCACACACCTGAAACACAGCATAGATAAAAGATGATCAATTCCATGTTTCAAAACCTTAGTTCTCTATTTTCCAATTGCCCATAATGCACTCTGTTTGCCCCCCAAATTTTGCATAAACTATTGTTGTGAAATACTCTTGGGAGGTCTGCATATTCCCAAGAGCATTTCACAACAATAGTTTACGCAAAATTTGGGGGGCAAACAGAGTGCATTATGGGCAATTGGAAAATAGAGAATGGCTGTTCACTGTAAGATCATTAATTTAACAGCAGTATATAGTATCCAGATGGATGTCATCTACTTGTCGAGATGTACATCAAGATGTAATCCTATGGATGAGACTAGTCTTGAGAATGTAGACTCAATAAAGTCACTAATATCTTTCAGGATACATCAAGACATCTGGACAACCTGAATGGAAATCTCTTGTATTAAGTAAAAACCTGTTTGTCAGTTGAAAATGAACCAGGGCTTATACAGGGCTTGAAAAAAATTTGAATTCTGGCTTGCCCTTTGGACTAACATGTGTACGCGTGCAGCTCTCAAATTTTGCTTGCCCTGGGAATGTCATTAATTTCAAGTAATTTGGTTGGCAAATGACTTGCTTGTACCCTTGCCCATCAGGCAAGTGAGAATGAAACAGGGAAATCTACTTGTCCTGGACGACTGGAGGGCACTTTTTTGCGAGTGCTGCTTATAGCGAGGCACTTGGAGGGCAGAATGTCTTGCTCTAAAAAATAAACCCAGCAACAGCCATACCTACATTTGAACTCTAAACATCTAGAGTTAAAATCTTGTGCACTATTAAAATGTTTGAAACCATATCCTCCTCATGGCAAGACAGTCTTACCTCCACTAACAGCCACCTCTCCACAGCAGCCACTTTTTTTGTCCCCGCAGTTGGCCCATACATTCCCTCATATTTTAATCTCTGTACAACAGCCAACTCTCCACTACACTAGGCAACAACCACTAAAGCGTGCCCAAAATGTCAAAATAGCCTTTTAATGGCCAGATGAACAGTGCATACAAAACCCCATTTTGATCCATACCGTGGGTCATTGGTCTCTGTTTCTGTTTTATCGATATGTATTGATTGTGTTGTGTACTTACATGCTAAATAAGCATTTTTTAAAGATAAAAATGTTGCACTCCCCAAAAATGCAAATGGCCACCTCTCTTAACTCTACAACAGCCATTTTCCTCTGTTCCCAAAGTGGCCGTTATGGAGAGTTTGACTGTATTAAATGAAAATTAAAACAGCATCTCTAAAATGACAAAGCACTCTGACTCACCTGTAACAGGAAAATATCCAAATCCAGCATTGAGTTGCAGAAATGGCAATTGATATATAGCTGTACTTGACTTCTGATCTGAGAACCATTACGCACCCATCTACCGGCACGAATTTCACAAATAGCAGCCTTTGCAATACAGAAAATAAATTAGAATTAGCCATTGTTTTCCTACTCTGCATATCACTTAAAGCTTTTCATTTTCTTTCTTTATAAAAATTGGTTAATTTTACACTGAGAAAGAGTCCAAATTTAGGAACCAAATATGTCAACCTCCATGACAGTCTGACTGGCACAGACAGACAGAGAGAGATAAAGGGACAGACAGAAGAAGAGAAAACTGACAAACACTTCATAATTATTATGCACAATGACAAAATGCGAATGATTTAATGTATATGTACATGTCTTTGTACAGTACATGTATTTTCTCACCTGAATGTGGAACAGATCTTCACAAATGTTTCTGAGGAGTTCATTTGAGGGCACGACTTCCTCCAGAGGAATATCAAACTGAGATACAGCCTATATCAACCGGAAAACAATTCTCAAGAACAAAACTGGGTACAGGTGTATGTTATTGCTCACACAATAAAATGTAGATGTAAGTCTTTAATGCTAGAGCAAGTCTGAAAATTACATTGTATGGTTCATTTATGAATAATACAAACACCAGAAAGCCTGGACCCCATTGCTCAAAGTGTGCATAATGCTGTCCAATTGATAACTCACTATCTGGCGGATAAGTGTTGATAACACAAACTCCATTTTATCATCTGAATAGTGATCTATGCAGTGGATATAGCATTATCAATTCTCTGAACAACGAGGCCCTGGTCTGCATCATTCAACTACAGTTTTTAACTATATTTTACAATTTTTCAATAGGGACATTTTTGAGTAAAAACAGGCATTTTGAGGAAAAGAAGTGATGAAAATAAACAACAATTACACGTATGTCAAACCTGGATTCATAGTCAGATCAATTTCAGTGTCATGAACAACAGTGAAAGTGTGCATGGGTGGAATAATTAAAACCATTCCCAGCCTGCTTACCAGACTAATAAAAGCAGCAAGATGCCTATGAAGAGGAAGATGAAATGTAACCTCTCCTCGCTGGGGCTGAAACAAAATAAATATTGCATACATGTAAATCTTGAAGAAAACGTAGTACATTTAAAACACTACATAACCTCCCTACACAAAAAACAACTCTCCAAATTCCAATTCAATCTGGAAACTGTGGATGGAAAGCCTTCCCATGGGATGTCCCACTACCAATTCCATTTTACTATTTTATTGTTTAAAAAATCATAAAATAAAGAATACTGCTATTAACAAACCTTGCTATCAACTTTCTTGTACCATCTATCAAGAGCCTCAACACTCCCCTTGATCATGTTTTGAACACACTGGACATTTTTCTAGTAACATCAATGAGAAAAATAGTGTATAGCTGCATCTTTCTACATTTCACTCATTTTACTCATGAATTCAAGTTCGTGACTAAGGCATACATGTAAAATATTGTACAGTTAAATGGTTACACAAGCATTGTACATGAATTTGATCTGCCCACTTGGAATATTGCAATTTTTGTTAACAGAACAATGACAATTCTCACTGGAAAAAAACACCTGCCAAGGTTCTTTGGAAAGAATTATAGGCACCTGTCTTACTGCAGTTATGCTTTGTAGAACTATTAGACAGATCTACACATCTACATGTATTTGAGTCATCCACAATGCAAACCCCAAGTTGTGCTAGCCAATGCAACAAATTCTTGACATCACAGTGCTCAGGAAAAATGAATAATTTATGTTACAGTCTTCCTGAGCCTGGTACTGTAGCTAGCTCAAAAGTGCCAGAAAATAGCTCTGACTGATCAATGTCAAAAAAACTTCCCTGTAAAAGTTGTACAACTCTCCTTGAAAGAAATCATAAAATCCACATTGGGTCCGCACCCCCCCCCCCCCCAACACAACCTCCCACCCCTCTCCCCAACCTTTCTATCAAACAGTATGCCATTACCTGCATGTATTGATTTAAATATAACATAATCATGTGGCAAGAAAATTACTGAGAGAGTTAAGTGTAAGTACTGTCTTCCCCAAGAACCCAACACAAAGATACAGGGCAGCCTTGAACCCAGACTGCTAAACACAGAAGCTGAATGATCTGACTGCAGGTCCACTATGTCTCCCCAAAAACGATAATATATAATATTACTCAAGGCTCTCACAGAGTTTTTAACTTGGCAGTTTTATTTTAGGATTACGTGGCTGATTTTGCACATTCATTTCAAAAATCAGATGAATATACACCTCTGTGAGTAGCTGGCTGAGATCATGAAGTACATTGTACAGTGTAGATGGAGATTTTTGCCAGAAGCCGGCTGCATGTACATGTACTTTTGAAACCTCTGGAACTTCTACAGAGTAATGACACAAACATACCAGTGCTGTACATGCATTAACAAAGCTCCACAGAGGTGACGATGCAGCTTCCAGCTCCACATAAAATGCCTCACAATATGTCTGTGGTTCATACTCAACATGAGTTAGTAGTCTGCGACTGTTTAAGTTCATCCCTAAAATAAGACAAAAATAATCCCAAAAGCTTAACACAGTTCATCAATCACAACTTTGTCTCTGGCACTTTCCTGTGTTTGACCCAGTTATGCTTTTATTATTACTTCCTATGAAGTTTGATTTTGTCATTGCTTTGTTTTCTTTCGTAAGGAATGGTCACTGTAATTGCCATGGTTTTGAGGCAATAAATTGAAAACTGCCCCTAAAATACAGATAGTGAACATTGCAGGTTCAAATGTGAGTATTACAAACTAAGTATTTACACTTAAATAGTAAGTCACACCAATTTGAAAGAAAGTCATGTCTGCTAGCCCGGAACTGGTGGATCTTGCGGCCGGGCTGTGGATTTTGTCTTTCAGTGAAGTTTCTTGATAATTTTTTTGTAATTCAAATTGAGATAAATCAAGTTACAGATTGAAGAGCTGTCATAACAAACAATTATTTTCTTGGTGTTGGGGCGGGGAAGGGGGGGGGGGGGGGTTTGTAAGAATGATTTTTGGGCTTACAGAAAAAGAGCATAGTTACAGCACACCCGAAGGCCATTCCTGAAAATTTGTTTTCTTTGTATCCTGAATGAACTTACCAGTCAAGTGTTCAATGAACTTCATCCACTGCCTAATGAGGTCATCGTTCTGCATGAACATCTCAGCTATTGACTTGTGTGACAGAACATTGATGAAGTCACTAACTATTGGCCAATAGCAATGGTTCTTGAGTGCACGACTCTCACAATTCACCACAACATGATTTGAAATTGTGTCTGAAAACAAGCAAATATTAACAATTCAATAATAAGCTCTTATTAACCAAATAGGTCTGTATGGGAGAATCTTGACTGAGGTCGTGAGTACAGACTGAACGCAGTGAGGTCTGCGGCGTCGACAAAATCTGGACCGGACCGGACCGGATCACGGATCGGATCACGGACCGGATCACGGATCGGATCACGGATCGGATCACGGATCGGATCACGGATCGGATCACGGATCGGATCACGGATCGGATCACGGATCGGATCAAGGAAAAAAATCCAAAATTTTGTTGAGCAAATTGCACTAGAGTGACTACTGTGAGCAGAACGTTTTATTTAATTCAGGTGTGATATTCCTTTATTCTTTTATAATATCAAGCCAACTGGGAGCTGGTCACAGATCAATTTTTTTCAGGCTGTTGGGTTTTGATTGCGATGATCAATCATGTCTTCATATCCTTCTCCGCAGTTCAGATAAATGATATTTCATGTAATCACTTGCATCAAAGGTAAACTGTCATAAAACGAGTCAGTATGGTAATAATAGGACAAACGTATGAATAGAAACACAAAAACTAAAAACACTAAAAAATTAAACACCTGATGATTTCAAACAATTTCCGTTTTTGAGACAAGTCTATACTTTTACAAGATGTGAGTTTGGAATACAATATTTCCCACTGGAATAAAACGAAACAAACCATTTGTATTTCAAGGAAATATAGCTGTTTTTCAAAAAAATTATAGGAATAACATCGATAGTGTGAACGATAACGCAACCCGAGAATAAACAACATTTTAGGAGTTACGTCACGATTTTTAGAGTTATTTTTAGGGTTGTAAAGAGCTGCCTTTAAATAGAATAAAACCTTAAAATGATTGTGTTCTAGGATAGAAAACACTTAAGAGGCAAGAACAAATCAAAACGGAATGAGGATCGTTAAGGATGGCAAAGATTAACGGGGATTGCAAATGACGAACTTGAAAAACTAGGCTAGTTTTTTCAAGATGTGCAAATCGTGACTTAGCTCCTTCAAAGCAAGTCATGTCCTTAAGCTTTCGCACGTAAGTTTTCTCATTAACTGTATTGTGTGTAACGCCAACTGTAACGCTCACATCTAACACGAAAATGTAGCCGAGAATTAGCCACTGAAAACAATTTCAAAAACGAGAATGGGAGGTTCACGCAAGCTTCGAGCCAACTAACGTTCAAATATAACTACATCTGCCTGTTCATTACAATTTAAATTCGTCGTAAATTAGGCGCTTATGTGGCTTTTTAAATGACCTCTTGTCATTCTCTGTAATTAACATGTCATTGCATCAAATTCGGGATTCTTATTTTCATTTAACATATTTTAGTTTTCCACTTTTATTTTTTATTTATTATTATCTTATAAACGGTTTGATTTTTGTTTTTGATTTTTTTTTTCTTTAAAACTTTGTTGTTTTTTTTTCTGTGATCCGATCCGTGATCCGATCCGGTCCGATCCAGATTTTGTCGACGCCGGTGAGGTCTGTACACACAACCGAGACCGATTAACCTCAGTTAATAAGATGTTTATTGTACGGCAAACGAGAACAATAAATTTGTTTAATGTAACTGGTTTGTACTAACTGACATTTTGCTTGCGAATGGTGATGAACTTAATTTAATCCTGCCAAAGTTTGCTCGTCCTCTTTACTTTTTTTCTCATCAGGCTTTTTGGCACTTCCATAAATAAATATTTTTAGAAGAAAATAGTCAATGATTTTGCATTTTAGTTTGCAACTTTTTCACTGCAAAACATTACCAGTCTAGGTGCCAGTCTAGATGGGAAAATCTAGACTGCTCTCAATATTGATTTCAGCCAACCAAATTTGTGAATTTGGTAGTTCCCAGTCCTTGTGAGACAGAGCCATATAATAAAGCCTGATTAAAACTGTCCACAATCCAAACATGTACTACATATAATGCAATTTAAATTCCACTTTACTGTCTGAATTATGACCAGTACCCTCTCTGGACTGGGAGAGGAGGATGGGTTGAACAAAAAGTGTCCATGGATTTAATCAAAATTATTCCAGCAATGTTTATCCAAAGCTGTTCACTACTTTTCTAGAAATTTATCTGGGATTCATTTTAGTTTGTCAACTGTTTAAATTGTGAGAGACTTACCCACACATACAGTACGTGCACGCTCTATTTTAACTGAATTTAAAAATTTATACCAATGCAAAACTGGCATGGTAACTTTGGCAACCATGCTTTGACGGGCCATTTTCCTTAAATACTTTGTATGAGGTTTTCTGGTTTCATTCACAGTCTAGCATCTTAATCATATTTTGAATTCTATCTTTCTTTTTTTAACCACAATCATACTCAATCATCAATATCTGTTATCATGAGAAAATTTGAAATCCAAAATACAGTCACTGTACATGTAAGAGAAGCACGTTTACACCAAGGTTTTGGACCTTTGACATTTATTTCTTCATCGTTCTAACAATTTGTGACCCAAATTTGAAAATACAGTGCCATACCAATTTCTCAAACCCCCAATTTGGTCAAATCTCTTGATAACTTGAACCAATTTTCTTTTTTGAGAAAATGAGATTCCACTGTGTATTTTTAGTTGCAAATCACTTAATACCAAACAGAGAGGAGCAGTGGCCAATCCAGACCTTGAGCTAATTGGAGGGGGGGGGGGGGGGCCTTGCCCTGCCGGCTTTTCTTCCTCCTGTGATTTTTTCTAGCCCAAAATAGGTGTGGAGGGGGGGGGCATACCAGGCCCTCCCTAGATCTACCACTGGGGAGGATACTTTCTGTACCCTTCAACAGAGTTCTTCAGGGACACTGAGATTAAACCCCTTCCAAAAAGCCCTGGTGTAAAGTTTTAAATAAAAGATGTGCCATACCTCCCCTCCTAAAAGTCACCAGTGTTGGCCTTGCCATGTCATGCAGAACCTTGACCATAATGTGAAGAAGATTCTGCTCACGCACAACTTTCTCGGCCAAGAACTTGTTACTAAACAACTGCACACTGACATGCACCACACGGTTTGACAACTGGTCAACACTGTTAGAGCTGCTGTTTAGCACCAGCACTTTGGCTATCTTCTGATAGTTTTGACAGAATACTCTGGTAAATGCTTCCTACAGTGTGAAATGAGTGGTTTGTAAGTGAAATGTCTAGAAGCAAGGGAGGGTTAAGCCACCCTTGGACCAGTGGTTTCTGTAAGAAACAACTGACTACAAGAATTGTTACTACATGTACCCCTGAATGGGATATTACACCAGTGCTAGGTTCTCTTTAGCATTTTTTTAAAGGATGCCCTATGGCTGTGACTTGTGACTCACGGCTTGGAATTTGCAACTCGTAACTTCACCTTGCAAATTTCGACTTTCAACTTGCAACTCCAAGTCACAACTTCACAACTCGCAAAATACCCAGTCACTAAAAAAACTGGAACTTTAGTACATTATTCTACTAATTTATACATGTACCTTAAATGCGGCGCTTGGCAAAAGATGAAGAAGAAATGTCACTATTTTCTGTGGAAATTCAAACTGTGTCACAAAGTCCATTAGAAAGTCCAAAAAAGTTCTGTTAACAATGTCATCAACACTATCAGTTGACAAGCCACTTGACAAAGAGCTTGAACTGTCCATTCTATCAATTGATAAATGCGTTGTACTGTGAAATGATGCTGAAGTTGTAGATGACGATCTTGTTTCTTTAACAAATATTCTTTCTACATCTAATATTTTCATCATTAAGGAGTCTGCTGTTACAGTTTTCATAGTATTTGTGTCACACAACTGTACAAGAAAGTTAACAAGGGTCTCTGCATCACTCATGTCCTCAGCCACTAGATCTGAAAAAAATTACGTTAACATCACATTTTATCACATGTACAGTATTTCAACAACAAGTAAACATCCCTCTCCCCTCTTGATTTAGAAAATCAGTAACTTAGAGGACAGCAGATGCTCAAAGACTAATAGTGCATCACATGATCTTGATAATTTGCATAAAACATTTTATTCAGTGGATGTTACACTCTCGTTTGATTGAAAAACCTGTAGAAAATTTTAAGTCTAAAGGTAGCTTGTAACCGCTTTGACACTTTCTAGTAAACTGTTACCGAGTGTTTGTTGTTTTCTGAACAGCCACAAGGAAAATAAATTTTTGAATATAGCTGGAAATTAACACCAGGCAGCCATTTTGAATTGCCATTTTCATTTAACAGTAATCCATTTACTGTATTACTACTTTTTTTCTTTTTTAGATTATGATGATAATGTTACAAGTTCTTCTAGGCTTTCTCACACATTACTATCATTTCAAAAGTAAAAGTATATACCTATTAAATATGGAGCCAACTCTTTTAACTGTTGTTGAAGTCTCAAACACAGTCTTGGAACAACAATCTTAGCCATGGCTAACAGTTCTGGAGGAGGAGTTCGGGAGACAGCTGTGTCCTTTGTGCCATGACGTTGACAAAACCTATCAAGAATAAGTAAGTGGTTGTTAACATACCTAACTAATTAAGAGAGACAGTCATTCATCAGTCCGTTTGGGTGTACACATTTGTACCTATACAGTGTACACTGTAGCCTACATGTACATGTTAAAGCGCATTTGGTTTTCAGCAGGCCTAGTTTGCACTCAGGGCTGAAAGAACTTTCTGCTTGCAGTTAGTTTCACTCACGTTTGTTTGCAGTTAGCTCATATTGATTATTTTTGTTGTTGTTGGAAACTACAACATCAAATTGTAATTGGCATTTTCCAACAAATAAAAAGCTTACCACAAGCAAACTTGAGTGAAACTAACTACAAACAAACAGTGCATTTTGCCCTCTGTCCCTCTCTCCTCTCCCCAAGAAAGGTGATTGGATGGTGAACCCACTCAATCTGAAGAGGTTGGATGCCAAATAACCCCTGAATGCTTGAGATCCCAGTTGTTCCATGGGATAAATCACTATCCAGTGAATAAGGGTAGTGTTAACAAAACAAACAACCCTATCTGCTGGATAGTAATTTATCTAGCTTGGGTTGCTTGAAAGCAGGTTAACACTATCCACTGGATAAATCACTACCCAGTGGATAGCATGGTTATTTTGTTAACACTTACATGTATCCACTGGAGAACGATTTATCCGGTGGATAGCGTTATCCAGCTTTCGAACAACTAGGGGCTGGAGGATAGCATTATCTACCTTTCAAACAATCCTGGCCATGCACCCAACCTCTATAAATTATAATTAAGACAGACTTTGAGCTATTTTTGATTTCACATTTTCTTAGTTTGCGAAAAATCTGTCTTGCAGATTTTTATTTTACTTTGCATGAATGTTAAATCAAAGCCAGTTTCTCATTCCTGAAATTTTGAAGTGGGGTCATACAAGTAGATTTTGAGAAAAACTTGATTTAACCTACTAGTGCCCAGTCTCTCCTTAGGTACTCGGTCGTTCATTTTGGCCATTTGTTGACGTTTAATTGTTCAAGTTTCACATAGAATGAAAAAAGACTTAAAGTAAACAGTAAATAGAGAAAGGAAAAACATCTTGGAACATTTTTCAAAAGAGTTAGAAGTTGGGCTGTTATAATCCATCAAAACTGTAGTAAGCCACCTTAAGTAACTGGATTATTCGCTCTTGATTTCTATCGCGTGACAAGGGCGAATCCCAAGTCAACTACCACATATAGAAATCAAGAGTGAATAATCTATTTGTTTTAGTATAAATCCACTAGTCATTCAAAACTTTATCTAAATCCTCTTCACAGACACTTCAAAAATGGCAAGAAGGAGCTGTCATTTTGTTAACAAGGGTACACTACTACGTTCACTCACTATCTGTCACAGAATAGATACTGAACAGGGGTGGCCAATCAG
Source organism: Orbicella franksi (assembly GCF_964199315.1). Taxonomy (NCBI): domain Eukaryota; kingdom Metazoa; phylum Cnidaria; class Anthozoa; order Scleractinia; family Merulinidae; genus Orbicella; species Orbicella franksi. Next base: position 29,000,071 of record NC_138149.1, on the reverse strand, counting down.
AGAACAGCATTCGTGATAGAACGCTAGTAGATTTATACTAAAACTTGATAGAAACACGGTACATGTTTTCTATTTCTTACATAATTTGCATCATGACTGTACGTATTGCCCTACAATGTAAATAGTACTAATACTGTTCCAGAATCTCATCTTTTGTGAAAACTGAAGTTTAGTTCCTTTCCCTAAACTTTAGTAGTTTTATGTATTCATGCCAAGTTCAAAGTAGAAATTACCTTATTTTAATATGGAATCAAATTATCACTTAAAAATACTGTCTGATGAGATCATAATTTCCAAATTAAACCACTAAAACGAAACTTTTCAATAACGAAACGAAAATCTTAAATTAGATGGCAGTAGTGTAACAAGAAAAACAAACTTTTCCATAGCTTCAGAAAAGATTTGATCCCATTACGCAAAACGATCAATATAAGTCTTATTGTTTTACTGTAGGAAGCAAAACAAATCTTTGGCTCACGTCTTAAGCATTTATTAATCTTGCAAGTTTAGGAGAGATTGCGACATAGATTTAACCAGCCATCTTGGTTAAACCATATCACCAAAAGAACGTAAATAATTTGTACTCACCCCTCTGGTTTCATAACGTCTTCATCGCCACAATCACAGGCGCCCCCAGCTTGACTTTTGAACATATTGAAATCATGACCTTCGTGATCTCCTGCATGAAAGCAGTCCGCACACAGCGACATACAAGGAGAAATACCGCAATCTCTACAGCGATACGCCACAAAGTTCTTATTCCACACCAGACCGCAGATTGTTGGCGAGTCAAATGACCTCAGCACATTTTTAAATTCCTCTGGAGGTCTTCCACCGGCTATGAGCCGTAAACACCAATCTTGTCTTTCAGCGTCGAATGGATGCTGCAGACTTAGCACGCCATCTAGAAAGCTTTGTATCTCCTTTCGTCCTTTCTCTGTGTGGCAGTGAGCTTTAAAATTCGCGGCGGTGCTCTGTTTCGCTCGAACAGAGCAATTTTCAGGGAAATGTTTATCCGCCATATTTCTTTGGTGTCATTTTGTTGCCTGGCGCTTATTGCTCATGCGTACAATAGACGATAGTCGAGCGAGAGCTGGTGCGAGACTTGTCGAGCGTGCGCTCTTTGTTTCCTGCTGTTCCAAGATGGCGACCAGCGCTGTGAGTACGACAGACCGATTTTACTTCACTAAAGAACAGTTGCAAAATACGCCGTCAAGAAAGAACGGGATTGATCCAGAGAAAGAGCAAAGTTACAGGCAACAAGCGGCAACGCTAATCCAAGACATGGGGCAGCGTCTCTCTGTGTATCCTTTCGTTAAATGCTGTTAGTTTCAAGCTTTCCTTCTTTTACGTTTGTACGTTGCATCACACTTTACTCACTTTTTCCCTCTTTCAAAACCTTTTATTCCTTAACCAATTGTTATAGGAGCCAGCTGACAATAAACACAGCCATCGTTTACATGCACAGGTTCTACATGTTTCACTCTTTCAACAAATTCCATCGAAACGTAAGTTAAACCGGCGAACGCATTCCTCTTTGCGAAGAAGCTTAACTTTATACGCTTGTAATTAAATTTAAAATTTCATTCATGGTTTTATAACTTTTATCACGTTAATCAGAGCCTTTCGTTTTTAACTGTAATTCTAACGATTTTCAGAAATATTTTTAGTCCTTTCCTCTATCAGAGGAAACTACTAATATAATGACATTAGCATAATTTTTATTCTTAAATGTGATTCATGTTAATTGTTAGTTTGTTGTCAATGACTGACTGATTGAATTTCACACGCATATTTCGTCATTTCTTCCTGAATGTCATTGAATTTATGTCTTTAGCAAGGCCATCTGCTTTGAAGACCCTGTAAACATTTAACAGATTAAAATTCAAATTGTTGAAGATGACATGTATTTGTTCTTCATTGCATTCAAACTTTGAATTCTTTAAGAGTATAAATTAGCTCTGATAATTGTGATAAAGAAACTCGCTATGACTGATTCTAATGTTATCTCGTTGTTCCTTGATAGTTGTTCAATGGGTGGATAATGTTATCAACCTTCTGAACAACTTGGGCCAGAGAATTTTCCGTCAGTACCTTATTGTTACAAACTGCTAGATTTTTGCAGGAACTTGATCTTGTGTTAATAGAAGAGGTAAATTTAGCAAGTCTTAAATTTTACAATTGGTAAAATTTTTCGAAAAGAACTAGAAGTTTGTGAGAATTTTGTATACTTTCCATGGAAATGTTATTGGTAATCACATTGAAGCCATAATTGTTTGTTGTTTTAAATGTCACATTTATATGTAGGCTTTGGCACCTTGTTGTCTGTTCCTGGCTGCTAAAATTGAAGAACAACCACGCAAACTGGAACATGTTATCAAGGTGGCACATGCTTGCCTACACAGAGATGGCCCCCCACTGGACCTCAAGAGTGAAGTATGCTTCATTTCATCGTTTCATCCACTTTCCACCTTTACATTCTTAAAATTTACATGTACAGCGTCTTTCTCCCAGGCCAGCTGGCAATTTTTTCACATTCTTTCTCAGGGTACTGTAAGGGCAGCCTTTGAAACGACTATAACACTGGACTAGCATGCAATCCTAGAGAAGGGTAGAGTGGGGAACAACAATACTCTTTTCTTGTTGTTGCTTAATACTATGGAAACTAATGTTACATGTCTATGAATTAAGAAAATAATAGACAACATTTTCTGTGTTTTCTATCAAAACATAGAAACACTCGTGGAGAATGACTCAGAAATGCTGAGCCATAGGCAAGTGTTCTCTAAAACCAATATATGAGCCCTTGCATGTAAAGCATTTAGCTTAATTTTCAGTTGGAAGGATTATATACTGTAATGACCTACAACTTACAATAAGCAAACTTGTAAAGTTGAAACTGGAATGCTTCTCAGACATTTTAGTATTTTCCAAACCCAAAATTCCATGATTCATTTGACTCTACTCCATTTTTTTTTCATTTTAAGGAATATCTGCAGCAAGCTCAGGATTTGGTTGAAAATGAAAGCATTCTTTTGCAAACTCTAGGTAAGGGACAAGTTAAACACTTGTAAGCTGCTGTTTCCATTTTGGCAACCTTTTCCCCCCATGGCCACTGCTGAGGAAATGTTGGTTAGGAGCAAATTTATTCGATGACACAGAGGTCTTGTAATATCAGTGCTTGCACTAGATAGTTATCTTTGTCACGGTGGTGTGGGTCACTACATGTACATTGTAGATCCTTGTGTCTAGTTTTGAATACAGTCTTCGTTCAAATGTGAAAACTTGAATTGGTATCATGTAAACAATGACTAGGCATTCATTTCTGTATGAAATTATCAGTTTTCTGGAATGGGTAGTGCATAGAGTCTTGTAGTTTTAGTCACCCAATGAGGCAAAGTGGCATCATGTGAGCTATGCTGGACCTAGGATAAAATTGTGTCGTCATGCTGGTATACGATACATGAGTTTTTCATGTGTTAAAACATTCCCTTATTTTATTTATTCCAGGATTTGAGATTACTGTTCATCATCCTCACACATATGTGGTCAAGTGTATACAGCTGGTCAGAGGTGAGTGTTGTGCTTAATTTTTCAGATTAATATCACATTTAGACTGCCATAAACAAAATGTTAGATTTATTTTTAAAAAAATACAGTGTAAATGGCATTGTTGCATTTGTACTGTGCATTCAATTTGACTAACTATAAACCACAAGGTCTGGGGAATGCACCCAGAATTAAGGCACTTAAAGTCATTTTTTCATATTGTATTAATGAAAGATTGGTTACATAAGGTCAAGTTGAAATCAATGTTGAACTTCAAACAAATACCAGGACCTTGAACATGCAGCATGTATTTGAACCTGTTGTTTGTTAAGGGCCTGGTATATAATTGAGAGAATACAGAAGTCACGTTGCATGGCAGTTCCATACCAAACAAAAAATTTGTCAAAGGAGGCAACTTTTCAAAATTATTTAGCACAATGTGTTGATATCATAAACTAAGATAATTTAGATATTTAACATTTTTAGAAGGAGTTAGACCTGAATTCATGTATAGTCGCATTGTAGTGAGAGTTTAGTTCAAAACCATTCAGACATTGTCGGCTTTTTTGCCAGCAACCACTTATTTTCATTCTATTCCTCTTCATATACATTAGTTGCAAGAGCCTGACATTCCTTCTTTCACTCAGTTTCATGACATGAACATGTAAACTTCCTTTGAGCAAATACAGTATACCTGTACACCCATGTGCCACCATGTGAGTACTGACGAGAACAGAACTGGAATGATTGTCTATATACAGATTAAAAATCCCGAAGAAAAACTGTACAAAACCTTTACCCCTCTTCCCCCTTAAAATGTGGTCTCAAGATTTCTAGTGGTAATAAAAAGTGGTATCATTGGGACTGGATATTGTTTGAACTAATCCCTCATTCACCATGATACTGTTCATACAGAGTTCTATAGTTACTTATGGTAAATGAAATGATTTTGCTAATTTGACATTTCACACTACCCACTCCAGCAAGCAAGGACCTTGGCCAGACCTCGTACTTCATGGCCACCAACAGGTAGAACCTTCCTACCTTGTGTTTGTTTCACATGTACTACTGACCGTTGGTCAACATGGGAGACAGTGGGTGTGCCCTCATTGCTGAGTGTGATCTTGGATATATATACATGTACCTTCAGTATTCATTTTGTAGTGCGAGAAAATATCCATACCTCCCCCCATGGAAGACTCCACCTTCCCCCTGCCCCGTCTGGAAATTATACATTTCTTTAAATGTTTTAGTCTTACAGAACTCCCACCCCCAGGAAATTCTAATCCTTTCTGTCGGGGAGGGGAGTATGGATGTTTTCTGGAACTGCACATTGTGGTTATTACTGGAAGGAAGTTTGCAGATGTTTAAAAATTGTTTCAAGGGGATCTAACGAAAACACAAAATAATCTCAACAATCGTCAAAGTAACACTGTACATGTAAGTCGCTGTATTAAAAAAATACCTCATGCCAAAAGTAGGCTTTTAATCAGAAGAAATTAAATCTACATGTACATTTTTCAGGAGGAGTGGGGGTAGCTTGCTTTTGGAAAGGGTTTGTCTTTGGAAAGGCGTATTTTTAGACATTTACAACTTATGAACAATGATCTACGTTGAGAAAATAACCAGGGGGTTTAATTTCTTTTTCTATAAAAAGGAGACAACAAAACCTTGATCAAGTAGCTTGTACAGTATGAGAGTAATTTGTTGAAAATGTAAGGTTATATTTTGTATTTGCATAACATGTGTATGTTGCTTATTTTACAGCCTCCATTTGACCACCTTGTGTCTGCAGTACAAGCCGCCAGTCGTCGCTTGTGCATGCATCCACCTTGCATCCAAATGGTCCAACTGGGAGGTAACCAAGACGTCAGTCATGAAATTGAATTAGGCATGCTGAAACTCAGGGGTTTCATTAAGGGCCAGGCGCTGTGCAAATTGACTAGCTGTGAAGATGATTTTGCCCACCTGGTTTGACCCCCAGGGGAAAGTCCCCCCCCCCCCCGCCCCACCCAAATAAAGAAAACTTTTGCCTGCCTGTGAAAACCAGTTCCCTACTGCTGAAAAAGTCAATGAAAACCCTGCTATTTCTCAAATTTTCCTATTCTTTTTTGAGTTTTTACTCTTGAGACAATTCTGCGTTTTTTTAGTGTGTTTTTTTAAGTGTAATTAAACCAGACCAGACATTTTCCAGCTCCCTTTATTTTTCGGTTTCAATGTCCTTGTAGGATTATCTACCACGGTTAAACCACATGATTTAGTTTCAACCAGTTGCCTTGAGTATCAAAGTCATAAATTTGTTTCTCTCCTAGATTCCTCAATCAAATGATGGCAAAGATTGGTGGGAATACATCGACTCTAGTGTCAGCAAAACAATGTTAGATGGTATGGATTTTATTCTTGCCTAATATAACGTTATATTACTAATACAGCATTTCTTACAACAAGGTAGAATTTTTGAAGGAATGTATAAAGCACTGGATGAAAAGCAGTCCTATAATTTTTGCCTTTTTAGAGATTGCATAAACCTCATTGTACAAATTATGTAAAACCTTTGTCCATAACGTCTATCTTGGGCACAGATCCAGACTGGTGATTTTTCAGAATGACTCAGAAACCCAGGAAAGGGGACTAGTGAGTTAAAATCCAAAACATTTCCTTGGTGAGCATGGCTCCGGACCCCTCTAGACGCTTGTACCTTTGGCACTCGTTGTTTCGGAAATTGCTCACCATTCTAGATCCGTGCCTGTAGCTGTCACTTATTTCAGTGTTTTGAATATTACCAAAAAAACAAATAGTTTTCTGTTACACTGAACTGTTTCAGACATTGCACAAGACTTTCTGAAAGTCATGGAAAAATGCCCCAACAGACTGAAGAGAAAGATCAGCTCTGTCGCCAACCTCAAGGCAAGATATACAGCTGGATGATAAAGTTGTTTTTAGAAACAAATAGTTTTGCGGGCTTTGCAGCAGGCCCTTCCTCACATCTACCTCACTCCTGAACCACAGATAAGCTCACTGGTGTAAATTTTAATGCGATAGAATAACGCTGTAGAACACAGCTGGAACTTTGATACCTCCAGACCTTTACGCAGGCTAGTCTGAAAACAATTCGTAGCTTCTACGACTTCTTTTTAACAGTTAGATGACAAGCTCGAGATTTCTATTTAAACAATAGAGTGTTTCTGTCGAGGAACTATCGGTTGATAGTTGCCCCGCGGAAATTTGATGTTCTTAAAACAAATATTTGCCCGAGAAGCGAAGCTTCGAGGGCAAATACGCTAGTTTTAAGAACACCAAATTTCCAAGGGACAACTATCAGACCAATAGTTCCGAGACATAAACACTCTATTGTCTTTATCGTTCACCACTAAATTTTCTTACGCGCGCCAGTTCAAAATTCATAGTGAATTATTTTCAACTTTTTTAGATGAAAGCCGTGAAAAGTCGTTAAAGCCAAATGTAAAATTTGAAAAGGAAAACAGACAAAAACCCACTTAATACATTTCAATTGTTTACTTTCTGTAAGCCCGCTTCTTTACAGAAACATTTACACGGACGAGTACTATCCATCCGGGTATTTTCCTCGGACGGGCACTATGGGCTGATAGTGTGTCTCCACGGATGAACACTATCGCGTCACGTGATCAATTTAAACCAATAAGAATCGGAGAAAATTTAGTGGTGAACTATAACGCGTGATAGTGGAGGAGGGTGCAGCTCGAGTCAACTATCACGCATAGAAATCGAGAGCGAACAATCTAATTGTTTTAGTATAAATCTACTAGTCGTTCAAATCTTTAGCTAAATCCTCTTCACAGACAATTCAAGAGACGCAAAGAAGTGACCGCCGAGTTGTTAAGAACAGCACACTGTTAGGTTACTGAATACTCATTATCTACAACAGAATAGATAGTGAGTAGCGTAGCCAGTAAGAGAACGGCTTTCTTGATAGAACGCTAGTAGAGTTATACTAAAGTTCGCTGGTAGAGCGTCCAGCATGCAGGTTCAGTGCCCTTTTTTTTTTTTTTAATTACGATTTATGCATGGAAAGAGTTACACTTGACAAAGAAATCGCGTGTTTGTAGGTTTTGAAACGCCGTGGTTATCTTTTGCTACATTTGCAGGGCGTATCACACAGCAAGGTGAAAGGAGAATCAAGCAAAACAAGCAATGGGGCAGCAAGCACTAGCTTGGGTAATTCATCAATGGCTTCGATTCACAATAGCCTGGACGGAGCACATAACGGGTATGCTTCATACGATGGATCATACTTCACAAATGACTTGGACGGAAAGGCAGCGCATAAGCCAAAACCTGAGAAGGATAGGGAAAAGGAAAAAGAGAAACGAAAGGAATCGTCTCTGGGTAAACTCAAACCCTTGCCAGTTTCCTCTACAGTGACTGCATCAAGCGGGGCAAGTTCCTCGGCTGCTGGCACAGCCATGCCTCCCCTGCCACCGCTTCCTCCTCTAACGTCAAAATATGCAACTGTTACTACGACAGTAGCGAGTCAATTAACACCAGGGAGTGACGCAAAGATTTCTACGTCTACGGCGCATTCTACGTCTGGGGCGTCACTGGTTACAAAGGAGTCTTTGTCGTCGCGCGGCAAACACAGACACCATCATCAAGAGGATGGGCAACCCGCGAAGAAGCACAAATCTTCGCACAATCACTCGCAACGCCCGCACTCTTCCTCGCATCGCAAGTCCAGCGCGTCGTCTCAGTCGTCAGATTCTTCCCCGACTAAAAGCGTCAAGCACTCTCATTCATCGTCTCAGCACAAAAGCTCCAGCCATGCTGTGAAGCCGTCGCATCCGCTTCATCACTCTCAACCCGGTCACTCGTCTTCTCAAGCTTCCTCTCATTCTTTGCATTTGCACTCTTCCAAGAAACCTCACCCATCGTCCCACCACGCGTCGTCAAGCCACAAGCCGCCGTCTCACCACGGGCACGGTCACAAGTCCTCATCTGGTACACCGCAACCGTCTAAAAAACATTCTTCGAGTTCAGTAAAACCACCAGCAATGGTTGTCCCATCGCAACCCGCGGGTAAACCAATGACGCCCCCACCGCCCCCACCCCCTCCTCCATCCATGGACTTAAGCATGCTCTCCTCGTTAAACGCACCAGCTACACTTGGTGGTTTTCCAAGCGCGGAAATTCAACCTCCTCTTCCTGGTGGGCAGTTTACGGCGCAATTTTTGCAATCGCCTGCTTTTCCGTCTGGTTTGATGCCAGGAATGATGCCAGGAATGATGCAAGCAATGGCACCCCCTCCACCACCCCCAGAGCCTGAACCATCATCACCCCCACCACCACCCCCTCCGCCCTTACCATAACATCAGGGGGCACACTGGAGCTGTTTGGTATATGGACTTGAATGATTTTGTTCTTCACATGGGAAATGTTGGTGTATCCTTCACCTAGACACGTCGCGAATGGTGCATCTTCCATTGTTTCTTTTGGGTTTATTATTTACCTCCTTTAGTGTTTCAAACCTTAGTAGACCATTATTTTGAACTTTGATTTTAGGGAAATTTTGTACAACAGAAAAAAATGGCATAATATCTATTCTTGCGACATCTCTGGCGCTTTGAAAGTTTTTGAGGTTTCGGAAAGGAAAGAATTCTGATTGTTAATCAACTGAAGTGTTGTCACACTGCTTTGACCCAATCTCTGTAAACGAGTCCTTTGATAAGTCGTGGAACCAGAACTGTTAAGGCTTGAAAAAGAGCCGTTTAAACAAAGTGAATGAGAAAAAACATGCTAACAAGCCGACGGGGATTACAACTCTTGAAAATGCTATTTGCGTAAGAAGCCATAAAAGAAGGGAAGGTCCTGTAAAATATGATGCTATTTTTTCCTGTTTCTTTTTTTTTTCTGTTGAAAAGAATGTGAGATGTTTCCGATCTATGTTGTACAAAAGTGATACATTTTTTTAGTTTCTGGTAAATGTTTCCAGTCTCCTGATTTAAGGAACTTTTTTTTTGAGGGAGTACTGGCAAAAAATTGCTTTTCTCCCTAAACGGTGTTTATAAGAGTTGTCATTTCCCCGAAATAGGTCACTTTCTGTTTGCAGTTGCAATTCAGTTTATACTTGTGCTGTTTATCTGAGGCCCATTACCCACAGGGGATTATGGCTGAAAGTGAAGTTTCTCCGGAGGTTGGACTTGTGTATTGGTTCAAAATCATGTGTTTGTGTTTTTTTTTAAACTTGTTACTTGTAGAAAATTCATGGAAGGAAATGTTACGCCATTGTATCAGCTGTGAAAAGAATGAAGTTTACCAAACAAAATCACACCAAAAAAATATTAAAAATTTGCAAAATTTGGTAAAGAGACCATGGGTAGAAGCATTTTTGTATTATTTAAATTTCGAATTGGATAAGACAGCAGAAATGAACAGAAATTTAATTTAAACTATTTACTATCAATATATAATGATTGCAAAATGCAAGTTATTTAGTTACATTATTGCACATCTTTAAAACAAGAGATTATGCAGAGATAATAAGCGCTCGCCGGAGGTCTTATGTTTTGCGATTTTAGGAGCTTTTCTTTTGTTGGCCCTGAAAATGGTCAAAATAGGCAAATGCCTTTGTATCCACAAAGAATGAGGTATACGTTGTTAGTATTTCAAGCAAAAGTAATACGCGACGCTTAAATTGAGAGATAACGCGTCAAGGCACGTTACACAGAATAGTTTATTTTTGATTATCATAAGATATCAGATGATAAGGTATTGTATGTGATTAACTGTTAATTTATTTTGAAAACAGGCATCGTGTAAAGACGTAGAGAATGCGAATTGTGTGTGAGTGTAGATAACTGGTAATATAAACTCCGCATTGTATTGATAACTTGTTATTGCAGTGAGGAACTGAAGTGATATTGAAAACCAGGCAAAAATTGTTAATTTTTTTAATTTCTCTTGAAATCATTACATTATTAAGCATGCAAATTACGAGGATAACAAAAGTGAGGGAAGGAAACATTCCTGAAGGAGCAACGTCTCGGGATGACCATCTTGAATTTTTGAAGCTTGAAAAACAAAATTGCAGTTGGCTGGCAATCCGTCTCAATCTTTTCCTATATTAGCCATCCTTGTCTCCGTTTTGTTTATAATTACTTCTTAAGTGTTTACCTACCTTTAAAAAGTACTATTTTGCGGTTTCCTTCTGTTTGAAGGTAACTATTTGTGTCGCGAAAAAGATTCAGTGTGTTGAGACGTAGCTCCTTTGGCGGCTCCATATGTTATACATTGTACTGAAGCAAGCTGTGAACGAACTGCCCATTTATAGCGACTTTTGTGATTTCCCGCCCTTTCTAGTGATTGGTTTAATAGTCCGGTTTTCGTCTTGTGAATTGGTTCCATCCACCTCATTCCCAGTGTCTTCTCCTTTCGTCCAGACAGTGAACACTCTGGCACCGAGGTACAATTGCCTAACTCCTTTCTGTTCGCAATATTTGTGTTAAAACGAAACACTGCTATATTTTAATCTAAGCAACTTGTACAGGTCTCGAGCTCTGGAAGCTTATCTGATTCGCTACAAATTGCGCGCAATGTTGAATAATTTTGGTTGATACTTTTCCGGAAACTTTGCTGGTCAAAGAATGAATTATTTGTCTGTTTATATGAGCCTTCCAGAGTTTCTGCTGGTAATTTAAAATATGAAGGTACTTAACGTAGAGTTCACATTAGTAAAGTTACAAACAGTAATTACTAATACTGTATAGTGACTGAATCGAAAATATAAACTTCCAGTAGTTTATTCAGTAATTTAACTAGTTATAAATTCATAACGAGAAAAGTTTCTTCCTTTTATGGGAAGAGCATTTCTGATCCGTTAAGCCATTGTTAGTTGGTTCTGCTGACAATAATTTAAAGGTTACTCGTGAAATTCTTTGATGTATTAAACGTTACTGAATAGGAAACAGAATTCTATTTGCATGTATAGCTTGTTTCAATTTGCTTCCAAGATTACGTGAACTTACGGAAATACAGACGCCTCTCTGTGAAATAAGCGCCCAAGGGAGGAAGGGAGGTGAAGGGGTAATCACCGAAAAAAAGATCGGGAGATGGGAACAATTGTGCGACTGAACATCCCCCAATTTATTTCCCTACCGCGTTACCACCCGAAAAAAAAAACAAAAAAACAGGTCATTTTCAGAGCCTATACCAAGAAAGGTAATCCCTTTAACCCTTTGAATACCAAACTTTCGCCAAAAAATACCGTTTTTAACCGTTTAGTCAGGTTTTTTTTAGCTGCCATGACGCTAAATAAGCCTAAGTTTTGCTCAGAAAGCTTTTTTTACTAAAGGAGAGATTTCTCGAGGATTAGGTACAAAATTGAGCAATATTTCAATTCCGGGCATGCGCATAAGCCAAAATTTGGACAATCATGGGCGTAGTGGACCATTTTACCACCGTTTTTGCACCAGAACTGATCACGTTTTTCTATTTGCGACGTCGGAATGTCGTCGGTATTTAAACCTGACCATTGTACGGAAAGGCCTAGCCTAGTACTACTATCTGCTTATCAAGAATATCTGATGACATTTAAATTGATGACGTCACAAGTGGTACAAAGAGCACGACCATTAATTGCGCATATATGCTTTATTACGCATATATGCGTAATTGGCACTCAAAGGGTTAAGTTATCTATAGCCTGGTGTTTAGACATGCGTTGCGCGGATGTTTCAGGCGGAAGACAGCCTGCGTAGCAAGTGTTTCTCGTATCCACGCCGCGCTCAAATTGGAGCGAGAGCAAAAAAGTCGACGAAGAAAGGGGTGGTGGAGCGAGCGAATTCTTTGCTTCTTCGATTATTTTGGGCTGGCTCCAATTTGCGCGCGGCCAGGATGCGGAAAAAGTTCTTCGTACGGGAACGCTTGCTAGGCAGGCGAGGTGGCGGAAGATGCCTTTGAAGCAGCTTAGGCTGCCCTTGTGAGCAAAATCGTTACAGGATTGGCTATTTCTTGACCCTGCTGAAGTTTCCGAAACTGATCTAGAAATAACTTAAGAGTTACTACCTTAAAAGTGAGGAGTACATTGGGGATTCACTCTATTACTCTTCAAGCTCTCTTGATCACACCCAATTGAACATCAAAAATAATCTACTTGCATCAAAAACGCACGTCCTCAGAAAGTACCACTCTTCCTATCCAGGTCTGCACGACAGTAACTTCTCAGGAAGTTTTATCCTTGTGGAGTCTCCTCGGGTAACGTTCTTTCCACTTTTTTTTCCCGTAAAATTCCTTACCTCTTGCAGGACACGATCCTGAGGATGCCAAATAAAGAAGGGAAGATAGAAAACGAGCCTGTTGAAGAAAAATATTGGGCGTGTTCTCTAGCGCGATACGTTGGCTCAGAGGGACGTCCTGAGCAATGCCTTACCCACGAGTGGGGCCGCGAGTGAGAGACACGCCCCCCTCGTGGGTAAGGGAGAGGAGACGGCTGAAATTCAGACTAAGCAATACCTTCGACCGATCAACTTCATCCCCAAGCTCAGTAATTACTCGTGTATCCCTAGGGATGTCGCAATATACAGGTTCATTGTATAACCCTGTCACGTGACCATGTGGATCATGAGAATGGAAAGACTAATGAAAAAACAAACATGTCATACTGAGACCATTTAACATTACGCGTTTTTCTGTTGGTTTTAAAGTTTGAGTAATTTAACGGATAACGTGGAAGGTTGAAAGAGGCGACAGTCGTTGATAAAGTAATGTATTTACTCAAGACAATCGCCACGAATATAAAAGATATAAAAAGCATACAAGAGACGAAGATAGTTGTGAACGATGAATTATTCATTTCAACGTCAACTGTGACTGCGATTTGGAACGTAAACCCGACAAGGAATTCCTGAATGCGTGATTCACCCCAACACAGTAAGTGCAAAGATTGAAGTTTACTTTGTTTTCTTCAATAGCATTCTCTAATAACATCCCTCGTCTAGTTTACAGTTTAGTTCAGGTGCTTGGGTCTTGTGGCTTCACTGGATCCGTTTTGGTGTCTTTGTTCGTTTCTTTGCTCGGTATTGACGTGATTGCTCTGAAAGGCTTCGAGCTTGCTGCAGTCATTCCAGCTGGCAAGTGCTGGAAGGTTTTTATGGGGGCAGCACGATGCGTTTCGCTTGTAATCAAAGGCTTTGTACTGGCGGTTTTCAGTTGGTGCCCTAATGAAGAACTGGCTGTTGTTGACTGAGGTGAATGAACTGAACTGGCAGACGTTACTAATGGAGTTTGTTTTGCAATAGTGGGCCCAGTGGGTGAAGTACCTCGGGAGGTGCTTTTTGGGGGCTCGTGAAGGGCAGCTGGTGATGAACCCGGCGAGGTACCCTTTGAGACCACCTGTGAAGCCTTCTCAGAGGCCTCTGTTGGAGGGGGTTTTGTTAAAACTGGTGATGCGGATTTTGAGGAAGTGCTGGGTGTACAAGTGCCGTGTGAGGAGGCCGCCTGTGTGATGCCTTGTGTAACACTTTGGGATACAGGCAGTGAAGTAGACGCTGACACTTGGGTTGCATCCTCCTTGGGTTTAGAAACCACATTTGGTGTTGCCTTTAACTGATCGGGTTGTTTACCGGGAGACGCCGGCTTCTGAGATGAGACATTCGCGGTGTTATTGGTGTCAGTTGAGCATGTGTCTGTCGCCTTTGAATCAATGCTTACTTGCTTTTCATTCTCCTTCACGTCTGCTGAATTACCAACTGGTTTAATATCAGGCGCTTTCGGCTCCACATCAGCTTTGCTCCCCTCAGCAGGAGCACTGCTAACACTTCCCTCTTTATCACCGCTACTTGGCAATGACTTGGAGCCTGTCACGGATGACGGCTGGGCGCCACTAACACTTGCCAAAGGCGTGCCTTGTAACGGCACCTGTGGGCTGCTACAAACTGCTACAAGGCTTGCAGCTGCCAGCCCAGGGGAGATACTTTCCGTAGCAAGCTTAAGGCCAGGAGTGGGACCTGAAGCCCCGCTCGAGCTAACAGTTGTTTCTGCAGCAGAAGCAGAATCTGAAGGCAAGTTCTTGCCATCTACAACGGACTTCTCGTCGTTGTTGTCGATTTCCATTTTCTCTGGTGTTGTAGAGGGAAAGCTGCTGATCTGTGTGGTGGGAAGCGATGAAGTGGCAGCAGCCTGCTGAGGATCAGCCGTGACGGGTCCTGAGTCAACTGACTGGCCAGAGATGTCTGGTGCTACCAGAGCACTGGACTTCTGTTGAAGGGCTTCTGAGACATCAGCTTCACTTTCCTTGTTGTCTAACGCTCTGACTTTCCTTAACCTGCAAAATAAACATAGATCACACTGCAACTTGCAGTTTGGAATCTAAGCACACTTAAATAAACTGAAAAAAGGTATTTTCGGAGCATAAAACTACGGTCATAAGTCAGTTCACCCCATGCCAGTTCGGACTGATAGCTCCTTGGTCAATGCATCAAAAAACGCACAAGAAATAGTCTTTTCGCTCGTTAAGTTTAAAGAAAGAACCTTCTCTGAACTTTCAGTTCGAGCGAAGGGATTTTGAGTCCGGGCGAACTGACGTCGAGTGATCTGGCAATCGGGCGAAACGACCGGTTACGGTGTTAAGACACTAGCTCCCTAAGTGTGCAAACCTGAGTTACAAAACGTATTAAGAAGTTCAATTCGTGTTCCTCACTGCCATCCTACCACCATCCATGTACTTACTTTGCTCGTTCCTTAGCATCGTCGAGGTCTTTGCTTACATCAGGCTTTTTCATAGTTTTGGGAAGTTCCTCGTGCAGTCTGCAGGCTGAGAGGGTAAAGATCTTAGGGACATTCCTATCACATTGACTTTCACCTTTGGATGGGAATGTGCACTTCTGAAAGAGCAGTTGGTTTGGATCATGTGTGATGTCTATAGATGTGTCAAGGAATCATGGACTACGAGGTCAAAGTCTGCGCTAATCTAAGAAATGGAGGAGTTTGCAGGGGTTTTATTAACGTTTTCAGCATTAGAGCCACTGGTTTTCACAGGCGGGCAAAACGTTTCTAAGTTAACTTCTTTTTAAAAAAACTTTCCTCTAGATGGTGAAACCAGGTGGGCAAAATTGTCGTCACAGACAGTCGATTTGCCCAGTGTCTAAACCCTGAGTTAGATGGGTAATCAGTTCCAACTCTTGATTAAATTCTGTTTCTGTATGAAGTGACAAGAAATTTCTGTTCTCCCTCTCGATGGGATGATAGCCCAACACACGTTACTATAATAATTGTTTATTCTAACAGTTCATTTACTTAATCAGGGCAAGCACCTATAATCCTTTCCTTTGCATCTTCTAATGTCAGACCCGATGTAATATGGCACCCACCCAAAGTATTAAATAGATCCACAGTGCTTTGGCAAGACACCAACGGATACAGACTAGGTTTCTACATACTTACAGTAAATTATACTACTAATTTTTAACCAAATTAAGTGTCAAAGTAGATTGCAATATAAAGGATACGTTTCATACAATGTTTGGTGAGTGGCAAGACCTTTTCTGTACATCTGTTTCCTTCAGGGGAGTATGTGCAGCGGAGGTTGGACACTCCCTGCTGTCGAGCGTTTGCACCCTGCTTCTTCTCCTTAGCCTGTCGGTGCAGCAGAGCTTCAATGCCTGGACACCCATGCTGAGGTTTGCGACCAAGTAGCTGTGTGGGTGTCAAATTGCACTCTCCTATGGCCATCAAACAAGACACAGCTTATTAGTAAAATGTAATGATATCCTGTTTGGCATGACAATGGGACTACAAAAAACAATTCTCTGTTCTTGAGGGAAGTCCCAGTCCACCCGTGACCTTTTGCACACTGCCTAGTGTTCTTCATTTATAACCATTGATCTAGGTTGTCACGCAGTGCTTCTCCCCACTAATGGCTATTAAAACCTAAACCTCACTCTTTTTCTTTTGTTTGACCACAGCCACTTTGACACTTATCAGGAAAAAGTAGCACTTGCTGGATCATAGATCTCTACTAGACACTTGTGGTTCTGGGATCATCATAAGATGTGACTTTTGCTTGGTGTGATACATGAATTTAAACACCAGTGACTAGCTCACAATTAACATTATGAGCAAAACCTTCTTTTTACTAACCAGGGGAAGGATGTGTGGGTTTCAGCAGCCGCTAGTGAGGAAAAGCATTGCATAACAAGAGTAAACAGGGCCAGGAAAACAAATAAAGTTTATGTTTGTTTACCTGTTTCCTCCACTTCCTCAGCTTGAATCGCCTGACAGTACTTCCTTCTTCTCTCTTTAAGCACATGCTGTAATCTCTTGAACTGCGTAATGTACAGTGATCGCAGCCTGATCATCTTATCACGACACATCCTGGTAGCTTCCTCCACTGTCCACACACCAGCATGCCTTGACAAGAACAGTGTTCCAAGCAGTTAATGCAAACTGCTTAGTGCACATTGTAGCTACACACATTGCGACAATTTAATTGGAAGAAAAAAAATCTTTTTGGATTCCTCCAGCTGGCAGTTTAAACCAAACTGATTTGAATAGGTCTGAAATAATGTTTCTTTAGGGGGACCCTGGACACATAGTAAAATGTCTCGTCTAAAGTTTATTTTCATTACCAGCGGAAGGGAATTTACCCCCAGTGGGGAGACTCCAATATAAAAAGGACAGGGATGTTGGTAGAACATTTTACGGGTTAAAAAATCTGTTTCGGTACCTCTTGGGGTGTTCAGCCTCAAAAGGTCCACAGCGAAAGCTTTTGCGGTACCTTTTGGGGTCTCGAGGCAAAAAAATATGGCAGGAGACAATGTGTTGTTTTAGAATTGATATATCTTAGGAGTAAAAAAAAAATTCAAGCCACACCCACAAAATTTCCAACAAGTGCCCTCTTCTCTTTATATGGGAGTTCTCCCTCAAGGAATTTAGATCAAGCTTTATATAATACAAGGAGCTGCCTCATTGAAATACATTGTTTTTGGACTGTTCTTCATGTGCACCTGTTAAAAACATTGAATTATATTTCAAGGTGAAGGGGTATACACTCACTTCAGGGGGTCCTCCTCTTCACTGTCAACAGAATCTGCATCACTGTCTATGTCCCCATGCCAGGCACTGTCCACCTTGAGGTAATCATCTCCACTACCACCACCACCATCCTCATCTAAACCAAATTGTTCGCAATAGGAATAATAAAGACTCAAACTAGAATGGTTGCAACACTCAACACAACGAATCAATGACGCTGAAAATTCTGTATTTGACAGAAGAACTCAGTCTTCAAAAGGTAAGGCCAAAGGCCAGTGTGTTTGGTTTATGATTTTGTCTGGCCAATGATGCAGTTGAGATCAAGCTTCCTATAGTGTTCTGCAGTCCTGCAGTCCTATTAATTCCTTTGATTAGTAATAGTGTTTGGCTACAAATTTTCCTTTGTTTTCTATCTCAGCTACCCTTGGTATAGCAAGGACAGTTTCCATGTTTTCCTAAGTCACCAATCGGGTAGCTGACCTGTGATCATTAACTAGCATGAGGAAACAAACCTGAATATTATTCACGCACAAGTTTTTTCCATCTTCCCATAATCAAATTAAGTCATATCCCTATCTTTGGACAACATTTTTTCAATTTAAGTTGTATCTTGGGGGATAGTAAAGCGAGTAGTATCACTGTATGTTTCTACAAGACTTTTCACCTGTGGAATGGCCATCTAGTTTATCACTCCTCTGTGAATTTGAACTTGAGGTTCTCATTCGTTTTCCTTTCTCGTCATCATAACCTCCTTCAACATCATCCTGATGTCTTCTTTTTCTTCTCTCCTCCACAGCACGACGCAGCTCTGCTTTGCGAGTGTGAATGATGCAAAAGCTACAGATTTAAATCAAACGATTTTTTTAAAAAGAAATCATTGAAGAGCTATAAACATTGTCTAAAGACAAATGAAGTTTGAAAAATGATTTAACTTCACGAAATGAGTAATTTAGTTGTTGTTGATACTTTTATTTCAAAACTTTTTGGTGTTTTTTTTTTCTTTTTCTTCAAGGTGGTCTGCCTCCATCTTTAGACCACTTTTTTTTTTTTGCTTTTCTTTTTTTTTTTCTTATTGTATTCATGTAGTATTTTATTATATTATGCACCAGTCATTTGAAACCCCTGGACCCCCCCCCCCCCCTGCCACACCCTCCTCGGGCATGAGTGGGGCATTTCACCTTATATGCAAGTGAAAGCAAATGAAGTCCCTGGTCCTTGGGAGAAAAGTGAATGGTGAACCTCCCCACCCGCCACGTGTTTCACAGACGCAATATTCCCTTCTAAAAAACCTTGTTAGAGCAAAGTGTAACAAGGGATAGTGATAAGGAATGATAAATATTTTTGGTACCCAAGAAATGAACACATTGATTCAGAGCAGCTAAACTACACTTGCAAAGGCCCTAGATGGACAAAGTTATCTTTTTATTTTTAACAAAAGTTATTGACAATCTTTTTCTTTTACAACTTGATGTCACAAAATGCAAGATCACAGCAAATTGCAACTCATGTTTTTGTAATGCAGTCTTCTGATGTTTAGAATGACTCAAGCATAACAAAAGTCTTTCTTGTGAAAGCAAAATCAAGACACATCTCCGCAAGACAGCTGGACAAGTTAACAATGAAACAAAACAGAAAACAACTATAATGATACTGAGTATTGACAATAATTATTAAGCCTAAAGAAAAATACTTGTGATCCATAGGTAATCGCTAATCTGCTTTGGATAATATATAGGTCTGGAATATTTGTCAATAGAAGAAGAGTACTCTGTTGAGCATGATGTGTCCTGCATCATGTACATCACTGTCTTGTTGGTGATTTCTAGTACATTCCCCGCCTACCGGAGGACCAAAATAGAGTGAATATGATGTGGAAGTCCCCACAATACCCTAGTCATGCCCAGGGGGTGGGGTGGGGGGAGATCTGCAGGTTTCAAATGATTGGTGCATTACTGTGGGCCATTAAATTGCCATAAGAAACCTCCTTTGGTTTGTTGTTATGGTTCAAATGTCCTAAATATAAAAATTGTCTTTAATTTCTAAAGCTGCTCTTTTCTTATTCATGAATCGCAGCATAACATTGCAAAAGAAGAAATATTATGATGCTATTTATTACAAAGATAAGGACAAGTAAACAAAAATTGACAACAATTTGTTTACTCTTCATGTTAAGTTCTAGCCCTGGTTGTTTGAAGGCTGGATAATGCTATCCACAGGATAAATAGCTATCCAGTGGATAAGTGTAATTCACAAAACAAACCACCCTATCCACTGGATAGTGATTTATCCGGTGGATAGCGTTATCCACCTTTGGAACAACCCAGGCCTGGTGTGGTGTAGTGTTATTTCCTTACCTTTTTGCCCTGTCAGGCAACTTCTGCGCCGGGTTAGGACACCTCTTTCCATTCGATTTAGCTACAAAGTCACACGGTTTGAAAGGACTGGCTTTGTCCTCCAAGATATGCTTGTGGCAAAAGTCAAAGCCCTTCAATATTTCCAAGTTACAAACTCGCTGCGAGTAAGCGCATAATTTGCGCGGGCGAACATCTGATTCTGTTTTAGTCTTGGCCAAAGCACTTGAATCTTCGTTCTTTGTTTTATCCATAACTACAATAAATTCATCAAGAAATAGCTTCAGCTTAGCATAGTTCCATGACTGAAAAGTGTTTTCTGGCTAGTCTCGAAGACCGAAAGACGAGCGAGTGATTTCTGCTTATAAAGTTAACAATTTCACCACTATCGGTAGTATCCACTATTCCTAAACTGAGGAACTCTACATAGATTGAATTACTTTCTGTTTAAACGACTGATGTAAAGCAAAACGATACACAATCAAGCAAGTACAAAGCAACAACGACACGTTTCGTTTCGTTTCGTTTCAACATACCTTCCGCCATCTTGTTTTTCAGAATTCTACCGCAATGTATGCTGGGAAAGGGAAAGCATGCTGTTTTCAGGGGGTACGGGTAGGGATGAAAAAAAAAAAACAACAAAAAAAGCTCTGCTCCTTAGGGAAGACTGGGAACGTGTGAGCAAGAAATACCGAATACAAGTAGAGCGATAGGTGCGGCTGAAATCGCCAACAATTAACACGCTCTCTCTCTCTCTTTTCTCTTCACAGGACTCCCTGCAGCACCCTACAAGCCTGTTGTTCGTAGGTTTTCTTGTTCACCTCCCCTTAGTTCATTAATTGTTGAGACTATAGTTTATCATTCATTGGAAAGGTAAAATTATGTCAGATGAGACATCAATGAAAAATACTTAATGAAAATCAATTAGTCTTGGATATTAAAAGTAATAAACCCAAATTCCTCTGGTCGAATTATAACTAGATGAGGAGGTTAAGAATCGTAAAAACCAAGATAGCTTTCACCTGTAAGATCTCTCACCCCCCCCCCTCCCAGCCCTCCACCCCACCACCACCTTGTTTATTTCCAACCAAATTTTGTGATAGCTTTACAAGTAAGATTAAAACAAGCAATAATGGACGTCAAATGAGGCACAAAGCCAAGTTTATTTATACAAAAAAATCCAACAGAAGCAGCAGAGATTTAGTACAGCACAGCAATGTTTGAAAGAAAAAGATTTTTCAGTTTTGTAATCATAGTAAAAGTATTAATTTTATAGACATTCTATTCATAAAATATTATTGTTTTCCATTTAAAAGAAAATGGCAAATGAAGACAAAAGATAATCAACTGGTGATAAATAACATGTATGGGGTATGACAATCAAATGCACAGATTTAATTGATCAAGGAAATTTGTAAAGCAATGTACTTCCACTGTGAAACAGTTCTAGCAACTTCAAAACAGTCTGCACTTTGAATGAGGAAGACTATTTTTATGATAAGATTTTAGTGTTTAAATAAAGATTAATTGATTGATTGATTGATTGATTGGTTGGTTGGTTGGTTGATTGATTGATTTGATTGGATTGATTGATTGATTGAATGAGCTTGGAGCACAGACTCTTGTCAATTCGCATTTCACTACGATTTTTGGTTTTGTGAGTGACTGTTAAATGATGGGCTGAAATAACTTACACGTTCTAGAAAAAATTAAGTTGTTCCTTCTGATGGGAACAGTTTAACATCAAATTTGTTTCCTTTTTTTAATGTTCTGTGATGTCACTATAGCATAGAATCAATACAAATTTGATTCTCTGGAACTTAGAATACAGTTCAGAATAAGCAGAATCACTGGAGGAAAGACATTACCCAAACTGGAGAAAACTAGATCAAAACAAAAAAGGTTTCCAAAAAATAGTTTTAACTTATTACTTTCCCAGCCTCCAAGTTATAACAGGTCAGTTTCAAGAACAAATTACCTGCAGTTTGCAGGAGAAGAAATGCAAACAGAAGAAAAAAAGTGCTATTAACTAAACTTACTTTTACTTCCAATCCCTTAGTCTAAACTTCTAAGTAACATCACTAACTCAATCTTTCTACCCCTACCTTTAAAAAAAGTTTATTATTATTTTATAATTTTTATTGTATTATTGATGCAAATCATGGCCGTGATTGCAATGTAGGAATGGTCTCACTTATCAAAATTATACCACTGGTGAACAGGTTGTAAAGAACAAGGTGTGTGTGAACAACAATGTAAATAGAGTTTTTATCACAAAATAGATTTTGGTTAAGTATCTATTGCAGCTGTATACAGTTGTCATAATATGTTACAATCGTCCTTCTTGTCTACATTTCCATCTTGGTCGTGATTCTCTATTTCTCTAATAAGAGACTGGAAAATTTCTTGCACGCTCTGCGGAGAGAGAAAACAGAAATTGTTAAATTATTAGTGCAGCAACGCAACCTTTGGTCAGAAACATTTTCCATCTGATATAAAAATTTTAACACCCGAACCACTTAATCCATAAAACCTTACTTCACTTTTAACATGTTAATTAATTCATACAATACAAAATTCATTCTGCAAAAAGGCTCGTAAAACCACCATTTCCACTCTTTCAAATAACTTAACTAAAATTTGAAACTGAAGTAATTTTCCATGTTAATTATTAAGGACAGCTTTACTATATTTCTTTAGCATTTTTAATTATTTCTAACAACAGAGCAAATATTATAAAAGGTAACGTTCACTTAAGAACTGTTCCGTTTGTAAAACACAATCATAAATTCATCAAGTCTGTAGCAGGGCTCAAAAAAAGTGCCATAGCTCTTCTTGCCAGGCAAGTAACTTTTCATTCTTACTTGGTTGATGGGCAAGGGTCCCGGCAAGTAATCTACCAACTAAATAAAAAAAATGTAAACTAAGACTTTCCCAGGGCAAGCAAAATTTGAGAGCTACTTGTTGCAAGGGAAGCTAGCATTGAACTTTTTTCTACTCAGGTGTAGAATTACATATTATTGAACCTTCAACTTACACTATTTTCCTTAGCTGAGGATTCAAAGAATGCTGCTTTCCATGAGTCAGCAAGTGTTTTTCCAGTTTTATAAGTGACAACCCTACAATGTACAGCATATGGAAATTTAAAACCCAAATAAACATTGAGAATCTAAGCCCTCACATTATGATAAGGGAGAAAAATATCAATGATTCATAAAACATAATGAGTTTAGAGGCATTACATATTTGAGCACACTGAAATAAAATACTGCTCAGCTCATCGATCAATCAACAGTTTTGCCCAAATTACAAGCAGTGTTCTTTATAGCATTTCATTGACCTTGTGTTAACTTTTCTCTGTAAGTAATTCAATGGCAAGAACAAGAAGACAAACTACACAGTCAATTAACATTGTTTAGTATTCATAACAGTCAACAGGCATTTTCCACCAGACATAAAATGGACATGGAATTTTATAGATCTAATCTTTACCTCTCCATGTGCAAATCTGTTTTGTTACCCACAAGGACCATAGGAACACTAAAAAACAAGAAATAAATCCACCCAATTTAGTCTCAATATTTATACAACTAAGTCAAGAGGCAACTGCATCCTCTTAATAAATTAGCTAGTATCATTAATATATATATACAGAATGAGTGCAAAAGGGCTACTGTACGCACTAGCCTTTTGCATGCATGCATTCCATGCCTATAATTCTAGTACCCAGTTTTATAGCCCTACTGTGGAAGCAAAACACTACAGCTAAACAGCCTCTGTAGACATTCTCCTCTCTGCACGCATTGCATGCCTATTTAATTAGACCCTGAACATAATAAACTGTACTTACTAATTTTGACCTGACATATCCAGTAACTTTTCATGAATAACCTTTACAACCTCAAAACTAGAGAAACAGAAAAAGCAAAAGCAATCACTTTTTAGTCAAATTCACATTTATAACCAAAATAGATTTACAGTCTCATAAATTAAAACTTCGCCAGGCAATTTCGAAAGTATCCTTTGATAAGAATTTTAATAGCTGCAATGTACTATAAATTTTAAATAAATAATAAGCACTTCCTACTAGGTTTGTATTCAGTTACTGAGCTGCTTAGATCCTACATGTATCTATAGTACTCTCTGTGGTTGATGCATCCAAAGTAAGTTCAGAAATATAATAATTATAATATAATAATGAGTTAATTAAATTATTTATCTTTTTTGATGAAAGAAATACAGGTCTTGACCAAGCTTGTTTGGTCTGAAAGATGACAGAACTTTCTCTTTTTTTCCCTGTTTCTGGGCCAAGATACACTTGTGGTCCATAAACACATTATCACAAAATGGTGTTGAAGAACAAGGTTCTAATTAATGTAATGTTACCTTTTTGCAGATGTTACTGCATATACAAGTACATATCCATGAATCCCAACTGAGTAAGTCTGCGGGAATATTGAATATTCATCCTAACAATAACAAAACATGACAAAACAAAAGAAACATGATTAATTCAGCAAGTTAAAACATCTAGATATATTACCCTAATAAAAAACTTCTTGGCAATATTCATCAAACTGTGATAGAGAATGCCATCATCTGTCACCATTTCCTCCTCATGAGTGTCTGCCTTTAAAAAATTGTGGAGCAGCCACCTACATTTGCCATCCACTTGCCTTATGGCAGAGCTCTGGCGGCCCAAAGGGCTGCTACGCAAACCCGATACTCATATAGGAAAGAAAAGGAAACCCACAAGTTGATTTTCTCATGGTTATCATGGCTAACGGTATTGCCTGTGGGCACCTACGTACGACGGCGACGACGATGGCAACGGAGTCGCGCAACATGGTGGCCATACTCCAAATAATAGGTTGACCGAGACATGTAGCCTTGGTTTACCGTGTACTTCTTTGATATTGGACATCCATGTTATGATCAATTGACACCTGTCAAAACAAGGTATCCACTGACCTGTATCATGTGATCATATTGTGGGCTCAAGTTTACAGCTCATCAAGGTCACGTGTTTGTTGGAAATTAACCGCTGACCAGGTGCTGGTTTTCGATTGGATCGCGGGCTCATGTCAAGTTAACTTGTTGAAAACAGGGCAGGATTGTTCGGAAGCCGGTTAAAACTAACCCAGGATTAAAAGTTAACCGAATTATAACTGTTTCTTCTACACAAATGTTCTTTGCTGTTTTGTTTTGTGTATATGGTGATTATTAAAACTCAAAACAGATGGCCAAGCAATATACCGAAAAACTCACTGCAAAGTTACAAAACTCAAATCAAAATTCTACCTTTTCCTGGGTTAGCTCAATCAGACTCTGAACAACCCGGCCCAGGAGCTACACTTTTAGGCTGGCCTAAATCTATATATTTTTTAAACAAGCCAATCAAAAGCTACATGAAACTGTGTTGTTTCACAAGAAATACATGTACATACCCCTCCTGCTCCAAAAAGATCTTTTGATTTGAACCCAGTCCCCCCTCTTCTCAGTTTAGCTTCACATTTACACGAGACCCCCTTCCCCTCAGAATTTGCAAAGACTGGTCAGTATGCATCAGGGCTGTCATTAAGGGCTGTAACCCATAACACCTGTTACAGCTGAGTATGCTTGATTTTCCCTTGATGCTACAGGTGAAATTGCCTGTTTTTGATAGAATTCAACCACAAAATAACAAGTTTCCTACAGGTGTGGAGAACGAGGCTACAGGTGACTCAAAACTTAACCTTCTCATTGTGAGGTTCCAGATAATATCCATACTGACCAGTCTTTGGAAATTCTGAGGGGAAGAGGGTCTCATGTAAATATGAAGATAAACTGAGAAGAGGCCAAGAGGGGGGACTGGGTTCAAATCAAAACATCTTTTTGGGTGAGGAGGGGTATGTACACAGGGCTTTAACAAGCATAACCGGCCTGATCAATGTACTGATCAGAAGAATGTTGTCTCAGTCATTGAGTTGAATATTACATAAAACCAAGTTGGACAACACCCTGAAACAGCTAAACTCAGCCACAGCCAATAAGCTGAAACAACCACAGTGAATACAACCCAACACACCAATGGAATCAACTCAACTGGTGCTGAATAACAGATAAGAAGACAAGGTTCACAAACTTTATCTCCAATTTGAAAATGAATTACTATTCGGCCATCCAAAACCCAATACTTGTTTCACTTCGGTTAAAAATTGTTTAAGACACCCAAACAGTTAGCCTTATGATTTCTCAATGAATGCACTCCCGGGTTTTTATTTACTCGTGTAATTTTAAAGGCAACATGGTTTGATGAAATGAAGAAGATTAACGTGATCGTCACTTGATGGTTAATCTCAAAAAGGTTAAGTACATAATCTTCAATTCCACACTTGAGCAAATATATGATTGGTTTGACGAAACCGAAAGTTAAATTAGTTAAATTTAAAGTAAAACTATGAATATGAAGGACTTCATTATGAATGATATCCGATCCTTAGACTGCCCATTAGAATCTAAGCTAATAGATACACGACAGAAAGAGAAAGTACCAAAATATGAAGACTATTGAAAATTTACTCACTCTTGAACAAGGACATATCAACAGTACATGTATGCTTACCTGGCCGGCAGTATCTACGACCTCCAGTATGTATTCTTGACTGTTGTGTTTCAGCTTGGTGGTAAATGCTGAGAAAAATGACAAGGCAGAAGTTACATGTAAAATTCCCACAAGGTTAACAAACTTAAATCTTACATCACGTAAGGGTCCAAGGTTCCACTTCCGATTTTTTTTTCGTCAAACGAATTCAACAAAATCACTCACTGTTCTCAATTGTCGGATCGTATGAATCCACAAATTGTCCCTCCACAAACTGAATTGTAATTGAAGATTTTCCTGAAAAGAAAAATACAAAAAAATACAAAGAAATTCAGTGAAAATCGATAGCATGGTCACGCAGCAGAAGCTTCCAGCAAGATCTGTTCTACAGGTAGCGAGCACGATCCAAAAATTACCGACAGAACGGAATCCCATCACGACGATCTTTCTTGATTTTGCTGGCGCCATAGTTAAATGAAAAATGGAGCTTTCTTTGACGTACAATACACTAAATTCCAGATAAAAACGGCCTAATTTTCAACTACATTTTGACTTCCACAACAGCACCGGTGCGGAGGAGTAATAATATCCCAGTATGCAATGCGCTTCTACAAGCGCCAGCTGTTTACCAGTGGTCATTCCCATTGATGAAAAGGACGAGAAAGTATTTGGAGATTGGATTCATTATTTTGTTTTTTTTTCGATTCGGAAAGTTTCAGTTTTTCCCACGTTTTGTACCCAAGCAGGTAATTTTTTCAGCAACACTAGTTAGTTACTTAACTCCAATTAACAGTTTAACAATTTTTGTCCTTAAGTAGGTATAATTTTAATTTTTAGCGCTACACTAACATGGCCTTGCCCCATTGATGTCTTATTATTAAATATGAAATCACTGACTGAAAGTCTGCATCGGCGCGCTTGATTTATAATTCTTTTAACGAGTTATAGCAGAAAATATTAAGGTTTGCTAAGTCTGACTATCTTATGCTTCTAAGCAAAGGAAATTCTTTGCTATCATGGTTAATTGAGGTTACTACGGTCTACGTACGATTGTAAAGTTTAAATCATTAATTATTTATTGACATCATTTTCATTTTTATCATTATATTTTTTCTAGTTTGGTATGAATCCTGTTGGAAAGTCATGCTCTTTGCTGATTATTGTAACAACTCTTCTAAGTGAAACATGGGGCGCTCCAGACAAAGAACTACTTTGTGGTGGTAAGATATTGAAAGTCACTTGGGGATGGCATTTAGCCGCATTTAGTTAGAGGGTGGGGGCATCTATGTGGGACATCCTTTAAAAAAGGGATGAGGGTGTTTTTTAGACGTTTGTTAGAAGTTTTAAGAGGAGGGTTCGGGGTGGTTGCCTCTTGTGGATGCTGGTTTTCCCACTCTTTAGGTGACAGTTAATAAAAATTTTGTGGAGTGAGATCTATTTTTAACAAATTGGAAAGTCTTGAAATGCTAATTTGCACTTCAGATCAAGACTGTGGAAATATAACTAGCATACGGATATTCTGGCACTAGTTCAAATTCTCCCTGCCTTAGAAAGGTTTACCATTGGCCCAATAGGAAAGTTTGGATGCCCACTTTTCTCCCCAAAGCCATGGGCCCTGGTACATTTTTACCCCTATTCCTGAAGGTCATAGAGGTTGATGAGCATGAACCCTGACTCTTACCAAGATCCCCCTCTCCACCCTTCGGATCAAAAGGTCTTTTGGTTTAATAACCTGTTAAACCCTTGGCAGGGTACCAGCATTTCCCTCTTGTGCGAGAGAGTTCACAATTGCCCAACGTAGCCAGGGGCATAGCCAGGATTTTTCAAAGGGGGGTTCACACTGTGTCAAAGTGAGGGCACTCACCAGATTGTGACCTGAACCTCCACGCCATGTTGAAGGTTGTTTGCTTAAAAAAGGCTAACTAAAGGAGGGTCACAGACAACTCAGTACCCCCCTTGCCCAAGACTGTCCACAATTTTCCCTGCAGCTTTGTGTGATTCTTAATCCTTATCCATATTTAGAGCAGCATGCTCACCTTGGAGCAACATTTTGCATTATCCCCAACTTTTATGCACAATCTACTGACAACCGCACTGACGCTGAATTTTATTCATAACAGTGTGTCATGTTATTGCTGATGAACTTCAATGGGAAATCTCTCAAGTTGATCCAAGAAAGACTCTAGAGGTGAGTCTTTTGCAGACTACTGTATAGAGCGATACCTAATTTAAGCGGTGAACTTGGCTCATGAAATATATCAAACACAGAGCATGTTTGTCCACATTTCCAAACACCAAGTAAAGCTGAAAATACAATGGGTAGTAGAGTAATTTTGATGAACTTCGAAGTTTTTGGAAAAATATATTATGTGATCAAACAGTATCTTGGGTGCTTGATACATCTTCTCAATCAAACCTAAAACTGGGGCAAAAATGGGAAAATAAAATTGTTAAAATCTATGTCAATAAAGACCAGCTATCCAAACACCATCAATGTCATGATTTCCTTTGTTTAGACTTGACGAATTTTTACAACGACTTTGAGAATTGGCTATACACTTCATTCTTTTGTGACTGTATGAAGTACTTTGCGTGACATAGTGCTTCAATGTATTACTGTATATGAACTTGGATATTTGGATGGGTAAATGTCATGTTCAAATCAGTATCATCTTGTCTCTAGGTTGAGAGCTTTAGAGTGGATCCAAAAGGAAATCAAAATACCAAGAAGGTAACATGCAATTTAATTATTAAGAGTAAAAGACATTTATTTATAGATACTTTTTCTACACTCCATTCGTGGAGAGGGAAGGGGAGTGGCTGAATCGTGTTATTTTTTTTTCTGTAGTAAAAGAGAATTATTAATAGTGGCCAAATTCCTGGTTCAAAAGTTCATGTATAAATATTCTGAACGTTTTTTCAACTTTTTGCAAGTGGATAATTGAAGACAGGGAAGTTGTGATTTATTATGCACCTCATCATAGGCACAGGAAAAACCAGTAGTTATGTTAATGCTTTTGAAATAGCTTTGGAGTGTTGGATCTTGATTGATCCACAAAAAGCGTCTATCAATAACCCCAAATTTTCATTTTATGGGACTTAAAGTGTGCCTCTAATACATTCAATTGTGTTAGTTAAATTCTGTTCAGATTCAATACATTATACTTAACAATTAGACCCGTAGCCTGCAAGGGCTACAGGTCAATAGCCCATGAGGTGAAGCCGAATGGGCTATTGACCCATGGCCCTTGAGGGTGAAGGGTCTAATGATTGTTTTAGTATCACCCAACTAGTCGGACAGAAAAGGCAATAATAAAGTTAGCAAATGCAAGTTGAAGAAATATTTATTTGGGAATAAAACAAAAGAAAGCGTCGCACTCGATTGCACCAATTTCCCTACTTGAGGACTATTACTAATAGTCCTCTAGTAGCGTAGCCAATTAAAATACAGGATTTTCATTAGTCCACTAGTTGGGTGATACTAATATACATTATACATCTGTTCTGACTATCTGCTCTCCAAACACGGATTAAACTATAGGTCTGAAAAATGCCTTGTACATACATGTCAGTTCCTACACAACTTAGTGCAGTCATCACATGGACAAACAAAATACTTGACGCATTTTTTCATTTACTCATTACAACAGCATAAAATACAAAATTCAGCACACTGAGTCAACAGCAAAGTAGTCATTGTAGTGACAACCATTTCTTGTAAATTCAGTTGTATGTTACTGTCTGTTTTTCCGGTTCAGATTCAATATGCAAGATCAGAGACTCACCTTATAGAACAACTTGATAACATGTGTGAGAAAATGAACAATTACGCTGAATCAACTGATCCTAAAACTGGCAAGAAGTCCTATATCAGGACGTCGTCACGATCAGGAGAGGCAGTCACTCTTAGCAATGTAGCTATCAGTGGTGACATAGCACAAAAGCTGAAACATGCGGTAGGCTATGCGTGCTTCTTATTTTCTATAAGACTATGTAGACTAGGCTGTTAGGATTTTTAGTTTATACCTGACATAGTTGTACATCTGTTAATTAATAGGTCTAAGAGATAATAACAAGCCTTCAAGGAACAAGGATGCTCAAGGGTGGAGAAGATTAACATGAATTACAAACAACAAACTTGAAAATTTAGGCTGCACTTTTCAAGATTTGCAAACCATGATTTAGCTCCTTTAAGCAGACACTTAGCCATGGTCACAGCTACAAGCAAACACTTGATTTACTAACAATTTATTTTTACCTTCCAATAAGTAGACATCTTCCTCCAGTGGATACTTTTTCTGGTCAAAAGTGTGTCTGCCTTGTGCTAGGATCCACTGTATTTATTTCATCCAGAATTCAGTAATAATAATAATAGTCTCAAAATGCCAGTCAAATATGAGCTACTTTTAAAAACCTGGAAAGTTTATTTTTTTTAAAAATCACTGTACTAAAAGCTGTTGAAGTTGAAAATGGCCTTCATGTATTTTTAACATTAGGTATTTTCTCAGGGTTTTGTCTTTTTTCAGTTCCCTTCAATTCCCTTTGGCCTTCTGGATCCACCACTTACCTATTATGTGTGTGCTTGTGATTGTATTAATTTTTTTCATTTGGATTTCTGTTTTAGTGTGAGAGCATAATAGAAGATTATGATGATGACATTATAGCATCTTTTAAGAAGGAACGTAAAGATCCAAAACGATACATGTGTCGCACAACCACTGGTAAGAAATTTCACATTAACTGAAGAGGTGGCTGACTGACTTGACATAAGTTGCTTAACTTTTAGTAACCCGCCCCCCCTCCCCCCAACCTTCCTTGGCAATAGCACTGATGTCTATTTTCTATTGTCGCAGGTCTGTGCATTGGTGATGATGAGGAGTATGAAGATGATGAGGAAGATGACGATGACGATGACACTGAGAATGATGCTTCGGACACAGATCACGATGAACTTTGACCTTAGTTTAGGACAAATTTATATCAATTTTGTTTTTTTGTTTGTTTGTTTGTTTTTTACTTATCAAATACAAAATGCACAAAATGAATCTAGGCAAAATTAAAGCCGCAATTTTTGCACTTTTCATTGTAATGATATAATTAAAGGGCTCGGTAAAAAAAGGGCGTTAGGTATCGTTGGTCAAAAGCGAACTCTGTCGAAAACGCTCCAAATTTTGCATGTGGTTTTGTTTAGGTGTGTTAAACAATGCCCTGTATTTTTTTCGCGGATGTTTGCTTCGTTTTCGAGATATTACGTATTTAAAAGACTCATATTTGTTGTCACGTCAGCGCGCTATCGTAAAGATGTTGATTTCACATAAAATACAGCAAATTGTTGATTTCACGCAACGTGCAAGCTCAAAACTGTTGATTTCACTTTCAGGTCAAAAACAGTTAAAATGTTGATTTCACGTTAACGCGCGACCGCAAGGACGTTGATTTCACTTAGAAAACAGCAAAATGTTGATTTCACACAAAGCGTAGGTTCAAAAATGTTGATTTCACGTCAAAAACAGTTTATATGTTGATTTCACGTTAACGTGTGACGGCAAAGATGTTGATCTTTTATACTTAAATACAGCAAAATGTTGATTTCACGAAATGCGTAAGCTCAAAAATGTTGACTTCACGCCAAAAATAGTTAAAATGTGGATTTCACGTGAACGCGTGACCGCAAAGAAGTTGATTTCACTTAAAAAAACAAACAGCAAAATATCGAATTTGCGTCAACGCGTAAGCTCAAAAATGTTGATTTTGCATCAAAACCAGTAAATTGTCGATTTCACGAGAGCGCGTGACTCCAGAGATGTTGATTTCACTTTAAAAACATTGAATATTGATTTCACGAGAACGCGTGACCGCAGAGATACTCATTTCACATAAGGACAGTAATGCCTGAGGCTCATGTGGTTAGGGTTTCAGTCAGGGTTAGAGATTACTCTCATGCTTATTCAGCAGGGTTAGGGCTTCGGTTGTGGTTTGTTTAGGCAACTAGAAACAGTCACCATAGGATGATTTCATTAATAAATAGCCAAGTTTGTTAGTTCCATCGGAAAAAAACAAAACAAAACAAAACAAAACAACAACAACAAAAAAACAGGACTCTTACGCCATGTTCAGTCAGCTCATGAACATCGAAACTAGCTTGACAAACTACCATAGTCAAATCAGATACAGCGATCAACATTGATGTCACTGCTAAACGGTCAAAGCGGAGGGCCTACAAATAGATCTGACAGATTAACAGATTAACCCTTCTGCGCAGCTTACGGGTCTGCATGTCCACTTATCCCAGGAGATCGAAACACTACAGATCATGCCGATTTGAAATAAAATCTACGCAACCTGGATCACAGATCTCTGTGTCAAAAAAAAAAGAAATTAAAAAAAAAAAGAATCCATTTCCCTTTTCAGTAGCCAGTTTAATATATGGATTTAGCTAAGCCTAAAAGCGGAGCTCGTGGGCCGGGCTGTTGAAAGCCCGATTGAGCTAACCCAAGATCAGCGATTTGAGTTTTGCAACTTTGTAGTGAGGTCTTATGTTTATATTGGATGGCCTTCTGGCCTTCAAACTACACAAAACATAAGCAGTGAAAAACATTTTTATACAAGAAAAATTTATATTTTAGTGAAATTTCAACCGGCTTGCGAACAACCCGGCGCTGGGGCCAGTTTCTCGAGGGTCCCGAAAAGTTTTCGCACCCGGAGAGCCGTAGCAAAATCTCGAAGCTTATGATTACAGAGCCGTTCTTTTCAGCTATTTAGTATAAACAGAGGTTCCATTCAGTACAAGAAGTTTCAGGCGTGTAATCTTCTCTGGCTTTAAATACCGATTAACTAAAAATGACTTTTCGGGTCCGAAAACTTTCCGTAGGCTCGACTACCAGCCCCCGTTTCGAGAAACAGGTCCCAGAATACAACAAATAAACCTGCCCTGAGCCCACGATCCACTCGAAAAGCGGCACTTGCTCAGCCGTCAACTTAAAACAAACACCTGACCTCGGTGAGCTATAGACTTGAGCCTGCGATATGGTCATGTGATACTTATCAGCGGATACCTTGTTTTGGCAGGTGTCAATTGACCATAACAGGGATGTCCAATATCACAGAAGGACGCTATAACTCTGTCATCCTATTAGCTGGAGTATGGCCGCCATCTTAATTGCGCGCGCGCGATTCCGTCGCCGTCGTGCCCACGTGCCCACGAGCAATACTGCTAGCCATGAGCTAGACGGAGCTCCGCTATTGCAGGCTGATTTCAAACCGAAAACGACTAGGTATGAGTCTGTAAATTATGGGATTAGCATTATTGATCCACATATTCAGAAAGAGCACACCGAGATTCACAAAATCTCCAAGTTTAGTGTTAATCAGGCTAGTTTTGACTGAGACACAGCCATTTAAAAATGCCAAAATTACACAGAAATATTTGGTCATCCGGACACAGCGTCCGGATGGCCATACATTTTTGTAAATTTTGATGTTTTCAATGGGTGTGTCTTGCCTAATATTGGGTCTACTTGCACCAAACTTGGGGATTTTGTAAAGCTTGGTGTGCACTTTATGACTAAGTGGATCAACAGCTGCTAATCCCATAATTTGTAAACTCGTACCTAGTCCTTTTCGGCTTGAAATTAGGCAATGAAACGTCCGAAGAACGTGATCGCAATGCATGTCGGAAAGGGTCTTTACAACTCGCGCGCAGGAAAACATGGCGGTCGATGCAAGACATATTTATTGTAAGTCTAAAACCAGTTCTCGCTTTCCAAACTTTGACGCCAGCAACGCTTGGCAAATGGGCCACAACTCACGAGAGGGTTTTTTCCTTGGCCAAGAACTGCTCTGGATCGATCTGTCTTCCAACACCGATAACTCGATTATATCAGCTGCTTTGAAGTTTCAGAACACATTTTGCTCCGTTAAAACGTGTTGATGATTTACGGGTTCATTAAGGGTTTATGATGCCTTTAAACCACCAGGCAGAAAGAAATACAAGGACCTATAAAACAACGCTTAAAATATTAGTTGACAGAGTTCTAATGCATCACATCGTTTATCTGTTCGATGGTATTTCCTTTGACGCTCGATCGATTCACGTGTTGTATTTCACGTCACAATAACCGATGTAAACAATCTGTTCCCAGATTTCCGCTCTATATGCTATTTTCCTTGGACATATGTAAAAGAAAGACAGCAAAGATTCTGTGGGGATTTGATTTTGACTTCATACACAACAACCAGTCCGCCTGTTTCCTGTTCAACAAATAAACTTCTAAGACGCTGCTAGGATTTTGCATACGTAATATCTCGAAAACGAAGCAAATTTCAGCGGAAAAAAATACAGGGCACTGTTTGACATGAAATAAACATGTATAAGGAGTAACATTTCCATGCATCTAACGTCATTACCAACAATCACAACAAAGATGAGAAAAACACAACTCATGATATGAGAAACACACTACAAAATAAAAATCACTACAAAACGAGGAAAACACAACTAATCTTAGAAAAACACATTAAAGCTTAGAAAAACACGACTAAGATGGGAAAAAACACAGCTGAGCTTAGAAAAACACAAATTATATATATATTTTTATAATTTTTTCAGCTTAAGCTTAGAAAAAAAAACAACTAAGATGAGAGCCTGAACACAACTAAGATAAGGAAAAGTCAAGTAAGTTTAGAAAAACACAACTTAGATGAGAAAAACACAACTAAGATGAGAAAAATACAGCTAAGATGAGAAAAATTCAACTAAGATGAGGAAAACCTAAATAAGCTTAGAAAAAAACAACAACAAAGATGGGAAAAACACCACTAATATGAGAAACACGCAACTACTGATGAGAAACACACAATTAACAGCAAAAAAATCACCACAAAGGCCAGAAAAATACATCTAAGACGAGAAAAACACAACTAAGATGAGAAAACGCAACTAATCTTAGAAAAACACATTTAAGCTTAGAAAAACACGACTAAGGTGGGGAAAGCACAACTGAGCTTAGAAAAACACATACTGTGTATTGTTTTTATTATTTTTTTCAACTCTCTATGCTTAGTCATTGCTCTCATGAAACAAACTTTTTCCAGTTCTACATGTGGTTGAGTGACTTCTCAGTTCAGTGCAAAAGAGTTCTTACCATTCCTTCGACACGCTATTATTCTACTAGCCTGCGATTTGGCGTTCTTTTTTGGTTATCAGAAGGTTATGCAATTCATGTCTTTCTCAGTTCTGTGTGCAAATCATTACTACTGAGGAATTATTCGGTCACTTTCTCTCAAAATATGTTTACTTTAGTCTAACAATTTGTCTCCGCCATTGCCTGGGCCCAAGTCCAGGGTGCGAAAGGAGGAGAGTTGCACTTAGACTATAAGAGGTTCCTCTTTCGCTTAGTCCGTCGTGCATGACGCGAAAGAAACCCGCTAGAAAAAAATGGCCGCGCGAAATCCTGGGGTTTTCACAGCGCAATGCCCAATATAAGTTGTTCTCTCAGTGCCCGATCGATTAACGTTGCTAGTCACGATTTGTAATTTAGTAGAAGGAATCGACCCTTCAACAGCTTTTAAATATATCTATATTTTTCAATATTTGCCATATAGCAAAAATTTGTTCAGGGTTCCTCTGAAAAGAGCACCTAAAAAAATTAGTAAACGCTCTAGGCAAGGTAGTGATCCTTTTATCTTTTACCCCAGCAACCAAACGTCCGTACATTTCCCGGCTTTGTAGAATTCAATGATATTTTCGCTATTTTGCAAATTAGGCGACTGTTTTTTTTTCCAGCAGTGTCGATGGATTTACTTTACTGAGTCAATACCTAACGTTCAAAAAGAAATATATTGAAAAAAAGGAGAAAGCAAAACAAAACGTAGGTATTAAACGACCTTTACTGACCTTCGAACAAAGAAACTGTCTGAAGTATTTTGATATGGGGTCTGACATGCTTACATTACTTAATTTTACTCTCGGATTACAGAGTAGCTTATGCAGCTAATATCTCCGAGCATTTAACCATCAGATGAGAGATAGACCACCACACTTGGAGCTACGTCCCCTATTCTTTTCGATCAGTGTGTGGGTTCTTTTATGTCCCACAGAATTAATTATGAAGAGCTGTGAGACGGGGCCTACGGTTTATCGTCCTTATCCGAGAAGGCTAGAAAGTCTAACCATTTGAAGATGTCATTACAAAGGCGGCACTTCCTCCTCCCTGAGTGTTGTTCCGGCCGCTAGTCCGGTGCTCTACCACTGAGCTAAGCAGTGCCTTCTTTGTTCTCAGTGATTGATCGATGACCGTGACCGAAAGTTTATTTACCAGTTTTATCTCACAACCATTTCCATGACAAAAGAGATTTTACTGTTGCGTTTTAGGGCGTGAAATACTCCATCTATTCTGGCAGCAAGCTAAGAAAACTTTTTATTGAACGCCAGGAGTTGTATTTTTAGCATTACGTGCTCTGCGTTGGAGCTGAAGTTACATCCCTATGGCGCATTTTATTTTCTTTGCGTTGCTGTATTTTTCCTTCAGAGGGTCTCAAGCTGCCGAGGACGAATTGAAATACGACAAATTCTTGTGGGGCGCCGCTACTTCGGCTTATCAAGTAGAAGGTGCTTGGAACGTAGACGGAAAAGGATTAAGCATCTACGATGTTATTACTCACGCTACACCGGATCAATTTCACAACAAGACTGGAGATGTGGCATGCGACAGCTACCACAAGTACAAGAAGGACGTGAAGATTTTAAAAGAGTATGGAGCCAAAGCGTATAGGTTTTCCATCGCGTGGAGTCGCGTCCTTCCTAACGGAACAACAGATCACGTGAACCAGCTCGGAGTTGCCTACTACAACAATTTAATCGACGAACTCAAGAAAAACAACATCGAGCCGCTTGTAACATTGTATCACTGGGATCTGCCCGACGTCTTCCGAGCGATCGGCGGCTGGACCAATCGAAGCATGATCGACTACTTCAACGACTACGCCCGATTTTGTTTCGACAAATTCGGGGGCAAAGTGAAGTACTGGATCACACTGAACGAGCCCGCGATTGTCATGTTACGTCATCCGTTCTACATGTTCGGGTTCATCTCGAATAAAACCAAGCTATCGACTCTACGCTATCGCACAGCCCACAATCAAATACTTGGCCATGCAAAGGCCTGTCAAACCTACAAGAAAAACTTTCAAGCTGAGCAAGGCGGAAAAGTAACGCTTGCCTTGAGCTCCGGCTGGGCTGTGCCAAAAACTGACTCTGCCAAGGACAAGGCCGCCGCTGACCGCTACATGCAGTTTCATCTTGGCATCTTTGCCCATCCCATATTTGTAAATGGTGATTACCCGGATGTTGTTAAAAACATCGTGGGCAACCGCAGCGAGGCTGCTGGGATTGCCAGTCGTTTGCCAAGTTTCAGTGAGGAAGAAAAAAACATGGTGAAGGGAAGTTACGATTTTTTTGGCGTGAATCATTACTCCACCGATAAAGTGGCCGACAAACCTGCAGGAGACGAGCTTTCGTTCAATGCTGACGAGGCATTTGCCAAGAGCGGAGACCCAGCCTGGCCGGACTGGCCCAACGGTCACGTGGCTCCCTTTGGATTCCGCAAGCTGTTGAAATACATCAAAGACAATTACAATGATCCAACAATTATCGTGACTGAGAACGGCGTGGCGCCGCCTGGAGAAGCGAGCAAGACCGGAGAAGACCGGTTGAATGACGTTTTCAGAGTGGACTACCATAAAAGGTAAAGACCGCACACGTATACGAGTGTAAAAATATTCCCCTTTCTAATCGGGGAGTATCCTAGTCTTGTACCCGGTGCCCGCTCCGCCTTAGACCAGCGGTCTAGCAATCAGCAATGTACAGCACAAATAATTATCCAAGGTAATTTTGTTAGATTCCAATAGAGTCTAACCAATCATTTGGACGTCAAGGCTCTCTCTTAACTCACTTATATCGTTTTTTTTCTAGTAACTTCTCTTGTTGCAGTTTACTGCTGTGTCACGGGCTACGCATCGTGAAAAGTTTAGCCTAAATTTATCAATATTTAACACAATTTCCCTACATAACCCTGCTAGAACAAGCTCAATTTTAAAACTATTGAGTACGTTACAAAGTGATCCCTTTATGTAATAGGTTCTTATCAGAACACTCTTTGCGGGGTAGGAAGTGATATCGGCTTGGATGAGGACATCCTTAAAGGCTAGATCAAGTGACGAGCCACAACGCTTTTCACTCGTGAGCTCTCGTGGAATTTGCTCACATCATCACCAGAGTCGACCAGAGTATTCTCTCGTTTAACATGTACTTGAATTGATGTAAAGCGTTTCGTGTGCTGTCAGCTACTTTGACAAAGCGCTGTCGCTTGCGTGATCACCGTTTCGATATTAATACTTTGTTTTTTTGCAGGTACACCAACGAGATGTTAAAAGCGATCATTGATGATGGCGTCAAAGTGAAAGGATACATGGCGTGGACTTTGATGGATAACTTCGAGTGGGGATCGGCCTACACCACCCCCTACGGGCTCCATTTTGTCGACTTTGACAACGACCGTAACTTGACACGTGTTCCCAAGAAGTCGGTCAGCTTCTTCAAACAGCTGATAGCTGACAATGGGTTTCCTGATCCAGACACGGAATCCAAAAGTTCAAATGCGCTGCCCAAGGCTACTGTTATTTTCGCTTTTATGACCGGGTTGATTGTTAAAACTTATTAACTGGGTCGCTCGTTGGTCATATTTTAGTTACACAATATATATATAACCCCAGGGGAGGTACTCTCATATATAGGTTATATGTGCCGCGGGACAAGTTCTGGTTTTAAGGTTCCGCTCCATCCTTAAATAAAGTATTATTTCTGGCCCTGTTAACATTGTGTTCCCGGTGGGATCCTAATTAGATGGGGTATCTAAATTGAATCAGCTAAAATTCCAGTGCGTAAATGCCCAGCTAAACGAAAACCAATCCTATGCTCGATGCTTAACTTCCAATGTTACAAAAGACGAAATAAAGCTAACCCATTCACGCCATCCTTAGTTTCTGTTTTCCTCTTGAACAGCTTGTCATTGAACAGCGTGTCATTTTTCGGGTTTGTGCCGATTAATCAATTTACGCTTGCTTCATTCTTAAAGTGCACCTAACCCCCAAATTTTTTTTTCGCTAAAACAAATCTAGACTTTATTTGAAGCATTTGGCCGAAGAAATTTTTGAATTTGGTTGAATCCTCGATTTTCTATGCCCTTTCAAAGTCGCGATTAAGTGTTTCACGACCGCGTTTTAGGGAGTCTGGGGCGGCGGTACCTGATGACGTCTACCCAGGAACCAAACACAATAGCGCCTCAGTCAACTCTCTGTATTTGCTCGAGAAAATAGAATGCAAAACTAATCGTTCCGATGTATTTTGGCACTAAAACGTCCAAGTTTTATTTCAGAATCATTTCTTTTTCGTCACTGGAGTCAGAGTTAAGTTTCGATTCGGAAGGCTCCGAAATAAACTTCGATCGAGCACGTTCGACAACTGTGAACTCACTGCTTAGAGCTTTGAGAGCAATTTACAATATTTCAAGCGACGACGGGGAAGACGTCTTTGCGGACGAGCTGCTTGTATATTAGGAATGGAAAGCTAGATACGAAGTGGAGGAGCAGGCAAACGAAAAGCAGGAAAGAAAACTCAAGGACTGCTTTGGATGGTAATTTCGTCAACTAAACATAAGATTCCCACGCGTGTTTATAGCCCGTTTACATTTGTCCTTACCGAGAATGTATTTTGTCAAGGTTCTGTTAAATCCAGTTTGTGTTTTACTTTCAGTTGAATGCTTCATGTTTATAAGAACGACGTACGTGTTGCAGTTT
Source organism: Orbicella franksi (assembly GCF_964199315.1). Lineage (NCBI taxonomy): Eukaryota > Metazoa > Cnidaria > Anthozoa > Scleractinia > Merulinidae > Orbicella > Orbicella franksi. Next base: position 28,959,730 of record NC_138149.1, on the reverse strand, counting down.
TCGAGACTTGATGACCTCCAAAACATTGGCTTCGATCGATTGAAAATCGTATTGTTTGGACCTGTATTTTTGAAGCTGCGGGAAGCAAGGCGGAAGGAAACATTTCATACAGTTACCGATTTCACATTGTCACACGTTTTAAGTCGTAACTCCAAATAACCAATGTAAATTGTTCTCAAAGTTTGCAGTGAAATTCGTCGGATAAGCGAAAAGGATGTGTTCCCTAAGCGGTCCGCAGATAATGTTACGCGGTCATATTTTCGACGCTATTGCACAGAATCTTTGTCGCACTGCTGATTTCCAAACCTTCGAAAAACTCTGTGAGTCTAACAATTTTGTTATCATGTAATTCTAGAGGATTAATCTTCGACTTTCATCTAAATCGAAAGAGAAATAAGTGTTGGTTAGCGGCGTACAGTTGCGATCTATTTACATATCAGTATAACGCTTCTTGATCATGACCGGATCACACAACTTTGCCGGTTATGTTATAAATATTGCGGGATTGGAAGATATAGGTTGTAGGTAGTATTTCTACAAATTTCTGGTTAGCTTTAAGCAGAAAATTTATGAAAATAGCGTTCGAAAGTCTGCGGAACAAATTCCAGTGAGAGTTCTTCAATGGTTCTCACAGATTCAGTTCGGTTGTTTCGGTTCGACAAAATCAACCATCGTTTACGTCTTTATTGCACCATTAGCCGATCATCGTCAGTAAATTGTACAGTATATCTTTCTTTAAATCTGGAATATTGCTGCAACAGCCGATAGCACCTCTGGAAGGCGTTTTCTGCGCACCTTTCGAATGTGTATTGCACCATCCTGAAGGAAATGAGAGGAAATGAGATATCCAATCTTCCTGGGTAGACGTCACAAGAGCCGCTGGACCCATTCTCCTCAAACTCGGTCGTGAAACAAAATGGCGGTGTTTTGGAGCTATTTTCGAGATTTCGTCGTGGCACAGAAAATCGAGGATTTAACGGAATTCAAAAATTTTTTCGCAGAACTATTTCAAATAATAAGTAGATTCGTTCTAGCTAAAAAAAATTTTTTGGGGTTAGGTGCACTTTAAATAGGGTCAGGGTTTAAGACCCTTTATGGCACATACCTACCCGAAATTTTACAGGAGTACCCCCAGGATATATACGGGTAGCCTTGTTTTCATGTTAGAGAAATCAGCGAAGTATAGTATAGCATAGGATATCATTTTTCGGGAAACTTATTCGTGGTAAGAAGAATTTTAGTGTACACTGGTGGTTATTCTTAGAATTGAAAGAACTTATCATGCCAGTAGAAATACAAATCATTACAGCAGCTTAAATAGCAGCGGTGTTGGTTTGTTTTATGCAAAATCGCGAATCTGCGATAGAGTTGCAACAAGACCTCCTCCACACTTGAGAACGCAGCTTTATTTCTACGGTAAGGTCTACCGTCCACACTAATCCGTTTCGAATACAGAGCTTTTCGAAAACGTTCTCCAAACCGGAGGAATTTTGAGTTTTCGTGTGGACGGAAAACATTTTGAAAACAGAACTTTTCGAAAATGACGTTACGATAATTGTGTGATTTCCCTGACCGAGTTTTCCTCAAACACAAATCCAAAATGACTGGTGATTGTTGCGATTTTAAATTCCTCTGGCCTAGTGTGGACGGAAGACATTTGATGCGTTTTCAGAGTAAAACCTTCGTTTTCAAATTCCTCCAGCGTAGTTTCGAAGGGGGCTAAAATGAACTGATCTAAATATTCTTAAAGTAACCCGGAATGCCACGTACGGTTTACAGACAAGGTTTTGGTTGATTTTGAGAGGTTATTAATTAAAGCGTAAGTAGATAACAGTAAACCTTATGGGCTTTAACTTTGACTAAATTTTTGCATGCGTATAGTAGCTTGTGTGAAAATGTCTCAACTAGTTCATTTAATGTGACGGGGTAGGGTGCCGAGGGTAAAAGAATACATGTCATACATAAATGGATGGAGAATTGCATGTTATGTATTACTGGATATGCCTGGTTTTGCACAGTGGGTTGACCAATCAGATTCTATTCAAATCGATCACCGCACAGAATCAGAATGGGCTGTTGACATAATGGCGGGAAGAAAGAGAACCTATACTTTGATCATAGAAAGTTCCTTTATCGCGCTCTTTCACTCATGAAAGTTTGGTAGAACTCGAAAAAGGTGTGGAAACACTTGTCTGAGGCCCGTGTTCCCACAGCAGTGTCGTTGTCCTAAACCTTCGCTCGCGTTTCGATTTAAACAATAGAGTGCTTTTTTCCGTGTTTACATAGTCTCACCTAAAACACGAGGGAGGCTGGGGAGAATTCGAGACAGTTGTGACAACATGAGGCACAGTCGAGGGTTTGCAAAATCCCCAAGTGTTTAGATTAGGCTATGTAGACACGGATAACGTCCTCTATTGCTTTTATAAAATATTCCTAAACAGGCGTGTATCTAAAACGTCACAACCGTGTCTACATATTCTCATCCAAACACACCTATCGACCAATGAGAGCGCGAAAATGATCTCAGATATTTCATAAAACAGCATTTAAATATATTATTACTATTCAACACCAAACTAGAACTGTCGAATATCATTCGGAAGGTCGGGTCATATTCCGCATTTATTTCATTTATATTCTTTTTAAGTGAACACTTTTATAAGCTTAATTTCATTTTCATTATTTCTAGTACAAAAATAATAATAATCGCGAGCATTTTTGATACATAGACAGGGTTATTATTCATTTGTCGCATGATAACAGATATTTTTTTCTTCATATACATTTTGATAAAAAAAATAATATATTCTTTATAAAAAAAACCGATGTTAAAAATCGACTAGGTTTAAAAAATACGAAAATGGAATACTAAGTGCCTGGTACAAATTGTTAGTTAACTCTCTAATTTCAGAGTGATACAGCGTCTAATATATACTTACAATATGAATACATTGACATAAGATGCAAGACCCCAAGGGGATGATATCTCCCTCTTACTGGAAGACGAAAAAGACCCTTAAACAAGGTACCCATTTAAGGTGCGACAAGAGGAAAACAATTTAAAGGCGTACCAGTTCGAGGGCGATTAGAGGTAAATAATTATTGTAAGGGCGACTAGAGGTACGAAATTAGTGTCCACTGGAAGTGCAAAATTAGGGGCAAATAGAAGGGCAAAGGTTAAGGGGGCTCTAGACACACACAATAAAGGGACCGATTTATTAAAGGGCAAAACCTTTCCATTGACCCAACGCGTATTTTGTCACTAAGCTAGTCTATATTTGTCACCGGGCGTGGTAGTTTCCGGCGAGTCGTCATTAATTATGTCAGTTCCAAGTCTTCTATTCATAATTATATCACCCAGGAGGCCTTTCACGGGTGCATCTGGGACGTGGGGATCTGGGTATGTAAGTATGTCTCCTTCAGAGACTGACAAAGCCAGGTCCCAGGTGTGCGAGTTAGGCCTGGAACCTTCCAGAACAAGGGGATCTGTACTCCTAAGAAGACCTCGCTCTGAAGTTGACGGTTTAGCATGGGGGTCTGGGCCCCGAAGCAAACCTCGCTCCGAAGATGACGGGGCTAGGTCCCAGGCAGGTTGTGCGCGTGACCCGCCAACTGCGTTGAGCCCAGAGTCTTTTCCACGAGCCATCCGGTGTGAAAGAGGAGGACTAGTTGCCAAAGCGAAACCTTCGTGGCCAGGGTATACCACAGATCTTCGAAAGAGCCCTTTGGTTCTGCGAAGATGTGATTTCTTCGTCTTCCTCCTCAAATCCTGATCTGGCGTGTTGCAAGTTGCTGTCTCTGTGGAGCTTCCGCCATTTGTAGTGCTAGGGCGTAGTGCCGACGCCTCTTGGCCCCGTCGCGGATGGGTACGCGCCGCGCCGTACATAGTCTTTGGTCTGATGGGCTCAGGATCAGGGCACTTAAGAAGTGAATGGCTAGAACAGAAGGAAAGATCCTGGTTGCAAACTCCATCTGAAGACAATGAACTAACAAAGCTTGCTCTCGTTTCATCACGCAAGGAAACGTCACGTAAGGTACCGTCACGTACGATAGTTGCACGCACCGTACCATCGCGCATATCGCCAACATGCCAGACACCATCACGCAAGACGCCACCACGAAGCTCGCCATCACGCAAGACACCAGAACGCAAATCGTCTTCGCCCAAACCAACTGATCGACGCTTAGGTGTTAGACCTTTCTCCCCGTAATCCGTGAAAAGACCGTTGTTCCTATCCATCTCGTAACAGCTTGAACACGAAGGATCTTCAAGTTTCCCAGGCTTCTCACTGTGATACACGGCCATGTCAAGAGAACTGCAACTACCCAGAGTAAACTTAACAGGCCTGGTGCTAGCGTGGTGCTTAGGCCCCGGCGGCCACCCTGACGGGTCACAGAAGCCTGGGTACGATTGGTATTTGTTATAGTAGTCAGAGAGGTCCTGGGAACTGGAACTAGAGAGTTGCCATTTCGCAGCGGAGGTGTTACTGTGGTCACTGTCGTACCCAGTGCTACTCACTGGTGACGTGGGCTCCGCTTGGTACAGGTATTCTACATCCTCTTCTCTTTCTGAGAATGACACCAAGTCATCTGAGTTGGAGCGGTCATTGAACAATTCCGAACCCATAAGGTTATCCATTCGCAATGACAACTCGTCAAGTTGATCCTGTACTTCATCCAGCACGTGCTCCTGAAATAGCAAAGAGATCACGTTAGATCAGATGCAAGCCATTCCAAAATAAAGGAGCTTCATCACGGTTTGCGCGTCTTGAAACGTTTATTCCGAAGTTTTCAAATTCGTCGTTTGTAATCCGTGTTAATCTTCTCCATCCTAAACCATCCTTGTTCCTCTCTGATTTATCATTATCTTTTTGGCGTTTTTCTATCTTAGTAAACTACTATTTTCAGGTTTCCTTCAATTTAAAGGTAATTCTGTAGGGGGCCAAAATAACTCAAAATACGGCGACTGAGCTCCTTTAAGTGGCAGGTACCGTGGCCCAATATATCTTTTGTATATCGGTTGGTCGCTCAGTCAGTCGTTCGGTCGGTAGATCGGTCGTTCGGTCGGTCGGTCGTTCGTTCGCTCAGTCGGTCATTCGGTCGGTCCGTCCGTCTGTTCGCTCTATCGATCGAACCTCCGTTCCTTCCTGCGTTCGTTCATTTACTTGTTCGTTAGTTGGTTTACCCGTCCGTCCGTCCAAAATATCAACCCTTACCATAGGAAAAGGAGCATCGTTCTCGTACGCTTCCAACTCCTCGTCTTCATATTCCTCCTCATCTTCGTCTTCCTCCGATGTGGAATCTCGTCTTTCTCTTCTCTGGGTCTTCTCTCTCAGAGACTGTAACCTGTTAAGACACAGCAACGTTCAATTTTTATTGAGGTGAAATCAGCTGGGATAAAGAATGTGAGTTATTATAATTTTTTAGAATACAAAGCACGGTTCCTGCGTTTACAACCGTTCGCTATAAAAGTAACAACAGGAAGAATGAGAGCAACTTCGGTTTTCCCCGACAGGAGTTTCCTATGCCATACAACAGCCGAAAAAGCTTCAAGCGTTCTGCTTTGGGCTCTAAATGTTCTTGATTTCTCGTCACTTCTTGCGCTCTTGTTAAGAACACTCCTGAAGCCTTTGTCGAGAAGCCGTCGTTTACATTTGCGCCATTAAAAAAACAAAACAAAAATGATCGAAAAAGCAGTAACAAAACTGTCACGCCAAGCTCGAAAGGGAAAGTTTTGAGACGTTCTTTAAACATTGCGTTGTATGGTTAGAACTTATCTAAAGTGGCGTGTATGGTTGAATGACAATTCATGTGACTCTGTGACCCAGCCATACCGAAAGCGCGAAGTCTGGGATGCTAGTCCATTGCAGGGTTACCCCCCAGCGTTAAATTCACCAGTACCCATTTATATGCACCTGCGCGGAGAGAGGCACTGTGAGAGTGAAGTGTCTTGCCCAAGAACACAACACAATGTCCCCGGTCAGGGCTCGAACCCGGACCACTCGATCCAGAGACGAGCGCACTAACCATGAGGCCACCCTGCCGTGAATGCTTACGGCTAAATGCAGTTTGCTGCTAATGATGAAATAGTAGAAACGCGTAATCGCTATATATGTATATATACTTACTTGCTCCGTACGAAGTCTTCCGCGAAATCTGCTAGAACCTTGCTTCGTCTTTTCTTAGAATGTGGAATTCCACACATGAAAACAGCAGCCGTCTGCAGACATCACCGGTAAAATAACCAACAAATATGTCTACTGAGGAATGTTACTCACTTAACACGGCCTTAGCGGTGCCGGAATTCGCCCTTTCCACATCCCCCATAATACAGCTTGTTTGCCCCCCCCCCCCCCCCCCCAAATTTTTGCTTAAGCATTGTCTTCAGTTTCTCTTGGGACGACTGTAATACCCAGGGGAAATGGGAAACAAAGGTTGTGCAGAATTTTGGGGGGATGTGGAAATGGCGAACAGGCCAGATTCACATTCTCGGTACTGGACTGGAACAAGCTTGCAAGTGAGGCTAATAAACGGGGAGTCTTTTCAAATGCAAATGGCGTAAATCTCTTTCAATGATATGCCCGCGCATGAACCTCCATTACAAGCTAATTGGAGTCCAATACCGAGAATGCGAATATGGCCTATGCAAACTCAATTTGCATTGGTAATTAATATCCTGGGGATTTTGCAAAAGACGGTATAAAAGAATTTGCACGTCTTCCAGCCCATCACTCTCCTCGAGGCCGCGAAAGTGGAGAGGATGGCGACCTACCCTCCCACCCAATGAATACGTCGGGCTTGATCTAGCTCTCCGCTTCTATATTTTCGCCTGGTCTTGGACTTGTCCCAGGCTAAGGCGATTCCCCATAACTTATTACCATGTCATGAATAACAATACCCAGAGTATAATATTACACTGCTCAAATGCGTGCTTAGATGTTAACTAATGCTCTTTGACTTACCGTCCCCCTCATAAAAACGTAGAATCCTACTAAGAACAGTCCGAAATAAAACAAAACCAACACCGGATGCTGCTCGACCATGGGGCCCTGGTAATGATTCACGCCTTCCAAGCGGAAGAAACTGCTGACCAGCAAGAACGTCTCGCCAAATGACTTGAACGCCGAGTGAAGGCGACCAAACAACAAGTGTCCCGTATGAACGAAAGCCATCATGAACGTAACGATCAAGACCTGCAAACATAACACAGTCAGGTTGGTTCAACCTTCAAATTCTCCTTACCGACCGCCATACATTTTCATATAGATCTAGTAGGGAGAAGTTGTAGCAGATAAAGGAGAACAGAAAGCCGATCTTCCTCGACTTCCTAGGCGTCTTTTAGCCGAGATCAGTAGACCTTTTAAGCTTGGGCGGTTTGTATTCCCATTACAGACCACATGATAATTATTCTCTAGAAAATTTCTTTTTTTAATTCATCCAAAAATTTTACATCCATATACACGCGACCAAATTACTTGCAAAAAAATTCGGGTGTTTTATTTTCGGATACTCTTTTTGTCCGAAATTAAAATCGTCCCAAATTATATTATATTTGAAAATTTGAAAGCAGGAATTCTCAAGTGCATCATCACCTGGTCTGAAATGAGGCAACAAACAGCCCAAGGTAAAAAGATCTGTTTTCGGCTCGAGTGATAAGGGAAAGAGGTTGGTCTTTGCTTTCTCCTTCTCAAACTCATTAATGCTTCATCAAGTGAAACAAAGAAAATAACAACGGTAAAGGAGGTTTGGATACCCGGTCTTAATTAGCATGGATTTTGATGATTTTACTTCTCCGTTTACTCCTTAGTTTTTGTTTCGGTTGAGAAGATACATCAAACACTCGAGACTGTGTTTCATCAGCTATTCACACATCTCGAATTTCGTCAAAAATACTCCGCTGCGTGTCGTATTTTCAACTCTCTTCTCGGTGTTTGATATCCCGACGAAACACAGCCTCTCGTGTTTGATATATTACTTCATTTCCTCTTGATTTTCACTTTTGACAGGACTTACACTTTTAAGATTTCAAAATGGAGAATGCGCCAGTTTTCACTTGCTGCTAACAAATGTACTTGACTCGAACGCCGGATACCATTGTGCGTTTGGCAATAACCTGGCTAGCCTAGAGGGCTCCCGAATTTACACTTGCATGACGAACCTTGATGTCACCATTCCTCTCGTATTTTATCTACCGTAATGATTTGATTTAACGCACCCCTTTCAATAAGCGACCTTTTTCTAATAAGCGCTCCCCGCTGAGCGCCGTTTCTTAATATTCCAGTAAGCGCTCCCTTCCAGTAAGTGCCCAAATAGCAGTAACACTCACGACTGATTAGACGAATGAGCTATGAAGTCTGCTTTCTCATCTCAGCGCAATATTGAACTTTATGACTATCAGGCCCTCTATTGTTACAGTTCCTGAGTACTAATACTTCCATATGAAAAAGACGGGGATGTTCGTCATCTCGCTTAGGGGTATAAATTAAGGATTCTGCTCTCACTTAGGATGTTTATGACGAACACCACTATTTTCAGCTGTCAAAGCAATTTTTAGGATGCACTCAAAGAAATAATAGTAATAAAACGCTCTTATTTCCGTTTTTAGGTTCGATTTCCGCCGGCATCTCGAGTCCGATCTCCTAACCCGGGCTCCTTTCTTGAAAGGTGGCAAGAAGTCGTGCCTATTCCGTTTAAGTGGTATCTTTTACAGCTCAAAGAAAGCTCGAGCCACGCCCAGATTGTTATCCTTTAGGGGCTTAATTCAAATTTCCCGACGGGTATCCCCGACTTTCCCATATGGGAGTCCCCCCGGGTGTTTTATACCCCTAGATACTCACCGTGCAGGCAAGCAGACGACCCGACACAGATGCCAGGCATTCACCGAGGCGCGCCATGCTTCGAAATGATCTCAACAGATACACACAGCGGATAATGAGAAAAAACAGCAGAAGGGAATACGAAGCTTGGAGAGTATCCTGTTGAATGAACAAAACAAATTCAGACCCTGACATAACAAAGTCAGAACCAATTAGATAGAACTTACAACAGTTTGGGAAATATTAATCATAGTTTGTATGGGAAGCACACACAACTTAACTCAAAGGAGCTCAGTCAAGGCATTTTGAGTTATTTTGGCCATGTACAAATTACCTTTAAACTGAAGAAAACCTGAAAATAGTAGTTTATTAAGACAGAAAACAACAAAGAGATAATAATAAAACCATTAAGGAAAAAGGGCGGTTAAGAATGGAGAAGATTAATACGGATTACAAACGACGAACTTGAACAATTTAGGCTAAACTTTTTAAGATACGAAACCGGGTATACTGTTAAGAAGACCATGCTAAACACTTTCTTATTTTTTTTCTTTGTTTCCTACCGAAAACATCCAATATGGTATGAATGTTTTCACGCATTTGTCTCGTACATAGAACTTCGATTTACGTAGTGCAAACATGAAACATCATAGAGCCAGTTGTCTCGATATAACTCAGTTGTTAGAACACTGCATTGGTTTCGCCGTGGTCATGGCTTCGAATCCTGTTTAACAGCCTGAATTTTCTTACAGGCTTATTTCCGCAACTGCCTAAGATGCGCTTGCGTAGATAACTGCGACGATCTCTCATTTCTTTAAAACTATCTCCTCCATTTTGAACAAAAGATGCTTCACACTATTCACGTAACAATCTGTCGAATTTGTAAGTAGAAAATTTGTGCTCGTACTACGCTTAAGTTGTACTCTAAGGGGTAAAAAATAAAGTCTGCATACGAGCCAAGTGGCCCATCAGGCCGGAGCTTATCCCGGTTTCTGTTGCATGAAGTGACTAGGAGTATTTCTACTCCTCCCTGGATGGAATGCTAGTCCATCGCAGGGTTACCCCCAGCATTTAAGTCGCCGATACCCATTTCTACCCGTGGGTGGAGAGAGGCACTGTGAGAGTAAAGAATGTCCCCGGCAGGGGCTTGAACCCGGACTGCTCGATCCGGAGTCGAGCGCACTAACCACGAGTCCACCGTACATCCCACAAATGGGAAGTGTACACGGAGTTAACAGTCCTTGGATTTCTATATCTAATTTCATTTATACCACCATCTTTACCTGACTCATAGACACCAACTGAGCGTAATAGAACACTTGTGATTGGCTTGTCGTCTCCACCTCTCGCAACAGAGCATACAAGGATATTGACCAGCGGATGTACACCACCACACACAGGCTTGAAATGGCAATTGTTAAAAGCTGAGATTGAGAAAAGGACAAATCAAAATAAAGCTAGCAAGAGGATTTGAGCATGACCCCAATATTGTTTACTCCCGCGAGAATTAAAGTGGCGTTTGGCTTAAAGAAAGCTCAGTTACCTGTGTTAGTCGCCAAACGCTCGTGAAGTACTTTTTGGACATTTTCCAAGCCAGGAAGAACTCATGTTGGAGAAGATATAACAGGAGAACACCAAACAACAACTGAAACGAAATCAGCAACATTTAGTTGATGAGTCAAACTTTGCAAAAATATCGCGAGTATCTGTAACAACGTGTCGTGTTCTTGATAACGCCGCGTTCACTTCATTTGATTGGGTTTCCTTGTATGACTGAATCTAGACTACGAGTAGTCCCTCTTTCGCTTAGTCCTCGAGGTTTTCTTTCGCGTCACGCAGGACGGATCAAGCCAAAGAGCGACTACTCGTAATCTACACTGAATATTCTCCTTTATCGCATTTCATATTGAATTTTGTCCTAAAGATGATCAACTCAGTGTTAGCAAACATGTCTTGCTCGATTTTTGCACAGGTATGATCAATTTGGCAAGAGGACTTTATGTTGTCCAGTTCTGTCTATATCTCGTAATTATACAAATCGGAGAACCGTTACGCCTTCGTCAAGTTTTGTGTCACAAAGCAAAAGGTTAAATGAGTAAAACAATGGCTGTGCACGTGCGTTATTAAGCACTTAATGACTGGCCCTAAGGGAAACAGTGAATTTTGTTTCCCCGAGACCCTCAATGTTCGAGGTCGAGGGGAAACAAAACTCACTGTTTCCCGCGGGACCAGTCATTAAGTGTTTTGTTATACCTTCCAACTCAAAAATAGAAAAAAACTGCGAAGAAATCGTTTGCTCGGTTTCAAGGAGTACGATCTGATTACGTACGAGTCGAAAGTTCAAGTTGTTGTTTCCCTAGGGAGTTAGAGAGTTTTGCTCGCCCTAGGGAGTTAGTGTGTTTTGACCCACGACACGTGACGCGTTCTCCTCCAATCGAAAACGTATTTGAGTTGGGAGGTATAACAAAAATCTTTGTACATTTCTTTGCCGTCCTCTGCACAACAAGTACTAAGTTCTGCGTATTTTGGAGAACGCGAACAACGGCGGCTAATTTTTCGTATTTTCATTTGGAAATGAACGCTGGCGTTACGTAATTAACTTGAGCAAGTTCTGAGACTAATAGGCGCACCAAACAGATCTAAACAATTGCGAAATTCGAAGGTAAAATATGAATTCATTTTTATAAAGGCGCTGTCCTCGTGGTCGCCGCCGTCATTGCTTAAGCTCTCAATTATTTCCTCGTATGATAACAGACCGAATTAGACCATTCTTACTTAACACTTCGCAAGGATAGAAAGCTCCTGTAATAAAGGGGTGAAATTCACTAATTCATCTTTACCAAGCCAATAGCTGCTTGGTAGAGAGTTGTGTAAACACGTACGCACCTTGCAGACTCGTAAGAAGTAACCTTGTTCTCTTGACGCGAAAAACGCAGGGAATGATTTTAATTCCAAGTGGCACCTCGGTCTTCCAGTAAATGACGCCTTTATGGACAGAGTGGCAGCGCTGAAACGTTGAAAAGAAAATCACGATTATCAATTAATGGGTCAATTAGTCCATCAACCTTTTAGTCGATCGGCGCACGTCTCTCTTCGTTTTCGATATTTTTTACAACGAACCATGTTTTCTCGTCTGTGGTACGGACAATCACACTACTAGATAACGAGACCGCTCTTACAAACATCTTCACAAATAAATGCTAGTGTTTGGCCCCCTTGGAAACTCCCAAAATGTTTGGTGCGGGTATGCGGTATGCTTCCTGACACCCCTACCCAATTCCACACTAAAACATGTCATAGCTTGCCACTTTGAATACCTAGCACAAAGCTTTCAAGTGCAGACCTCAGCTAACCAGGAACAGCTTTCATGTGCCATCAGGACTTGAGAAAGGCTTTAATTCACCCAGTGAGCAATCATATCCAAATCAAGAGTGCAAAACCTACCCAATTTGGAGCCAAAATATTCAAAATCTATATCCAATTTCGCAGCGCAACGGCAAAGAACTCTTCTCTTTCAGGACAGTACAAACTTATATATCACAGCTTGTCCTTCCCCACCCTCCCCCCCTTGCGGCACCTTAGCCACCTTCGACCTTACCTAATGGCACGTAGAAACGGTGTATACACTGCAAACTCCACAGTTATTTCACGTGTACACTCATTTATCCACTGTGAATCTGTGATCTCCTTCAGTTGTTTTGCAGACTCCTCGCTGTAAAGAAATGAAGCAATTACACTACTTCTGGAGAATAAACCCCCAAATTGGTCATTGATAAAAAAAAAAAGTCACTATTGTTAATGTGTTGCTCATTGTTACACTTCTGCAATACTACTTTAAACAGGTCTAAAAACCAAGGAGCTGACATAACAGTCTTGTTAAAGATTTTTTCTCAATTAGGACGTCTAAAACACGAACGAAACATCCTGCTACAAGAAAAGGGAACGATTGCCGCCAGATTTTGTATGAGTGTCTATCCTAGGTAAGCCTACATACGAGCCAAGCGGCCAATCAGACTGGAGCTTATCCCAGTTCCTGTAGCATGAAGTGACTAGGAGTATTTCTACTCCCCCCTGGATGGGATCCTAGTCCATCGCAGGGCTACCCCCAGCATTAAACTCGCCGGTACCCATTTATACACCTGGGTGGAGAGAGGCACCGTGAGAGTAAAGTGTTTTACCCAAGAACACAACACAATGTACCCAGGCAGGGCTTGAACACAGACCGCTCGATCCAGAGACGAGCGCACTAACCCTGAGGCCACCGCACCTCCGTTTACCCTAGACAGAGAAAGGACGAAAAGTAAATACAAAACATACCTCGTTTGATTAAGTTTCAGGCTCATCCACGCACCGTCACTAGCGTGACATTGCGCGTGACAAGCTGTCTGGTTACCACTTCCGGAATGCTCATCACAAACCTGGGGAAAGCGTAGATGTGAAATCAGTATCAATTCTTTTCTGTAAACTCTACCACAAAGAACTTACATGAGATCAGTCATTTACCAAAACTGCTTATCTGTAAGGTATATTATCTACGACTACAGTTTATCAAACCGCAATTATTAAACTCTCATTACTTTGAAAGGACAGAAGATTTTGAGAATGACACATCGGATTATCACACTAGAAAGGGTCTCAGCCCTAGTCACGCTATCTTTGGTGATTTTGTCACGTCAGATCAAGAAACTCTGTCACGCGAGATTGCAATACTTCGGGTGATTAAGAATGCTAGAATGTCATGGGAAAAAAAAACAGTGGATAAACTTGGCAAAAAAAAGAGGAATTACAAATTTGATGTTTATTCACAAAAAAGTTGGCAATACCATCTCAGTCTATTACTATTGCACATATATATTTAACAAACTTCGAAGGCTTCTCTGCAAACGTTATCATCTACAACCCGTAGTTCAGCGCTATTATAAACTGTCTGCAACTCAAATAACATATGACATTACCCTCAACACGTCAGTCCTGTACTGCGTGATGGTTGTTCGACCAAACAGGAGGCTCTGACTGTCGCGCAATAAGATCTGAAGGAGAGAATTGCAAACAATTTTACAACGTTTACAAACTTTTATACTTTATTATTATTACTATATTGTACGTTTCCACTCGAGGAAAAGAGTTAAGTTCTGTTTTAGCAAGACAGGATGAAAGCTGAGAGAGTTAATCCCAAGTATAAAGCTTATTCCCAAGGTAATCCTTGTCAAGGTCTTTTAGCCATGGTACCCAGTTCTTCCTCAGAAACTGTTCCCACGAGCGTTACGTGAACGTTTTCGTGGAGGATGACAATACGCGTAAAGGCGCATGCGCTGTCCACTCGAGAAAAATCCGCGTCGCAGGATTGGCTATTTCGTGACCCTCTTGGGATTTGATCTAAAAATAACTCGCGAGTGATTACTTTGGGAATACCGTCCATACGGACAATAACTCTTACTCCTCATCTTCTCTTGGTTATAGTCGCTATGTTTGAAGTAACATATCAAACTTTCATCGGGATATACAAACACCGAGAAGAGAGTTGAAAATACCACGCGGAGTGGAGTATTTTTGACGAAATTCGAGGTATTTGGATAGCCGATGAAACACTGTCTCGAGTGTTTGATGCATCGTCTCAATCGAAACAAAAACTAAGTAAAATCGTAAAATCGTCAAAATGTGTGCTAATTAAGACCGGGTATCCCAACCTCCTTCACGGTTGTGATCTCCTTTGTTCTAACTAAATGAATTATAAATGAGTTTGAGAAGTTACCGTCAGCACGGCCGCATTAATACATACCGTGAGTGGTGTGTACGAGGATGAAGCGCTGTTTTCGTACAGCGCGGCAGAAATCTCGTCCCACGCATCTTTAACACTTCTTGGGGCAGTCCGCCAGGCGTCCTCTGACCTGCAAAATGGCGGATGGACAAACTGGCATCACAATTGTGGTTCTTCACCTTAATAGCAAACAACTGCCTGTACCAGTCCTAGCTCTTGTGTCATTTCCGCCAGGGTAACCCTTCACTCTTTCCTAGAAGGATCAAGGGTGACTTCGACAAGATGGTGGGCTGCTGTAAGTTATTAATTAATTAAGACAGCAATAAAATTGACAAAGTGGGATGATACAGAGTATCAAAGGAAATACCCCGCGAAGCAAAAGTTACTCATTTCTTCCTGAAAAAATGTTTCGAACATGAGCGATAAACCTAGTCATGGAAATAGTTCTGTTTTCTTGACTGATCGTTTGATTGACTTGATTGATTGATTGATTGATTGATTGACAGACAGAGAGACAGAGAGACAGTCAAACAGACAGACTGAAAGACTAACAGAAATACCGACAGACAGAAGAGACTGTCAGAATGACTGACAAATAGAAGAGACTGACAGACAGAAGAGACTAACAGACAGATAGAAAGACAAACAGACAGACAGAAAGACAAACAGACAGACAGAAAGACAGGTAGACTGACAAAGAGACAAACAGACAGGCTGGCAGACAGACAGACAGACAGACAGAAGAGACTGACAGCAAAACTGACCAAAAGACAGACGGACAGACAGACTGACTGACTGACTGACAGAAGAGCCGACAGACAGACAGACAGACAGATAGACAGATTCAAGAAGCATCTACCCCATACCTAATAAACGCCTTCTTGATAGACTGGTTTAGACGATACACATCCGGACTCATGACGCTTGCTGCTAACAAGCACGTGACCAGAAAGAACAGAATGAAAACCATCAGCTCTCTGAAAGACAATAAAGTTACAATCAGACAGGATTCACCATTACCGCGGTTCTGTTAGCCTCCATGCACAAACTATATACCATTGCCACCTTTAATTGTTTTACATGTATCTTTTTTTCTTTTTTATGCTAATATTGTAATTTCAAAATGTAAGTGCAAAATAAAGTGAAGTTTGAAGTTTGAAGTTTGAAATTACCTCACAATATTATACCGTATATCCTCGAAGTAGCGCCCGGGACACTTATTCCAAATTTAAGAGAAGACGGGGGGGCGCTTATTTAATTTTTCCCAAACCGTGGCCTGACATTATCATTCTTTTAATACATCATCTGCGCGTAAACACTAACATAAGCTGTTTATTGACATAAAAAAGCTGATCCTAAAGTTTAAATCGCGGCACCTTTAGTACTTGACGTGTTCAACGTGTTCACTAAACGTGTTTGCAAACTGAAACAATGTACAAATCTAATACATGACGAAAACTTTACATCCTTTGTCTCATTACTCGTCCAAAAAATGGGGGGGGGGGGGGAGGGGAGGGGGCGCTTATTTTAAATTTCGGCCGATAGGAGGGGCGCTTAGGTAGCGCTTTGGTAGCGCTTAGGTACGTGTAAAGTTCGGCGTCTGGATCAGCTATGATCAACACTTTAGTACTTGGGTCGACCTCAAATAAAACGGTTAAAGTTCGACTTCGATTCAGACATCGAACTTTTGCCAAATCTAACGCATACATTACGGATAAATAATATAAATTATATTTTACCCCAAAGATGTTGTGTCGAATTAAGTTCGACAACAGTAGATTCGACGTTTGAATAACTTTCGAACTTAAGACGGGGGTCTACCTGAATTTAAGTGAAGTTTTAGGAAGTTTAAAGAGGGATTAAAAGGAGAAAAAAAGTTTTGGACCACCACCAGACAGTTGAACACCCCCCAAAAGGGCACCCCAGGTTAGTGGACAACTGTTTGGTGTACATCTACCAATTTTTAACTTCAAATTTTAATTTTAAAATAACATCATTTGCAGCAATCCCAGGCATGTCGGTGTTTAGCTAATAGGAACTGCTTTTCCATCGTGGATTGTGCACCCAACAAACTACAACCTATGTTGAAGGAAGCAATGCACATCAAATGGGAGAATCCACTTTAAATAAGAAGCTGAAACATGCTGACTAAACTCTCTCGTTCTGATATTATTCTTTAAGTATATACATTTATTTAGTACCAGTTTATTTTATATTTTTTGTTCATAACATTTTGTGTTATAATCATTGTAATTATTTCCATTTTTTACAATTTTCTTCCTTTATTAAGTGTAGTGCTCGCGTAAGTGTTATTCCATGTCTCGCGCTTCTTAAAATTGTACGTCAATTTTTTCAAAATTTTGCACTGTATCACCTTTTACTTATAAGCCATTGCTTGTATTAATTCAACCGAACTTGTAAACTAATTCGCAACTGAAAATGATCGTTGAACGATCGAAACATGGCTTGTTTTAAACTTAAAGTTGTTTTCCATTTCTTAAAAATAGTTACTTGCCTATTATCCAGACCAAAATAACATCAAATCTTTAAAAAATCTTCTTCCATAAACTTTACTAATCCTTTCAGGAAAACTTTTTATCCCCAGATATACCCAAAAATCACCAAAAAATTTACAAAACAACCCAAAACGTAGTTGTGTGGGATGAGCAAGAGATTTTTGACTGCTTGAAACGTGACCGTGATATTTGCGTTAAAACCATAATACCCAGCCAAAATACGGCCTTCATGTTAACCCCCGCTTTAATTATTAGATTCGACTCGTATGGGCATTAGTTTTGGCAAATAAAATATAGATTTAGCCAAGCCTAAAAGCGGAGCTGCTGGGCCAGGTTGTTCAAAGCCGGATGCTAACTCAGGATAGGCGAGAATTTGCAGTTGAGTTTTGTAACTTTGTGGTGAGGTTTTCTGTATATTGTTTGGCCTTCTGTTTTGAGTTTGAACATTCCCAAAATACACAAAACAATAGCAGTGAAAAACAGTTGTCTACAAGAAAAATTTATACTTCGGTTAACTTTCAATCCTGGGCTAGCGTTAACTGGCCTCCGAAACAACTCAGCCCTGTTTACAACAAGTTACCCTAACATGAGCCAGCGATCCAATCGAAACCAGCACTTGGTCAGCGGTCAACTTTAAAAAAACCACGTGACCTCGATGAGCTCTAAACTTGAGCCCTCGATATGGTCACGTGATACCGGTCAGCGGATACCTTGTTTGATGGGTGTCAATTGACCAAAACACAGATGTTCAATATCAAAGAAGGACGTTATATGCCAAGGCTGCATGTCTCTGCTGTAGTATGGCCGCTGGAGAATGGGGTTCCGCTATAAAGTACGATGTTTGAACCAAGCTGAGTATGTATCGTACCTTCGAGCGCTTTCTATTCGACCAAAAATTCCGAAATTTTCGAAACGGGGACAAATGGTACAGAAATTTCCCAGCAAATCCGGAAATTGTTAAATTTCCGAAAAGCGAACCATTCAACTGAAAATTCCGGAAATTCCAGAATGACATTCAAATGGAACAGAAATTTCCCGGAAAATTTGGGCATACCTCGCGAGGTTGTCCTCTTTTTCAAAAATTATGCTAATTCGCAGTTTTCTATTCAAAACTAGTTCTTTTGGCGGCGATCACCACGATCATCCCAGACAAAGATGGCGGCGACGTGTATTCGAAAATGGATTAACATTCTACTTGTCACTTGTCTGTCAATAAATACAAGCTGAAATAGACCGTTTTACAGTTGTCTGTTCAGTGACCTGGCCTGTGGATGGCAGCGAAGCTGGAGTTGACCTTGTTTCGATACAGACCTCACTGCTTTTGTCATGTAAATGCATCTAGTTAGCATCAGAACAACTTGTTTTACACAACAAAAGCAGTGAAGTCAGTATCAAAACAAGGTCACCTCCAGCCTCGCTGCCATCCAAAGGCCAGGTCACTGAGCAGACAACTGTAACATGGTCTATTCGTCAAGAAAGCGTTTACTTCCAATAATAATATACATGAAAAAAATACTCGATTCTGATTGGCTGAGAACAGTGCAGTTCAAGTGTAACATCAGTGCAAAAAGTGTAACACCAGTGCAAATTACACATCGTAATTCTGGATTATGATTTGGCTGAAAGACAATGGGAAATTTTTTAAGCCAATGATATCATGTAAACGATGACCAAAACTTTGTACGGAAACTTTGAACTAAGTTTCGTCGAATGCGAAAAATGGCTTCAAGAAAGATCTCCCGGCACTTCCTCCACGCGAATTTGTTCATGTTTATATTATCAATAAGTAATCATACGGTTTTTCTCGTTCAATTTGGAATTAATTTGCACTTATGAGTTTTCAAAAAGCTCACTCGTGGAAATTAATTCCAAATTGAACGAAAAAAACTGTATGATTACCTATCCTAACAAAGCCCCCGTGGTGCATTTGTTTGTTTTGCACAGGTTAGCTAAGAAATGTACAAAGACTTATAACGCGTGCAGAGCCATTGTACCACTCATTAAACCCTTTGTTTTGCGACGTTTTCGCTGCCTTTGTGGTCTGTATAAGGTCCCTGCCGTCATGGGCTATGAAAAGTCACCGTGTCGACGTACCAGTGTTTTGTTTGCTTCTATATTTGTGATTTAAACCTCGAAGTCATTGAAAAATTCCAAGCGAACAGAGGTGTGAGTTATCGCTTTCCAATCTGGTGGTGTCAACCGGAAAGTTCCATTCCATTCGACCCAGAAAATTTCCGGAAATTCACACCGGAATTTTTGGTCGAGTGGAAAGCGCCCCGCAGATTTCCTGTCAGTTGTTTCACGCACACGTGTAACTTTTCGTAGAACAATGGAAATACAAGACGTCTACTTGAAGAGTAGTAGAGCTTAGGCAATGACGACGGCGTCCCCGAGGACAACGCCTAGTAAAAAAAAAATTTATATTTTACCTTCGAATTTCGCAATTACCTAGATCTGTTCAGCGTGCCTATTGGTCTCAGAACTCGCCTAAGGTAAATATGAAACGCCAGCGTTCAATTCAAAATGAAAATATGATAAATTAGCCTCCGACGTTCGCGTTCTCTAAAGTACACAGAACTTAGTCATTTCACGTTGTTAGGGACCTTAAGCAAACCACGACGGCAACGGCAATGAGACCGTCGCCAAACAAAAGGTTTAATGGGTAAAACAATGGCTGTGCAAGCGCGTTATAAATGTTTGTAGCTCTCCACAATAACAACGTGAAATGACCACGTTCTACGTATTTTGGAGAACATTAACGACGACGGCTAATTTTTCGTATTTTCATTTGGATTTCAACGCTGGAATTAAATATTTAGCTTGATCAAGTTCTGAGACTGATATGTGTACTGAACAGATCTAGATATTTGCGACTGAAATTCGAAGATAAAAGACAAATTCTTTTCCTACTAGGCGTTGTCGTCGGGATTGCCATCATCACTGCTTTACTCTCCTTGTTGTTTTGAAGCGGACGGCATTGAAATGTACGCACGTGTACAGACATTGTTCTACTCATTAAAACATTTGTTTGGTGGCGTTCTCGTTGCCGCTGCCGTCGTGGTTTGCTTAAGCTCTCAGTATCGAATGTCCTCGTCCTTACTTCCGTGCTGATGCTTTGTGCCTCTGAATTATAACAACAGACGAAATACATACCGACCTTTGTAGCATTAAGTGCTTGGTCACAAACGAACATGTCAACATGCCAACCTGTTTTGGAAGCTGGTTCGGTCCAATACTACTATAAAATATGGCTGTGTAGAATCCAAATTTGTAGCTAAGATTACGAGACTATCTGTTGCTAATGCCGGTCAGCAATTTTCGCGAAATTTAGTTCCTTTTTGAACAGGATTCTTTCTCTCCCATTTTTGCGCAATTAAAATGACTCGAAATGAGGCAACAACAAGGCACTTTTATTGTTAGACGCTGTGCTTTCGGTCAGGCTATTTGAAATCTCAAAGTTCTGAAAAGAACAAACTTCAAAAGGTTTTCCCCAAATTTCTTTGTTTTGTTTCTACCTTCTTGACCTTGTAAAAAGCTTTTTCCGCAATCGACTTTTGGTCGATAAATCGGTGAGAAATTGATACGCTACAATCCCACAAATTCTGGTAATGATACGCTCTTCGTTCAAATGAAAGGCGTTTTCGTCAAATTACTTTTTCTTTCAAAAAACTCGGAACGTATACAACAGCGAAATCAATTACCATTCGCAAGCAGAATATTAAATCGCTAGAATCACGCATTCCATTTGCCGGCAAACTTTCAAGAAAAAAATGTAAAGTGAAATTATGGTCCAACATCAGCGTCCACAGCCAAAAAACAAAACGTAAAGCGAGAAGGAACTTCAGTGAAGAAAAGAAACCCTTTAAGTCACACATGCCGCTTGTTTTAGAATGTATAAACTTAATGTACTTGGCTACCTTTTGGAGATGCTGATACTTGTACGACAAATTGTCTTTGTCAGCCTTTTACATGCACTTCGCCCTTTATCGTACAACGAACGATGCTTCGTCATCACCACATGTAGGGATGGTATGTCTTCGATGTCACTAGCCATTCACGTCGCTTTCGCCACTGTGCTCACATCGAGCTTTGGATCATTTCTACATCGAGCATTTGGTCGCGCTTTCAATTAAGCCGTGTTAATGCCTTCGTCATGTTCACGGCGTGCCCCCATCGTGCCACTGTCTTTTCTTAGAAAGGATATATCGCTCAATAACATACGACATTCGAGCCTTAATGCACGACAAAATCGGGTTTTGGTCATTACGCCTGCACTTTGAACTTTTACCTTTTGTATGCTTGTCAGAAATACTTGACACTGAATGAACGAAATTTTAGTTTACGCGCATCCCAAAAATAGATTTAAGAAATTACGCGGTGGCAAACGAGATCCGAACTTAATGTTATTGAGTAAAATAACTTCAAAAAACGGGTCCATTTTGCTGTGTCTTTACAACTCCAAAACAAAGACCTAAACCTCACAAACTTTGACCATTTTATCTGTTTACTATTCGGCGTAATGCGCATGTACTTTGATGATTTTTTGGAAAGCTTAAATCACGGTCCATTATTGAAGTGCGGTCAAAACACGAAGGCAAAGCTTGCGTCAGACCGTGTCACGCAACTTAGTGATTTCCTCGTTGTCTTGAAGGTGAACTTTGTGCCCGACATAGCATATACTAGCGACCAAATGGAGAGATTTTGCAGAAACTCCAAAAACGAACACAAACAAAAAAACAGTTGTTAATGAAATAGACTTATTTCCCGCACAACTTGTTCCGGCGGAAGATTCCTCCTTCGACGAAGGAAATAAATGAACTCCCCGCTAAAAAAGAAAACAAAAAACGTAGACGCAAACAGACATTAAACTGCTTCGCCAAAGAGGATTAGCACAAGTCCTTGAATTATTGAAACTTATGTTCCATTATGTTGCACATGAACTTTGCTCTCAACTTACATCGTGTAGTTCCAAAGTGCTTTGCTCTGTACACGCTTGTTCCTAGCTTCAGATAGTTTGGATTTTGACGGCGGCTTCAAAAACTTGAGATATCGCTGCCTTCTTCGAAGGGCCAGTGCCTAAAGTTACAAAATATTTGCGTCACATTCGAGCAGCAACATGCTACAGTTATCAACTGTAAACAATTGTAAACCAGCGATATAATGTTATGACAACATCGCCGGATATAACGACATAAAACTGAGAAGATCAACTTTTTTTTCTATATTGCTATGCTTATGAAAATAAATTCTCGCTCGGTTGTTCACACAAGTGGTTTCCAAGTAATATAGAACATCACCATGGGAGTGTTTTTAATAGTGTGATGCTACCGCTATTCCGTTACGTGCGCTAGCGTGAGACAGAATTTACAGATCAGTTTGACAATCTTCTCAGTCAACCGGCCATTAAAACAACTACGCAAGACAACGTTTTCAGGTCCCACCCACGCAGTCACTACGCCGGAAGAATTTGAAAACGGAGCTTTCTTTCTCCGGTTAGGCCTTCCGTCCACACTAACCAGTCAACGAAAACGGAGCTTTTCGAAAAAGCTCGTCAAACCGGAAAAATTTGGAAACGCCGGCTTCGCGTTTTAGTGTGAACAGAGAACATTTTGAAAAAGACACTTTGGTTCAAAAATTAGGGTACGATATTTCCCTTCCCGAGTTTTACTCAAACAAAAATCCAAAATGATCGGCGGTTGCTTTTTCATATTTTTCCGGCGTAATGTGAACGGAAAACATTTTGATGCGTTTTCAATTCCTCCGGCGTCTTCTGGACGCGGCCTCAGTTTTTCAGTCAGTCAAAGACCCAACATCCGCATGTACAACGGTTTAATGCCTTTCTTTTGTCAGTCTATTGAAGAATAAAAAACCGATCGCACGACGTCTTGACAAGTACGTTTGTTGGTTTTCCGCACTTCTCACATACAATAAGAGAATAACCACGCGTAAAAATTTGACATTTTTTGGTTCTTCTCACAACAACAACAACAACAACAGCAGCAACAGAAACAAGAACTGTGAAAGAACGATAGGAAATGGAACCAAAAGGAAGCAACGGGAAGCGATGGAAGGCGAGAGTTAGAGCAAAGAGTAGGGTGCGGAAGAAAAAGGAAAAAGTTGTGTTAAACCAATCACGCTTTTGTTAAGAAAATAATATATATATCTAACCTTTATTTACCCTCGGCATTGTTATAGCACAAGTGCTAGTGGGGCCGAGCAGACAACTGAAACAAATTATTCAAAGTGAACATAGCATTGTTAAGAATCCCAGCGGGCTGGAGGCAAACCAGTTGGCTATTTACAAGCGTGGCCGACCATCTGAACTCGGGGCTACCGAGATACAAATCCAGGTAGAGGTCAGAGCGGGACTCGAACCCGGAACCGCTGGATTGCGAGTCCGACACGCTGACCACTCGGCCACGCTGCCTCCCGTTTGGTTTGTTCTAGCTTACTGGATTGAAATGGTCATTCTCTCTGCCAGTGTCGTCCTCAAACCCTTGGTTAAGGTGACCATAGTGTATGTCGTGTAGAGCAGAAGACGACAAGTCTTCAAACCCTTCATCCACGTCTTCGTCTTCCAATCTTCTTTTGGACTTGTAGGCCATGTACAAGATAAAAGCAACAACCTGCAAGGATTCAAAATTATGACACTCAGTACAAAACGCATTTTAAAAAGTTCTTGGCTACGTATTTAACTATTTATGAACTTGAAGTTGTAGCATCATGTCATGTTTGTGGAGCTGATATTTCGAGAATTAGCCTTTCTTCAGGGCAAAGTGGAGGATTGTGGCTGTGTGCACGCTAAGAGAGTGGAGTAGAGAGTTCGTTATTAGAGGGAAAACAAACGTTGGTTGATCCCATGGGGAGCCAAGGTACCAAGCTGAAAGATTCCTTTTCCCGTCAGATATTTGCGACTTTCTGTACTGCCTTGATGAGGACAAATAACATAAACAATCATGCTGTTTCAAGAATCACCAGGAAGATTGAAAGCTTTGAAGACTTGTTTAGAAGTGTTCTTTACGTGCCTTTAATGTTAGCGAAAGTGATCTCCGAGTCCAGCTCCCGTTTCGTCAATGCAAAGCAACGGGAAGAGGACTAAGTGATCACTTCCACGAACTTGAACATTTAAGAGGCGGAAAAAAACATGTGTTCCCTGGTGGCTTAAAGAGGGCTGCATGAGTTCTTTTGAGGCAGCAGTAAACCTAGGTAAGCACTAAAGTAAAACAAATGCATGGTTATTTTTCAAAGCTTGCAAACCACTCAAGACGAACTCACCATGATAGGCTGAGAGATAAGAAATGACTCCAGGAATGAGAACAATAACGACTGCAACCAGCGAATGGACAGGTCCCAGCCAAAACTGCAACAGAGAAGCAAAAACACGACACCTTTTAACAACAGCGGACGGTTCCTTGTTAACATGAATGACTCATTTAGCTTAAGAAACAGAAATAAATATCTGAAATAAAGAAACAAAAGCGGGAATGTCAGTTTTCCGCATCATTACCCGATAACACACAGCCAAAAGCATGAATCAGGTGTTTGGTAACTTAGCCGAACGAAAAACACGGTTAAATACAAGCGCGGACCACTGTTACATTAATAATAAGGAGTTTAAGAAAACCACGACGGCAACGTCAACCGCGAGATTCGTAGGTAAAATATAAATTCATTTTATAATCGTCATTCTCCTCGGCGTCACCGTCGAAGTTACTTAAACCCCCTAATAAAGCGAAACGCGGCCATGGCACCGTTCTTGCTTGGGAAACTAGAAGATGGCAGCTGTAGATTTTACCATAATGTCTTGCGAACATAGCTAATCAGGCAAATTGTTCAAAAATATGACTTTCTGTGGGCCTGATTAGCTAGGTTGGGTTCACAAGGCATTGTGGTAAAATCTACAGCTGCCATCTTTTGTCAAAACAACATTGTGTACGCTACGTTTGGAGTTTTTAGAACTGACTTTTCTGTGCGCTTTTACGAGCGTTTTAGAGTTCTTTTGCGCTAACCATGTTACCTGAAATTATGGCTAACTATATCAGTCACCATCTCTCGCGTTGCTTCTGAGCCGTGTTTACCTGCTCTCTTAGAAACTCTACAGAAGAAGTGCGTCGAGTCTATGTAGCCTGCGAGCAGGCTCACCTTTGAGCTACACCCGCGAGCGGCTAAGCAGTTGTCCGTTTCGTAAACGGTCGATGCCAATGTCGGAACACTTAGAAATTTTTTAACTATCAACCAATTTTTCTCTACGAAATTAAAGAAAAAAGAAAATTTGTAAGTAACTACCCAGTATCGAACCCGAAACCTCTGTTTCCTAACATCCCTCTTCTACCACTACACTACCAGGTAGATCCGCCAAATCTCCGCAAAATTTAATTATAAAACGTGACTTTCTTAAATATTAATGATAGAGTTGCCCCAACCATCAAATAAAAGCTAACCGCAAGCAAACCAGTGTGAATATGAACAATCAAGCATTTGACGAGCGCGTTTTACTCAATCAACAAATTAAAACCAGTTTCTACCTTGTCCAGGCCTATACTAAAGCAGATATGGCATCGTCCATTCTGAAAGGCTTGGTTACCAATGATGGCATCGACCGTTAAAAATGGCATCGACCGTTTACGAAACGGAAATCAGCAGCGGCGAGGAGCAAAGCGATCCGGCGGGAAGGCTTTCTCGCGTCGCGACTTCGCCGCTCGATTTCGCGCTCGCGGCTACGCCGCGCGTGCTTGTGCTCCAACGTGAGCCTGCTCCTAGGCTTGAGTCCGTGCGTTTTTCCATTTTCCCATTTTCCTGGACGAAATTGCTATTTTATTGACGGTCGTTATTACAAAGGAAATTAAATTCAGGCAAATTCGGTGCCACACCATGACTGCAAGGATACGTCACTGGACGTTATGATGCACACTAACGTGGACTAAATTTGACAGCGCACTTTGCTGGCTATGTTATAATAGGTTTTGGTCCGTGAAAATGAAAACAGTGACATACCAGAACTAACATTTTGTGACTACCTAAAACATTTTGTGACCACCACCACCTTAAAACATTTTGTGACCACCACATACTGGACACGGGAATCTTGAATGACATGATCGATTGCAGTGTTCACAAGACAGCTCGTTACTCTATAAATGACATCATTGAGTTATAGTAATTCCCATGCTTCACTCACCTCACTCCATACAAAACCGTGAACACGCCAGCAGTGACAGCGGTCAGCAGACAACCGACCCAGGCCACGTACACACAGACATGCGGCAACGAGAAGCGCGACCGATAACCACCGCTTCCTTCAGACGCGGTTGATGACAAAGATACGCTGTAGATGCTTCGCTTCTCGAATTCCAATGACTTTTTCTTGCCTGGAGACACGTCAGCAAGGAATTCACAGGTCTCTACTAGGGCCGCGTGACTCTTGGCCAGCGGACGATCAGCGGAGCTCAAAGCACCCTGGCCTGAATTGTAACCCAGACTTGTGCTATCTAATGGGAGAGAAACAAGGCATAGGTATTGCAAAAATAAAATACATATATCAAATCACGCTACCTTTGGCCCTCTAACAGGCCAAGGAATTTCCCAATTTTTGCCTAAAACTGGCGCAGAACGAACGTAACCGTGTTTCACTGTAGTTCTGGCCCCCTCTTACTTGTTCAAAGGGTGGATGAAGCAGCTCTGGGTAAATCAAATCCATTGGAAATCGAATTTTACTTCGTCAACACTCCTCCACTGCAGAGAGGCACATTCGCGTTTCAAACAACTGGACGGCGCACATTTTGAGGCATCATTTCTCCAATCCCGAGACCAACCGAGCAAAAAAAAGTCGCTTTCAATAAACATCTCATGGAAATTCATGACAAGTGCTTCTTAACTTAGCTCGTTGAAAAGCGTCAACACTTAGGTGGATTATTTCAGTGTTGTCTTAAAGTGAATATTCTTCAGTGATACGACAAAAACCCAAGGATCTATCTGACAATGCTACAGGTTTCTTCTGATCAATTTTTGTTTTTTTTTAGTTTTGTCTTTCTGTACCTGATTCACTCTCAAGGGATTCCACTGAGCGACAGGAACACGTATCTGAACGCACGTCATCCTGAAAGATAAATACAAATTCGAACTATGTGAGTCCATCAGATATGACAATATAGACAAGCAATGTCCTATCGCGGGGGACGGGGGGGGGGGGGGGGAAGAGAGCGATGGCCTATTGTCTAGCCCTCTGGCTTTCAGATCAAAAAGGCTGGTCTCTTCTTAGTCTGGTTCAAGTCTTACCGGGTCTTAAACGATCTTCAGCAAAAAAAAAAAAAAACGACAACAACCAAAAAATTCTCAAAGTGCTTGTCGATTGGTGTCATGACTAATGTCCAACACTTTGATGACAAATGTGGCACTAACCATTCTTTTAAACGACCTCCGTGCAATCACTTAGCTCTGAATCGGGAATTTCAATATAACAGTGAGCTGAACTTTCAAACCCGAAAAGTAAACTAAGGAGGCGGCCTGGCCTAGTGGTTATGCCACTAGATGGATTTGTGTTTGGTGGTCCCAGATTCAACTCCTCCACGCTTTGTAAACAGCCAACTGGTCAGCCTCCCACCAGTTGGGATTTTCAACAAGTTTCTGTTTAATTTATAACATTTGTTTCCTTATTTCAGTGTCCTCAATTAGTACAGTAGTAACAAAAACTTCGACAGATTTATTCATTTATTTTTTTTATTTAACTATGAACTTACCAATTCCCAAACAGTTTCAAACCATCGCTTTCTTTCTCCGATGTTCTTCAAGATGAGTACAGTTTCCAGCGACTGGTCAAGAACTATGGAGCAAATTCCAAGGAAAAAAAAATTCTCCTTACACTAAATTTATTATTGGCGAATAAGAAAGAAAAAGTCACGCCCTCCACACAAAAACAGATTCACGTTACTCGCTCATTAATCTCTTTCGAGGGCTCTCGTTTTCTGTTGTGGTCACGCAATACTTTTCGTGATGACCAAATAACGCATATAGAGCATCCTTTAACATCTTTTTGAAGTCAAAAAGATGCATGTGACAAGCAATTGGCATGCTATTCCTTGAGACAAAATCAAGAGTTGTCGCTTGAGGCAAAGCCAGGAGGTGTGAAGGTGAAATACAGAGTGGCCTGGTTTTCTTGTGGAAGAACGAGGTGCAAGCGTACAAGTCTTCGTGTACCACACGCGTGTACTACACGTGTGTACCACACTAACTTATTCTTGAGTAATTATAAAATTAACCTGTTGTCATGGCTTTCGATGTTTTCCTTACCTGAAGATGATACAAGCTCTGTGGTGTCCGTTTGCGGCTCAGAAATCATGGGATATACTTTCACACGATGACGAAATGATCGCTATAAAACAAGGAAAAAATCGTTACCAAAAGAACAAAAAATGGTATAAGACCAACTGTTGTCCGAGGGCGGAGGGGGTCCCCACTAGGGTTTGTAGCTGATAGGGGAGAGGGGTGGGACCAAAAGCTGGGCAGCTCTATGTGCTCACACAATGATCAAGGAATGGAGATTTCTATGACGGCCATTACAGGCTACTGATCGAAAACATTCTCAATCCTTCTCAGTCTTTCCCGGTTTTATCCATCCGTGTTAATTCTTGGTTTATTTCTGCCTCTTAAAATTTCTTCTATCTCGGTTATTTATTATTTCCATATTTCCAACGATTTCAAAGCAACTTTTGATGTCAATGCAAACTCACTCTGCTGTATCTGAACAGAAACACCCACAGCAGGTTAACAGGTAATGCTACAATGCTGCACAGGACACCAATCCATATGCTCTCCCAGGTGACGTCAATGAATCCTAGCACTTCTGGAATCTGTAGAAAATTAAAGCCGTTGGTAAAACTCCTCGTTAAGATGGGAAAAGTTCAAACTAGCGACAGGTAAAACAATAACTTTCAAAGCTCTTCTGGAGACGATAAGATTTGTGGTATAAAAAGTTGTTTATCCATTCGCATAGCCTATGTTTTTGTTTTGACTTGCATTGCTTAAAATTATTACATTCTAGAGTGGTCTACTTCTTACATAAAAGGCCATGAACAGCCTAAACGCAAACAACTTGAAAATCTAGCCATTTCCAAGTTGCTTTTTATCTCACTTTTCCAAATGAACCCTGGTGCACAACATTCATTGATTTGCTAGACAATGAATGTGCAAGAAAAACTCATTTCCATATGAAAGGTTGAGCACCAAGACTCGTTTTGAAACAGAGGTACGTGCAACTTCGAAATAACTTACTGTTATGACTACAAGGACGTACCTCAGTTTTCGGCCTGTACCAGGCTATGTTGACACAGAAAAAGCTGAGCAGTAGGGACAGACTACAGGTCAAGCGCTGACAAAACAAACACAAAACTGTTAGAATGGTCATGAGATAATTTCGCTCCATTACCGTTACTAAGGCCCAGTTCACACTACCGCGGAGGAATTTGAAAACGGAGGTTACACTCTGAAAACGCATCAGACGTTTTCCGTCCACAATACGCCGGAGGAATTTCAGTCAGGGAAATGACACTACTGCATCGTTTTCGAAAAGCTCCGTTTTCCGACAAAATGTATTCCGTTCACACGAAAACGAAAAGCCGGCGTTTTCCAAATTCGTCCGGGTTAATTTGAAGAGCTCGTTTTCGTGACGGATTAGTGTGGACGGTAGGTCTAACCTTAGAAATAAGGCTGCGTTTTCAAATTCCTCCGGCGTAGTGTGGACAGGAGCCTAAAAGGCTACGAAAGAGTAACTTTCACATTTATCACATAATCGAAAGCTTTGTCCTCTTGCATGTGACCATTCAAATGAAAGCTACATCCACCTGGTACTGTTTATGACGCTGTACAAGGTGATTCTAACTTGTAAGTCTGTTGATGAAATCCTAGTGTGTGACCATTCAAATGAAAGCTATTACACTGTAGTTCCGTGTGATACTGTTTGTCATGCCCTGCAAAGTGATTCAAACTTTGGCATCTGTAGTTGTAATCCAGTTGGTGCAAGAGGAAGCACTACTCATGATATGCTAAAAAATAAAACAAAAGGATTTTGATTTTGTGGACTTGGGCAATCTTTTTTACCTGTGCACGTGAGAACCTGCTGTAAGACGGCCGTCCAAAGAGTGAAAACCACAGGTGATAGTCCAGAATGCCCTTTGAGAAGTGTTGGGAAAAGCGCTGAAAGGGAAAAGGGAAGGATAAGAAACAAAAATGAAAAAGCAAAATTAGGGTCAAGATATACAGAGATGCTGAATTCACTGCATTTTGGGCGCTAACAGTATGCAACAACACAGTAAGTGGTTTGATAGTGAAGACGATTCCCACGCAAGTTGTTTAAGCATCTTTTCAATACTACTTGCACTAGTTTCTGAAAGGCAGGGAACTTGCCAAGAAATGCGTCGGACAATGTGTCGGTACCCTTAAACACATTGCAGGTCTGATGCTAACCAATAGTACTTGTTATGCCTCCCAACTCAAATATCGTTTCCGATTGGAGGAAAACGTGTCACGTGCCGTGGGTCAAGACTCACTAACTCCCCAGGGCGAACAAAACTCACTAACTCCCTAAGGAACCAACAACTTGAACTTTCGACTCGCACGTGATCAGGTCGTGCTCCTTGAAACCGCGGCAAATATGTGAGGCAGCCGGCGTAAAGCAAACGATTTCTTCGCAGTTTTTTTTTTTTTTTTTTTTACTTTTGAGTTGGGAGGTATAACAAAGCTCTTAATGACTGGCCCCGGGGGAAACAGTGAGTTTTGTTTTCCCTCGACCTTGGGGAACATTGATGGTCCAGCCATTTAAGTGCTTATCGTTACCAAATAAAACAAAGTACAATCACGTGCTAGTATAGTGCAATGAGGTGATGTCATGTTACTTTGCAACGTCGCTGACCAAAACTCTGGGCTCAATAATTTCTCGAAGATAAAGTTTTCATTTTTCTCTGACTGGGTTCTTGTTTTAACTGAATAACCAGAATTACTTACCATTTTCAAACTGCTGGAATGTTTTGAGGTCTCCTTAAACTCGCATTCAACCTGAAGGATATGATAAGCATAATAAGCATATCAAAATATCCGCATTTATTACTTAGTTAATTATGATAATGTATCTTTGCTCTTGTATACTAATTGAAAAAACGTTAATCCCCAGTAGGCTCGGCTGTCACTTGAATGTCGAAATTCGTATTTGCTTTGGTATTGCATTACTACGCTAAAAGGATTGGCTAAAAAAACTCGTCCTTTTGTCATCCAATTAGAATTAAAACCAAAACCAATCGTGACTTGTTCGCACACGTTTTCCCGCGCTTTGCTTCTGCTACATGTAATTACTTGGAGTTTTGATTGGTTCAGTGGATTGTCTGCGTCCTCTGTGATTGGCCAGAGTGATTACTTTGGTTTCGGTTTTACGGCACTCAGCTTAAAGCTGCTTTGTACTAATCAAGTAGAACTTGTACCTTTCCGTCTTCTTCATCAACAGCCAGCCACCTGTTGCAGTTGAAAAACCTATTGAACAAACAAACGCAGCCAATTTAGGCCCCCTTTGATCAAATATTCTATTTAGATCGGTGATAAACTTCTGGTTACCAAAAAAAAAGAAAAAGCCATTTTCCCACCCCTTTCAGAACAACGTCTGTCTTCAACCTATTGTTTCCTGGACAAAAAAGAAAAAAAAAAACAGTTTCTGTTTCCTCAAAGGGTCAATGCCTCTGTGATTCAACTTCAGTATAAAGATATTGAATTCTGTTACAGTAATTGTACTTGTTTTCTTCGAGGATATACACGTCTTGAACATACTATTGGTGTTGCTAACAAATATTAAAAGCTCTTTTGTTTAAACCAGATTAGGCACTCTATATGTTAGTTGGTCAACGTTTCCCGGGCTCCTCATTGTCAGAAGTTCTCCAAAAAAGAAACACAGCCTCGCAAACAAATTGATAGCATCAGTGTCATTACATGTAAGACGCTGCAGCAAAACGTGAAAGCAATATTCACAAATATTTATTTTGAAGTCAACTCGGGCAACGAGTTGCCATGCATGTGTTTAAGAAAACTTCAGCAGACGTGCCTAAGTTCTGAATGCATTGATTGACCATGAAGCAGGGATCGAGTTAGCTCCTTTCACTCTCCCTGATGACCAAGGCCCTGTCAACACTGCGCCGGAGAAATTTGAAAACGGAGGTTTCACCCTGAAACGCATCCGAGCGCCGGAGGAATTTAAAAACGCAACAATCAGCGGTGGTTTTGGATTTGTCGTTGAGGAAAACTCGGACATGACAATCACGTGGTTATCGCGACGC
This sequence comes from Orbicella franksi, assembly GCF_964199315.1. Taxonomy (NCBI): domain Eukaryota; kingdom Metazoa; phylum Cnidaria; class Anthozoa; order Scleractinia; family Merulinidae; genus Orbicella; species Orbicella franksi. The sequence goes on along the minus strand of NC_138149.1, from coordinate 28,927,332 downwards.
CATCGTTTGCGAAAAGCTCCGTTTTCAAAATGTTTTCCGTCCACAAGAAAATGAAAAGTCGTCGTTTTAGAATGCCTCCGGTTTGAGGAGCGTCAAAAAGTTCCATTTTCGTGACAGATTAGTGTGGACGGTAGACCTAAACGGAGAAATAAAGCTGCGTTTTCAAATTTCTCTGGCGTAGTGAGGACGTAGCCTAAATATTACATCTAGTTACATCTTTGCTTCCATCAGGTTAATTTCAACCACAAAATCAGTACCCTTCCCCACCCCCATAATAAAGTTAATGGGCCAGGTTAATAAGTACGTTCCTGATTCTGTATTGTCCTTACCATTTTGAACCATTGTTCACATTTTTGACAATAACGTGTTCCAGGAACCAGCTTGGGTGATCCCCTGAGTTGTCGTGCCAGATGTGGATTTTCGAGATACTGCCAAAACCCTTTCCAGGTAAACTGAAACAGCAACATTATTGTTAAGTCAGTTTGCTTTATACTCGTTGAAGTTTCTAAAACATTCCTAAACAAAACACACAAACAAAACAGCGGATTATTGAAGACACATTTCCCTCCAAGGCTTAGAACCTTCTTCCCTCTAAATTTGACGAAAAGAAGTGGCAGACTTTTATGCTGGAAAATTCGAGGTTCCAAACTCCCACGTGGTCTGTAGTCGGGTCATGACTACAAAATACTGTAATTAAGGCGTGCAGCCATCTGAAACGTCGCAAATCTTCGGCTGTCAAAGACAAAGATCTTTCGCTAGCGAGATTCTAAAACTAAAGCTGGCACAATCCAACAAGGATTCTGTTTTTATCATTTGTTAGAAACTAGAGCAAAAGTGATCCAAAAAGGGCACTCTCTTTATCATTTCAAAGGTAATCGAGCGAGCACGATCTGAAAATTTAAAGCATCACCTTTATTTTCCTTTGAAGCACTGAAACCAAGGAAGGCTACTAAAACGCATCAACCAAACTTAATAAGCCCAAGGATTTCCTTTTCTTTATACTACCAATTTTGAGAAATAAAATTGGCAACAAAAGGTCTCACCGTTCAAGGTCTGTTTGTCCTCCTACGCCGCGACAAGGATATTTCCACTCTGCGCGATGAACAAACACATCACAGGAACTTCTTTCGAACAGAGGTTTGCCTTTGGCCGACTTCAACTCAATGGGATCAGACATCCAGTCGTCGCCATGGAGTGTAAGAAAAACCTAAACAAAACCAACAGTTTGTTAAGAAAAGACCTATTCTGGAGGAACCACAGGAGAAAAAAAATGCTGCCTGATGATTGGCTCGTTTTGAGCATGCGCATACAAGTTACCTTAGAATCCCTCTTCTACCGCCTACGTCCAACCCGTTTACAGCGCGCAGAAGGGACAGTTTAGCGACTGGACCAACATCCTTCAAATGCAATACATATTGAAGGCAACCTGTTTAGTTGCGCTTTGGAGTTAGAACAACTTTTATCCTACACGGAACTGACCATAAACACACAAAACAGTCTTTCGAGTGTTTAACATATACCGTGTTTGGCATACACTTGTTTACGAGAATGTCGTCGACAAAGAAAATCTTTGATGTTTTCTTTCATAATTATTTTCATAATATCATGAGTGACAAACCACTCCTTAATTTTGGCGCGAAATTTCAGCGTCAATTCATAACTTCAGATGTGAAATTACAAAATTGCCATGGCAATGTTTAGCGCGAAATTTCTTGAAACAACAAACAAGTCAAAAACCGATTGTAAGTGTAATTTGTTTCCCATGATATCAAAAGGTAATCAAATGGTATACTTGAGAGAAAAAAAAAAACTTCACTTGCCTTTAGGCAATTAAAATTATTTGAATTTTGCGACAAGACACACCTGAAATTATTTCCTAGTTTCACTCGTCACCATTTGATTACCATACTAATAAAACGTATTCCTTGCCTGTTAAATGCCCGGGGAGTCCAACTAGCTATCAAAAGCGTTTGCGAATCAATTGAAGAAACACATGACAATTTACAAACTAGTTAAACCACTTTCATCAATACACTGTCACAGGTCAAAACACTTTAACCACTTACATTAGCAGATGTTCCTGCTCCAAACCAGTGGCCAGTCTGTACAGTAATTTGAAACCTGAAATCAAATACTTGGCATTATCATGGTAGCCTCTTGCAGTAACGTGTGGGAAGTGGGCCAACAAGAGGGAAAGTCTGTGTTCATACTTAATGACCCGTTAGGCATGCAAATATCTCCAGTTTTCGCAGCATTAGGCAACTAGGAGCATTTCCACTCCCCCCCCTCCCCCCCCTCCCTCCCTGAATGGGATGCTAGTCCATCGCATGGTGACCCAAGCATTAAATTCGTCGGTACCCATTTATACACCTGGATGGAGAGAGGCTCTGTGAGAGTGAAGTGTCTTGTCCAAGAACACAACACAATGTCCCCGGCCATGGCTTAAACCCAGGACTGCGTGATATGGAGTCCAGTCCACTAACCACTAACCTTCCCGACGTAGGTTAATATCGGTAATGTCAGACGATATTAAGTCAGACAAATAGCATCACTGTGTATTACCTCTGACAGATGCCACTAGTTACGTTTTCACTGAGGTAAACAGCTCCCAGCTTCTTCTTGTCATGCTTGTCTGCCCGAACACAGAAGCCAAGCAGCACCAAATAGAGCGCCACGATGCTAATGACAAGAGCCAATGTCGCTGGACTGTTCTTTAACCTGTTGGAAGAAAAACGCATTGTATAAGAGAAACAAACGTGAAGGAGATTCACAAGGTGGATACAAACTCAAAGGAGACCAGTCATGGTATTTTAGCCCCGTAAAAAAATCACCTTTACATTGAAGGAAATCTGAAAATAGCAGTTTATCAAAACAGAAGAACACCAAAGAGATAACAATGAACCATAAAGGAACAAGGATGATTAAGGATGGAAAAGATTAATACGGATTACAAACGACGAACTTCAAAAATTTAGGGTTGAACTTTTCAAGATGCCCAAACCGTGAAGAAACTCCTTTAATTTGCTTGAGTTCCAATCAACCACACGCATTCCCCCAACTGCAATTCCCAAACCCTCTGTGGAAAATAACCATGTCTTAAAGGAGCTCAGTCACGATATTTTGAGTTATTTTGGCCTCATACAAAATTACCTTTAAATGGTAGGAAGCCTGAAAATAACAGTTTAATAAGATAGATAAAGACCAAAGAGATAATAATAATCCATAAAGGAACAAGGATGGCTAAGGATGGAGAAGATTGAAGAAAATTACCAGCAGCAAACTCAATCAAAATGACGCTCACAACTGGAATATATGTCCCAGCCCGGGATCTTTTCGAGCACTGCCTGGCCACCCAGAGAACATATGCAGAGGATACAATAAAGGGCCTGGTCAAAAAGTATCGGGGGGGGGGGGGGGGGAGGGCGGTGGGCCGGAGCAGAGAGGGGGTGGGTCATCAGTTTTTGAGCCCTCAGAAAGGGGTGGGTCGTTCGATTTTCAGCGACACGTGGAGGTGGGTCATCCTATTTTAAAACCGGAATAGGCACTTACTTAGAAGTACTGTTTTTAAGAATGGGAAGCTTGATTCTGCTGCAAAAGTTGGCCACACATTTAGAGCGTAGCAGCGTTACCGATGTGTAATTTATTTTTGAACGTATTAAAATTACATCTAGCCGAAATTAAAATGATAAAAAACCTCTCTTTTGTGCCTTTTTAACATATAAAAAGTATAAATTGTATACAAAATAAACTAAAAGAGTTTATACATGCTCTTGCATCTGTTTAAGAAATAAATCTAAACGTACGGACAACTTCATACAAGAATGTTGTTTTCATTGACTTATGCAAACCAAATTTTTATGTTTATAAGGGGGGCGGGTCATGTAATTTTAAACCTTTATTTAGGGGTGGGTCATTAATTTTGTTCCAAAAGGAAGGAGTGGGCCACGTGTTTTTTATCCACCACATTTCCAAATGCTCCGGCCCACCCCTTCCCCCCCCCCCCCCCTTATCCTTTTTGACCAGTCCCTAACTATCACTAAAATACTCACTTATCAGCGTCTGTAAGGTCCTCGATTGTCAGTGAGTTGGGTGGGTACACAAACGCACCACTGAATGCTGTTAGATGGTTGCACCTGACGAAAACAGACACACAAACGAATTAGCAAATATTACACGACAATCACCAGTATAACATATGGGTTATTGACCAAACGTAAGGTCAAGATTGTTGAATATTTGGCCAACTTCTTTTTTGCGTGTTTATGGACCGAGCCGAAGTCGAGGTCCATAAACATGCAAAAAAACAAAACAAAAAAAAACAAAAAAAAAACAGGAACGAGGCCAAAATCCAGCCATCTTGACCGAGCAAGCTTGGTCAATAAAGGAGTTATTATATGGGAACACACTTTTCTCGCGGGACACAGCGCGTAATCCCGAGCGGGCAAGATAAATCTGAGAGTAATCTGGAAGAGTCACCCATAGTTTCAGCTTAGCAACAAAAGCAACACCCAAAGCCTGTACACAAGCAGCTGGTTTCAGTATTCCTACAGGAAATGCTTGAGCGAAATCACATTTTACGTTGCCCGCGTTTACCTGCAGAAAAGCACTTCATCTGTGCTCTGGTCCATCACTTCACATCCATCAGTTGACCAATCCTTGATCTCTGTGTTCCAGTAAAAACAGCCCTTCCAGTGGACACCCAACGAGTAGCTTAAGCTCGGGCCTTTCTTTATCTAAGTCAACAAAAACGCGAATAGGTTCACTTTCGAGCGGTTTTCAAAACCAAAACAATAACAGATTTGCACGTTGTCGTCATTTGACAACAACTTCCTGATTAGCATAAGAAACAGAAAATGTGAAAGATTCTGGTAGATTTAGTCAAATGACGCCATCGTACAAATCACCCGTTACTTACCAATAAAACTACTAGCACTCAGCCAATCTCAAACCGTAGTTAAACCAAAACCAAAACCAGAGTAATTACCACAAGCTCTTGCCCACCAAAAAAGTCATGCATAACCTAAAGGCGAGAACAAAATTTCACGCCCCAGAAAATTGTCCAACCACCCCCATCCCCTCCCCCCCCCCCTCCCCTCCCTTCCTCAGAAACATAATAGTCCGCTTAATCAGCACGGCACTAAACCAAATGACTTCATGGCTCTAATGTCAGCAATCACAGATCTCAGAAAAGAGGAATGAGATTCATGGGACCAGCAGTGGTCTGCATAGTGCAATCCTGCGCTTTTCAAAGCTGATAAAAAAATATGTTCCTACCGACTTAATACGGTAAAATGCCGTGTCTTCCAATAGCACTTTCACATTCACTGACCCTGAAGCTGAAACAAATAAGACTATAAGCCAAATCGGAGTTTCAAGAATCAGTGCAGCGTACATGCGTTTTTATCCCTAATTTATTACAATTTTCTTTTCTTTTCTTTTTTGAATAACAAAAGAAGAGAATAAATTAGGGATAAAAACGCGCTGATTCTTGAAACTCCGATTTGGTTTATTAGTTACCAAAAAAAAACCAGGAAACTGCTAGAGATGTCAAAGAGTGCAAATATACCTCAACACTGGTATGCTAACCACGGAATGAAAATGGAGATGTACGGAAAATTAAAGTTGGCTAAAATCTGCTTAAAGATGGCCGGTCATCCAACTTTACACTACAACTTCAATGCCGTTTTAGGTTTAAAAGACGACGTTGACGCTACCGTGCGTAAAGTTGGCGTAAAGCTGGCGTGAAGCTGGCATATAACTGACTTAAAGTTTCAGTTTCTTTAACGAAGCTTTAAAATAAACGTGAGCATAAAGCTTATGTGTGACTCATCTTTACAAAAAACGCGAAGACAGCGAAAGACTCCTCAAATAAGAAATTTACGACAGCATTACGCCAGTTTCACACAGCAGAAAGATTTTCTTACGCCGTGAGCTGTGAAGCTCTGGGCGTTAACTTTAAGTTACCATTAGTTAGTTGTTCATGGCTCAAGTAGAAGTCAATGGCCGTCCCTGAACTCGTCTCTGAGTACTCAATGCGATTCTCTGAGGATGAATCTGCACTGGCAGTGCTATAAAAACAAATTGTAAAACAAGAAATCAATCATTTGTCTGTTGATTAAATAATAATGAGGTAATCATCGCAACATACCTGCTAAGAATGAGTTTGACAACAAATCCAGGTGCCAAGGTGGACAGTGGTTTAAAATGGATCTGCAGCACCTGGTTTATCCTCTTTTCTGTTTGGTTCATAACATGATTATTTTCATGGTTCCAGTGTAACAAGTATTCCTTCGTAAATTGTTCGACCTGGCAGGAAAGACGGAATAGTCACTTCAAAAACTGTTGTTCCAGAAAACATTGATATCCGTCCCACGGGAGGTTTCTTGGTTTCGGTCTCTCACCCCTGGGTATTCTAGTATCTTTTCATTCCCTCCCTCCCCCGCCCTCGCCGCCAACTCAGAATTGAAACAGTAGCAAAGGTAGTACAAATGTTGAAAAGTATTTTATTAAGGTTTTGTCGAGAGCCGAAATAAGCCGAAGGTTCAATTAATGACTATAACAACATCGTTACCTTATGATTTCCGTGAGGTATTGAGATGACAATACTACTGCTCAGGTTTCGCACTTCTATATCTTCTCCATAGCAGTTACTGATGCTCAGGCTACCAACTTTGGTGTGATGCTGAAACAAAATGAAAACGTAAGAGATCAACTTCAAAACCATGGATAGCATAGGAAGATTCTTTTACTTAAGATTCAGTTTACTAAATAAATTCTACCAAAGCTAACCAACAAAGAATCTTTATGTTAAACCAGGTGAAACTAAACTGGTATCAACATTATTTCTTCAATAGGGTAGTTAAGTCATGGAATGAAATAGTGGAAGCTGATAGCTTTCATATAATATTTAAGGAGGCTAGCAACAGTTTCCAGCACTTTTCTAACAGCTACACTTTGAAGGATGAATACTACCAGTCCACTGTTTAACAAGTGATGCTACAATAATGGTATCATACAAAATATACGTCTTGGAAAGTGCTGGAAACAGTTGCGAGCCACCTTAAATCAAAATTGAAGCCTCTCTTGAGAGTTTAATGGTTTGTTTGATTAAATGTTTGAAAAGCATAATCAAAAAATGTTAAAAGACAAGCCATTCCTTTCAGATTCTTACCATGTCACTGAAGAAGGGATTTTCTTTATAAACAGTCATCATAGTTCCATAACACTTCCCTTCTTTCCCATCAGATACAGTGTTGAGCTGCTTCTCAAGGTTTGTGGGCATGTGAAATTCGACATCACCGAGAGAGAAAAGTGAATTGCTGATAGAAGTCAACTGTGTTGCATTCACCCAGATGTTAGGTGTAGTTAGGATAAGGGGCGCTTCTCCGAGAACTTGCACCGACAACTTGGCCTGAAAACAACAAACTCGTTTATTGAGCATACATTAACTTACATTATGATATAGCTACAATCCCGGACAAAAGTAGTTGGGACACTTAGCACGTATCCCCCATCCCCCCCCCCCCTCCCCCAATCAATGTTGGAAAATGTCGCGGTTTTTTTTTTTTTTTTTTCCCCAACAAAAAGAGAAAGAAAATCACCTGATTATCAACACTGTAAGTGGTGGGAGGCGAGAACTTGCTTCATGTCCCAACTTTTTTGTCTGGGATTGTAGAAAAGTCGCGTTATCAAACTCAGCTACTAAAATCTTCAAAACGCAACTTCACTTTCAAATATATATCGAAAAATGTTTTAAATACAATATTGCTTCCGATATGAACTCCACCCCCCAAAACACGATCTAATCTAATCATTGAGATCTGGCCGTTTATTGAGGCATTCCACTAAAAAAACAGGAAATAATATTAGAAAAAAAACCCGAAATATTTCGAAACCTCAACAAGGTCAACTGAAAAGCGCCAATCATCAAACAAGGACCTTACTGCCGCTAGACTTTTCTGACTTTTCGCTGTTGCTGATAACGCCAGGAAATCCAAAACTGATTTTCCTCAGCACATGGCGAAGTACGGTTAGCGAATGGTCGTGTTTCACAGGATGTTATCATGAAACCGCCGTTACGATTTCGGTGAATGTTTGAGCAGAGGCGAAGAAATAAATTACTGAGATACGCTTTTAAAGCGCTTTTTGCCGTGGGTTAACCAGTCTGAAGGTTCATAAGACCTAAAGGGCAACTGCTAACCTTGATGAGCTTCTCAGCAGCTTCCGTTGCCCTGAGAAGAACATTCTCCTCGGCGTCTTGCCTGCCTAACATCCTTGGATTCCTATATAAACAAAATAAACATCTTCATTTACAAGCAAAAAAAAGTCACTTTCATTTTCATGATCCCTCAAGACATGCAGGCCATGCGAAAACAAGCAATGATCAAGATTAGAATTCTTCCAGTAGTCCTACAAGAAATGTATTGAAATCGCTTAGGAGAATTTATACGTTGGTACCCGGGCATATGCGTGTACCTGTCAATGAGCATTGAAGAAGCTTCGATCAGGTTGGATGTCACTCTTGTCATTGCTTGAATAAATTCCTGACTAAGTAGAAATCTGTCTTCTATTTTATTGGAACGCATTCTTCTCTGTGTCGTCTGCATCACTTCACCAAGGTGCTGCAGTATGCGAGAAGCTGTTTCCACACCACTTCTAGTAAGCTTAAAATTGAAAAACATAATAATAAAGTTTCCATTTTTAGTGCATCACTCGCAGTTTCGTTATGTGTAAAACGTTATATGCGCCCGCAATATTGACTCATGCAGTGATTTCACAGGCTTAATATACTGGTCAGCAGAATTACTACAAAAACTTTACAGATATTGACCGACTGCTGATTTGCGTATTTCATTAGCATAGTCTACTCAACCACTACAACTCGTGACTTGCTATCGCATTTCACGAGGTAATAAGGACGGCATATCAGTTTTAATAAAATAAAATCTTGCCTTAGAGCGTTTCTTCCAAGTGGGTGTCGAAAGTAATCAGGAAATTACTTTGGTTTCGGTTTTTATAATCTAACTGGTAGGTAATTTGCTTTGTTTCAGCCTTCAGTAGAGTGAAAACCTTCATAAAGGGAGGGAGATGAATACACCTTTTGCTGTTCGTTTACAGAAAATAAACATTCATTTGTGTCCAAATTTCTTTCTTTATGGTCAATAAACTCTCATTAACACCAATATGACCTTCATTTGCGCGTAAGGAACGTTCAAGAATAACATTTACATATGCATTAACATTCAAAATCATCAAAAGAAAAACAATACCTTCATTTGACATTCATTGACTGTAAAGGTATTTTCATTTTGGTCGAAAAAAAATTCGTTTTCGCGAAACGACAATCATTTACACTTTAGGACATTCAGTTTTCAACAAAAAACTTTCAATACCACAATTTGCATGAGAACTAACATTCAATTGCATTATTAGGCAACCATATCCATGAAGGTAACAATCTTTAATGCGGAAGGAAGGAGGCACTGACTCGCGATTCCAGTTGTAACCAAACTTTACAGTGCCTTGTGATCTCAAGCAAGGGGCACTTCCAAGTAAGGGCCATTTCAAAGTTGGGGGCACTTTCGAGTAAGGGACACTTCCAAGGGGCACTTCCAAGACAGGGCTGCACTAGCGAGTAAGGGGCTCTTCCAAGTAAGGGCTGCACTAGCGAGTAAGGGACACTTCAAAGTAAGGGGCAATTCCAAGTAAGGGCCGCACTAGCGCGTAAGGGACACTTCCAAGTAATGGGCACTTTACGTCGGTGGGAGGGTGAGGGGACTAAGCCACGGTCCTGGTGAACAAGCACAGTACATTCAAATACCTCATCTGGTCTTGCAGTCAGTGCTTGCAGAGCTAAACATGTTTGAAAGGCTGAATTCTGAAAATAAAATCGACACCAAATTACTTCTAAATTCATTCGACAAAAAGAGATTTAAAAACACTGTACTGCTAGACCGAGGCTGGTGATCAGCCAACAAAGACGTGAAGATTGCTTCATGTGGAGTGAGACTCACTTCAATGGATACAATGTCATTCATCTACAGTCAGACATCTGCTAACGTATTAGTAACTCGAACCTTTTTCGACTTCCCTTGAGGGTTCGTGTTTTTGGGACTCAACAGTAGTTGTTCTACACTATAGGTTCGCCTAGTACCGACTCATTATTTTCTTTACCTTGTCATTCACAGAGAGAGTTTTAATAAGCAACAGCACGTGCTCTCTTATCTGTATCCTCAGGTGAAATTTTGAGCTCACATTTTTGACAGAACCAAGGCTGAAACACAGCAAAAAATTGACGTCAATCACTTGTTACAGCATCAAAGTTCTTCAGTAACTCGTGTGACACTGGTTTAATGACACTAACAAACGCGTTTTCAAATCTGACGTACAAAATAGGAATACCTCAAAATAGGACGACGTAGATGTAATGTTAATGTGACAGATTGGGTTACCTGTTCAGAGAATTCGCCAATGCTGTTATAAAATGCCTGACTCCTTGTTCGTCCCCTGCCTCTTGCAACACTGACAGGTACTTTCCAACTGTTTTATTCAACCTAATGAAAAAGGCTTTGGTCATATAACTATATGGAAAGCGAAAATACAGTTCAACCCCTATTAAATGGCCACCCTCGGGGAAATTGATATACTGGCCGCCTGAAAGGGGTTGGCCGTTTAATAGAGGTAACAACAATGGAAAAGCCCTCATCGGGACTTTGATTACTGGCCGCCTAATACTATAGGAGAGGCTGTTTAATAGGTGGCCACTTAATAGGGGTCCGACTGTGTTATCTAACCCTAATAGACTTCATGTAAGCAGGATGAGACTCAATAAATACCTCTATCCGATAGGAAAGATGTTAAAGGTTTCAATGCTATAAAAGAAATGGTAAACGTGCAGCGTTCAGCCATCGCGTTATGGATGCTCTTGGGAGGTTTGCTACACACTCAAGAAGATAGCGTCCATGGTTACACGCTGCATGTTCACTATTTCTTAATTAGTGTTGTTTGTTAGTCGTTAGTCGTTCCGTTTCATGTAAATGCCAGCCCTTTGTCTGTTAACAGCAGTGACATTTTTGTCTCTTTTGGACCTTCAACGGAGGATATTAAAGAAGCAGTATATACCATGGGGATACACGGTCAGTACTCACCATTTACTTAGTCAGCAGGTAATCCCAAGGGGGCAGGATATCACCATTTTGCCCACTCACGTAGCCAATTACAGAGCAGGATTTAGCTATCTATCCTCTAACGGGGCTAGCCATGTAATAAATTGTGTTAACTGCGAATTAAACTTACAGCACTTCTTCCATAGAGACTCCTTCTTTAGCAGACTGAGGTATCACTTTCACTCTTAATGGTCTCTGAAGTCTTTGCTTAGTTCCCTCTCCACTGGATACTGTTACATAAATTTGAACTACAACCAGAATACAGAATAATAATGCCATTCAGTGACTGCCAAGTACACATTAAGAAGTTCAGTTATCACCTGCATTATAATTTATACTACTTTTGGTAACATTGATGATCATATTGCCAAACCAAAATCCCATGAACAGGTTCTTAATACATGTATTCAGATAAAGTTACGTGTTAAGAAATCAGATTACAGACCTGCGTAATTAAAGGAAGGCAATCCAGGTGGCAATACAAATGGAACCACAGATCTGTATCCGGAGTAGATCAAGATTTTTTCATCGCCATTATCACCACCAGTGCTGTAGCTTATGTGGTAACTTAGAAGTCCCAAACCCTACAAAGAGATTCATACATGAAAATCAAACACTAAATTACTAATAGCTTGGGTAAAGGTGTGTTCATTTGGGATGATCTGGATCAGAATCAAAGTTAACAAACCAAGAAATCATGCTGCATCAAATGAACCGATAAATCCACTCTGGGCAAGGATTCATCAGCTCCTTTGATGCACCACAACCCAAGTAATTTTGAATCACTGATCCTGATCTGGACCGTCCCAAATGAATGCATTCTACATGTACACTAACAAAAAAAAATTGAAATAAAAGAGAGATTCACGGGAGAGTGGGTTCAACAATGCAGAGCTAATACTGGATGCTGTAAATAACCAAAAATCCAACTGCAAACTGAACAGGAATGTGTTGATAAGAATCCCAACTGCAAGGAGGCTAACCATGCAGTTGCTTTTTACAAACAGTGGTCCAGGAGTTGGATGCAGGGCTACCAAGGACAAATCTTCATAAAGGAAGAAATATGATTTTGAGACGTAATGTATCAAACACTAAAGACCGTGTTTAGACACATTTCCAAACACAGAGAAGAGAGTTGGAAATATGATGCACAGCGGAGTATTTTTGACGAACGTCAAGGTGTTTGGAAATGTGGTCAAACACTCGCTTGAGTGTTTGATACATCTACTCAATCAAAATTAAAACTAAGGAAAAAATGGAGAGTTAAAATCGTAAAAAAATCGATGCTAATTAAGATCAGTTATCCAAACACTGTCACGGTCATGATTTCCTTTGTTTAAACTTGATGAATTATTAATGAGAATGGAGCAAGGACTTCAAGACATCAAACCCAGTGCCCTTACTCATTCAGTCAAAATGAAATCTGGCCCTTGCCTATCCTTGCATGCTTAATTCTTCCCTTGCTCAACAGATGCCTGAGATTTGAACCTTTCATACTGATTTTCAATGTGCTAACAATATCAAATTGACTGCATTTTGCTTCTGATGTGCGTCAGTAATTTAAATCCTCATTTTATTTCTCTTTGATTCATGGTTTGTGGGCTTCTCACTTGGGCCACAAATCAAAAGGGAAAAAGAACTTGGTTCATAGCCTACAGTACAGACCTCAAACTCGGTTAGCAAGAGGTAAATGTACGTAAATATGAGATTCTTGAGGAAATGCTTGCCAAAGTCTTACCACAGCCCTCCACTTTGAGCATGTCAACTGAAAAGTGGTCTCCATAGCAACTCCAGCAGAAGGTGTTACTGTACATACTCCACATTCTGGAATGTCACTTGTGTTGAAGTAGACAGTTGCTTTTCCCTTCTGCCTAGTTCTACCATCAGATACCTTGAATGCCACCATGTATGTACGACCTCCTACGAAATACTGGTACTTGTCAAGTAAAACAAAGTTCTGGCTTTTGAGGCCTGTAGCTGTATACATCTCTAGAAGTTTCAGTCTGGAACGTTTAAGTCTGATAATGCTGCCGGTATGCCTTGCAGATCGTGGCGTATACTGCGAGTCATAAATATCTTCAGGCTCACCATTACCATCATCCTTGTTATCCTCATTGCCATTGTCATCAGTCACTGGGGTCGTAGTAGTGAAATTCTGTTGTGATGTAGTTGTCGAGACCGTGCTTCTATTTCTAGCTCCAGCTCCAAAGACTGGATTATTCCCTGACCCCGAACAACTTCCACTTCCACTTCCACTTCCACTTCCACATCCACTTCCACTACCACTACCACTACCACTACCTCTGCGATGAACAAACCTATCCCCGCTCCCTGAACCACCACCGCCACTACCGCTTCCTGGAAATCCTGCTGGATGCCTCCTCTTGGTAGAAGACCTTGAAGATGGTCCTGAGGTTGGCCCATAGATCTGACCAGAATCTCTGCAGATGCTTCCACTGGCAAATTTTACCTGAGAGCTTTGCGTATTGGTTGCCTTGACAGTGCGAGCGGTTACTGGCTGATTAGTTGGTCTTGGGAGTGTCGTACCAACAATCAACTGTTCAGGAGTTGTTTGAGATTGCAAGGGCGGTATCGTAGGTGATGGCTTCCTAGTACTGCTAACATCAGAATTAAGCATTCCGCTGTTCTGATCACTGTCTTCTGGAGAAGGTTTACACTCCTCCTTTGCGACCAATTTAGAGTCACCAACAACTACATGAAAGATTTCCCATGTGTACGTGATTTTAGTGTTGTCCAAGGGACATGTCAAACACAAGCCTGTGATGACTAGAGGAACACTTGGATTTATAAGTCCCTTATCACACTGGGGACAGTTAGCAGACAACCTGGAAAACAAACAACTCCATTAGCTATTTCAAGACAAAACATTTTAACTTAATTGTAAATCTCAGGACTCTGCTCCTCAGGGTTTATTGATTACCAACAGCTACATTAGCTGGCCGTGTTAGGAGAGCAGGAAGGTTTTGCTGGAATTTAGAAAAAGATTAGCAAGAATCAGGAGACTCAAAACTTTTCCAGGAAACTGGTAGCAATGAACGGCAAATTGCAACAAATCTCGGGAACATCTCACATAATACTGCAAAATCCAGGAAAATGTTCAGAACTTTTGATACAGCCTTCCTCACCACATGGCGCTATTCAAACAGCATTTATCAGAGTTGCCACCAAACATTGAACTGAATGATTAGGTCACCCTAATTAAAGCAAACTTGTTACCGAGTGGTCTTAAAGTGAAACAACACCTCTTAGCATTGACTCGCTAAAAACATTGTTACTGTATAACACATTTACATGCAACTCACAGGTGTGATTTTTTGAAGTCCACATAGAGAATCTGCAGTGCGGTAAATTTTCGAGAATCTTTTGACACTGTAACAGCAAATTCGAATGTGTCACGATTCAATAGCCAGTCCATTTGAAAAGTCAGAACACTTTGGTTTTGTCTTATTCCAGATATTTTCGATTCATTGAAGCAAGGCATGTTCTTGTGTCCTACTGGATGACAATTCCATTGAAACCTGTGTAGAAAGGAACAGTAGAGTGATGAAAACAGTCATGCCATTGTGCAAAACAGAATCACCTTTCCCACCCTCTCACAGAGGGTCCAACATAGGCTTTTTCAATCATGCATCCTGCCACTATTTTTGCTTCAATCCTACCTTCCCACCCCGGTCAGAATGTTTATCTCAATCCCGCCTGGTTAGAGTCACAGTTTTCCCCTTCGTTCATCCAGTATCCCGCCTTCAATTTTAAAACTATCCTGCAACTTGTCTGTCAAAATAAGCTGATCCCGCTCCTGCCAAAGAATTTCTATCCCATATCCTGCCAATAAAATTTCTGTGATCCGGTATCCCACCTCCATTTTCACCCTTATCCTGCATCCCACCAAACCTTTGTTGGGCCCTCTCTCACAGCCTCTAATCATTGTTGTTGTTTGTATCTTGGGAGAGAAGTGAGGTTGTTCAATGGTTACAGCTTTGGACTAGAGACACTAGGGACCAAGCATGCTGGGTTCATGCCCTGACTGGGGTTATCAAATAAAAGTAATTATTATTAACTGCGGAAAATTTAAGGTGGCTCTGAACCCATGTACATAATTTTTTTTACGCTTTGCCAAAAGCTCCATCTTATCCTGCTTATCAAAATTCGATACGATAAATTGGGGGTGATTTTAGTAGGATATACTCTTGCTATGGAATCATATACAGTGTAGTGTCACAAAAATGATAACATCTTCACCAATGATTGTAGCATCAACTGAAAAAAAGTGGTTATAATGATCCATCAGGATCGACATCTTGGAATTTTTGAGCCACCTTAACTGGGACAATGTCTGGCATCTATGGGCCACTTTGGCTGGACACACACCTACCCTTACTATGTACCTTGCGGGAAAATTTCAAGTTTGTTTTTCCTACCTAATCAGATGCCCCTGATCTGGGAAATCTGGGTCATGAGAAGAAGATGCATCCATGGTGATTTCATTGTTTTTACGGCCAACAACCTTTGTTGTTCCGCCATCAATAACTGCCACCAGCGGGCTCTTCACGACTTCAAGACTAATCTTCTTCTCATCTGATAAGACAGTGCCTTTTACCTTAACCTGTGGACAAGTTGAGAGTCACTCTTATTAGCTCAATTTGATCAAACAATGTTGGATTCATGGGAACACCTAATCTCCTCTTGTCTTTTATTTAAGATACACAAGGTATGTGGGAGGCGTAAAAGTGTGGGAAGCACAGTGGTTAAAGTCCTGGCCAGCACCAATTGTGTTGTGTTCTTGGGCAAGACACTTAACTCTCACAGTGCCTCTCTCCACCAAGGTGTACAAATGGGTGGGTACTGGTAAAGTTAAAGTTGGGGGGAACCCTGCGATGGACTAACATTTCCTACCCTAGAGTTTGCTGTTTAACAGTGGTTAAAAGCACTAACCAGGAACTACAGAACAAATTTTTACATTGGCGTTTAAATGACAATTTGGGTAAATTTTTACACTCAGGCCTGTCACTTGATCAAACCGTGAACATTTATTTAAATAATGACCATAGAATGAGGGCTCCGCCATATTAACAAGGGTATTATTGTTTATACACTGTAAAAATGCTAATCTTATTTCTCACACACTTCTGGGAACCATCGTCAAGCTGACCGGCAGCCTAACATAATACGTAATGTAGGCAGAAATGCAGTAATATGAAACAACAGATATAAGCTTAGTAAGCCTCTATGCTGATAATCTTAATAAAGAATAGCTAACTACAGTGTAACAGAGTGTATGTTATCAACTCAAATGAGGGGTTGGGTGGGAACTGGGGCTCTGAAATATTCGTCACCAATGGCGGACAGCAAAACAGCAACTGAAAAGCAACACTAAGCACGTGACTCAAAAAACAACCCCTCGGGCCCAGGCCCCAGCGGTATGTGAGGAAACATTTTCCACCTATTTTGTTCCTCAGCCAGTGGAAAATACAACATACATTACAGTACATTATTATGTGGCTTGTGTTTGTAGCCGATATAGTTCATGCTCTGATTGGCTAATTGTAGGGCATTACTCTCCTGTAATGCCCACAGGCCAATTACAGGCTCGCAAAACCAAAGCAAAAAGCCATATAATAAACAACTTATTAACCTTGAACTTTCAGTCTTTACAGGAAAATCTCAAACCTCAGCCTTGCTGTATTGACCTCGCTATCGCAACAAGGTCTTGGTTTGAGATTTTCCAGTAAAGACCTCACTCTCGGTTAATAAGTAGTTTTATCTACTTATAATATTATATTATATTATGTTAACATATAATTTATCTATATTATATTATCTATAGTCACCAAAAAATGTCAAGTGTTTGACATGGTTCAAGTGTAGGTAAAAAGTCTGGATACAAGCTATTTGGCCCATCAGGCTGGAGCTTATCCCGGTTTCTGTAGCATGAAATGACTAGGAGTATTTCTACTCCCCCCTGGATGCGATGCTATTCCATCGCAGGGTTACCCCATTTATACACCTGGGCGGAGAGAGGCACTGTGAGAGTAAAGTGTCCTGCCCAAGAGTACAGCGCAATGTCCCTGGCCACGGCTTGAACCCAGACCACTCAATCCAGAGACACACACACTAACTATGAGGCCACCGTGCCTCTCACATTGGTTCAAGTGTCCTTACTGTAAAATGCATCAAGTTATATAACTTTTAATTTGTTACATACCTCAAGCTGGAAGTGGTATTCTCCATAATCCAGCATACAAGGAGGGATAATAAGAACTTGCTCTGTGAAGCTGACTCCTTCTGGCTCAACATTTTTTCCCGATGCACGGGTTATCTGAAATTTGGTTTAAGACATTTAATAAAAGTCCCTATGTCATTTGACACAAAATCCATCTCATAATACCAGGAGTCCATGGAGCTTGCAACTACTCCATATTCCTGTCATGGCATTTTCACAGACCAATCTACAGTCGAACCTCTATTAAGCAGCTCCCTATTAAGCAGCCAACCTTTATTTGGCAGTCAGTGGCCAAAGGCCCAGAAAAATTGTCAGCTATGCACTGTAATAAAAACCTCTATTCAATGGCCACTTCTATTAAGCAGCTGCGGCCAGCTTCTTGTCGTCCCAAGGATGACTTTGTTTTGTTTTATACCTCTTTTAAACGGCCACAAAGATTTGATTAGCCAGATGAAGGTAAAAGAATGACAATATGGAAAAGTACTTGTTTCTTTGGCTTTTGTTAACCTTATGGACCGCATTATGACCATCATTGTTCTCCTTTTTCTCCAGTTGCATTTGTTAATTTGTACTTACGTATAACTTGTTTGATAAACTGAAATCTGGACCACACCCAACGTTGTTTTCGGGTGAATCCCTATTAAACTGCCACCTCTATTAAGTGGCCAGTTGTCTCGTCCCTGAGAGTGGCCACTTAATAGAGGTTTGACTGTATTTTTAGTTTGAATTTACTGCAAATCCAGATCCCTGCAGGAAACTCAATCACCAATCTCAAGCAAAGACTTAATTTTTAGCTGACATCATAATTTCGCTGGAAGATTAAGTTGACATGTCCATCTGGGGCTTCCATGTAGACTGGAACTGACCTATTTTTTGAGAATAGAAGCCTAACAATAGACCAATATGTAAAAATACTGTGACATAGGCCTAGTATGGGAGTGGCACGTTCCTAGTGATGGGCTCCTGTTAATACAATGTAAGCACCTTCAAATAGGAAACTCTCTGGCTACATTTATATGGACAGAATGTCTAAACATGCACAAGGAGAATCCTATTAGGGGAAGTTAGATGTGAGTACAAGTATAAAATCAAGTACAAAGAACAACTTTTCAATTCTAGTTTACGGGCTTCACATTATCACGTCACATACTCATTTCATTCTTTCAGCTACACTTGCTACCTAAACCCAACATGAAGAGCGAGGGCTCTGGAAACGTCACTGGTTTGAAAATTGCACTTGTTCGCAATTTCATACTTGTAGTTCAATCTAAAGGTCGCCATATTAGCACTACCACTTACTGGCCACCCAAATCAACATTATTATCAAAACAGACTGCAGCCCACTACTTCCAAACTATTTTTTCTGAAAAATTACTACTAACAGTAATCTTACCGTCCATAAGTACAGTAGTTCCCTGTCTTCACTGCAGGGTAGAGTGACATCAGCTTCTAATCGGATCTCTTTGGATCGGTTTACCTGTAATATTCAATATTAATAAGCACTGAACAAAACCTAAGGTTAATGGTTAAGGGCTCGAAAAAAAACTTGAATTCCAGCTTGCCCTTAGGACAACTATCTCCCAGATATTGTTTGTGTCCTGGGCAAGTCTTTGTTTGCTCTTGACTTGCCTGATCCCTTGCCCATTGAGCAAGTGAGAATGAGAAGTTACTTGCCCAGAAGGAGAATCTACTTGCCCTGGACGACAGGACAGCACTTTTTTTGAGCCCTGAATTGGTTAAGTGGTGACGTACTTTATATCAACTGATAAGGATTCTGTTTTCCTGTCAAGATGACTGAAAAATCCTTTACTGCTTTACTGTTGATTGAACAGAGTTTGTGTGCCCCTGAAAGACAGAGTTTGCCTATAATTTATTTAGTGACGTGTTATTATATCTACATGAGTAGAGTGGTCAGCATAAGATTTCAAACTAACCTTGCTGCTGGAGACTCCAAGTATGTTAATTTTAGGAGGGTAGCACTGTGTTACATTAGTAATATAAACTGTGATTGATGCTTTTTCTTCACGTCCAATGCCATTCGTTGCAGTAAGAACAATTTTGTACCTCCCTTTTCTGTACAAAAAGATGGATGAATGAAAACTGTAAGCTTTCCACAGACAAGATCAAACTGAACTTCAAAATACTGATTTAAATTATTAACAAAATAATATTTTTTGAACCACTAATAACTTCATTCCTGACAGATCTTACTTGGTGTAGTTGTAGGTGACATTTGGTGATGAGGTGTTGAATGTACTGATCGGCAATCCCTCACCAAAATCCCAATTAAATATGACATTGGTTCCTTGCTTTAAGTCTGCACTTAAATGCACTGGCTGTCCTAACAGTATTATTCCTTTGTGATTGATTGAGAGCTGGTGAAACAAAATTATAAGGAAAGAAATCCATTTACTTCAACATTTGAGAGGTAAACAATTGTTGGTATCCTAACACCCAACTTGTGAACATCTACAAACAACCTCATCATCAAAGAATGAGTTAATAGAGATCACAGACAATTAAAGAAAAACTCTAGATACAAACAGAACACTCTACATTGATCTTTCAAAAATAACCCAGAGAAAATATATGCACACTGATTAGTTCAAAATCGTGTTTCTATAACTTGATAGAAAGTACACTGTACACAGAACTAGCATGAGCTGTTGACGTAATGATGGTGCGAGCAAAGAGAATTTACATTTTGATGATCAAAGTAAACGGGTTGTTTTTCTTTTATTTGTCACAGTATTTTCTAAAAGAAAAAAAAACCTCCATGTTTCTATCGAGTTATAGAAACACTCATGAAAGTTAGGGAGAACTCAAAAAAGCTGTGGAAACACTCACCTAATGGCTCTTGCTCCCACAGCATTTCTCCCAAACTCAATTCTCACTTGTGTTTCTATTAAACTCAATGGAAACATGGTACATGTTTTCTTTTTTTTAAATAGATATTGGAGAGCTAAACCACAAGAATGTTTGAATCACAGACATCATGCTGAATCTTATGGTTCTTGCCTGTTCATATCCCTCCAATTGGCTGGAAAGTTCTCATTTTACTATTCTTAACATTCAAAGTTTATAACATGCCCCAAAGAGAAAATCTATTGTCTGTGCTCAAGCTCCCTAGAAACTTACATGTAAATCACTGTTTATGTTAGTGATATGGTTGAATTTTTCATAGCATCTTGTAAGACTGAAATGAAGTGAGGAAAATAAAAGAACCTCTACTGACTCTATGGACAAGCTTTAGATCTGGAGATGTACCACTAAATGCCAGAGATGAGACACTTACATGTATCTGAGATGAAACTGTGCAGCAGTTAGTACTATCAAAATGTGCTGGCAGCTTCAGTAGGCCACAATTAATTTTGCTGCCTTATACCACCTAGTAACACTCCATCTCTAGCCTTAACAGTCTAGTAAATTTTCACTTATCCTACCCACTACTACAAAACCCTTTGACATGGCTGCCACAGAAACTTAAAGCTTGACATAAGAGGGTCAAAACAGACAAACAGACACCTCTCATACATCTACAGAGACACTGGGCTGACACTAATTTAACAAATTCCCATCATGATGATGCAAGCAAAGCAATTTTCATTTTGATAATCCAAATAAACAAGTGATTTCCCTTTCTTCATTTGCAGTGTTCTCTAAAAGCAGTAGAAATCACTTTTTCTAAGTGCTTAATATTAAAATTAACTTATAAGTTTGGGAACACTTGAAACATCTCTGGAAATGCCTGCCTGCAGCTTGACTATTCCTAAAGCATTTCTTGTTCTTCCAAACTTTCAGTCATGCTTCTAAAATTCAATACAAACACAGAAAATATTTTCTACTCCTTAAATGTCATGAACACTTGGGCTAACTGCCAAACAATTTCACTGTCTATGAAAGAGACCTTATACTTCACACAAAAACAAAGACTTTGAGGGTAAATTCTAGAGCTGCCACATAAGGCCAGAAAAGCCAACTGGGCATGTAAATGAGCAAGCTTAGTGTTTTCTTAGCTACATCCTGGCTAGTCATCTGTCTCATCAACAAAAATGCTCTCCTTATAACGAAACAGAGCTTGACACACTCACCCCCAGTACTGGATCCAATGCAGTAACCACAATTTCATTGGAAACAACCTCACTGACTCTATTGACTGCATAAACAAACACGACATGCCTAAAAAAAGGAGAGACTAAATCAGTGCTTTCAAGAAGAGTATATTAAGTATCTTCCCTTGTGCTACACCCTTCAGGAAAAAAAAAAAACTGAGAAATAACAGAGGCCCCATAACAATTTCCTATAAAGGGCCAAACTTTGAAAACTGCTACGGTAACACATTACTGGTGACAATTCACAACAGAATACCACTGGAGATCTGGCAGATACTGGGTGTTACTGGAAGCAGTGGTACGGTGGCCTCATGGTTAGTGCGCTCAACTCCGGAGCAAGCACTCTGGGTTCAAGCCCTGGCCAGGGACATTGTGTTGTGTTCTTGGTCAAGACACTTTACTCTCACTGTGCATCTCTCCACCCAGGTGTATAAATAGGTACCAGGGAATTTAACACTGGGGGGGGGGGGGGGGGTAACCGTGCGATGGACTAGCATCCCACCCAGGGGGGAGTACAAATACTCCCAGTTGCTCCATCCTACTGAAACCAGGATAAGCTCCAGCCTGATGAGCCACTTGGCTCATATGCAGACTTAACCTTTTACCTTATTGGAAGCAGTCTCACCATAACTAACAATATTCAATGGCCACCTGACCTAACTTTAATTGTAGTTTCAAGCTCTTTACGGTTTGTTCCCATGCACTGTTATCACACAGGCAATTAGATCTTCTCTGGTGAAATACATTGCAATTTGTTCTATTTCAACCTTTTTCTGGTACAATTAAACTAGTCTATTATTGTTGCAATCATTGCTGCAATTGTTGTTGCTGCTCTAGTAATAGGTCAGAGAGCATTCAGTCGAATCTCCAGTAAGTGAGCACCCAAAATATCAAGCCTACATGGTCGCTTAGGGGAGGTGGCAGATTACAAGAGCTTAGACCATAATTATTGGGTCAAATCCCTTATTAGCATATATGGTAACTGCAAGACTTAGCCCATGTTTTAATGTTTCATACATGTGACAAGTAAATTTTTGACAAATACTTTTGTCTTTTGTACAACCCAGGAATGAGATCACTTTGCAGCACCTTATTATCCAGTTTCCGCTCTATGATCTGTCAAGTGGTCTCTTACGGGAGGTTAAAAACAGACGAAAATTTCAAACTTTTAGCTCCAAAAGTGGTCACGAGAGGTTAGCCTGTTCCAGGCTCTCGTTAGCTGGGGTCAAGCGAAAAAAGAGGGCAAGTGAGAGAAAAAATGAGAGAGAACTAAGGTGAGGAAGGGAAGGGAGACAGCCTGTAAGAATATCTTTAATGACCCTCTTCCGCCCACCTTTGGTTTAATGAGGTGTCGAAAAATAAAAACGTCAACTTCTCAACTAGCTGGAAATGTTCTCCTATTTTTTGTGCAAGGAAATAGTACAATTCCCAAGGGGGAACCTTATCTGACTGCAGAAGAGGGCCGTTAAAGATATTCTTACAGGCTCTCTTATCATTCCTCGCCTTAGGCCTCCTTTGTTTTTTCTCTCACTCGCGCTCTTGCTTTTACTTATCCCCAGCTACTACGAGCCTGGAACAGGCTAACCAGAGCTAGGTGGTCACTTTCAAGAGGTTCCAAATAATATAGTGATTTGACTTGGAAACTTAACTGGTCACTGATGAGAGGTGGTCACAACTGGAAGTTCGACTGCAGTTCCAAATTAGAAAAACAGCACTGTCTCATATCTTTCGCATTTAGCAGCCATTCCCTGATTTGCTAGTTTTGGAAAGTTGCAACTTTCACGTCTCTAAACTCAACTAACATTTGAGGTTCCTAATTCATGGACATCATTACTAAATTGGATCAGTAGCTTCTTTTGAGCTCAGCAAAACCATTTCCAGACACGAAAACTTAAAAAATTAAATCTGGGAGCCTGCCAATTTTGCCTCTTCTCGATCTGAAAAAAATGTACTTGTCAGTACATAAATTAATTGAGTTCTGCTGTTTCAATCATGACAACTTGTCAAACATCTCCCAAAAATTCCCAAAATCAGCCAAAGTGAGTGTCAAAATGTTTTACTTTAATCACCATCTTTTGTATCTGGGAGTTCTGGTGACCTGTATGGGAGACTGGGAGATTCGATTTGTATTCAGGAGACTCCTGGATAATCTAGGAAGATTTTGCATAGATGCATATCATTACTTCATTTGGGGGGAGATCTTTACTTTTGACACTTAACAGTTAATGTATCTCTCACATAACAGTCAAACTCATGTCAGAAGTGAATGCTTCTTTAAAAGATATTAAGTGTTAAGATACCTTCCTGCTGTATCAAATTTAATTGGAAATCGACCTTCCTGGCCACCTGTCACGAGATCCTCCCTGTCACTCCTGTAAAACTTGTATAAGACTTTGCCTTGTCCTGCAAGTCTTGGACTGAGCTGTGCCATGAATGTCGTCTTTTCCTCAGTGCTCACCATCATGTGTGACACCTCAGGTTTTAATATCACACCTGCATAAAATTATCATACCTGATAAGCACTAATAACATGACTGTATTATCCACTTTCAGATCGAGGTAAATGAGAAGTTAAAAGTACAATCATATGACTTATAAAATAACAAACTTATTGTGCAGGGTTTTGTTAACAATATCAGCAGGAATTAAGTTAATCGGTTTTCACAGTCAGGCAAAACTAATGAACTAGACTTCTTCATAAGAGAAAAATTCCTCCAGATGATCAAACCAGGCAGAAAAGATCATCTCTCAGAGGGATCAATTGCCTGGAACCTGGTAATTTAAATTTCAGAACATCTCCATCTAGTGGAGAGTGGCAGATAAATGCCACTCTGGAAAACAAGATTGGCTACAACACAGTTGTACTATGTCTCATTCCGTTACTTGTAGCTTATGCAGAAGGACACCTTCCACCTTGGGGTAACTATCATAATGGCAATCAAGATGAGGGTACATGTATGTCACTTTCCTAACACTAGTTTTCTGAGGCAATGGTTTCCATAGTACATTAAGTGACTGGGAGTATTTCTACTCTCCCTGGATGAGATGCTATTCTATCACATGGTTGTTCCCCAGCATTAAAAATCCTGATACCCAATTTATACAACTGGGGAAAGATAGGTACTGTGAGACTATTAATAGTGTCTTGCCCAAGATACAACACATTGATCCTGGCCAGGGTTGGCCAGAGCTAAAACTCAACCTGCTCAATCCATGCCACAGACCAACCAGCTAACTGGTAACTAGGCCACTTGACTGTACTGACCTTGTAATCTCTCTTGTAGACAGACCTTCTGTGTTGTTTCCATTCTACTGTACTCATTAAATGCCACAACTGTGACATTATAAAAACTGCGAGAGCTTGAGAATGTGTGAGACACTGACGGAGCTAGTTAAAGAGTAAGAACAAATACCCATACCATAAGTCAAATGACTATACAATGCAAAAATAACAAACCTACAATAGAAACTACAGTTGGATGCCATTAATTCAACCTCGGTTATTTCAATCTCAAGAGCTTTTCCCTTGGATTTGCTCTTCAGTCATTTACTATCGAGTACTTCAAACTCTCACTCTGACTATTTTCCATTTCCCCTGAGAGTTCGAAATAGCGAGGTTCAATTGTAGTTAACAAAACAGTGAGACATGCAGTTTGTTGATGAGCAACTAGTGGATTATAAGGTATTGTTTCTACCCCAAATAGGCTGCTATATATATTTATTATTTAAGACTGAGAAAATTAATCTTCATTGGCTAAAAGCAAGCAAATTTAAAGATTAAAGATTATTATTGTTATTATTTTATCATTAATTTTTATTTTACAGTCAACGCAGATAAAATAATGCTAAATTTTCCCAGTCAGTTGTAAGTGAGTTAATCATACAACAGCTCAAGTAATCTAGGTTTTATGTTTTGTTCCTTGAAACTCAATTTTTGGTTTTTGAACTCTCTCCCCCCCAACCGCCCCCCCCCCCCCCCCCCGGCTTCCTTCAGAATTAATTGACCCTTCTCGGGGAGAGTATGATTGGTTGTTTCCTGGAAAAGTTTATTTTTCAGCAGTTGAGCTCAGATTCAAACTTCGCTCTCTAGAATCGATTCCTTTTAACACTGGCATACCTTATGTCTCAAACTTGCAGCGATCCTTATCAATACTAACATTTTCTTCTCCTTGAAACAATAGACTGTCAGCATTCTCCCTTTTGCTCAAAGATCCATGAGGGAAGAAAGCAAACGAACAAGCAGAGGCAAGGGGCAAAACCAAGTGTCACAAGTAGTATGGGCATCTCTTGTCATTGGTCTTCTATCACCCACACTACTTAGGGCTCGTGGCGAATCGCCTCTATTCATTGATGTTCTTTCCCACAGATTTTTAAGCAAAAGAGAGACTGCTTGTAGTCTTTCTCTACAAGGGCAGTTGTAGCCATTTATAAGTCTCCTTTAGGTTCAACAGTACTTTACCATCCTCAACTTGATACTGCATTGCGTTACTCGTTATTTCAATAGGTGACTCACCTGTTGTTGTCACATCAGGCGAAGAATCATTAAAATTCCATTGAAAGAAAAGAGTACACCCCTGAGACTGTTTCACTGTGGCTGTCAAGGTCAAGGAGACATTTCCTTCCACATACATACAGTCTCTGCCATTTTTGTTTATTTCCACTGCCCCAATAGACATTACCACCATAACTTGACCAGGCTGAGTAACAGACTCTATACTGACAGCATTTGATGCCGTCACATTCACTGTAAAGTTACCGCAACTTTTGAAGACATGAGAAACAGTAACGCAGGAGCACATTGATGAGTATCGGTCTACAGAATTGTCCATGACGGTAAGCGGGGAACTTCCATCACCAAAGTCAAATTGAAATTCAGGTCTTGATCCACTTACAGTGAGATATTTCAAAAGTACAGTCCTGTGACTTTTGACTACCAATGGCAAAGAAAGGTTCAGCTTTTTACCTCCTTGAAAGACCGTAACGAGTTGCAAGCCTTCTACTGGAGCAACTACATCAATATCAGTACATATCTTTTGGTGCGAAAACAGATTGGATGCTTCGACGCAGATTCTGTGATTACCAGGTGTCGCAAATAAGAAAACAGTTGAGGTTCTTGTCTGATTTCCATGCAGAGTATGCCGTGTTTTATTCCAAAACTCAACCCCAGAGTACCAGTAAATTAAAATATCATCTGCAGTTTCATTTCCTTGCTTTATTCTGTCCAAGTTATTGACTTCATCTCTTGGTCTCTTGATTGACAGCTTGGAGTCAGCAGTAACTGAGGTATTAGTTTTAACTTGTTTTGGTAAAGTGATGTTCAGCGACACAAGCAGCGGAACTGCAGTTGAGTAAACACTACTTGCATTTCTTCCCCCACAAAGAATATTTTGATCTCCATGGCAACTGCAAAATAATTAAAAGATGCTTATAAGTTGTGATCTATACCATGGAAAACAAAGTTTAAAGTCTGAGAGTTTTAAGAATTTCCATGTAAACTTTTACGATGGAAACACACGTTACTTAATTTAATTGCTGCCATGGCAATATACCAGACTTGTCAGTGTGCGTTCTATATTTCTTCGTACGCACACATGAGTAGTTTAGTTTGCTATTGGTTAATATGTCTTTTATACAGTTCAATTTGTGTTCACCTTCGCTGTAAATGTACGTTAAAGTTAAAGTACCCGTAATCCAAGCAATCACTAGTCCAATCAAGAGGTTAGTACAATGTAGGTAAAGGTAAAGTCTGCATACGAGCCAAGTGGCCCGTCAGGCTAGAGCTTATCCCACTCTCTGTAGCATGAAGTGACTAGGAGTATTTCTACTCCCCCCTGGATGGGATGCTAGTCCATCACAGGGTTCCCCCAAGCATTAATTCACCATACCCATTTGTACACCTGGGTGGAGAGAGGCACTGTGAGAGTAAAGTATCTTGCCCAAGAACACAATACAATGTCCCCAGTCAGGGCTCGAACCCAAACTGGTCGATCCGGAGACGAGCACACTAAACATGAGGCCACTGTTCCTCCACTCAGCACAATGTACTTGTGCTTATTTGTTTGGAAGAGACCTTTCACCTGCATGACTCCCATCTCTGAACTCTTGTTTAATGCTAGAAGTTCTACAGTAGAAATACACTGTACATGCATTTCATTTTTGAACACAAACATGCTGCTTGCATACCTAACACTGCAGAGAGTGTGATTGGCACTGTTGTCCTTTTGTATTTGCGTGAGACATATACAGATGCTTCCATTCCTTACTGCTGCATATCTGAAGCTGTGATGGAAAATAATACATGAATAATATCAACTCCTATGAACAATGCAATAGGAACAATCAGTGATCATCTTATAGGTAGACTTACAAGTCATTATAAATCATAAGTAAGTACAATATTACATGGGTCAGCACAACATGGACCCCCATTCTGTACCCTCTTTTAGACCCTCCTATCTAGACCCCCTTTCTGGACCTCTGAACCTTGATCCCTAACTGTGAACCTGAATCGTAACCCTCAGTGCATAAATTCTGTAATAATCCTTAATACACTATGAGCTTGAGATTTCTATTGACTGACAGTTGGCATTGGGTATAGAAACTCAAGAATGAGCCACTGGTCTAATTAACAATTAGACTTGTAGCCCTTGTGGGCTACGGGTCAATAGCCCATGAGGCGAAGCCGAATGGGCTATTGACCTGTGGCCCTTGAGGGCGAAGGGTCCAATTGTTTTAGTATCACCCAACTAGTCGGACAGAAAAGGTAATAATAAAGTTAGCAAATGCAAGGTGAAGAAATATTTATTTGGGAATAAAACGAAAGAAAGCGTCACGCTCGATAGCGCCAATTTCACTACTAGATGACTATTACTAATAGTCCCCTAGTAGCGTAGCCAATCAAAATGCAGGATTTGCATTAGTCCACTAGTTGGGTGATACTAATACTGTTTATTCTAGATTGAACTACATACCTGTCATTAAAAGTACAAAGACTAACACAGTAAACAGGGGTCATCTGATCCTCTTCATAAGCAGGTTTGAATGACGCATCTTCAGAGACTTCACTGTTATTGTAACAGCCGATGTACCATGGAACTAAGAAGTAAACAAATGAGGATCACTGGTCGAATGATTGAATCTTCACCAACAGACACTACCTGCAGGCAGCTTGTAAACTGACACTTTTTCTTGGTCCTATACCCATAAAAATGCTGCACTTGAAGCCTTCCAAATCCATCAGTAGACACCCCTCCTTAGCAGACCTCTTTTCTAATCTGGGAAGAGAACTATTTATGGCTTCCCAAACCCCCAAAATAATGTTGAAATGTTGTAGCAATGTTGGCTTGATAAAACCTGGCACTGTGTTGGGAGTAATTAGGAGGAAGAAGGGAAGACAAGACTATGTTTCAGTAAAAAAAGACATTTTTTCCCATATTTTTCATGAACATTGTAGAACTGTATTAAAGATGATTTCCAGTCCGTATTGCACAGTCTTAGCACCTTAATGTTTATAAACATTGCAAGGCTCACGCGATGGAATGTGAATTGATGATATTCGTTACAAACCACATACCTTATCTTTGAGACCAAATTCTTTTTCCAACAGCTCCATTGATTTTTGCAGCGGCGAAGTTGTTTCATCAAGTGATATCAGAAAGAACGAAGCAAAAACTTGGACTGCTTCACATCCAAAATGGAGGTTGTTTTGAAACTTTGAATTTAGGCCCAGTTCAGATGTCGTGCTTTTGCCGTGCCGAACTAAATTCAGGAATTAAGTTTGACAAAAACATGGCAGAAGCATGGTGTCTGAATCAAACTTTTGAATTAAGTTCGGCAAGCAATTAAGTTCGACAAGCTCTGCCGTGCTACACAACTCTGACACGGCAGTGATTCAAACATCATGTTTCTGCTGCGCAAAGTAAAATTCATAAATTATATTAATGTATTTTGGTGAGATTGTGTTCCCATGGGGAGTTAGGAGAAGAATTGTTACAAGGCGTCAGTATACCCAGAATTTGGTTCGACTCTTGCATGACATCTGAATCAGAGTTGTTTTCCAGCCGTGCTACAGTCGAACCTAACTGCAATTTAGTTTGGCACAACAGAAGCACGACGTCTGAACTGGGCCTTACTTCTCGTAAGTAGTTGCAAAATGTTTACATTTTGTGATGTTTTACGTGAAACAAGCCAAAAAACGCAAACAAACTCTCAAGAGTGCGCAGTACAGACTAGAAATCGTCTTTGAAAACTCCTGCCCAATTTAAGAGGTTTAAAACTCTTTCCCAGCCACAGCACCAATTTTGGTTACTCCAGTAACCAAAGATTGGCAGGAAATGGCAGGGGCCCATCACAAACTCCTCTGTCGAGGTTTGACTAGGACAGAATCCAACCAGTAAATTAAATTTACTAGTTGGCTTGTAAACAACAACAAGGAAAGGGTAACTTCCCCAAAGAAACTGCATGTACCCTTTACCAAAAGCCATTATTCTTCATAATGACAAAGTGACTGCCTGGCTGGCAACAAATTTTCTGCATTTCTCGTATTATTTTAGGGAGTTTTTACATAGGGTTTACCTCATAACTTCCTTTTCGAGACGCCTTTTCTTTTTTTATCTTTTGTTTTTATATGTATACTCTTGTAACTTTGCGTCTTGAATAAAGAATGTATGTATGTATATTTTAAAAAAAGACTGTCACAGAGTTGTGTGGATGATAAACGACTATCCGCTTGTACCCTTATATTGCTATTTGGACTACAATGCGGCATGCTAACATAAAGAGTTTATGAAATTATACCGTCACTTTCCTACGTCAATGGTTCCCACATATGCACACTTACACTTACAACGCATTGAAGAGAACGTGTTTACGAAGCCAAGAAAGTATTTGATTTGAAAGCAAAGCTCTCTAGCCTTCGATCATTTATTTTTTAAATTGATTGCTAGTTTGTCCTAATGTTTTCTTTCCAATTCAGGCCAAGCAGAGGCAATACAACCTTCAAAATGATCAGTTAAATTATTTAAATTTAAGCTTTGGTCCACGGGAATCCAATATTTCACGTTCACGAGTGACTTTGAATGCGCTACAGTATATGTTCAATAAATATTTTTCTAATCATTGCTACAAATCAAAGACTACTTTAAAAAGAACTTAATTATTTTATGTTTTCGCTGAAACGTGATGGATAAAGGCAAAAAGGTCCTTCAATTTATTTACTTTGGTATAAAAAGACGACCTTGGACCGTATTGAATTTCAGATGAAGGTGATGCGTTTTACACGCAGAACAGAACTGATAAATGATTTAGCCAACGATCAAAAGGGTAAAGTATGGAAATAACTTGGAAGGGATGCAAGTAAATGAGCAATTAGCTACGACACACTCCAAAGCGACGGGAATAAAAGCGACGATTCTTCGCTTTGAATACACGCATTGGAGCGTGTTTAAAAACTACCATGCCACAATTCACATTCCGATCAATCGTAGCTTTTTGTCTTCAGGCATTAAAATGATCTACGATTCCACTTTGTTAAAAATGACCCCAGCGGGATGAACTCTACAGAAAGGAAAAACTTTAGTTCTATTGAATCTAGAAATCCGTGAAGAATGGAAGAGTCCCTTCTCGAACAATCTTCACGCGCGAATCAGTGGACTGCGACTCAAAGCTTTCAAAAGATTTGGCCCCATGACAAATTAATGTAGTCAATAGAACTCAACATGCCGTGAAGAAGGCACAAAAACAAAAATTAAAATTCGACCTCCATTAGCGTAACGAGGCACTAACGTACACTGAAGATTCAAGTCAATAAACTAAGCTCACTTCAAAATTCGGATACCAAACAAGCTTACTGCGTAAGAATTTAACTCACCTTCATGATACCCCGAAGATGTTCTTGTTGTCCGAAGGAGACACAAAAGTAAAATGAATCCAAAGGCTAAGTGTAACCCCTTAGCCATTATCAAGTTGTCTCGATGGCGATCGGCCGCATTTTCTCGCTTCTTCAACGACAAAACAGAGACACTTTTCTGTGACTAAATCGTTTGCCCATATTGAGATTCTTCGTTCTAACAAGCTCCAGTGTCAAGTGGGTGGTTACTAGTCCCCGAAGAGAGAGTCACGGTCAAGAATCTGTTGCCCATATGCGCCCACCGTTTGTGCGTTACAAACCAGAAAATTGCCAAGAATTTTCCTGAAGCTCTGCAGAACTTGCAGCAAATCTTTAAAAATAGCAGTCCTGCCGATTTCTTTACGAAAAAACTGTATTAAAAAAAATTCCGTCAGTGGCACCTCCCGTATAAGCGGAAGAGAACAACTATTTCAATTTCCGATTTAAAAAGACCTCTCGTGCGCGGCTTGGATCGTATAAAATTTGAACAATCAAAGCCTTCCTGACAATCACCTAAAGGTAAGCGAAACAGCAGTCAGAGTTTGCTTTTGTTATCGAAGGCCACCGAGAACGTTTACTAGGACATTCTGCGAGATATTTGAGATAACCTAAAAGATAAGATAATCTTATAAGATCTTAAAACACACATATTTTGACGCCTTTTGAACCTTAGGGGCAAAGTTTTGCTAAGCTTTCGATTTAATACAGTTCACGGAAGTTTCGGCTGGAAAGCAAATGGGTAGGTTTTCCCCTGGGAATTTGAAAATTGTGAAAATTGATTGTTTTTTTTGTTGTTGTTGTTGTTGTTGTTTTGTTTTGTTTTGTTTTGTTTTTTCGTCCAATTTTAAGGTGGAGGTATAACAGAGAGACAATCAATGTGTTGTTTTTTTTATTATTTTGCTTTGATTCTAACTAATCTATGAACAACAGACTTGCGCCATAAAGTCGTCAGTTTACACTATACTAGGTATTTTAAATACAATTTATTGGTAAAGTAAATGAAAATAGTAAAAAGTTAATATAGAGCCGTAAGGAAATAAAATTTGTATGTGAGCGGTGACCAAAATAGCAAGAGCTTTCTGGTTGGCCACCGCCATGGTCAAGGAAATGGCAGCAAAAAAAAATTTAGTTCAGCTAAGGTACATATTGATCTACATACCCTACATGACATACATAGTCTACACTACATTCACACTAATGTGATAACAAAAACAAACATGCTACCGGCAAAGCTTCGTTTTTCCTTTATTACTTAAACTTTGAAGCCTCAGTGAGCGCACATGTCCTAATTAGCACGCGAAAACATAAAGTGAAGGATGATTTTGGCAGTTGTGGTCAATGGACGCCATCAGAGAAATCACCTCTTACAAGGATTTGTGTATTTGTCTGCATATCACAACTGGGGTGCTATTTTAAAAATGTTGACATGACCAATTACGAAGGACGACCGAAGTTTCCAGGAAACGATCTGGTTTGCAAAAAACTTTTAGCTAAGACTACTTTAGACGACCAGTTGGAATTATCTGTCCGTTGATTTAGCGAGTCTATAAAATATATATTGCAATGTTATGCCATACCAGGAGCCAGTGGGTTCCTGGCCATACTAATGTTAAGCGTATTGGATAGGAGTACATCTATGTAATATTTATATAACGCTGGGTACCAGATTCGTACCCATTCGTTGTGTACAGGTACAAAAGGTACGACTGGATTTTTTTAAAGAGCGATATGAATCGAGTGGAGCGCGCGGAGAGTTATGGAAAGAGGCGGGAAAAAGTAGCGACGTCGCTGTTTTTGTTTCGACGTACCTTTTCCACGACACCCGTGCTCCTCAAGCCACTCTAGGATCCAGTCTTCTCTTTCCCAAAACACGTAAATAGCGACTGGGTGTGAGTCTGGCTGGGTACCATTTCAGATACGTAACAACGCTGCCAAGCAAGAAATTCTATTTGAACACTGTCAGGGGTTATTTAATTAGTAAGAAATATATAACGTGGCGAACAAGGACAATGATTCGTGGCATGGCGTCATTCTATTCTTGGCTTGCACTTGAAGGAACATGATTTGGTGGCTAGATATTTCGACTTTTAATGCATAGCATATATTTATTTAGTACAGATTCAGTCCACTAAGTTACGAACAGATAATAAATTATTTAAATTAAAATTAATCGCTACTGTGAAGAAAAGTTATGGAGGAGGAGACAACAAAAGGCGCTGATGCACCATACTAAGGATGCCCCTCTAGTTAAACTGAGTGAAGACGCGGTGGCCTCATGGCTAGTGCGCTCACCTCCAGACCAAGCGGTCCGCGTTAATTCGAGCGCTGGCCAGGGACATTGTGCTGTGTTCTTGGGCAAGACACTTAACTTTCACAGCGCCTTCCTCCACCCAGGTGTACAAATGGGTACCGGCGAATTTAATGCTGGGGGTAACCCTACGCTGGACTAGCATCCCATCCAGGGGTAGTTGAAATACTCCTAGTTGCTTGATGCTCCTGAAACCGGAGATAAGCGCCGTACTGAAGGGTCACGTAGCTGGTATGCAGACTTAACCTTACCTTTAGAAAGGGTTTGAACTCCTAGTTGTAAAATCAGTAAGCGAATTATTTCCGGGAGAGCCTATGAGAGAACGTCAAGCTGATGCCAGAGGGAAAGAGGGGGGTTAATTGACTGGAGGGGTATTTTGACAGTTTTTATTATTATTTTTTTTTAGTGAGCAATCTATACGTGGTCTTTTGTCCTGGTGACGCCTGTCACCAGGACAAAAGTACTGACATCAGACTAGTAAAATCACTACCAAGCCTCGGTCTGAAAATGGAAATTATAAATTTTATCGTGAACAAATTCTCAAAGCAGCAGAGATGAAAAGAATACCCACGTGAAAACGACACGAAGGTAAACCAGAAGTTTGAGAACCAGAACTTTGGAAAATTGCGCGCAAACGAGGCTTGGTGGTAAATTTTGAGC
The DNA here is from genome assembly GCF_964199315.1 of Orbicella franksi. Classification (NCBI taxonomy): domain Eukaryota; kingdom Metazoa; phylum Cnidaria; class Anthozoa; order Scleractinia; family Merulinidae; genus Orbicella; species Orbicella franksi. Next base: position 28,892,960 of record NC_138149.1, on the reverse strand, counting down.
AATTGACATAATCTCGTATATTAAAGGCCTGGTTACTACTACGACATAAGCTAAATCATCGGTAGCGAGTTTCCATACCTCTTCGATATAGTAAAAGAAAATCATATGGCGGAATTATGCTAATGCTCTGAGTGGTGCGCTCTCACTTGACATAAGCATCAGCGCAAGTTCTGCTTGCGTACTTTTGTTTGCTTTTGCTTGTGTTGCGTTTGTCCTCTCTACCGTGTGCTTGGGCTTATGCTTGTGTTGTGAACTTCCTCACAGCCGTTATGTTTTGTAACATGCTCGGCTTATGTCCTGGTGAAAACCAGGCTTATTAACGTCTATTGATCGACTCACAAGGATCATTAGCTAAAATTATGCCGGAGGCAAAGTTCGACAGGTTAACTTGACAACTCATTTCTCTACCCCATAGTCTTTGATCCCCTGACCAACGGAAAGGCTTGCAAGGCTGATGATCAGCTCTGGACCAGGTTGTTCAAGAGTAGTGAATAACGCTTTCCACCGGATTAATCTTTAGCTACAGATAGCATAGTTTGTTTTGTCGATATGTATCCACTGGATACCGATTTCTCCGATGGATAGTGTTATCCACTCTAGTTGAACAACTGCATCCTGGGCATTGGTTTTCCATCAATCCTATCGTTGTCTCTGGGGCCTACGCTAGTCACGTGATTTGACAAAGGAGGAACGAAGGGTTCTGCCATGGTGACGAGAATGACCGCAACTTTTACTACACAAGGCCATCAATAAACATTGTTGCTACGTTTCGAGTTTTTCATGAGTCTGATCTTCCACCAGCAAACAATGAAATGTCACTCGCGCTTTGCTTTAAAATGAATTTAGGATCTTACCAGCAAACTAAGCTATAAGTTTAAGTTTAAGTTTAAGCTTAAGTTTAAGTTCAAGTTTAATAATACTTTGTCATGCTAGTACAAGTAAATAAATCACAGAAATTACAAAAAGTATGTGACTGGAGAATAATTGGGGGAAACTAAATTCCCGTACAAAGAATATTCTCCGATATTAAACATTCTAAAACAATTAAGAAGTAAAATTTAAAATTTAAATACGGCCCAAAGCTAACCTAATTAAATTGCATACATGTCACTCACGAGTTACACCTGATTTAAAATTGACACAAATGATCTAATAGATAGGTTTTAAAACTGCTTAATGAAGATGCATGCTATGCCTTGGACGAGAGTTTGTCAGCGGCAAACTCTTATCGACGACGAACGACTGTTGCCTGACGATATGCTTCTCAAGTTCTTCTCACTAGCTCGTGTATTAAAGTATAAGAAATACTCAGCTATTTCCCGGGGGGACTGTACAACGTTTTATAAGGGGAGGCTCCGCCCCGAGGTCCAACTTTTTAACCTTTTGTAAACCATTTTGACGGAAAAGGTTTCCCTTCCGTGTACCTTTAGTTGAAAAAGGTACTTAGGTAGGGTTTAAAGGTTTAAAGGCTTACATTATACAGCCATGCCTAAAGTACGTCAGTTCAAAGTATTTCAGTTCATTAAAGCCGCTTTTAAGTAAATAAATGACAGATTTCCCCTCCCTTGCTTTTATACCTCAACTTGTGAAATCCCTACCCTTTTATATACCTGAAGCCTGCAAAAAGTACCCCTTTCGGGCGGAGCCTCTCTATACAGGCCAATATAGGGAGTACCCCGGGAGCTATTTATCAACTTGAAGTTAATAAAATTAAGGTAAATTAAGTTGTCTCTTTTGCTTGCCTACTAAGTCTAACATAATACCTTAAAATACTGAGAACCTATAGGGCTGAGAAAAGTGAATAATTCACAATTATTGAACGAGGTTGTGGAAAATATCGGGATTTGTCAGTGGCGAGCAGATCAATTATTTCCCGTAGCTGAAGGCTGAGGCAAATAATTGGTCTGCGAGACAATGATAAATCACGATACATAAACAGTAGCCTCCACTTGGCGCGAGTTGTGCCGTATTTTGAAGGGGTCGTCAAAATACAAACAACGAGTAAATATATACAGCGATACTACACACCAAAACATCTAATAGGAGATTTATTATCCATCTGGGTGAGTGTAACAGTTTTGCGTTAGCGCGTCGACCTGTCCGGCAAACAGGTTTTCTACTGTACAAATAACTGTACAATATCGCTGTATGTTTGTACTGTTATTTGGACGGGATTCGCTGCAGTTGGATAATAAATACGGATATTTTGTGCCACGGACATAATCTGTCCCTGGAAGCGAACAGTTTTCCGAGAGCGTAGCTCGAGAAAAGCTGTGAGGGCTGAGGAACAGATAATGTCCAAGGACAAATATCTGAACATATTTTCGCGCCAAATGGAGGCTATCATGTTTATTATCCCACAAACATTTTTCGCAGCACGCGCATTGAAAATTGGGGAATATTACACGGATATTGCGCAGTTTTAGCTTGGGAATATTCAATCACGTGACGTATTTAGACCAATCACACGAGAGCGAAATTATTCGATGGATCATGACTGATAACCGAGTTCAATAATTGTTTTATCATTCGATCATCAAGTTTGTTTTCATTTAAATTACTCTCTGACAGCTCAGGGAAGCTATCTGCCATTTTTCCAATCTCGTTCCCAGAGTCTTCTTTCCCCTTGACCAGCGGTCGGAAAACGAGAACTCTGGGAGCAACCATTTCAGGCATGCGCCATAGATGCAGACAACGCAGTGAAACCGGATGGGCAGAATCATGCAGACAAGGCAGTGAAACCGGTTGGGCAGAATCATGTAGACAGCGCAGTGAAACCGGATGGGCAGAATCACCAGAATTCGGTTATTTCAAAATGGTTGCTCCCAGAGCTATCGTTTTCCGACCGCTGGTCAAGGGGAACGAAGACACTGGGAACGAGATTGCCATTTTTCACCAAAGGGCATGGTTACAATTACGCATGAGCAGAATGTTATTTGCAGCAAATCATATTTAGACGGTATTACGCATGAGCAGAGCATTATTTGTAGGCGCATAAAAGGCTGACTCAGGGCTAACTCGGATGTTTGTAAAAAACTGACGGTCGCGGTAAAGCGCTCATGTTGTTTTCAATGTCCCTTAGGTAATTAAGAAACTTTATTATATGGCTAGCTCCGTGAGCGGGCAAGATGAATCAAATCCTGCGCTGTGATTGGCTACCCGAGCGGGCAAGATGGAGCTCAGATGGAGCTATCTTGCCCGCTCGGGACTACCCGCCGTGTCCGGCAAGAAAAATTTCCCCGAAAGCCTTATAATAAATCCTTTATTGACCAAGCTTGTTCGGTCAAGATGGCTGGATATCCGGATGGCCTCGTTCTTTTTTTGCGAGTTTATGGACCTCGGGAATAGGGTTTTCTATAGAGTTGTTTTATGGACCTCGTTCTATGGACCTCGTTCTTTTTTTGCGAGTTTATGGACCGAGACGGAGTCGAGGTCCATAAACTCGCAAAAAAAGAACTTGACCAATATCCAGCCATCTTGACCTCACGTTTGGTCAATAACCCATATTTATTTACGTGTCAAATACTTCATGCTTACCAGAAAAGTCGATTGAGTGGGCCTTCCTTGCATGGTTTAAAACTGAAGTACAAGGAGCGATTCAATTCTTCGTTTGCACTGTGGCACGCAATAAAAATGTAATTCGAAAACCATTCAGTGGATAAAGCCAAGAAATTGTGATGTTACAGGAGATAAAAAAGAAGACAATTCTCCAAGTTTTAGGTCTGCGCGTTTTCCCAAACTTCAGATATTCGTCGAAATGTTTTGCAAAAATTTACAAAGTCCAGTATGGAGCCGCCAGGTTGGTGTACCTCAGTTGTACACCAACATGGCGTCCGGAAAATAGTGTAAACCTCTGAAACTTACTTTGGTTATTTAGGCGACTGATTATCTAAACTGAACAAGCAAACATTTAAATAAGCTCTTTTCCTAACACTTTAACTTCTAAAAGGCTAAAAATCACGAGATAAGCATATATTTTTCGACAACGTGATCGTAGCTTAGTTTTATACCAGGCACCGCCATCACTCTGAAATTCAAAACGCGTTTGTTCCTAGACGAAGCAAACTATTGAGCTGAACTGTTGTAAACAGATATAAATTTACCGCCTCTTATGTCTGATGAGGATAAAATCATTTGGTGGCTCTTTAGTTGTCACGTGCAAAAGAAGAATAAAACCATTGCCTTCTTCCAAGCCTGCTTAGCAAGCGTTCTCGTGCGTAAGAGCTTTTCCGCATTCTGATCTGGCGGCGGGTAAATTGGAGCGGGAGCAAAAATTCGACGAAGCAGGGGGTGGTTTTGCTCTCGCTCCGAATTTACCCGCGGCCAGAATGCGGAAAAGCTTTTTGTGCGGGAACGCTCGCTACGCCGGGCTACCTTCTTCCAAAATAAATTACGAAAATCTCAGTGATTCTCTATTCCTTCTCCTTCTCTCTGTCTCTCTTTCTCCTGACCAATTTGGCCATTTTAGTATCATGTTCCAAAAAAAAGCGTATAATCCTCAAATCAGAAACCCAAAAACCGCACGCACCTCAAATATGCCGCGAGTGTGATCAGTTATGCGTACCCAATTAGGCTCATCATTTTTTTTCTTGAGTAACCTCGTTTGACACTGTAATTAATAGTGCTCTTGGCTCACGACGAGCTCAAAGAGATCTGACTGCAATAACTTACATAGAAATCTCGATAAATATTTGTTTGCATATATCCGACAAATAATTAGATCTTACTGGTAATTGCATTCAAATTCCTTCCCTGAACTTGAAATAAACTATAGCACGAATTTAACTACTTCTCTATTTATATGACTTGAGATCATATCAAGTACAAAACAAAGTGAAACCACTCGAAATAGCACGAAACGGAAACACAAATCGCTTGAAACTCAACGACTTACACAACTTAATCTTGACGGAATTTCGAATTCCTATAGCTACAGAAAACATATCTGCACGTTCTCGTGAAATCAAATATTGCCCCACAGGGTTTACATGCTTTGCTTGCAATAATCATCTTGAATAAAATATTTCAAACTTTTTTTCAATTACTCGGCTTAAAATACCGGAAATGTGTTAGTTGAATTAAAATAAGTACTTACTTTCGACCGAAGCTTAAGGTTGTCACGTCCTTTGGAAATGAACCAAGGACGACAAATAGTCTTTAATTACGCCCACTTTACAATACTCATCTTTGAGATGAGACTTTTTTCTGTCGGAAAAGAAGGCAAAATAAACAAATAATTAAAACGAGGATTTGAAGTTTATTCTGATTTCCTCACGATCACACTGCCGACGCTATCAAGGCTTTAGCTCAACAGTCTGATGACAAATTTTCAATCTACGAAAGCGTCTCACCTAATAATCAGTGTAATATAAATCTACTAGTGTTCTATCACGAATAGCGTTCTCTTTTTGACTACCCTATTCCCTATTTATATTAAACTATTAGATATAGTCTGTAAGCAAGTTCTTATGCCTTGCGGAAGGAACAAAGTCGATGAGCAAAGTTGCGAGAGATCCTGGTACGCGTTCGCCAACGGCTCTGCTCGTGCCCCCAACTATAAGAGCCTAATCGACGGGTAAGAATTAGATTATGAGCTTTTTCTATCGCGTGATATAATTGAAGAGGGGGGTAGCCCGAGTCAACTTTTTCGCATAGAAATCGAGAACGAATAATCTAATTGCTTGTCACCATTTTGATCATGATTTTGGAAATCTCAAAAACATACATCGATCGTTGGACGCTGAACAATAATGGTTTTATTTTGTAGAGCAGTACTCAACAAATGATTAGAACTCATTAGGAAGTGAGGATGGCTGACGATGGCTTGGATGGAAACGGATTGTGATATGGAGTTTTGAAAAAGCGTCAGGATGTCAGTTTTTTTAAAGCTTCAAGTTTGGCTCGAAAATCGTTGAAATTTTGCAAAAATGTTGCTGCAGTGTGGACTTTCTCCAAAAAAATGCTTTAAATCATTTACTTAGAGCTAACTAAGTTCTTACTACATAAACTGTTTAGGGACTTTTTCGTGAATTTATAACAGTTTTATGCAAATATATCGTGACAGTGTCCCTTTAACTCAATCCTCTTCACAGACACTTCGAAAAAACCAAGAAGCGACGGCCAGTTTGTTAACAAGCGCACCCTGCTACGCTACTCACTATCTACAAAACAATTAGATTATGAGCTCGAGATTTCTATCGCGTGATAGTTGACGAGGGCGCAACCCGAGTCAACTATCACGCATAGAAATCGAGAGCGCATAATCTAATTCTTTTAGTACAAATTTACTAGCCATTCAAAACTTTATCTAAATCCTCTTCACAGACACTTCGAAAACGCCAAGAAGCAGCCGTCATTTTGTTGGCACACTGCTACGCTACTCATTATCTATCACAGAATAGGTAGTGACTGTAGCGTAGCCAATCAGAGAACGGAATTCGTGATAGAACGCTAGCAGATTTGTACTGAAACAGAATAGATGGTGAGGAGTGTAGCCAACCAGAGAACGGTATTCGTGATGGAGCGCTATTTATATTAATCTGTTATAAATAGTGAATAGCCTTAGCAGTGTGCGGTTGTTAACAAAACGGCGGCCGCCTCTTTAGGTTTTCGATTCGAAGTGTCTGTGAAAAGGATTTAGATAATGTTTTGAACGACTAAAAGATTTATGCCAGAACAATTCGATTATTCGCTGTTGATTTCTATGCGTGATAGTCGACTCATGCAGCGCCCTCGTCAACTATCACGCGATAGAAATCTCAAGCTCATAATCGAGTTGTTAAATGCATCCATCATATCAAACAGTACCGCATGATAGCACTGCTAAACAGCTTTCATTTATAAATAGTCACATACTAAGGCTTCAAAGTTCAAACCAATTAGCAACTTGTACATATAACATTTTAGCACCAAACGAAAGTACCGCTCATTCTTGACACGGTCACATTCCAGTGTTTTATCCTCAGACTTCAAAGTATAAACCACCTTGTGCAAAACCCCATGAAATTAAAGTACGGCACATTGCCTTTCGTCTGATTGATCAGTAACTGTACTGTAGAAAGTACCGTATCATGTGTCTAGCAGTACAAAATTTGATCCTAATTCACGAGTCTGCCGCCTTTAATCAAACAGTGTTTCATGCCAAACAGTAAATAATAGCTCAATAGAAACAAAAATTAATAGCCGCCATTTGAAGAGGGCGCAAATTAAGCAACAAACTTGGCCCGAACCTTTATAAACTCACGCCTGTTTCCGGAGGTCCTGTTTATAGGCAATGATCCATCCAGCCCGGTTATAATGCAATTAATTATATAATCGTAACCTTAATTTGACGGAAATGGAGGCTTCGTCCGTATTTCTTTTAGTGACCGCATCCCTTTTTCACTTATTTAATTAGCTCTGAACTCTTTCCAAGATGGCTATTTATACACAGCACGCGCGGTTTGAGTAGTTTAATTTAAGAACCCCCCTCTCTTTCCGCCGGCTTAAGCCCCTAACCTACAGAATGTTTTGCGGCATGATCTCCTTTGGGTCATGTTTACACGTTTCCGTTAGTATAAATAGAGTATTTACTTAAAAGATGATGACGTATTTGTCACAAATCAGAACATGAGGAGGTGTGTTTCGGGTCAATTCCTTACTCATGTAATTTTGTTCGTTGAAGGGGAGGGGCACCTAAATTCGGTTAACCAAGTCTACTCGCCCGGAAACCCACAAGAGCGCTAATGGGCGGGTAGGTAAATAGCATTTTGCACACTTTCGTTACGTAATATCATGAAAAGCACGTTTTGCTTTGATTTGTAACCAAGTATCAAGGTGCTCACTTCCACATAACATAGAGGCTGTTCATTAAAACAACTTTTTAAAACATTAAAATGATGAAGATGACTATTATCAGTTTAGCAAACGTCTGCGCACGGGCTACGATTTGATCACGGTAATGTGAGGATCAATTTCAATTTCCCTCATGCAAAGAAAGAAATCCAGGGTCAACCAAACTAAAGTATAAAACTGCCGCTTTACAGCGATGGATCAACTTGGCGGAAACCTGTTTTCTAGCGTTGTGGGTCTGGCGGAAAACCGCAACAGTTTGCGTTTTTGTGGATAGTTCGTGGTTATATTGAGTACCATAGGGGACAACAAGGCGTTAAATTTGATTAACCTCTTCCAGGCGTTCAGTTAGTTGGGGCGCACTGAACGCCTGGAGGAGGCTAAATCTGGGTAGAACAACTTAACAAGGTGACAAGACCACTATCATGGTTGACAGATAATAACGGGAGCATTTCCTTCGCATTGATCTCAGTCAAGCGCTTATCCTTGGGCGTTTTACTAGCTTACGTAAGCTAACATGAATCAGTAGAAGCGTTCATCTGGAGCAATATTCGCTCAGACATTGTAATGAAAATATTCCATAATTCAGTATAGTCCTCGTCGAAGACGAGGTAGAATGTTTATGGTTCAATTCATCGCGACTGCTCAAATTGAAAACAAAGCTGAGGTGATCATTTTCCACAGCATTTCTCTTTGCATAACTAAAGAAATATTCCCTACTCTATATGGGTACGATCAACTCCACCTTTCAGTTTGATAGTCTAAAAATAAGAACGATTATTTGGTTGATAAACACAGAGATCGAAGGATTTTGATCTGCCAAGCCGCAAACTGAACTTCATCAGAGTAAGATACTTCATCGTTTCGCACATGCAGCCAAACTGTCAACAGAATGAGACAAATTGTAAATCAAATTTGTTAGGAATTCATTTTATCAGATACAATGTTGGAAGTTTGTCAGTTTTCAGTGAGCATGTTGGGGAAGTTTTCGGGTTAAATTTTGGGCTCATTGTAACTTGTCCCAAATTTGGCTTTTTGTCATCTAAACCCTCTCCCGGTGGGTCCGGAAAATTGGCTAATAACAGGTTTAATTTTCGACACTGGAGGAAACCCGTGGGGCGAGACAGTAATTTTTTAAGATTTCCGCACTACAGTTTTCCCAACCCATCCAATTCTTATCCAAGTTGGATTTCAGCCTGAGCTCCGTCAAATAAAGTAAAATATTCATCCCTTCTATTGTACAGGTATCAGACGTTTAGTGATCTAAGCAAGTTTTCTGCCGTCACCGATTTGGAACACATGCCAAGTACGCGAAGGTTTCTGGTCTTGTACGAAAGCGCGCGCGATGGACGCGCGAAAGAGTGGGACTTGTACAACGACTACTACGGGGAGTATATGGGGCTAAACCGCGCTATTTGAAGTATTTGTGCTTCATACAGTCTCATACAACCTATTCACAAGCAAGTTGAGCCACTTTGTTCGAAAAATATTCTGTAGTAATGTTTGGAAACTATCCATGCTCGTTGAAAGATTGGAACAGACGAATCTTTTCAGTGTTGAGGTCTTTTCTTTTAAAGCTCAGAATTAAAACAGATAGATAGCTTCATACCTTTCTTTACAGGCCTGCAAACTTCAAGATCAAAAGTCATCAAAACTACCTAGTTTCTCAAAGCAGCACTAAGCTGTTTTGTAAGGGTGCGGTGCATTAAAAATAAAAGAAATATGACATGACAATAAATCAAACTAAACATTTATTATTTAATATATTTACACTGTTTACACTGGCTTACATTTTATTTTATCGCTCCGAGATATATACACTTCGAACAGTAGCACGAACCCAACATGGAATATCAAGCGAGAGGCGAAAAGAAAACGAGAGATCGAAGGAAGGAAACTCGCGACGCCATTTTCTCTTCTTACGTTCAGTTCTCGCTTTGTCAGTTGGCGACTCTTCGTAGTGTTCTTTATGTGAACTTCACTTACTTTACTAGTAGCATCGATTGTGTCGTTTCAAAAAAAAAAAGACGTATTACCAAGTATCTCCAAATGGAAGACAGATATTTTGTTCTAGATCATTCTCTGGTACAGCAGTAATATCTAAAACATAGGCTTATAAAGCTCAGAGATCGAGGCGAGGATTTGTACCAAAAGAGGTTCTGAAACTACACGGGTGTGGCAATTTGTTTACGATAAGTAACACGAAAATTATGCGCCATTTTCGTGTATAATGGCCGTCGGACAGATTGTATTTCAATACCACCGGCAAACACGCCCAAACCGATAAAGGCGACCGCCGTTTTGGGGAAATATCTAAGCGGCTCTGAATAATGGAGCCCGACGACAAAAAATAATTCCTGATATTTACACGGTTCCTTAGGTTATCAATATTTGGCGCCAGTTGAGACGTTCAAAGCTATTCTTTTTCTTGGTTGTCTGGCGCACAAGTGGTTTAAAGTACACTACAGTTGAACTCGTCTGGTAGCAAGTGACCTATCTCACGACCGAAAAAACGCGGTATCTGTGATATCCACTACCCTGTTTAACCTATTCAACCGGTATCTTACATATACAGCACTTCTCCAGTATTGCTTCACTTGTTTTCAATTATGTGACAAATTGCGCGTTTTGAATAGCTGAGCAATATTTTTTTTTCGGCCATAAAAAGCCTCGTTACATTTAAACAGCGACAAAAATAAAAAAAATAAAAAAAAATAAAACACCCTCTCCAAATACCCCGCCTTTTTCATTCCTACAACTAATCACCCAAATATTTATCTCTTCATGCTCCAAAAAGCTCAATATATAAATCACTGCAGATTTCAAAACGAATATCGGCGCTATTCCAAAGGTACATTGAACAGCATTCCACGCGAGCCAGAAAAGCGCCATTCCATACCATGGAATTACTAACCTCTGACTGAACTGTCCGTAAGCTTACAAGTTGAATCTTTCCGCATTGGCAGCTCATTTTCTTGGCTACTGGAAGGCCTTTCCGCTTGCAAGTTAACAAAGTCGTGGCATTTTACAAAAGGTTCGTTTTTGACTGATAAAACTTCTACCCGGGTTAGCTGAAATTTAGCTCTTTGTCTAAATATATACTTAACTTTACTACCTACAAACTTTCCTTGTGTTCAAGATTTAACGTTGCTAAATGTCTCTGCTCTACTTTTCCGTAATAAATCATTTAAAACGTAAACTCTTTCTACTTTATACATTAAAAATTATAGTGTTACTGAACGAGACACTAAAAATAATGCGCTATTTCGCTTGATCAATTCAGGACTCCATTCTCGATATCAGCCCGCCGAGGCAAAATATTTTCAACAAGGAAAACAAAAATCATATCTGCTCTAAGTTCAACGTACGAGTGACGCATTTAATGCAAATTACCCTCTAAACGTACTCCAGCGAGAAATTTTAAAGTCAATTGTTTGTTCAAAAATAAGTAATAAATATGTAAAACAAAAATGTCCGATCTAAGTCCTGTGGTTTCTACTCTATTTGATTTCAGCTTGGACACCTGATACCGTATTTACAGCTATTTGAAGCAATCACGCTCAGTTTCGATCGAGATTTCTTGGATCCCACTGGACTCGTGTTAATAAACTGCAAGCACTTGCGGCCTTAGCTTCGGGCCATGTCTCATTGCAGCTTCTGCCATTCAGCGTCGTGTAAGTTGCGTTGAAATTGACCCCAGTCTCAAAGTGAGGAGTAGATTGAGAGCCAGAGGCTTGGAACCGTTTCTTAATCTCCTGTTAACAACAACAACAAAAAAACTGATATTAAACTTCATTCGACAGACATTTTACTTAAAACTGCCTCTGTCCAACCAGATGTTAGTGCGCAGAGAAGGATAATTTCTGTTGGTCTTTAAAAAAATAATGAAAGAATAATAATAATAAAAAACCATACAAAAATTAGAGTAATTTCAGTTTGTACTAATTTTCACTAATTCTTCCCTCTTGCAATCAATATATATGTACGAGGTTTGAAAAGGGAACCGCAAAGAACTCTACATCGAGAATATGACCGTTGTTCCGTTATTTTGATCCGGTCCGGCGAAGCCAACAGGAAAAGCACGACAATGCGTGGAACGTGCGGGCGGAACGTGCCATTCGAGCTGTGAGGAACTTATGAGTGTCCTCGCGCGAATCTCGTGTATTTTACACACTCGCCGTAAAACGCATCCCTAAAAGCAAATTTAACGATCAAGGCTAAAGTCATTACCTCGACAACGTCTGTCACACATTTTGTAGTCATTCCTTCTTTACTGTGCTTGACGAAAGCCTCTGTGAAGTCGCTCCGCCAAGAAGATTGGTTCCACGAGGTCGACGAAATGGCCACGAGATTCCGGTAAAGTGCGGGATGCCGTTCCATTCTGCTCTTAATTTTGTTGATCATAGCACCAGAATAACTGTAGTCGGCGACGATAAACAGACGCTTAGCCGAGCAGTTTTTCACGTCCTCTAAGAGCTCCCTAGGGGAGTAAAGTTCAGAGTCGTCTGTGAGCCCATTGCCGTTGTCCCAAAACAGGAGAGAGCCATCACTCTTGGAGGGACCGGTCAAGTAAAGCGTGGCCGTATCGACACACAGCGACGATCCACATAACTTCTTGATGTATTCTTTGGCCGTTATAGCGCTGTTCACTGCGTAAGACTTGTCTCTTTGATGAAGGGCAACTAATAACAGAAAAATGTAGTTCAGAAACTGGAATCTATATTTTTCATTCATAAAAGACATTTCAAGCCAAATAAAGAGAAAGAGAGCTATAAACCAGCCAATTTTTGGCAGAAGATACCTCTGGAACTGAAAAGATCTCACCGATTCTAGAGGGGAAAATTTTTAGGATTTAGCTCAAAATTTTCAAGGCCGTCTCAGCTTTTCTCAATCTCAATCTTTAATTTTACCTTTTAGGCATTGTTATACCTCCCTAAAGAAACTATTATTCCAGAGTTAATTCAATTAAGAACAAATTTTGTTGATTGGAATCAACGACAGCATATAAATTATTTGGTAAAAGATTTTGCGGGAGCTTGATTTCTGCCAGGAAATCGATAAAAATAACGTTTCCCGACCACGAAAAATGATCCGGCTTTTTACATCGGGGAAATAGGTTAATGGAAATTTCAGAGAAGAAATCTTACAGAGTTACGATTTTAAATGCACTGTAACCCTCTCTCCCAATTTGGTCGCTTTTGATATCTTTCATAGTTGTATTTCAAATGGAAGATATATGTGGAGGGTAAAAAAAGCCACAAAGATGGCTATAAATGTACTTAATGAAAGCTTTGATCAAAGGCCTCATGCAAATGCACTACAGAGGAACTGTATGACGCAGCGTGCTGGAATTTGCTAAGCTGAAATTTAAAAGCTGGTGTGTAAACAGTTGAAGAAAACGGTTGTCACCAAATCGGCAATGGCCGGCTGTAATCAAAGTCAAACTTTTCAATAAACGTTATCATCGGTACGTGCTCGCAGAGATCGGCGGTGACACACACGCTTAAATTTATTTAATTAAAACTCAGTGGAAAAAGTATGCGACCCGAGAGCAGAAGTAACTTGAATTCTAATCAGTGGAGATAATTAATGCTTTCGCCAAATACGTGAGGCGAATCTGCAACCCGGGCGTACGTGAAATACTCATTAACGAATAATCAGTCTTTCGGCTTGACGAATCACACGCCATTTTCTCTGATGACAAGATCTCGCCGAAATTAAAAAAAAAGTGGTTAGGACGTGAGCCTGGGATTAATGTTGCGGTATTTAAGTTGAATTTGTTTATTTTTGGGGTCAGAGAGAAAGCTTAAAATAACATAAAACCTTCTTTGTTGGCCAATGTCAAACAATCACAGTTTTTTTTGCGCCCAAAACGAAAGCAGGCGACCTAGAACACCTTACATAAACCGGCCAATCCGCGTGACATTATTCCTCGAAGTAAATTGGAAACTCCGTAAAACGGAATTGTCCAGAAACTTCCAAAGCATGCTCCACAAATTTAAAGGATTCTGTAAGCGCATCGTCCCATATGGAAAGCAACTTTAACAGATGGTTGCAAAATGCGCGGCTTCATTTGTATGGCGGCAAAGCGCAAAGAAAATTTTATTATTACCATGCACCACATGATTTTTGATTTTGCCTCAAAAAGAGAAAGGCTTGATCTCGCCCCTGCGCAACACACCAGAAGTTAGAGTTTTTAATTTCTGTTTTTCATTACGACATCGTATTTTTCATGAGCAGGTAATACCACTGTATTGTTTTCGGGACTTTATTAAAAACACCACCCGTTGCCTCATGTTTTGTTTTAAACCACGGTTTACAAGAACAAAAATGAAACCTTTTACGGTCTTTTCAGTCTTTTGTCTTCCTCGTCGAACGAATATCACATCGGTTATTAGACCTTGTCGAAGATTTAGTTCTCGGATAACGCCGTTCTTCCGAAAATATAGAGTTGTCTGAGGTCGAGAAGCCAAGGCCTAAGGAAGATTGATCAATTGACACAATGGGACCAGTTTAAGGCTTAATGAATTGATTGTAAGGATGTGTGAAGTTATTTAGTTTCGCAAGTTTTTCGCCGGTACGACAGAAACGTTTTAAACAGCCGTACTAGAGAAGCGAAACTGCGAAAAAGCTCGCAATTCATCGACAAGCAGAGAGCGGTAAAGATGAAAAACGCGAAGCTCGTCAAGTGTTTTTCTGGGTCAATTAAAAGCCACTTAAACCAAGTGTTTTCATATTCTAATAACCGAAATTGTTTTTGTGTTCGTCTGGTTATAATGCGAAGAAACCGCTCGTTGAGAAATGAATATTCGATCTTGAAAGGTATCGGTTTCAAACTTAATTACCACGCGCTCTGCTTCGTCTATTTATAATTTAACACATTAAAGGGTTTAAACCGAGCCGCTTAAAACAGCGACCTGCTGTGCCGAAACACAGTCGGCAAAACAGATCACCAGCGAACAGACGGCGAAATGGATAGATTTGCTTCACAAGTGAGGATGGAAAAGCCCTCTGACCAATCTTTGGCTGGCTGATCAAACAGTTTACTCAAGGATTAATAGCCCGAGAACCATGCGACGCTAGCATGATAGAGCGACTGAGAACTGACCCAGTTGAGCCGCAAATCTCATTAAGAATGGCCAAAAAGAATGATCTGCGATAATAAAGCGATTCAAGCTACGTTCATTAAATGGCTTTGAAAAAACATTTTTGCCGACTGCAAAATAAATTAGTAGCTTTCCCATGGCGAGGGGCACGCCGCTCGAATAATCCACTTGCGCGCAAAATAAAACGAACAAGTCTTCTCTGTATACTCACGTTCATCCTTTTGGCCCTGCCCAAAGAACGTGATGATATTCTCCTTCTTGTACCGCATAACTGAATGCAGCAATTTCCAAACATTGCGCAGGTTATTTCGGTAGCGCGGCCGACTTGTGAATGGATCCCAACCGCCTGAGATCAAGACTCCATAATCGCACATGTCGTAGGTACAGCGGTTTGGAGGTTCGGGGCGAGCTCCGTCATTCCCGAGCAAGCAGTGCGCGGAGTTGTCGCTGCAAGGTAGAGGGAAGTGCTCTTTTACGCCACAGCTTGCAAAGGACGTCATCTTAAGGCTATGCTGGCATTCAAGAAGCTGTGTTCGAGTGTCATCTTCTTTCGAATAAACAAGGGGAATGAAGTTGATTTCGCATTTGACTCGCATATGGAGCAAGTTTCTACAATGCCTCTTCTCTGCCCTCCGAATACATTCGTCACGTCCTAAAAAAAGATGAAACCATGAAAAACTCACTGTTATATTAATTTCACGAAAAGAAGTTATTTTTCCCACGTAGGGAGCCCGATATAACGATGCAATATTGGACTGCGTGTTTGTTAAGTCCGTTTTTAGGCTAATCAATGTTTAGTCTGGACTGTGACAAGATATTACTATAACTTTCAACATAAAACACATTTTGGCGGCTGGTACAATATCCATGTCCGTCAGTCATAACAGCCCGTTATTAATGCGCTGTTAAACCGCAGTGATCATCGTAAGGCTCTAAATTTAAATCTTGCTATCGAAGCCCGCAAAATTGGCACGATACGAACCCAGAAAATGACAATTTTTCAACGACGCAAAACCCCTTAGAGAAACCCGTGTCGCGCGCGATGTCACGTACACTCGCGATTAACCTGACAGTGTAACTATTCAACGGTTAGAAACCACTTACCAGTGAAGACATGAATTCCATTCAATCTCCTGTTACACACGGTCTGGTTCACGTCGAAATCCACGAGAAATATGAACACAATATGGCCGAAGTTTGCGTCGGGATAGGGATCTAGGACGAAGACGGCATCGTATGTGTCGTTACGGTGGGAGTGCTTTGTCAGGCGCCGGCGTTTTCCCTCCGTTAGCACGACTCTCAGCTTTGACTTTTTTTGGCCTTGTGCCGTGTACAACCGCACGGTCCGCGTATCCAGATTGGCGAAAGTGGAGGAATCGCATTGAGATCCTTTAGAGAGCGCCCTGCATGGGTTGTTTTGCAGTAAGGCTACTGTTGTGCTGACGCGCTTTTGCCAAGCTTCTGACGAACCATTTCCCACCTGCGCAAAGTTGCCTTGGATGCTGAAGGCGCTAAGAACGTAGAAGAGTTTCACCACCACAGACGCCATTTCACTCGGCGATTTTATCAAGTTCCGTTCGCTTCCAGAGGTAACACTGTTTTGATAAAAGCGGTCAATCAGTCAGTTTTTATACTCAGCAATAACAATAAACAATCCCGAATTCCTACTGTGCGCTTAACGAAACCGCTACTTTTCTGTCTCTAAGGTCGCTGGACTCTGTATTAATTGATTGCTGGTTTCCACTGAGTGTATTCCAGAGCGCACAGGGTACTTAAAATCTTTCCTTTTACAAAATTAAGTAACACAATTGATGATTGGTTCGCGGCTTCTTCTAACACGGTGTTAATTATTTTGGTAATACGCGGTCAACTTGGGTCGGAGTAACTGCTAATCGTTTTTCTTTTTTTCTGAAATCTCCACAAACTAGATTCAAATAATGAAGTAGAATTAAGTGACACGCATACATTTGGCGACTAAAGAAAGAAAGAAAGAAAGAAAGAAAGAAAGCCGACTATTTGAACGAATTTCTGGTCGCGGGTGCACAAAGTTTCAAGAGGAAAGAGAATAGAAAAGATTCCCACTCGCTCAGCAATTGATGCAAACTCTGCCCCGGAAATCCAACCTTCGGCTAAATCACGCCCACTGCGCCAAAAATTCGCAATAACTGGTGTTGAAAAGAAACGCAGTTTGCGGTACGCCTGAACTGCATATCAAATCGGTGGTTTACGAGGAATTTTCCGCAAAGGAAGACTTAAGGAACAATAAAAAAATTCCCTGACAAGGTCATCATCAAACTGTTTTCAGATTAGAGTGTTTGTGTTGCGAAAAGAATCCCTGATCGACACTTCTCCCGCAAAGTTTTCATTCGGAAGGCGTGATGCTGTGTTATTTGTTATTGTTTGCTGAAAGAGCGGCATTTTTGCAACGTTCTCTAAAAGAGACCTGAAAGAGCCGCGCGAAAAATGATCTAGCTAATTGAGCCTATGATACTCCTGGCTGTTAATAATATTGCATTCTTAAGTCGCCGAAAGGGCAAACAAAGGACGCCAAAGTAGCTATATTTATTTTACAGATGACGACCCTGTTGCGGATTCTCTTTTATCCAAGATGGAATATTTGTAAGCGCACGTTTTTCAGCGTTGAGCCAAAGAGTGACGTACATCTTATAAAATCATTTTCTAAAATAGGTCACTTCCTTCCATCATTCTGCC
Source organism: Orbicella franksi (assembly GCF_964199315.1). Lineage (NCBI taxonomy): Eukaryota > Metazoa > Cnidaria > Anthozoa > Scleractinia > Merulinidae > Orbicella > Orbicella franksi. Next base: position 28,875,312 of record NC_138149.1, on the reverse strand, counting down.
TGGCAATTCATGCGCGACGAAGTTGCTATACTTTTAACATTCATAGAGGTTGTGATAATGCGGAAAACCACACACTTAAGAATCGGTAGAGAAATTTTTTTTTTTTTAAAATTCTCTATTTCAGGAACAGCATGTCAGTGAAATTCCTTCATGATTTATAGACATTTCGTTATTACGTCAGTTTCACATGGTTCTAGCAATTAAGATTGTCACTTCAGAGAATACTTCAGTAATACGGAATCGCGACAACAGAGGGGCCCCGCTAGGAAAAAACTCGGCGGGGTGGGGAGTTACGAGCGCGTTTCTGCCATGTCGACAATATGTTTCTTATTTCTGTGTTTCGTATTTACAACTAGTAAAGCTCTCAATGGAAGTAAGCCACTTCAAGTTCTGTTGTTATTCTATCGGCGTCCCTGAAAACTTATGGCTTTTCCATGACAGAATTTCCATTGCTCAGATTGTTTAGGACTGACAAATTGCCAACCGGCAGGGGATAGCGGTTTTAAATGGCAGGGGACTTCGCAATGAAGGACGACTTCGGACGAAAATGTTACATGTAACCAAAACGTCCCATAATTGTTGAGCGGAAATTGAGACATCAGTTGGAGGCATGTCAAGGCAATATATTTTACAACAAGACAGCACGAACTGAAAGAAGGGACGTCACCGATTAAACAGATATATAGACAATGCAGGTCGGAAAGTCAGTTTTCACAAGGAAACAGAACATAAAGAACTAAATCCTCTTATTCACCGATGCTTTTTTTTCTTCCACACTCAAACGATAAAGCCACATTTGCTTGTCGCATTATGTATGTCAGTATAAGAGTGAATTCGGCAGAGTTGTGGGGTTTTCACTCTCGCCACAGTTGTCCATAGAACAGACCTTGCCGATTTAGTAAAATGACCTAAACATTGCCTTACCAAAAAAGAAGCCTGTCGTCGTAGCATGACAAAGAGATTTCATCGAGTTTGAAACAAACGACAGCACACAAAAAAGTTCTCCAAAATTATACAAATTGGGCGCACTTCTCAAACGAAAATCTTTCAAAAGCAATTCTACAAGCCATTACGTAAGCTTATTAGCCAAAAGGCCCTTAACAGAGTAAAATGAGTGAATTTAGGCCACAAAACGCTAGGCGGTCCGCAATTGTTTGTTTCGCAAAATAGCTCGCCGCTATTGCCCTTTGTTCTAAGCGAGCGGAACATAACTCAAAAGCACTTTTCAATTCAACTTTTCAATAGAACTTATTGTCTTAAAAATATCGGAACCGACTGATAAATATTTTAGGAACATTCCGTCACTTAGACAAGAAACCTGTTCGGATCCCGTGTGTTCGGACATTCTTAAGTTTTAATTGGAAATTTGTTTTGTGAGAATCACGCCTAAATTGCATGCAAAGTTTTGATTTGAAATCGTTGTTGTTTTAGCCGCTTCGAATTTTTTGTTGCATAACAAAGTTCACAAAGGAGAACTGTTGGAGGTTTCTTACAAAGGCGAAAACAAAGCTATGCATGGTTTAGAAAATGGGGAACAAGGCTTATTTTCCTATGGTCATCACTGGTTTTCTAAAAATTATAACATTTTGTAAAACTCACAGGTCGCAACGAGGAAAGAAAGCGCATGAAAGCTGCGTAACACTGGAAAACATTTACAGAAATTGTTCTTACCAGAATCTTTTGTTTATATTTACGTTTCATATTTTTGAAGCATATGGACGTCAATAGGTTATCAGCCGTTTTCCCTTTTCAAAATGTTCTCCGTCCACACCAAAACGTAAAGCAGGCGTTTTCGAATTCCTCCGGTTTAAAGAGCGTTAACCAAAAGCTCGGTCTTCGTGACCGATTAGTGGACTGTAGGCCTGACCGTAGAAATAAATCTGCGCTTTCAAATTTCTCTGGCGTAGTGTGAACGCATAAAGCCTCCCGAAAGTAAGGCCTCAAATCTTAGACGCAAATATCCTGCCAATAATCTGGAGACCTTTCGAATCTAAACCTGACACATGGACTTATTTTAGATTTATCTCTTAAAGAAACAATAAATGCATCCAGTCATTTATTAAATGGTTTTTTCGATTTTACAAATCCTGTCAACCCGTTTTTTCGGAGACTGTAAGGTTCATCGACTGACTAATTGTAGAATCTGCTCTTGTCGGCTTCATTTTGCTATGCCTATAGAATTCTGTCTTGTGCAATTCTTTGAGCAACGGCTAAAGTTCTTTGAGACGCCAAGTCCGTTAATAATATAAGTGCGAACATCATCGAACGCAAAATTCTTTTCGACAATAAGCCCCTCAGAAAACAAGCCTACCCCCTCAAAAAGCCACATCCTTTTCAGTGAACAAAACTAAAGTCAACTACACTATACGAGTTCTCTGACTGTTTCAGACTCCGTCCGACACTACGCCGGCAAAATTTGAAAGCGCAGCTTTATTTCTACGGTTAGGTCTACCGTCCGCACTAATACGTCACGAAAACCGAGCTTTCGAAAACGCTCTTCAAACCGGGGGAACTTGAAAACGCCGGGTTTGCGTTTTCACGTGAACAAAAACCATTTTGAAAACGAAGCTTTTCGAAAACGGCGACGTTACGATAATCATGTGATTTCCCAGTCAAAGTTCTTCTCATGCAAACACAAATCCAAAGTGACCGATGATTGCCGCGTTTTTAAATTCCTCCGGCGTAGTGTGGACGGAGAATATTTAATACCTTTTCAGAGTGAAAACGCCGTTTTCGAATTTCTCCGGCGTACTGTGGACGGAGCCCTCAAAGAAATTCTGATGTGAGCGCACATTAAAGCCTCCCGAAAATAAGCGCTCAAATCTTAGACGGAAATATCCCCTGCCAATAATCTGGAGCCCTTTCGAATCTAAACCTGACACATGGACTTATTTTTAGTTTTATCTCTTAAAGAAACAATAAATGTATTCAGTCATTCAATATAATTTTGTTTCGATTTTACAAAGCCTGTCAACGCGTTAGTTCGGAGACTTCGGGAGTTCATCGAATAACTAATTGTAGAATTCGTTCTAGTCGGCTTAATGTCGCTCGCTATGTTTAGACAGTTCTGTCTTGTACAATCCTTTTGAACAACTGTTAAAGTTTTTTAAGGCGCTTCCTTCACAATGTAAGTGCCAACAGAATCGAACACAAAATTCTTTTCGACAATAAACCCCCCGGAAAACAAACTAACCGAAAGAAAAAAGCACACAAACACACATCCTTTTGAAGAAAATTAAGGTCACGTTCGCTATCTACGAGATGTCTGTCTGCTTCGGAGTCTTCACTGCTTTAGCGGGAAGATTTGATACAGTGATTCTCTATATCCGACAAACCAGGTTTCATGCGATCCATTTATCAAAAGCTAATAAGGGTATCAAAAACCTGTTGTCTCATTAAAAAGTAGTTACACGACTACGGTAAACCACGAACATGGCACTTCTGACCACTTATCTTGATTGTCTCGAAGTTACAGCAAAGTAAATGATGAATTTGTCATGTCCATGTTGGGTTTCCGCGTGGAAAAGCCGAGCAAATCTGTACAAATAGCTGTGCCAATGTTTGTCTATTTTACCTTCGTTCGACTAGCCTGGATTATAACACAGCCTTTTTATCAATTTGAAGTTGGTAAAGATAAAGGAACCGCCATAGACAGATAGTGAGGCTGACGCTTCGATGTTCAGCGCTTCGTTAGTGCTTTACTTGCCCGACGCAACCCAACATTTTCTTTAGCAACTATCCTTTGTCCATAACTTGGGTTTTACTCCATTTAATACGGAATTAGACTTTCTAGCCCCAGAGCAGAAGAATGCTCATGCAAAACGGGTGGAAGTTATCTAATTGTATTAACTGTATTGGTAGACACTCCAAAGGATTACACTCCAAAACCTCAGTACAGGTTTATGCCTTCTTGGGGCCAAAAAAAACAAGCGACGAATTTCCCTCCCAAGAGCAGCGCGCGCTCGCTCGCCAGGACAAAGGGAATGAACAAATATGGATCCACATATTTCCAATCTTCAGGTTTGCGATTTGATATCAGCACTGTGAAAAAAGCCATCCTATGGTCCAATTTATAATACGATCAAGACCTCAGTACATCGAACTTAATGAATGTATATTGATCAAAGATAGCAAAGGTCTTAAAAAAACCCTTTGACTTGAAGGAACGTTCTAGTAAAAAAATAAGAATGTTTCACGCTTGCTTGCACAGGAAATAGTTTTGATAAAAACAACTGCGCAAATTCGTTTTTGCATTTTTCCTTAACTCTTCAAACTGTGACCTGCGTTTTCGCGAGTAAATCACTTCTAAATTTCTTCTAAGTCGCATGGGAGAATTAGATAGGTGGAAAAATCGCCAAAAAGAAATTGTTTGTTTACCAGAGTGACATTTTTTTATGACAAAAAAAAGCAGGAAGAATTTTAAACATAGTATTAGCTAACTACGCGTGGGACATTTGCAAGTAAGAGGAAATAGAAAAACATACCCGCCGGACGAATAAGTGGACTCAATTGTGTAAGTAAACATGTAAAATCGGGTCATTTCTTACCTAATTATCGGTCGACGCAATCGCCACATTTTAGGATCTTAACTAAAAGTCATTCACATTTCGTTGCTATCAGTAAAAATAGAGGCGAACAAACAAAAACAAGATTCCTTTCGTTTCATGACTGATAATTGAAATGTTGCGCGTTTTTTCGGATCTATATTCTCTCCGTGAGACGCGCAATAAAGGGACCGGCAAAAAGTGAGGTCTGGTAGAGCAAAAAGGTGAATCTACGTGCAAGAAAATACGTTAAAAAGGCCCAAATACTGACACAGGCAAAGATGAAATTGCTACCAGAAACATGGAGGAAATACTTACAACGCTTCCTTCACGGCCTCCAACAGAAACACCAAGTTGAAACGGAACAGGCAAAAACACAGGTGTGTTCACGCCACCGGAGTATATACATACAAACCGATCCCAGCAATCTGTGCAGTCCTTCTGTTAAGTGAAAATTGATTCGTGGGGCCAATTAGTTGAAGCACTTGAACTGCTCCCACGGCGATTATCCAGATTAATCCTTATGCAATGGTTTGCTTTTAACGAAACAATGTTACGTCGGGATTTCAAGTAGCCCCCTCCCTAGAATCTGCGTCAGAATCTTGAATATAGACGACGAAGTGGACGAAATCTGACGTCGGATCACTTTAAGTCTGCGTCTGGAATAGTTTACCCACCGGCTATGATAGCATTTTGATAAGTTATTATGCTCCGAGCTAGCAATTTTCTGCTGTTATGATAATGAGGAATTATTTCTACAACTGTCTAAGAAAAATAGGATGCCCATGTTGGCAAATATCTAACGTTTGGACACTGGCGTGTCGGCATGGTACATTTCAGTGTTCACAGCGCGTAGATATCGATCTGCTCGCGGGTTTTCGAGATTCTAAGCCAATCAAAGAACCCGCAACAATGGAAAAAGGTAATTTGTCGGAATGTAATTAAACTTCGTAACCTCCCAGACTGAGTGTCGGATTAAACGAGAGCGAAAGTGGAGTAGTTTCGGGATGGGAGACGGCCGAAAATAATTCTTCCTCTCTTGAGAACAATGATAAGCGCCACCCAGCGAGAGTACGCGAGAACTAGCATGGCCTACGGACACTTCCGTGGACGTCAAACAAGATGAGAAAAGCGGCGAAAGATGGCACGGTACGTCGCCTTTAAAATGAGAGAAAGCCGTTGTCGGCGCAAAGAAAACTTCAGCAGATAGAACTCAACGAGAGAGAGCGCAAGAGAGCTGTTGATAGAAGTTGGCATTCCGAAACGAGAGAGAGAGGCAGAGAATTTGAACTTCACTAGCTCTCATTTTATCCCACCTTTACCACGATAATTAACTTAAGCAAACTAACCTCTACTGTGGGTAAAAACTCGGCTGCTGTTTTGTTCCTTTCAGAGTCTTAGCTTTCCGTTGCAGCGAACTCATAGACCATCTTATCTTTACTCGAATGCTGTGCTCATATAGTGCTCGAAACTTTTCCTATTTCAATTTCTTAAAGCAACGAATATTTACCTTATCGGTCCGCTACTTGATAACAAACCAAGTGCTTTCATTCAGTTTACATTTCCGTCGACGGAGCATAACTTATAATTTCTTTTCGAACAACCAGAGAAAGCCGGCGATTTATAAAGAAGAAAATCACATGACGTTCCGCAGCTGATTGGCTTAAAACTGATTTCTTCACAGAACTAAAAAGGCTTTTGTTCTGTAAACTGGGCGGAAAATATTTTCTTTTTAAAGAACAATTTCACTTCGCTGATTGACGGGGAAAACATTTTCTCGACAAGACTACTTTCGCTTAGCTTATTGACTGGGAAAACATCGTGTAACACGATGCAGCCAATAAGAGAGGGGCTGCGAATCTCATCCAATCAGACGAAGGGCCCGTGACATCTTTCTCGCCATTTTGATAGTATTCGGTAACCCCATCGTATGATCAGCTAGCTGTCCAAAGTTGTTTAGTAATGAAAGAGCCCCAACCATTGAGTAGATCGCTGAGGTGTTAAAGTAAATATAACAGTGTCTACCGCTCTCAGAATGTCGTCTTCTTTCAGAATGCACGCAAGTTACACAATCTGAAAACAGCCGGAAATATGGAAGGCACTAAAATGTCCGACGAGGAAGTTATTCATTACAAGATTGCAAGCATTTTGACAATTTTGCGTCTAACTCCATCATTCAGTAATTGCAAGCACTTATGGCATTATTTTAGCAAAAGATAAGACATTATGTACAAATAATTATAGAGAAACAACGCAAAGCAATCATGCGGAAAAATTCTTCCTTCGTTTAATTTTGTGGCTGACATAAGTTGTGTTGATTGCGGTTATGGAACTACCACAGCTTAGTAAAGGATATAAATAGTGAATGAACCTTGCCTGTATTTCACAAGAGACAAAATATATCCGAAGAATTAGTTAGAAAGCTCAAACAGTTCTACGAGTGCCTCCTAATTTAGGAGACTTGAGACATGATCAGTCTTTTAATGGTCGACTTGGGTTGCTTTCCTTATTTAACACTTAGAAAGGGTCCCCTCAGCTTCAGCGATTTGGCCTTTGTTTCACAGCTAAACGTTGAGGAAAGGTCCATTAGCGGATTGACAGACTTGGGAGACATAAACTTGGGAGCATTGCTCGCGTGCATAAACTTCCGTACACTTTGCGGTTTAATTGTAGAAACATATACGACAACTGTGCGCGCTGACAGCTACACCGTCTACTCTTATTTCCAGCCAACTAGTAACTTACCAAAAATGCACTCATCAAAAGCCATCTGACGTTTAACCGCTTAAATGTTCTTAAGTTCTGCCTGTTTTACTGTTTGAACGATTTTCTAGTTCTGCCCGCTTCCAGGACGCGCGCGAAGACCTCTAAATGAACAAAGCGTTTGTCTTTTTTGTTTTGTCTAACCAGAGGCGCGCAACATCACCGTTACGACCCTAAAAGAAAACTGCATCAACAGAGAATAACACGTCGAACTACTTTGTTTGCTCGCACGGGGCAACCCTGTGCACGGAACATTCCGTCGGTTATCAAACTTGTGCGGTGTAATCCTAAATCTGTGTCATGTCAAAAGTTCAACCCAATAAACGATTTTAAATACACATTACACTGCAAAAGCAACTTACGAACGCTTCAATTTTCGACTCGAAAGAAGAAACGGAAGTAAGCAACTACGCAGCCGAGGTAGGCTTAAAAACTAAAGTCTTGTCAAGAAAATTTCTTAGTCACGAAAGGGTGTTCCAACTTTGCAATCTAGTGCTCTAGACATTTGGCAATAAGCTCTTTTTTTTTTTAAAAAAAAAAAAAAAAAAAAATTCCAGCCTTACCTACAAATGCCTGGCGTTGAGTGTTTTCTGTGTCAGTTGTATCACTGGCTTTGGCAAGTCAGAGGGGGTTTCAGGTTCTTAAATAAGCTATATAGCATGCATGTACACGCCGTTTACAAGTGATACAGTTAAATGGATAGATTTACCAATTTCCTAAAACCGCCCCTTCCGGAAATTCGACCACAGATCAAACTTGTAATGCTGTATACATCGAAGTTTCCGCAACAGGACTCCTCGAGTTGAAATTTCAAAACAAAACTACGTCCAAGACATGGAAGAGAAGGGCCTATTTCCTTCCTGATTTGTAACCCCCAGCGCTCCACCTACAAAATTTCGGAATCTTTTGTTTTGAGAAGGAAATGTTTTGTTTTTGGACAATTATTCCGTCATTAATCGTAAAAAGGCTGGAAAGTACGACGGAAAAGGGTTTGACTCAGAATGAAGACTATGTCATTTTGCGGTTTAGACGGCCAATTTCTGAACGAAACTGACCACATTCATGAAAATTCCACGTGAAAAAGAAATAGTTAGCGATTTTGCGACATAACATTTGCTACAAGTCATCCCGAACACGGCCTTAAACATGGCAAGAAGACAGAATTTCAGCTAAATCCGTTCACCTTGGGTGGTCGGTCTTGACACATTTAGAGCGATTTGGAAGACATTCAAAGAGATAAATGAGAGGATAGACGTATGCCCTTAATTTCATTAAAAAGCCGTTCTCGCATGGTCCAAAGGTCAACAAAAAATGGTAAGTTATCACTTCTATCGTTAAAATTTTCCAAAAAGTTGCTTTAAGTTGCGAGCACCTTTTTATTAAAACCATCTTTATAAAAAGCAAAAAATGTAGGTTGATAACGTCACAAATTCTCCCAAAATATGTGCACTATTTTTGAACGTTTTTGAAAACTCTCTTATAATTAACCACCGTTCACAAAAATTTTAATTCAATCAATTTCAAGGACTATTCGCATCTTTTGAGTAATATTGCGGAACTTTAATCCGTCGGCTCTGGGCATTAGAATTCTTGGCACGAACGTTTTGTGTAAAATTGATCGAGGTAAAAGCGGCAAGGTGAAGGTAAAAGTTCACTGAGGTAAAAAAGGAAAAAGCGACATTAAACAGATGATTTCCGAGCGGAAAACCGGCGGTAAACTATCGCAGAAAAGAAAAAAAAAAAACGAGAAATGAACACAATGAAAATAATTGTTGTCCCAACTCTAAGGCATATAGGCGACTTCCGGTCAGTTAGGTTGGCGCGAGAAACGGTGAGAGAGACAACATGGCGCAGTACTCTTTCCCTTTTATTGTCTTTCGATTGTTTTCGCGCAGCTCGCTAACTAGCTGAACGCCCAGAACGGGCTATCCTGACAGGTGTTTCGCACTTTGTTACTAGAAAAGCGGGGAAATAAACAAGCATCCCGCTTAAGGGCAGAATGTCTGGAATTTTCTCACCTATAGGAAGAGACATTATGTGTCTAACACGCTTCACTTTTCATTCAAATTTTCCTGATTTACAAGATTATTCTCAAATCGAGGAAAACTAAGAAAAAAAATCAAAAACAGAGGATAAAGAAAAGAAAAGAAAAGGAAACAAACACCAAAGAGATGGAAATAAAAGAAACCTAAACAAGGAAGGCGAGTCAGATTACAAATACGACACACGCCATAAAAAAGACGACTACGTCCAAGTCACGATTCCTTGTCTAGGTTTTCTCCCAAGGTTATAACAATTTTATTCTTCAGTAAAATTCAGTCTCCGACGTCGTTACTGACATTTTTTGCCTGATTCAAGAGCAACGCAAGAACAAAAGCGAAAAGGAAAAGCAGGATAATCACGTGACCACCTCTTACTCTCGTTCTCGGAAAGGACGCCATCTTTAATTTGAACAAACAATTTTGTTCACCAATAAAACTTTATTGTACATTTATGTACATATTCATAAAGATTAGTTAAAATATGATTACAATATGACACTTTTCCGCTTGCTTGTCAGTTTGTTTATATTTACGAGAAGGATATGACCGTTGAGTTCTTCGAGCGATCTGTCACGTCTGCTGTATTAAATCACGCACTGCAGTATTAAGTCACGCACGGAACGAAGGACTGAGGTCTGCAAAGAAGGCATGTCGCATGGCGTCCTCCGCAGATATTCTGTGTGCTGGATTGAGGACCAGGAGTTTCTAGGAGAAAAAAAGAGGGTCGCGTTGTGAAAAGTAGCGTCCTTTTACCTTGCTTTGCAGGCGTCACGCAACGATTGGTGTCACGATTGTCACGCAACGACCAGAAGTGGACAGGTTGCGTGGCTGTCCAAACAGCGCTGTGTTTGGGAAACAGGATTAAAAGAAACAAAGAAAGAGTGTACATTACCAAAAAACCGACTAGCTCCAGGAGACCACCTCAAGCTTATTAATATTGCAGACTATTTTCGTGACCATCTTAATTGACTAAAATTCCAATTATGCCGTTTCATTTTGGTACTCGAAATTGCGACCGATGTGGTTGCCAATGCCACTAAGACTTTCTCCTTGGAGAGTAAAAAAGTCCTCGGAAACTAAGAAAAGCCGTCACTTTGATGAGTATGTATCTCGTTGAAATCAAAGAACACGTTTCTGTAACAACTTTCTTCGTCCTGTTCTGCTTTTCCTGCGAGAAAAATTGGTCTAATCACGTGAATGAAGCGTGTCTACCGACAACGACGCCATTATTGCGAGACGCGTCGTATAGCTCGACCACTTGACCAGCGGATTTTCGTTCAGAAGATGAGGTCAGGTTGTTAATCCGCCATCTTGGATGGCTTCGTGGGTTCTATCACGACTATGTCTTTACCTGATGTAATCTACAAACCAAGCTTCTGAAACATTCCAGTTACTTTGTTCACTTTAAAAGGTTGTGGCAACGTTGTTTTCCACAGGTGTTTTACCATATTTTGCGGTTAAGTCATTTGAAAGGAAAGTATAACGTTTAATTCGATCTGCCCCATAAGGTCACAACCAATAGCCAAATAACGAGGCTAGCAAAATCCTATTGGATTTCAAATCAGTTCTTAAACTACCTGGTGACTACCTTTTGTCCTTTTTCTTTGCCAGACACTCAAAAAGCGCCTTAAGATTTTTTTAATTATCTTCACTTTCTCTTGTTTATCTCTAAATCCACTTATCTCTAACTGACCTTTGGCGAGGGTACAATTAATTACACCACCGATAGAGCGGTTTCCAAAGAGTGTCGTAAAACTGAAACCCAAGTTATCACTCTAGCCAATCACAAAGGACACAGACAATTCAATGAACCAATCAAAATTCATAGTAAATACATGTAGCCGACGAGAACGACGGGAAAACGTGTGCCAGCTAGTTATGATTGATTCTGGTTTTACTTCATTCAGGTGACTCTCAGGTGATCGTTTGAGTCTCCTCGAGATGGCGGCTGGAATTTCGAATAGCGAAAAACAGAGATGTTTTCATAGTCTACTACAAACATTCTCTATTTTCCAATTGCCCATAATGCACTCTGTTTGCCCCCCAAATTTTGCATAAACTATTGTTGTGAAATACTCTTGGGAGGTCTGCATATTCCCAGGAGCATTTCACAACAATAGTTTATGCAAAATTTGGGGGACAAACAGAGTGCATTATGGGCAACTGTAAAATAGAGAATGGTTAATAGTGGCGGCTAACCTAGCTAAAGTGGTCACCGCCGTGTTGGTACAACAAATCAAGCGAGTTAATCAACAACCGTTTGTTAACAGACAACAAAACGACCTACGTCGCCTTTCTTAGGCAGGGTCCACACTACATCAGAGAAATTTGAAAACGCAGCTTTATTTCTACGGTCAGGCCTACGGTCCACACGCTTTGCGTTTTAATGTGGACGAAAAACATTTTGAAAACGAAGCTTTTCGAAAACCATGGCGTCACGATAATCGTGTGATTTCCCTGACCGAGTTTTCCTAAAACACAAATCCAAATTGACCGGTGAGTGCTGCGTTTTAAAGTTCTTCCAGCGCAGCGTGGACAGGGCCTTAGCGAGCAGTAAATCTCCAGCTGCACACCTGCAGCAAATCTCTTCCTGCGGCAGACAGCTTAGGGACAACAACGGCAAACGATACCGCACCTCCGGCTTGAAGGCTTGAAAAGTCCTGAAAGTTGATTAAGACAGCGGTGGTTAAATTAATAAAGCTACGTAAAACGATGGTCGCGTTTCTTCAAGCGAAATGCCACGCATCTTGCCTTACGTCAGGAATGTTACCGACATTAGCACGAATAACGGACGGACGGAATGACTGAATAAATGAATGGATGGAGGGATGGGTAAATAAACAAAGGGAAAAAAAATTATAACTTCATTTCTCAATCTATTTCTTTATGACTTCGCAAGAACAAATTAGACATTGTACAAAGTGCAGCAAGCCCCAACTTGAACGGGCTGTGCACGATCATTGAATGCTAGTTGCAACGAACGTAAGCTCGATTTCCGCTGCTCCCTCGAGTTCGGTGTATGTTCCTCCCCGTCAGTTCGGAGGAAAGAGTGCGGGCTCCTTTCCCGAACAGCGGCTTGTAATCGAGCCTTTACAACGAACGCAGAAAAATTGATAAAATTAGCGTGCTAAAATGAATCGTCACCTTATAATCCGGAAGTTTGACAGCGTTTGGCCATGTTTCTTCAGAAGGTGGACCTAAAATTCTTTGCTGTTGTTAAGGAACACATTAATTAAAATTATACAAAAATTCTGAAGACAGAGAAGAAATCTACGATTTAAGGTGGCTCAGAACAGTTTCCAGCAGATTTTGATGGGTCATTATAGCCCCTCTTTAGCACTTGATGCTACAATCATGGTATCAAAAAACTGCTCAATCATTGGTGAACACATTGTCATCATTTTCGTGCCACAATTGGTAACCATAGCAACAGTATGACCTGCTAAAAACACCCTTAAGTACAGCTTTAGGGGATTATAATTCAAAAACAGCACGGTGAAATTTTTTATATTATTAACTTTTGATAAACATGATAAGACGCAACTTTTGGCAAAGTTTTAGAAAATTCTGTACATAGGATTCAGAGCCACCTTAAAGTTTTGAAAATTAAAAGTGGCTCTGAATCCTATGAACAGAACTTTTTTAAACTTTGCCAAAGGTTGCGCCTTATCATGCTTATCAAAATTTGAGAATATAAAAAATTTCACCGTGCTGTTTTTGAATTATAATCTCCTAAAGCTGTAATTAAGGGTGTTTTTAGCAGGTCATACTGTCGCTAGATGGTAACCTACTGTGTTATAAAAATGATAACAAAGAGTTCATCAATAATTGGGCAGCTTTTGATAGCATGATTGTAGCATCAAGTGACAAATAGTTGTTATAACGACGCATCAAGTTCTAAGTGCTGGAAACTGTTTTGAGCCAACTTAACAAATTGAGGTCAGTTTTTCATGCGTCTGTCTTGTCATATCATGAATTTCGTAATAACATTGTCGAAATAGTTGTGGGTCCACGAAGCGATAGCCGAATAATGTGGACGGGGCCTAAGGAAGCCAAGCGCAAAGATTTCGCTTGTTATTATTTACAATTGTGCCACTTATTTTACGCATATGACGCCTGAGTTTGAGCCCAACACGATTGATCTCTCACGGGCAAATACGAAAACAAATGAAGGTTACAATTTCTTTCTTTTTCGCCTGTAATGTCGGATCTGAAAACACTAAGAGATGTAATTGCGTGCTTGATCCGCAAGTCTGCAATTGCATTTCTCGGCAAAACTCTGTCTACGTTGGCAGGAGGTTTATAGTCGAGTTTCAAGTCAAACGTTTTTAAAATTTATCAACTGCGCACAGTAATGTTCCTCGCAGTTTTTTTCAACCAAGACAAGACAAGCTAGTTTTTCTTGATCTTGCGTCATCATTAACCAATCACAGTGCCCGATGGCAAACTTCCCGATACCACTTTGCGCGGTCATGTTCTGTGAAAAAATTTCAACTTGGCTCCGAGGCTTGGAGAAATAATACAAAAGAAATCATATCGAGGTTTAGGAAAGAAGAAATAAGTTCTGTTGTTTTGTTCACCCAAGCCTCGGAAGTAAGTCAGAAGTTTAATATATCGAAATTGGCTAGTTGACATTTTCACAGTATACCAATTATATTTTCATATTAAGTACTCAGCGGATACCTCCTGGGGTTTTGGCCTGGTGGCAATTATAGTTAGCAAAACATTTGCAGTGAGAAATGGGTTGCTCTATGTAAAGAATAGGAAAGTGCATTGTGTTAAAACACTAACGAACAGGAAAGTGAAATTGTCACAGAAATTGAGCCGCACTCAAATATCGAACATAAAGGGCGTATTCATTTCCAAACTGCTTGACTGTAATCAATCAATCACGCACCGGGAAAACTTTACAATCAATCTAATAATATCGTAGTTTCAATAACTTGTCAAATCACTGTTTATAGCCACTCCGAGGATTCAGTCTAAAAATATATACATGCTTTTTATCTCAATTACACGCTAATTTCCTACAGTGCCACAACAAGGGATATGTGTACTTCTAATCAGAAAAGATTAATTTGCCGACCGCTTTTGAGAGACCGAAAGCTTTCCAAATTAAACCATTTAAACCGACCACCAGGATTAAACACAAATCAAAAAAAAAAAAAGAACAAGCCCGTATTCAGGTTATTTGCATGCAACGTTTGACCCAAAATGTAAAAGTGTTTATTTACAACGCGAAGTGACCATAGGGAACCGCGAAGAAAGAGGTGGTTTACAGGGTCCATGCAAGAAAAGGTCGCACAGTGTTTGACACATAGACCAAACAAATCAAACGAACACTGATCACAACCGAAAAAGCTATCTCAGTTAGTAATGAACTAGAGGTTTTCAATGACATCAGTGGCTCTTAATTATTCCTACAGTTGGCTGGTCATTTCGTTGATTGTAATTTTAGGACTCACTCACGTAACATTCTGTTACATTTCGAAATTTAACGCCAAAACTTCCAACTGAACATCAAAAACCACCTCTTTAACAAGGAGTTTGGACTCTGCTTGGATCTCAAACACCTGGGCCAGGGTTTTCGAAAGCCGGTTAACGCTAACCCGGAATTCAAAGTTAACCGAAGTATTAATTTTTCTTGTGCATAAATGTTTTTTACTGCTCACGTTTTGTGTAGTTTGAGCTTAGTCAAGGTCAAAGCTGAGGGACAAACATTATAAACAGAAAACCTCACCGAAAAGTTACAAAACTGAAATCAAAACTGGGTTAGCTTAATCGGGCTTTGAACAACCCGGCCCTGAGTTGTAAGTGTAAAAATTTCTTCAAATGCCACGCCAGCGAAGGCCTCACAAAACGACTCGGCAATATGATTACAAGATATTGTAACAGAACTTTTCCCTTTAGCGCAGAACTGTATAAAAATTAAACTTAGAGCCATTGTGTGAGTGCTTAGTATTTAGCCAAAAAATCCGGAAATTTCGATTGAAAGCCAAATGAATCATAAAACAATTTGCGGAAAATCCGTTCGGAAATTGTAAACTATCTCGAAAGCTACATGAACTCTTCTCTGTCCGTTTGAAACTGATCGCCGGAAATTTCCTTACTCTTTGCTCATTTCTCCACCAGGTTCTATAGTTTCCCATCAAGGGGAAGCAATAGCCAGAAACCCAGAAATTACAAATTGTAAGCGCCATCTTTTTCGGGCGGTTTGCTCAGTAATTTTGGGAAAATAAAAGCCTTGCAATTATTCAACGGTCTTCTCGACCGGATCCTTCCGACGAATGATGAACACTCCGGCAGTCTCTCAGATAAACGAGCACCGTACACGGTAGGTAGTAAATTGATTTGTTTTTCGGCAAAACCATCTCAAAAATTAAATCGACGATGTCTATTTTTGACCGCATTCGCGTGCACGCGTTTTTCCGTATTCAACAACATACTTTATAGTAAGACAAGACCCTTGCGTGGGTACGCCCACGCGCGCGCGCGCGAGAAACCGTTTGAAAACACTTGAACGAGGAAAGGTTATGAAATAGCTAGTAATTTCGCTTTGTATTTTTCTTTACGGCTGTTAGTTCAACAGAACTAACAACCATCGCAGTTGTAATCGAAATGCAACAACAAATAAAACACGAAAAAAGATTTCGGAGCTCTAACGGGATTCGAACGTTTTTATCAATTCAATGAGACGGCATAAAAAAAAAATTGTTTTTCTCTATTGCATTAAAAGCACGAAGGAAACTAGACAGGAAATAATCATAATCAAAAAGTGATAAAACCAAAAGGACGCATTAATTAATCGTCAAACGAACCTAACAATGTTCTGTAGCCTGCATATGCAAGCGCTCACAAAACCTCAGTATTCGAAAAGTTTGGCCGCCATGTTGAATTTTTGAGGCAGAGGAAGGTTGGGAATAGCAAATTTCTAACAAGGGGGTGGGTGTAGGCAAGAGCAGTTAGGGGGACGGGGAGGGGAAAGAAAACTTTCTCTCGCGCCAACCCATCCCCGTCAACCCTAAATCAAGCATGGTGGCTCGGTGAACGCTCGGCAGCTCATACCGGTAACTCGCGCTCCCTAAATAAGACGCTTGCACTGCCGAATAAATGCACTACACTGCAGACTGCGATGAAAGACGCTATGTATTATGTATTTTATGTATGAGACAAGAAAGTTATTCGTCTTGCTAGGTAAATAAAGTTTCCAACTTATGCATAAAACTTACAATGACCTACGTTCACTTTGATCAAGACCAAATTTGCATTCAACTCGATGCAACTATTTTTTAATTATTAGGTCATCCAAAGCAAGTTAAAAAGATGGTATCTCGAAAATAATGTTTCAAAGACGGAGAAAAATTTCAACAGAATGGCAATTTTGCTTTCTTGGCATGCAGTCATAAAGTGAAATTTGATGAAATGCAATCGACTTCCATCGTGGTAATTCTGTAGTTGTTCCCGAAATTACTTTGCCTTGTTTTCCCGTCGTTGTCATCTACAAGCACTAAATAGCTCGCCTGGCCCCGAAACAACCTGTAGAAACTTGCGCGTGAACTTTGGACATCCAAAATTACATTTGTAAGCAGGTTCACAATTCAAAACTTGCGTCAACTTGAGGCTTTGTTTAGCTATATAACTCAACGTGCTGGAAAAAGCCATCGTCGAAGTGAATTTTGATTTCAGTTTTGCAACTTTTCGCTGTGGCTCTCCGTTGATTTCTCTTATCCTTCAATTTGGACTTTAGCAAAAGTCGCACTCCACAAAACAATACAAACAAAAACACTTTCATAAAGGGTGATTAAAAATTCGATTGAGAGTTAATCGGCTTTTTTAACTCTAGTCTAGTCTGATCTTCTGTTTTGCGACGTTCGTATAGTTGTCGCCGTTGTGGTTTCCTAAAACTACTCACCCACTAGCTTAGCTGTAAAGGTATTAGACGAGTATCCTTAGCAACAGAATCAAAATACAGCCAAATATTCACTTTCCTGCTGCGGTCAGCTTTTGCAAATCCTCTTAACGCTAATACAAAACCAGAGTTAATCAAAGATTTCACTCTGGTTCTGTATTAGCATTAATAGGATTTGCAAAAACTGCTGAGCACTTAGAACTGCAGACTTACAAGAGAAGACTGAACCATAACCAGACAGAAAGAATAAAAAGGTACTAAACAGAAATTGTGATAAGTTTAAAGACTTTTTCACAGTTGTAAGCCACAGACAGCCTCCCAAGCAACTGATACACATACGATCGATGCGTGCGACACAGAGAAATTATCGTCAAGTGTCTTCCAAGGAATTAACGCACAAAGGAAATAATTTAATTTAACTTATTGGCTTACTTATTCGACCACACAAGCAGCGAATTTGTAATTCACAAAGAGCTCTTCCCAAGAAGAAGCAAAGAGAAATAGTTACTGAACGCTGCCGAACAAACAAATTGTACAATGGCCCGCATCGCACGTTAGGTTTCGGCTAACGTTCTAACTTTGCTGTTTAACAAAGGCGAAAGTTGAGTGGATGAACTTACGTAGAGGTACGTGGCGAAATGTCATTCATCTCTGTGAGAACCAATGGGAACATATACAGTTTTTTGTCTTCAAAATGGCGGCCCGACATACACTAAATAAAAGTTTTTCGATTCGATGAATGTATTTTTCGAAAGTGCTTACTTAAGAGATTTCACAAGACCACAACGCCATGGCGGCGCTGTAGATTCCAGACTTGTCCAGGAGCAAGGAATTCACTGCGAACAGTTTTATAGTGAAAATATTAAGGACGTTCGCGTGAAAATTTTCTAGTCGATATATTTTTTTAAAGTTTTTACTGCAGTCAGACAATGAGTTACTTGTGTCAGAAATGCAAAAAAAAAATTGGGGGTCACCGTCTTCGTTTCAGGGATAAAGCGTGTGGAAAACTACCCTGATTTTGAAAAATTGGCGCACATAGTTCAGCATGGTCTACCGGGGTTCATAGTTAAAAATATCGAAGGTGAGTCGACGGAGGCAAACGATCTTAATCATATTTTGTAGAAGTGGGTCTGTTGCGTAAATAATTCCAAAGGTTACCAACGTTTTCACAAAACTTATCCCTTCAAGAGGCATTTGAAACCATTTCACAGATAAACAAAGAACTAAAAATAACGGAATTCGCTGGTGTATTTTGCAAAAAATTCAGACTTCTAATCGATAGATTTTCATTTTTTTCGCTAAACGTAGAAAATCAGTAGAGAAAATGATCCACCAAAAGAAAAATAGGGGTCACCGAACGTCCAAGATCGTTAAATCCAGGCAAAGCTATAGCAATGGCCATCTGCCCTATCATTGTTCATGTTATTACTTAGCGCGCGCACCGATGCATGACGTGGCTTGTGAATTTGCGTAGCCTGGGAAGCGGATAATTTCGAGTTCTTTAGTACGAACCAGGCTCACCAAAAACAATACAAAGTTTTAAGTTTCGTGAAGTTCAAAGTTGTCGTTTACAGATGTCTAGGAATTAAGTATGATCTCATCACTGGAGAACCGCGGTTCGGCTTCCAAGAATGTCGCGTTTCCCAGATTTTTGTTGTAAATATAGCATCCAACATTCTTCGGACAAAAAAAATTATCTCTCAAGCATCGTTCAACGTGATGTGTTTAAACTGGTCAGAATATGTAACACATTTCTTAGTCGTTGACCCCTGCAATTTCACAACGCAAAATGACAAAACTCTATGTTCTACTTTGAGCAAGAGCAGTTGGTGACCTGACTGACCAAGGGGGAAGAAAATAGCACACTTTGGATTCGTTCGGTACTTTGTTCGGCTGGTCGGGCCGATTTTAATGGCGCGGAGGGAGAGGAAAAAAGAAGAATATGGGTTGCTTTGCAGTCTCTGGAGGAAATAAAAGCGCCTTTCTCATGTCTTAATGATTCCTGTACATAATGGTAAACCTTGAAAAGTTGTAAAAAAACGCTTGGTTAGCGACGTATTTACCCCAGTAGAGTCAAAAATGGGAAGCGATACCACTAATTAAAACTGAAGGGTTCAAACTTCATCAAAGGATACTTAAAAATTCGTCGCAATTGGTCGTCAATATCGTTTCCAGGAAAAAGCGGTCTGCCCCCATTCGCCATTTCTGAGGAGAAAATTCAAGGCATTAGATAAATCTACAAGCAACTGTACAGTTGAACCTCTATGACACGGATACCGAAGGGGCCAACCTAAGTGACCCTGTTGCGAAGGTGTTCGCGTCAAGGTAATAATATCGTCCCTAAGACCCACGCCTTTTCGGTCAGCGGATTCTGTACACATAATATGTGCACTCCGGTACAAATTGTGTCCCCATACATGATGTACCTACCCTGACCAAAAGGATCGCCGCTCTGGGAACAAGATTGTCATTGAAGAAGTAGAAATTACCTGAATGCTGGTTTCTCTGGGTCTAAGAGAACTGTCTGTAATATTGAGCTCTCCTTCTCACGGAGAAGGCAAGCAGAGTCAGCTGTTCTTTATTGCGTTAGCTAGAGCGAAGAAGTCTAGGCATTCTTTAGTTCGTATTGATCGAACAGAGAAAAGTGTTTAGTGTCATTTGGTCATTGCTTTAAATGGTTTTCAATTTTCATGTGTTGGCTTAAATTTTGCCATTGCTGAGCCCTACAAATGGGTTGAAAAATTAGCGCAAAAGTACTCTCAGAAACCACTAAAACGCAGACGATGTTTTTTCCCCTTTTTCGACCAATCAGAAGCAAAACAAATTATGACTTAGCGTGCGCACGCCTCCGCACGTTTTCCCTTGTGTGGCCTCGGTTGCATGTTTTACTCTTCGAGTTTTGATTGGCTGATTGCGTTTAGGCTAATGCTAGTACCAGAGTTGCTCAGAGCGAGCATATGTAATGTACGCTTGAATTGCCGCAACACAAGGAGAAAGAATGGAAAGGTTTCCATTCTACTCCGCTTGGGCCAGCACTTACGCTGCGGCAGTTCACCTGAACGTATGTTTGCGCTTGCGTTTCCGTCGTAAGTGAACGGAACTCAATCCTCACAGGGGATTTGCGTTTGCCGTGATTGACCAACTTCGGTTTTTGCTGTTCGACTGCCATTAGAAAACAAAACATAAAAACAGCGAACGCGAAGAACAGCCATGAAGGAGACTAGAGAACTGTTGACGCCATATGCATTACGTTCAAGATTGTTCATGCGCACACGCAAACGCGTTTAAAACGCGGTCAAGCTTATTTCTCTCACCTGCAAAAATGCAACCAGCTGACCACATGTCTATGGATGTCGAGTAAAGCTTTGCTCCCATGAGAACATCTGGAGGTCGGTACCACAATGTTACCACCTACAACAATTGAGATAAAGAACAAGGTCTTTATATAAAAGAAAATAAATATAATATGTCAATACAGAGGAATGTTTCCTCACCTCAGCTGAGTAGCATCTGACTGGAATACCAAAAGCTCTAGCGAGACCAAAGTCTGCAAGCTTGAGCTCACCATCCTGACAACAGAAAAATACTGATAAACAAATCCAGGGATCTATCTTAGCTACATTTCTGTAGTTTAGTGAGCTCCCTCTAAAGTGGACATACACAGAACACCAGCTGCTATTAAGTATCGTTCATCGCAAATGAGCTAATAAAAGTGAAGGGCTGAACTGGTAAACAGACTTCAGTTGGTTGCCTCCACTCTCTCATGTCTGGCCATTATTCTCTGTGCAATTGGAGGGGAGCGTACCCCTTCTATGCTGACCAGCAGAAGGCCGGTATTCCAGGTTACTGCTTAGGCAAGGGCCAACTTCAAGTGGTATGCACACATTTTAGAGAGGTGCTTGGTGAAGGTGGAAAATGGGAGAACCTGGAAAATAGCCCTGGAACACAGTCACGATGAATGACAAACTGGACTTACATCACTTCCAGCTGGAATCGACTGGAGCAGTAAAAGTAGGAGATAAGCAGTCAGCCAACCCAACCCTAGGAGTCAAGGGGCTGCTGCCTCTCCTCCCCTAAAACATGAATAGCACAGTGGCACAAACATCACTGAAATCTAAAACATTGGTATTCATAAGGAGCCCATTCTCTTGGCCTTAGGTGTCCCATGGGGCATGATAAGGATGAGTTTAGCTGACTCTCCCTTGTCAAAATTGTTCTGCTAGCCATAGCCACCAATGAAGAAAGACCAGTTTGCAATCAGATCCAGTGGCAAAGTAAAGTTAATCATATACTGTACCTTGTTGATGAGGAGGTTCTGAGGTTTGAGGTCCCTGTGAAGAACATTGCAACTGTGACAGAAAGCAAGGCCTCTCAGCAACTGATACATGAATGACTATGGAGAAATTAAAATAGTCACAAATTAGCACAAAATCAGATAATGGGAAACTTTCAAATAATGTGCTACATCACCAGTGGGTAGGAGCCCCATCCAGCATTTTCACTCTGAGATGCATAAAATATTTTCCCTCCACAATATGCCAGAGAAATTTGAAAACACAGCTTACAATCATTGGTTGTTTTAGATTTGTGTTCAAGGAAAACTCAGGTAGGGAAATCACACGATTATCATCATGCCATCATTTTTGAAAAGCTCTGTTTTTATATTCCTCCAGTTTGAAGAGTGTTTTCGGAAAGCTCCATTTTCATGTGGATTGGTGTAATAAGGTAAACGTTTTAGCAACACATGCTTCTGCATTAATCCTTCTTTATGTACCTTCACAACAGCTGCATCCACTTCTCCCTGGCAACTGTCAAAGTACTTTTTCAGATCCTAAAGAAACATTTATGAATAATAAATGTTTAATTAATATATGCTGCAAGCCTAAATATAAACAACCTGTGACAAATCTAATAGCTTATTTCAAAAAGTAACCACAAGTAACATTATTACAGCCATACATGTATCTTTACGAGCTACGAAATTGTAATACTGTTACAAGTTTTATTACATGTACACCCAGAATATGTAATGTTTCTTATACTTTACCTGATCACAGTACTCAAATACCAGGGTTAACCTTCTCTCACTATGCATTACATCATGTAACCTAAAAATACAATCATGTGTTTAGTTCTCCTAGTAGCTAAATGTCACATCATACTTAAGATGTTATTTTGACGTTTTTTTTTTTATGAATTAAAATTTATAAGGTCAGGGAGATGCAAAATCTTCTTGGAAAAAGATGAAAAGATGTTCTCGTAGAACTTTGTGAAATCTTTCTCCATTAAGGAGAACACACTCTACCTATCAGTGGAAGAAATCCAACCTATCAATAGTTGAGGAAGAAATTTAATGAAAATCTACAGGAAACCAGCAATTCTTGAATTTGGAAGCCTCACATTGTATCGTAATGTCACCTACCTTAACATCACATTGTCTGGGAGAAATGGAAGATTAACATCGCCATACATGACATAACAAGATACCAGATCCCCCACATCAGCGTGGACCCTCCACTACATGTACATACATTTCGTAAGATTTTTCTCTTTGCAGTATCTAGTGTGTTTTTGTGAATTTCACGGGATTTCGCAGGTTTACTTGAAATTTGCAGGTCCACGACCATGCGAAATTTCAGAAGCCCTGTTGGAGTGGTGACCATTGGTCTGAAATTGGGTCTGGATAAAGAGAACCCTGCAGCACACCCAACCGAAGAAGTACCCTACTAGGCAAGAAAATTACTCTGATCCTTGAAGATAAATTCATGATCATTATTTAATTTAATTTATATTTATGTCATGGCTTGACAGCTAAAAAACTGTAATATTAGTTTAATGGAAGCTTGCAATTTGAAATACATGTAGCCTAGCTAGTATATTCTTGACTGATAATTTTTCTCCAGTACATGGTGACAACTGGATCTCCCTTGACTGTATGATACACATACATAATTTTATGTCAGTAGTAATTTCCTCGACTTGATAGATGCACAGGCATGAAAACTCTGCAGGTTGCCAAGACCTCTGACAGCTGCATATTAAAGATACACCACTGAAAGTTAGACTTTTAATTAAAGCCAAAAAAACTCAAATTGATGATTATAAACTCGTCTGTTGATTTTTTGGTATTTCTTGGCCGTGTTTTCTACCATAAAATATACTGAGACTTAATAATCTAATTTCATCCTGTTCTTCAAAAGTACAAAATTGGAATCATTATCACAACAGCTAAGTTATTCATAACAGGAACAAACAAATTTCAGAGTAATTTTGTATCATTTGTAGCCAACCACTGATGTAAATCAAATTGGACAAGCTCAGATGATCAAAACAAAAATAATTATTTAATGAATTCTGTTGCGTCATGCAATATAGTAAGAATTAAAAGAAAATCATAAAACATATATTACAGATTTTTTTTTTTTTTTTGTAAAAGACAGTATTTACAACAGTTTGGAGACCCTTTTTTTGTGGTGGATTATAAGTAAAAGCATTTTCTATAAGATAAAATGATTAATTGAATGAATTCTTATGAAACAGCTGGCTAGCTTGGACCATGTAATGTATCCCTTCAGTTACTGTACATATAGATGTGCATAAATTACAAGCAATGATTAAATTACACAAACACTGCCAACCAGGTTGTGCACTGTTAGAATCTCTCGTGCCAACCCAAACCAGATCTGAAAGAATGTCTCATCTACTGCACAAATTTAAGTTGTGTTTTTTATTGTAATCCAATAGATTTTACTTAATTGAGTTTGCTTGGCTGAATATTGTTTACAACTGAAAATGGTTAATATTAAAGTAAAATATACATGTATTAAATTATAAAATGGAACATACATGTACCAAACAAAAAACCTCAACCATTTTAAATGTACGCTGAAAATTTTGTCAACCACAGAGCAGTCAAATTTAATGCTTAATGTAGCCATACTTGAACTTAAAATACAGGGAATATAATAATATATCTATACAATATAATGGGATTTCCTGACTTCTCAAACCATTGATTTCTTCACCCTTCCGATAGTTCAAACTAAAAGTTGCTTCCCTCTGAAGTTTTTTCCCTGTAATTTCCCCCTCCCCACCAATATCTTAAACTTCTGATTTTTTTGAAACCATTTTCATCCCCCTACAGTTGGAGGAGCAAGAAATCAGGATTCTACCACAGTGTGCGCATAGTAATTACAACCTAAGGCGTCAGAACCCAGCTGTCCTCTTACCTAACAATATTTTTGTGCTTGAGCTCTTTCAAAATGCAAATTTCTCTCAGAGCTGAACTAGGTATACCCTAGAAATGAAGACGACAAGATTAAACAATAAAGTAGAAAAACTTAATACATGTTACATTTGAGGTGAACTTCAGATCTCTGCCTCACTGCCTTGTAAAAATGGCTTACAAGCTTAGTATGCTGTTGTAGATACCAGAGAAATATAAGGTATCAAATTTCAATTACAACATGAAGAAGCTTAAAATCATACTTGAATTTTTTTTCAGCAAAATATATAGAGTTTTTAAATGACCGTGACAAGAAATATACTGAAATGTTCGATTGACATGAATTGACTTTTGGCAAACAGCTGCGGCACAAATTTATTACAAGGCATTTTATGTTACAGTGTAGCTATTAGTTAAAGAATGACACGTTTTCGATTTCGAAATATCAATTAGAACAAACTGTGACATGATACAAAAATATTATTTGCATGAAATATTTCCATTATCTACATTTTAATATCCCACAAGATTCTTTCGGTTAATTCCTGTTTAAACTCTATGAAAAAGGAGACAATTTCCATGTAAAGGAATAAAGACTAGAAATCGGGAAAAGCTCTTATCTCATCAGATCGGAGCTGTACTGATGAAGGAAGAAGGCAAAACACGGTCGTAAACATTCCAAATAATATTTACCTCATCATCCTCGTCGAGTCGTACTCGTTTCAGCGCTACTATCTCGTGCGTTTCTTTGTGTTTTGCTTTGAAAACGGTTCCATAAGTACCTACGGATCGTTGACGACAATGAAGTAAAAAAAAATTTCCCGCGCATTACGGAATCGAAATTAAAATTCAGTAAACCGATCGACACTCGGCATTCATGCACAAAAGCAGGAGATGGTCGAGCCATACCTTCGCCGATCTTCTCCAGTTTTTCATATTTCTGCATAATACGATACCGCCTTTTGAACAATCAACATTCAGAACTCTGTCTGGGATGTTTTAGGGCTCAATTTGGCTAAGACGATTCGGTGAATTCACCGACCTATTCATCGATGACAACAAAACATCATTTATCTTCGTCCAGGCCTTTGTTGATATTTGTCGGGGATCTGGAACTAATGGGAGTCTCCGCTCTCGGAAATAGCGCGGGCTCAACTTCAGGTATCGCGTAAACTTTCTTCGGGGTAAGGGTTAACCAGGGCAACGCCGGGGCGATTTCGAATGAAAAGTTTGCCAAAATTCTCTCCTTCTCTTGGAATTTAAGCCTCGCAGATGCTTAATAATAATGAATTTGACGAGCAAGCATAATTTGGAGTTTGGGAATTGACGTTCGCGCTTTCAAGCTGCTTTTTCCGTCGGGCGCCAAAGGAAGGTGAGCTTATAATCAACGTGTTTACCTGTGTAAACTGTGAGAAATAATTAAGTTTTGGCACTATCCAGTTCTTTTGATGTGATATTTCAATCGTCCATTTCCATTTGTTCGATCGAGAACCGAAGTTAATTTAAACATATAAACTTCTTGTGAACCAACCGTAAAATTGAGTACACATAACCGGCCTGCCATGGCGTGGGAAAATTAAAAAGCCAGATTTGCAAAACCAAATATCACTTTAACAATGGAAAATTAAATTGAGATAAGGGTACTTGAAAGCTAACTCTGGTAGAACAGAAAAATTCTGGCCGTTTTGGTGGGCAAAGCTATGAATTTTATTACAAGCTGGCTGATGGCGCGTGTGCGAGTTGATATTACATACGTGAGATCTGGCGAGATTTGAAAACTAGACATCTTTGCAATTAAGAGCATTGTTTTGCAGCTTGCCAAAATGTATGACAAAGTAAAATAAAATTATAAGATTTGTGGAAATTGTAATTTAGAAACGAGAATTATTTTCACATAACCCACCTGACTACCCGTTGCAATGTAATCTTACGCACTTTGCCTCGGGGCCTGGAACCTCCCAACGTCTAGTTCGAGACTTCACTCTTCACTTAATTAAATTAAGTAGTCGTTTAGAAAAACCACGGGGATGGCATTTGTGCGAGTGAAATGTTTTGAATAAGCCTTTTTTTTTGCTAGATTTTACTCCGGACGATATTTGTATTTAAAGTTGCAATCTTTACAGTTCATTAGCTTCTTTTTTATTTATGATAATTTGTACGTTCTACAAAGACCATTCATTTGTAAATTTCCTCTTCTAGAAACATGTCTCGTCACGTATTTCCAAATTAACATTTATAATGATCTGATAATTTTAAAGGCTGTTTAAATTCCCTTCAAAATGAGATACACTGGAATCATTCAGTCTGTATTTTATTTGAGGCTTTGCCAATATTTTTGTTTACTATGTAAACTATACCGTCAAGAACTTACATGAATAAAATTTTCATCAGTCTGGCATCAGTGGATTAATCAGTCAGGTTTGCTGGGATCGAGCTAATGCTCAAACAACATGAGTTGGTTTTTCAAAGGGTTGGGAAATGTTACTGACTGCTTTAAATCGCTGTGCACCACAATGAATAGTACAGTCTCTGGTTTGTTTATTTTACCCACCAGATAGTGATTTATGTGCTGGATAGTGTTTTACAACCAATTAAAAAAAACAGTATTATGTTTGTAAGAAATGCAAAAAGATCTGCCGATATGAATGATATTCTGTTGCCTTGAATGAGCAACCATACTAAAAGAAAAGGACAATGAAATTCTGATGTCTCAAACTCTGCAATAACTCCAATCCAAAGTCGCTTTTGTTAGATTTGTTTCACTGTACCTTCACCCCTGAGATCATGACCTCTCGACTTCTCAAGCCAATTTTCTGTTCCATTAGAGGCTCAAGAAAGTCAGATTCCACTGTAGTTTGATACAAATCTGGATGTTATCCTGATTGTCTTGACATGTAACATGGTAATATCAGCCTAGCTACCCATTCATGGATATAGTTGTTTATTTTACTATTCATCTTGTTATTTTATTAATATTCACTTCTTAGCATGTATAGCTGAGCAGAGCATTGGGTAATCTTTTAAGTACTAATTTAAAGCAAATATAAAAAGTGAACAGTCACTACAAGATATTGATTCAGAGTGTTTATCTGACTTTTAGTCTTGAAAGCTTTTAATTAATTTTCCGTATATCACCTCTCTTACAGTTTCCCATGACTAACAACCATTATCATATGGCAGTTTCTTTATGTTCAAAAAAAAACCTTCTCAGACTAATGCTCATCCGTTTAAACTGTGTTTGAACTGCAGGGGTTTCATTGATGTTTTCTGCAGAAGGGCAACTGTTTTTCACATGCAGGCAAAACTATTTGAACTGAACTTTGTTTTTAGAAAAACTTTCCTCTAGATGGTCAAACCAGCTGGGGAAAATCGTCTTCACAGCTGGCTTAATGAAACCCCTGGAACTGTTTGAACCATTTTATCAATATTCATTTGCTATTATTTAAGTGCAACCTGTGGGCGCTCAGTCTTTCAGCCAGAAAATTTTCTTCAGGGCCAAAGTGGCCTGTGAAGACCTTTTTTAGGGGCCAGTTTTTGAGGGAAGGGGCCAATAAATTGAAAGCTACAGAAAAAAAATGGGTCAGGGTACCAAGGAAAATAAAGCAGTTTATTAGGATCTAGGATAAAATTTAATAGTAAGTGCTTTTTGAAGTGTTTCTACTTGATAAATTTCTTTTGAATCAGATACTAGTTGGATCCATGCATTACAAGAGAACAGTCCTTAGGTATACATGACATAGTCAATGATCAAGGGTTTGTAATGTATTATAGGATGATTTCAAACTTGGAAGTTTTCCAATGTGAGATAATCAATACAGCAGAGCAACAGGATGGATTGACTTCTCTTCTTATGTTAAATGTTTTAGAAGCAAAGATCTTTCAATATGAATGTCTAGAAGGACATAATGTGTGACAAAATAACCGGATTGATTGTCAACACAGAGAAATGTGGTCACCATTATGGTGACTAAACCAGAATTTTTGCCGAACTTTGGTCGCCTAGGATGAAATGTTAGTTACAATGGTGACTGTATCGGTCGCAATTTCGAGCCCTGGGATGGCTGTTAAAATACTACGCCTGGTTAAGCCTGTAGTCTTGTAAAAGGAAAGGGCCAAATTGGCCCTTTCTTCGTTTTTCTGGGGGCCATTTCTGATTGCAACGCTGGATTCCCACAATGGCGTGCGCTGGTGGAAACTCTGGGCCCTTTCCTTTGGTTTGTTTATTCATATCTGTTTTGACATATTCAGCTGTTCTGAGACTTAATTTGGATATAGTGCCTGTCAAGGAATCAAATCAAGTCTGTTCCTCATTCACAGAGGGAAACAAGGATAATTATAAAGAAAACAGTAGAAAACAAAGTTAATGTAGGTTTATACTGAACTAAGAAATAAATGAGCTTTTAATATGGGTGCAGCAAGCAAAGTACATGTAGCAGTGGGAGCTTTTGAGTTGGCTACTGCTCATTCACAGCGAAGGAAAGGAAA
The DNA here is from genome assembly GCF_964199315.1 of Orbicella franksi. Lineage (NCBI taxonomy): Eukaryota > Metazoa > Cnidaria > Anthozoa > Scleractinia > Merulinidae > Orbicella > Orbicella franksi. The sequence goes on along the minus strand of NC_138149.1, from coordinate 28,846,344 downwards.
AGCACACAATGCATATTATTGCGTGTGCCTTGGTTAGCACTCCTTTGACTTACAGCCAAATGTACAAACTGTTAGGCCACTGCTTCAAATTTTTTCAAACCAGTTTCATTTTTTTTTTTTCACACCCATAACAACCTTGTGCTTTAAGGGTGAATTGCATTCTGCATACAATGTACATTGTATAGGTTCTGTACGTTCAACAACAGGCAAGTTAACCTACAACACCGAGGGCTGGCCATCCAGCATACTCAGTTGTAACAGGTGTTACAAGTATAGCCCTTTATGACAACTCTGACATAAGTCAATTGTTTTTTCTTGTTGTCTTTTTTTTCAATCACGTCTTTGTCCGAATAACTTGTTTTTAACTGCCAGTAGCTCTTCAGACATTTTGTCAGTATGTCAGTGTACATACATGTACATAATTGCTTACCATAACAGGTGGTAAATTTTCCTTTACCTGTTATCATCAGAATGTCCAGATGCACATTTACATTTTTGTAGAATATTTTTTATGCCAAAATTTTGTATTCAACCTCAACTATTCTAGAAAGAGACCTGTATTTTTGTAGAACTTTACATGTACAGTGACTTGGAAGGGAAGATATTGTACATTTTTTGACCAGGTTTGCATTTTCTTTTTCGAGAGTTTTTTACCGTACAGACATGGATTGTTATGTAGGCAAATGATAACACTTACTTTGGCACCAGTTCTGATATATATATATATTGATCAGTGTGCTATTGTGTAGGGCATAATATATAAAGTACATTGTAAATCACTGAGTTTGGTCTCTTTTTTATTAAAACTTTTCATTCTCTTCAGAGATACTGATCAAGCTAAATGCTGTACAGATGGTTTTTAACCTAAGGATAGAAACTTCCTGAAGTTGTGATACCAACAAACGGTAAGTATTAGACTTAACAAATCATGAGAATTTCTCACTCCTATCCACACATGGACACATGGACACATAGTCTTCACTTGTAATGACAAACAAAATTTTAAAAAAATGACCATACTAAAACTTGCCCAGGGCAAGCAAAATCTGAGAGCTGCTTGTGCGAAGGGCAAGCTGGAGTTTAATTCTTTGTGAGCCCTTTAGAGGGGCAGTGCAAGGGTGTTGCTCAAGAAAGACAGTGACAACACAGTGACCCCAAGCCAGGCCTAGAACCCAAACTACTCAATCTTGAGTCTAGTATACTAACTATTAAAGGTGCACTTCTCTGCCGAGGTCTCACTTCAGTTGATGAAAGTAAATCTGCAGACTGATTAAAATGTTAAGCAATACCTTTGTCCATTTCTTTTAAGAGCCATGACTGAAACAGGAGGCCAGGTGGCAGGGGGTGGACGGAGCATGCTGGACAACATGGTTGGAGTCAGTGACATGGTGCTTCTGGAGCCCTTATCTGAAGATGGTTTGATAGAGAACCTGTGGGATAGATACAACAATAAAGATATCTATGTAAGCAAGGATATCCAGCGTTCTATAACCATCAGCAGTTTTGTTTGCACCACATACCAATCAATGCCATTACTTCTATTAAAACGTCCCTATAAAAATCTCCTGCCCCAAGAAAATAAGCCCCTCAAAACTAAGATGCAAAATTCCTTCCTGACAAATAATAAGTAATTAAAAGCCCCTCCAAAAACTAGCCTACTGTAGAATAAGCCCAGCAAAACATTTTATAGTATTAAAAAGTAATGCTTGATGGTAAAAGAAAACATAAGTTTACATCCAAGTGATCACAAATTTTATATTGCAGACATACATTGGGAATGTGGTGGTATCAATTAACCCTTATCGGAAATTCAACTTATACACACCTGAAAGGATTTCTGAGTACAGATCTAGAAACATCTATGAATTACCCCCACACATGTGAGTATCAAGCCTTATCCTAAAAATTTAGATTTTATGAACAAACTGGGCACATATAATTTTTCAGGTTGTTATTGTAAGATAGTTTTGTGCTGGTATGTAGATTTGTTGGTATGCAGGTTACGTAATTATGCCAAGAAGTTAGTATTTAAGGAGTTTGTCCTTTAGGAGTTGTCACTTCGATGGCATCTCCACTTTTGATCAGTTCATTTTGGAAATTTTGTTTTGGTAAATTTCCGTGTTTTTGTTTACTACATTTATTGTGTTAATAACTATCCTAGGGCAATTTATGTCTGATCAATAAACGAGATGCCAGCTCATATATGACTGATGTTTTCTTACTTATACTAAGTTAGAAATTATTTTGTTTTCGTTTCACTGCAGTGGGATTAGACAACAAATGTATTTAACTTATTAGTTGACAAGGGTGCAGCCCGAGAAATCAAGAGCGAATTATCTTTATATGGGGCTAAATGTAATTTAGGCAAAGTTTGAGTCAAGCCAGTGCTGGCCAGTGGTCTCTCAGGGTGATCATGCCCAGTGGGGTCTCATATGAGGTTTTGCAGGGCTTGCACATACATGTACGTGTTTTGCTTGCCAGCTGTGTGAGAATGTGCAGTTTGCCTTTGAGTGCCATTTGTGCCTGTTGAGTGCTTCTTTATTGTTAATTAGTATAAATCTAGTAGCTGTTCAAAACTTTAATCTAAATCCTCTTCAAAGACATACACTTTGAAAATGCAAAGAAGCAGCCCCCAGTGCACGCTGCTGGGCCACTCGCTTTCTATAACAGAACAGACAATGAATAGCATAGCCAATCAGAGAATTGCATTCATGATAGAATGCTACAGCACTGACAGGGAATAAACTTACTCTGATTCGCTGTGTAGCCTAGTCAGCATGTGGCCAAGCCCAGTGGCTCATTGTCTTTGTCAGTCTTGCCTACAGAAGCAAATTATTATTTGTTGATAGCCATTTCAGGGCATCTGACAGGATGCGGTAGTGTGGATCCGCATAATTCATTAACATCCACATCTTCTGCATAATCAAAGCTTGAAAACAGTTCTAAAAATTGTTTCATATTGGTGATAAAGCAGCTGCTTACCATCCCCACAAGCAAAGATTCTGAAGAGATTGGAATGATTGTTTTGGAGTAGTTTTGCTCCTAAAGAGTGACAAAAACATGCCATTTTGTTAGAGCTCTTGGACCTGGTTGTTCAAAGGTTGGATAGCTCCGTGTAGATGGTAAATTGGCATCCAATGTGTAGTGCAGTTGTTTGATTGTTAAAACTTGTCTAACTGGAGAGTGATTTATCTGGAGCCAATAGTGTTACCCATTCTTTTAACAACCAGGCCCCAGCTGTGTATTTTGAGTACAGCATGTTACCCTACTAAACACAATTATACCTTCCTGGCACAAGTCTTAAACCATTGCTGCTTGTTTAAAACAGATTTGCTATTGCTGATGTCGCTTACCGATCCATGAGAGATTACAACCAGGACCAGTGTATTCTTATCACTGGGGAGAGTGGTGCTGGCAAAACAGGCATGTGGTTTCAAATGCTCCAGAAAAACTTTTCATTTGGCTGGTCACTGTCCAGAAATACAGGACTTGTTAATTGAAAAATATTAATTTCAACTGTGCAAGAAACATGCATGATAATCAGTGTTCTAGATGATGGACAAGAAATATCTTCTAAAGGCAAGGTGAAATCCTTTCAATTTAAATCAGTAAATACTGACCTTGGGTTCAAAGTACAAATTTGGAATGAGCTTAACTTATTCAACCCTCCATGTGTTACATGTTGTATACCACTGTTTCCCCAGAGCTCCCTAGAACGTAACACTGTACTCTCCTTTTGGCCAGTGATGGGAAGGAATGAAATAAATATGGCTCTGAAAATGAGTTAGGTTATTGGTTTGAAAGTAAGAAGTTAGACTTCTAATGTGATCTGAAGGTCTCGGGTCAAAAGATCCATCAGGCTTATTCAAGACAACCAGTTATAGTTACTCATTTGAAGAAGATGAAGCAATAATTTAAAGTCTGGCAGAGTCAACTGTGTTTTAAAGCAGCCAGCAACATGCTTAAATATTTACTGTCTCCACATGTTTTTTTTTTTTTTTTGCTTTAGAGGCATCAAAGGTTGTTATGCAGTATGTTGCAGCAGTGTCTGGCAAAGGCTGGGAAGTGGACAGGGTCAAGGAACAGTTGCTGCAATCTAATCCAGTTTTAGAAGGTGAATGAAATAATAAATGCAACATTGAATTATTGAATGTTTGCGCATATATGCTTTTTTAATGCAAGTTGATGAATAAACAAATAAATAAAAGAACAATTGTTGAAACAAACAAACAAATGGACAAGGAAACAATGATTGTCAAGAGCAATTGTGTGAACAAACGGGCAATTTAATGAATGGAAGTATAAGTAAACAAACAAATAGAGCAAATTGGTAAACAGACAGTGGAAGGTATGAATCAAGGAAGAAACAAGCAATGTCAATTACAGACTAATGAACTTTGGTTTGTTTGAAAAAAAGAGTAATGAGAGAACTACATTACACACTACATTGTAGTGTATAATGTTTGTATACATTATGAGGCAATACTACAAGAGATTGTATCTGATCTGTGTAGCCTATTTTCTCCACCTCTGAGGATAGGCCAATGACGAATAGAACAACTACAAGGGAGAGTTTTATTAAATGTTGGTTGTTGTTGTTGTTGTTGTTGTTGTTGCAGCTTTTGGCAATGCAAAGACACTTAGGAATGACAACTCGTCACGATTTGTAAGTACAGAGTCATCATATTTCGCACAATAAACCGTTTTTCTTTTCAAATTGTTAAGAAAGCTCAAGAATGAATTGTGTACAGTTTACATGTTTTTCTGATTGGAATCTTTTGTATATTTTTAGGGCAAATACATGGACATTGAGTTTGACTTCAAGGGAGATCCTGTTGGAGGAGTTATCACTAAGTGTAAGGATTGGGAAGCAATTTTGAAAAATTGAGTGGGCATTTAAAAATCCAAGAAAATGAGTACTTTTATCTTTCTAAAACGTTTTTTGACTTGTACAAATTCTCTTAATGACATTTCACTCATTTTCATTGCAGATTTGTTGGAAAAGGTAATTGCAAGATGTGTGGTCATTTGTCCTTTATATTTATTTTAAATGTATTTTGTATAAATTTATAAGTTGAAAGAAAATAAAGGTTACAGTAACTGTTAAGTAGCAGATTTATAATACATGTAGTATTCACCTCAAATTGTGAGTATAGAAAGGTGCAAGATTTATGTAATCTCTGCATTTTGGATACCAGTTTGAAAATGAAAAAATTTAAACAAGAACCTATCTTTGATTGATTGGTAAATAAACGTTACTAATAGTTGAATTGGATCGTGGAGTACATATTATTACCAAACAGTTTTGAATTGTTTGAACAACAGATTTTGAAGTCAGAAAGACTTTGAAAACCTCTTTTGAGTGAAAAAGTGAGTGACATAATTATATTATTTTGCAAACAGCACAGACACAGCAAGAGAGAATGGCCAAACAGCATCAGGAATTTTGTTATAGAATAGGATTTTAATTTTTGAGTTGTTTGGAGTAACTGATTAGTTATTAAGCTAAAATACTGTTTTTCCTTTCAGTCACGCGTGGTTCACCAAGTACAAGGAGAAAGAAATTTCCACATTTTCTACCACCTTCTTTCTGGTGCCTCTGATGAGTTTCTTGGTAAATCATCAATCATATGTAATGCTTTTTAGAAAATAGCTGAAAGAAAACATGTACACTGATTGGTTTAAAATTGTGTTTCTATAACTAACTTGAGCTGTTGATGTAATGATGGCATGGACAAAGAGAATTTACATTTTGATGATCAAAGGAAACATAATGTATAAGTTTTTTTTCTTTTTTGGGTTGTGGAATTTTCTAAAAAAAAAATACAAGGTCTTGGTGTTTCTATTGAGCTACAGAAATCCTCATGGAAGTTTGTGAGAACTCGAAAAAGCTGTGGAAACACTTGCCTGTTAGCCCGTGTCCCCACAGCATTTCTGGTTCTCCCAAACTTCCACTCTTGTTGCAGAAAATTGTGCCTAAACCATTTAACACAGAAACAGCGCAGCTCATCGCTTTCGGCTAATAAGCTACCATTTTTGCTATACAGGCAAAATTAATCTCGAAAGGGACTGTAGTACTTACAATTACCTCAATCAAAGTGGATGTACAAAAGTCGACACAATTGATGACAAGAAGGACTTTTTAGTAGTTGAGGTGGGTATATATGTTTTCACCTTCTGTAAGACTTACAGTATGCTGGGTAAACAAAGTTATTAGGGCCTCCACAGACTAGACACTAATTAAGTTGTCGACAACTCTTTTTTATCTGCAACTAAATGTTATCGACAACTAATTGTATCTGATGTGAACATTCCACACATTGGAGTTTTGTTTGTCGATGTCTAAGTTTTGAACTAATATACAGGGCTCGTATGGGTCATGGAAAACCTGGAAAGTCATGAAATTTATTTTTCAATTTCCAGGCCTGGAAAGTCATGGAATTTCAACAATAATAATTATTATGCTTTCTGAGAATAAAAAGGCAAAAAGACAGAAATTAAAAAAAAAATAGCAGACAAGTCAGAAACAGGCTTTAGTTTCAGTACAAATAGACACAAGCGTGCATTTTATCCATCATAATGCTGGGAAATACATATACGTTACATAAATGATTGTTTTGATACTACTGTGAGGACAGCTGCTTAACATCAGTCATGGAAAACTCAGAAAGGTTATGGAAAAGGTCATGGAAAGTCATGGAATTTTGAAAGCTTAAAAGAGTGCGAACCCTGATGTATTCAATCCATTTTTTTTTTTTTTTTACTAGAGGGCAATGGACATTGTGGGGTTTGCTCAGGATGAGAAGCAGTCCATCTACACTCTTTTATCTGCTATCCTGAACCTTGGAAACGTTACATTTGACGAAGTTTTTGATAAAAGCAGCGGACATAATATGCATGATGCAGTTGCTCTTACAAATGAGAAATGTAAGTTGTCTTCAAATTATACTCGTCCTAATTAAGGGAGTGGTACTTTTTAGGGGTATGGATATTTTGTGGAAAAACTTTATACGTTTAGATTTGTTGCAGTTCTATTAGTTACAGATTGCTAATAATCATGATTATAATATGAAAGTTTCCTTAACTCGACTTGTGCCAACAACGCCTTAAGAGAAAATTCCAGAATATTTGATCTGATTTCCAAGAGACTACCTAATGTTCTTGGTCCATAATTGATCATTGGTATCCACTTATTGTCTCATGAATGTTGAGAGACACAAAGTCAAAGTTAAGTGCCCCCAGTCTTGCTCAAGACAAAATAACCCGACGAGGGTTTGAACCAGTGTTTGTTGATCCAGGAAGTACAGGGCACTAGCCATTTGGCATCTTCATCCCCCACAAGACAATTATCAGGGCATTGACCTTTCAAATCTTTATTACTATGTGATTGTAGATTTAGACTGGGCTTGTGAGATGTTGCAGTGTGGAACTCATTTACTCAAGGATGCCCTGACAAAGAGAACTGTGGAAGCTGGAAATGAGAGAATGACCACCCCGCTTACACCTGCACAAGTACGTATAGAAAAATTATGCATTACATATTTGCATTATTAGCTGGGTAAAGTGTAGTCACCTCTGCAACTGATTGTGTTCAAGTCAACACTCCCTGTCTCCATGCTGGGATGTGCTTCCTCACACCAACCTGCATTCCTTTCCCATTGTTTGCCAAATTTTTGGTTGGACCAATCAACACCTTGTTATTGTATACACTGCACCAATTACACCATATCTTGCCACCTTGATGTCTTCTTTCCTGAAAAAACCCTGACTGGCCATTGATTGATGGACATTTTTGGCATGAACCACTGTAAGGAAATGTGTGACTTCGGCCCAGGCAGCTGCAAGGGAGACTGCTGTTAGGTAAAGGGGGAACTTATGAGTTTGTCACACAAACAGTTTTTTCCATGTGCCATGTATTTCCCACTTAAACAAACTTTACTTCTGATACCATACACCTGTACCTAATTGTTTTCACAATGAAAATAATGGTCTGCAAACCCCTACTTTACATTCATCTGGTAGTTTTGTGTTCTTCTGACAGGCTTACTATGCAAGAGATGCACTCTCTAAAGCAACTTATCGCAGGATGTTTTCTTGGTTAATTCAAAGAGTCAATGATAGTATAAAGGTAACACTTATTATAAATTACATCAGTTTTGATTGTGGAATAATTCTTTAGTAGATGAATTTCTCATAGTGTAATCCCAATTTTTGGAAACTCCAAAGGAAACCAAAATTGGTTTGAAAACTTAGGTAGCTCTAATAGTTGGGGGTAAGATTCAGTCTGTGTTCAATTGAGGAGAGGGAAATGACTTTTCATTCAAGTTCGAAAATATCAAGGATTCAAGAGATCAGGATTCTACTACATAAGTGCATTATTACTTTCACCCAATGACAGTCAATGATTCTTTTATCAGGTGAAAAAGAGGGGCAAGAGAAAAGTGATTGGTGTTTTGGACATTTATGGATTTGAAATATTTAAGGTACTAAAATAAAAATGTATGCTCAAGACAAGATCTGTTTATGTCCACTAACCTTAAGACTTCAGCATTTCCACCCTTTCAATCTTTAACTCAAAACTTTGGTTCTGCTTCGCACTTAGCTGCCACTGACTAAGTCATACACTTACTGTATAACCTAGAGATTCTGAATTCACCCCCCCCCCCCCCCATCTCACTGCCCCGCATTCAATGGATATGTTCTCAGTAAGCCTTAGTTCAACTTTCAGTACACCACATTGGCTGCCAGCTACTCTCTAAGTTTCTTGCTAGGCATTTCTTATTGACACTGCATTTATTTGAAATGATTTCATTTGTGTCATGGATCAAAGTGAAAACTATCGAGGGTACCATTAACCTAGTGTTTTCAATTGCTCAGGAATTTTTTTTTTTTTTAAATAATAATAGTAGGAAAAAAGTAACAACATTCTTGATCAAACAATCAAAGGTTGCTGATTGTTTCTTTTGCAGAGGAACAGTTTTGAGCAGTTCATTATCAATTACTGCAATGAGAAGCTACAACAGATTTTTATCGAGCTGACCCTTCAGTCTGAACAAGAGGAGTATGTTAGAGAGGTCAGGAAAATATAAAGAAACAATACAATTAACACAGGCAGGGGTTTCATTAAAGGCCAGGCACCAGGGAATTGATGGGCTTTGACCACCTAGAGGACAGTTTTTTCTTATAATGAAGGTGCAGCTGAAAACATTTTGCCTCTCTGTAAAAACCAGTTGTCCTCCTGCTGAGAATGTTAATGAAACTCCTGTACAGGTAAGCACAGGAACTTACAGGAAAACAGAATTAATTTAAGATCAGTCTGTTTTTTTCTGGTACATAGTTATAACTAGCCAAAACTTCGTAATGATAGACAAGGCAGTACTAATTATAGCATATTATTGTGGAAGTATGAAAGAATATTAGAGGATGGTTGACTGGAATAATAGTTCAAACACATTTTAAGGGGAGAATTAAAGGGAGCAATAAACATTTTAGTTTTCTTCTTCATTGGCCAAGTAGTACAGGCGGCAAGGAGATAATTATCATGTACTGGTTTCTTTAATAATTGGTTGAATGTACTGTCAATGCAATGTGAGAAGTATGAGGGGAGATGAAGTTGGAATTTCTGAATTAACTGAGTTTTGAAAAAAGTGTGAGAATTTTGCAATGGCAAGCCTTGCATACGAATGTTTTGTCCCTGTCAAGGGAGTCATCAGAGGCCTTTCAGCTAACTTGTCAAACATCGCATTTGAAGTACCGCTAGCCTCAAAATGATGGTTGCAATCTGGCCTTATATCACATAAGGATTCCCAATTGCATAATATACCATTCACCGACTTGACTTGACTTACAATGGCTAGCCTACTGAGTTTTGTTTGAAAATACGATTGTAATGTATTCACACTCACTCACTCAATCTTCTTCATCCCTGATGGAACAAAGGTCATCAACTAGTGCCCGCCACCTGACCCTATTTTGAGCAGTGCGCTTCGCTTCCTGTCGTGTGAGCTTTCTCTCCTTCAACTCCGCCATTCTTGTGCGCCTCCAGGTGTGCTAGGGTCTGGCTCTCTTGCACTTCCCCTGTGGATTCCACTCTATGGCCTTCTTGGCTATGTATCCGTCTGGTCTCCATGTATTCACACACTTCTGTATAAAATAAATTGTGCATTTGCTTTGCAGGGTATTGAGTGGACAGCAATAGAGTATTTCAACAACGCGATCATCTGTGACTTGATTGAAAAGGTTGGTGCAAGTAGTCCAAGGAGCCAGAGAATCGTTTGCCAGAGAATGAAGTTTAGACAAGTCTTTTCTGCATTTTTATCAGCTCTTCTTTCAAATATACAGTTGTCAAAATGCAGAATAACAAGGAATTAGCTTCTTTATTATGGTCACTTTCTTTTGGACTGACTGTTGTAAAGCTAAGTCACTCATTGCCTTATGTAAGGTCTCCTCTCATATGTTCACTCCAGTATCAGTGCCAACACGTTTTGTTTATCCATTAGGGACCCAGAAACAATTTTAAAGTAGTAGGGCTTAAAAAATCTGGCCAAGACAAACCAGCATTAGGGGTTACTTTCAAGTGACAAAATTCATACATGTACATTATCCATGTGATCTGGAGCCCTAAAAAAATCAACCCAAACAAGACAGCTGTGGGGCTATAGCCCTACCATTCCCTCCCCCTCCACAGTCCCTTTCCATTGGCAATCTGATCACAGATTGCCACTGCCTGTTAAAATTGTACATAACACATTTCTTGGCAATGTTGATTTTGAGTTGTTACTAGTTAGAAAATGATATTTTACAGTAAGATAAATCTCATGTTTGGTTTTGCTTGCATCATACATTTTCTTTTCCAACATACTCCTTTATTTTCTTTGTGCTTCACTTTAGAGATGCTTTGCAGTTAAAAAATGGGGTAGTAGGAAGGCTTGTAGTCAAGAGAACATTGTTAGTTATTTAATTTTTACATTGGCTAATGATCAGTTTGAGATTAAGAAAATAAAAGACAAATTTGCCAGTTTAAAAACGAAAAGAAACTGAAGCATATCACATCTCGCAGTGGCTTGTGGGATTATTACTGGGGACGAAACAAAAGACGAGAAACTACATTGTATGTTGTTCCCCAGTAACGATTCCACAAATGACTACGAGATGAGACTCGTCCCAGATTCTCGTTTCTAAAGTGGCAAATTGACCACCATAGCAAATTCGAAAAAGCTCTTTAGTTCGTCGTTGTAACCCTTCAATGAAGAGCTAACACTTGAACTCATTACATGTAGGTACGGTGGTTAATGTACCTTCGTCAAATTCAATTTGATAAATAGCTGTATCATTTGCCCACCAACCACTACAACGTTTTGTTTTGAAACTAACAGCTTTGTTGTTTTTTTACATGCACTAATTCATTTCCCCCATAAGCACTGTCACAAATCATTACTCACAGCTGTATCTGGCAGCAGTGAACTTGTACAACTTGTAGGCCATCTGTCAGCTTAAGTTTGTAACTATACCCATTGTCAAGTTTGATTAGGATAGGGAAGGTTTTACCCAATTTCAATTACTCTTATGATTATTACCGTGATCTTTTCCTCCCAGAGTCATGTTGGTATCATATCCCTTCTTGATGAGGAATGTTTGCGACCAGGAGAGGTAAGGAAACTCACAATCTGAACCCTCGTTTGTAGATTTTACCTTTAAGTGTAACAGCAAAGCCAATGACTGCAGTGACATATATATTTCATTTGACGTCGATTGCTCAACAGTGTGCCGTTTTCCTGTTACACGTTAACAATACAATTCAACCTACTACCCTATTTTACACACTTTTTACCCAAATTGTTTCATAAACCAGGGAAAATGCTACTCTGTTTTGAATTTCCAAATGTCAATGGATAACAACCACATGTATTCACATGATTTCACGGCTAAACCATTTATAGGAAAGAATGAAGCTGAACTGGAATTTCAGGTGGTGGAGGTGAGGCTGGGGGTCAACGCTGAAAACTCTCCAGAGGAGTGATAATGGATTTTTTAGGGAACAACGCAATTCTCGTGAGTATTCACTGTGTACGAGAAACGTGATGTGCACTTTATTTTTCAGGTCAGCGATGAGACGTTACTGGCCAAGCTCAACAAACACTGTATCGAGCATCCGCACTTTGAGAGCAGAGCAAGCAAGAAATTCCTATCAGATCTCTCCCTGCCTCACGACTGTTTCAGACTAAAACACTATGCTGGAAGTGTAAGTGATTAAGAACAAACTACACCCTGTTTGAATTTTTTCTTTTTCTTTTTCACAGAAATTCTTCAAGTATTAACTCGCAAAATTCTTTAGGCCGTATAGATCATGCAAACAGCTTTGTTTTCAGATTCAATCTTCTCGCACAAGCACTGTTAGATAACATATTAATCTGATGTTTGTTGGGAATTCAACAGTGTTTTGTACCATGGTGGTAAACGTTTCCTCAGTCGCGAATGTTAGTAGTTTGGCGGGTTTTTATCTGGGATCAAGCAAATTTCTGTAAAATGTGGATTTCAATAGAAAAATTATTTTGCCTTCAATGTTGTTCTTCAAGTGAAACGTTCTGCAAATTGTCGTTGGAGGGGCTTACAGTTGTCTGCTCGGTGACCTGGCCTTTGAATGGCAGCGAGGCTGGAGGTGACCTTGCTTTGATACAGACCTCTCTGCTTTTGTCATGTAAATGCACCTAATTAAGATTAGAACAACTTCGTTTAACACAACTAAAGCAGGGAGGTCTTTATCGAAACGAGGTCACCTCCAGTCTCGCTGCCATTGAAAGGCCAGGTCACTGAGCAGACAACTGTAAAGTGGTTTATTATACAAATGTAAAAGCTCTTAAAATACAGGGCATTTTATGGAGGTGCTGACCCCCATAAAATTGTTTTATAAAAGAACTATCTCGTTTTAGATGCACGATGCAGTAATTTTCAAAAGATTTAAGCTGTGGGCCTTGTATTTTGTGGAATTAGTTTTTGTTTTTGTTGACCTTTCTCTAGGTTACATATTGTGTGACTGGTTTTATGGACAAGAACAACGATCTGTTGTACAGAGACCTTTCGCAGTGTCTGTATGCATGTGGTCACCCACTGGCCAAGACGCTGTTCCCAGAAGGTAAGAGAGTCATTGAAATTGTTTACTCAGCTTGTGTATGTTTTGACTGTTACATTGCATTTTTTCCACTGTTTTGACTGTTACATTGCAGTTCACGAGTTGCCCGATAGGAGCCCTTTGTTTTTAACCAGGTTGTCGGCCACGCTTGTAAATAGCCAACTGGTTTGCCTCCGGCCAGTTGGGATTCTTAACAATGTTATGTTCAATTTTGAATCATTTGTTTCAGTTGTTTGATCAGCCCCACTAGCACTTGTGCTATAACTGACAATGCCGAGGGTAAATAAAGGGTATATTGTTGTTGTTGTTGTTCGGCTAACGCTAACAGGCTTCCAGATAAGTTTTCAAGGTATGGTGCCAATGAGGAATTCCAACGGGTCAATTTCCAATGCTCCCATCAAATCATCATAAATTTTCTATTAATTTGTCGGGTCATGTTGCTGACCTTGTCGGGTTTTTGACCTGAGACCCCTTGCTTATCTGGAACACTGGCTAATCCAGGATTATAAGTTAACCGAAGTCTTGATTTTTTTTGTATGATATATTTTTTTTGACTGCTTACGTTTAGTGTAGTTTGAGATTATTCAAACTCAAAACTGAAAGGCAAACAATATAAACAGAAAACTTCCTCGAAAAGGTACAAAACTGAAATCAAAATTCTCGCTAATCCTGGGTTCAGTAAATCGGGTTTTGAACAACCCGGGCCATAGCCAGGCAAAAAAAATGATTGATGCAATGTCCATGATTAAATTCTCTTCCTAGGTATTTAGGATGTTTATGATGACTATAAACAATAAAAGCGAAAAATTTGTTTGAGGCAACTGCCTCGGTTTGCCTGTTACTAGCTACGACCCTGTTCGGCCCTGATTTTTCACTGTTTTCATAGGTTGCCCTGGCAAGGCATCAAAGAAGAGACCTCCTACAACAGGAACTCAGTTCAAGGTGAAGCTTTGCTTCAGTAATGGTTGCTTTTGTGAGACCGTCGTTATTGAGCAATGGGTCTTCCATTGATGGGTTGTTTGGTGGTGATTAAAGACTTACGCTTGTATTTTCTGTTTATTTGTTTTTGAACACAGCACAGCTGTTAGCTTGCTGTTCGCGACAATCCCTTTCACACTCACTGAATAAGAGATGGAGAAGTGCGATTGCGCTTGAGTGAGTAGGAAGTGTAAAACGATTGGTAAAGGGAGGGATTGGAGACGAGAAGCGCGGTAGCGTGTAGAAGAAAGCGAGAAAGAGAAACAACATGTTGCGGCTGCCAACAGCCTTAGGATTCTTTGGCGAACTGGGCTGAAATGATATGCCCAGCTCTTGTTTATACTCGCCTAGTAAGGAACCGGTGCGAATAAGGAGAAAGAGTAATTTTTTGCCGTCTGCTAATCTGAATTTGAAGACTGCGAGCAATCATGGCCCATCTTTCTTCGAGGATATTATGTAACCGCTTTTCTTTCTGGTAGGTTTCAGTCTCCGAGCTGACGAAGAATCTAAAGTCCAAGAACCCTCATTACATCAGATGCATTAAGGTATGTATTTCCTGTAACAAGTTGTGAAACTTCCTCTTCCACTTTAAAGCCGAGAGGAGATGGAGATGGCAATTTGAACTACTAATACTTACACTACTACGACAGTGGCGCCGTCAGTTTTCTCAGTTGTTTAGGATCTACAGTTTCTTCCACTCAACTGGGAGCCTCTCCACTGCATAATCTTCACCCTGGAACTCTGTCCAAGCTATGATCGAGAATAAAATTAGGCGTTCCTGACGGGGTGAAACAAAACAAAACAAACAAACGCTTACGTATACAGACTATAAAACACTGGTCTCAATGGATGGAAATAAAACCATTGTGATAACTGACTGATTCTTTCGCCAACGATAGAGATCTAATACTTGACTATGCTATTTTTATTTAATTTCAATATCCATTCCAGTTATTATTTTTTTCTCAGGTATTTTTTTTTCTTGTGTTTCCTTTACGCAGCCAAACGACAAAAAAGTAGCGGGGCTTTTTGACGATAAACTAGTCCGACATCAAGTCCGATATCTTGGGTGAGGATTTACATTTTTACGTGACACTTCAATGCTTTACAGTTGAACCTCCAGAGGGGACCATACGGCCCGTATCTAAATGCAAAGATCCCGTATGGGGAGCACAGTTGAACCCCACTATTTCGAACTCTCGGGGGAAACGAAAAATATGGTTTAAACCCGTTATTTCGAACTCTCAGGGAAACGTCTTAAGGGCAGATGTAAGTGAAATGGTTTTGAATTTGAAGCAACGGGGAATACGAAATAGCCGAGTTCGAATAACGGGTTCCAACTGTATCTGCAACTCATTTAGTCTTACTGGAGGGAGGCAATCGTGAACTTGTATCTGGGTGGATGTACTATGCACAGAATAGCAACATCATACGGTATGACACAGGTGTCATACCGTGTGCAAAAGCATTGTTTTCGTTTGGGAGAGACCATGATACTATTCAATTGAGAGGTTCAGTTGTACGCAATTTGGATATTTATATCTAATGAGAAATATTGAGAAATAACAGATGTTGTTGTTGTTGTCTAACAGTTGAGTTGTATCTGCTGCAAGTTTTGTTTGTTTTGGTTCGTTGATAGTTTGATGGAGAACGTTCGTGTCAGAAGAGCAGGATTTGCATTCAGACAAGAGTACGACGTGGCTCTTGAGAGGTACGAAAAGTTTTCTCTTTTATTCCCCCAAGCATGTGGTTTATATTGATATACTGCATTACTTGTAGAATTTTTCGGACATTTTTACCTTACTTCAGACAAATTTTGGACAAAAATTTAGAACACTTTGCTAAAACATAGCCTAAGTAAATTTACGCCTACAAAACACGTTTTAGACTTAAACATCGTCTGTGAAAAGTGATAGTTTCACTGCAACCTCAAAGTTTTAAGATTACACTAATGTGAAGATAAGAACAATCCTATCAAGCCCCTACGTATCTCGATTAGTGTCTTGACTAGAGTTCGCTCCATAAAGGAAACTAACGGCTTTGGAGCTATTTTAAAGTTTTATACTGTACTGTAAATCTTTCGGACGCTTAAATTTCGAACGGTTTTATTTTCGGATACTTTTTTACAAGTCGGAAATTAAAATCGTGCGAAATTAATGATCAGCTCTGCGAATTTAGTGTACATAAAGGCAGTGTCCCCTAGTTGATGCTTTCCTCTCTTCTTACCACCTGACTGCTTAACAATACTTTGATATTTTTAAGAGAAACTACGCGTTCATCACTAAAGGGAAACCCCTGCTGTTAATCAGATGTTCGTAACTGTCGAGCTTGTCGGAGAATTGAAAGTTTAAATTTTTCAGGTACAAGATGCTTTGTGATAAAACTTGGCCAAACTGGGTAGGCATGCCAAAAGAAGGACTTAAAGAACTACTCAAGGTAATAGATGACGTTTGTTCACAATCGTTTTACCTACAATTTGACAGTTCTGTTATCTTCCTCTTGAGGTGGCTGTTCATCTCAACAGTGAGCTTGCTAAGTGTAACAAGCTAACGAGAGTGTTCGCGTTATTTCTGATTGGTTAGCAAGAATTGGAAAATTCTGGGGTCCTGTTAAGAGGACGTGTACGGAGAAACGACCTTATTGCCTGAATGGCTTTGCTTGTTTTCACCGAGTAGAGGAAACTCGAGTGGGTGTTTCGGAGAACCAGAAATGCCGTCGATTTTGGACTTCAAGCTCTCATTTCCACAGCTCACCTTTTCTCCTTAACATCTAGTTGTTTTATCTTAGCTCTGTGGAAGCGGGGCGTCTGTTTCGTTAAATGATAAAGAGTTTTGGCAGCGGTAGGGACAGAAATCGCAAATACTGCGAATTTGGTCATGCTATGTGTGACAAAGTTCCCAAAAAAATGTCACATGATATTTCTTTAAATGCCTGAAAATAAACCTACATAATACGCTTGTTTCTTTCAGAGTCTGAATATCAAACCAACAGCATACGCTTATGGCAGAACGAAAATCTTCATTAGGAATCCACGAACGGTAAGCAAGGAGTCTGACAGACATTGCTTCATAGTAGTTTTGTACAGTTAAAACTGAACATTAACCCAGGAAAAGTAGGTAAAAATTAAGAACCCTTCTCTTAATCACCGCTTTTGAAATAAACTATCTTCGGATTAGGTAGCCTATCATATCTTTTCCTTAGGAAGTTCGCTGTTCATGTGTAGCTAAAACTTGTACGGTGCAATGTAATTGACGTATGTGAACCCACGTAAGAAAAAATTGTTTGATATAAATTTGAAAACATCACCTTTTATATCAGTAGAGATGACACCGTAGATAAAGCTTGTTAAAAAAAAAAAAAAAACGAAATCCGAAAATTGGCGTGGGAAGAAAGGCAACATTCTTTTGGGTACACAACGTGTTGTGTAAGTTTTTTAAATTGAATGTTCATTAGAAAATTCAAATTATGTCTGAGCTCGCTCCTTTCTGGATTGACAAACAACTGTCAAACGAACGTGAATTTTTCATTCCTTCTTTCAGAGAGTCGTTACTTAGTTCTGAGCGATTGTTACTTTCGCAACCTTTACGGTTCGTGACCACACGGTGAAATCTTGACGTCCGAACCTCTCTTGTAACCTGATACTGTTGTATCTCCTCAGTTGTTTGACCTGGAAGAGAGACGTAAACAAGGAATGAACCGCTTAGCTGTTATCATTCAGTCGATTTTCAGGGGCTGGAGACAGCGAACACAGGTATGTACAGTGGATCTATGGAGAAGCCGGACTGGACGAGATAATGACTGATCTATGAGCCATCCACCAGTCCTTCCTTCGGTCTTTTCTGAAAGGGAGGAGCTAATGATAGTCGGCTTGTCGTGGTTTGTTGAAATTTACAACCTTAAACTCGGCGCGTTGCCAAAGCCTTTGACGGTCAGGAAAAGTCAGGATTTTTTTTTTGTACTCTCGATCTTGGGGTTAAGTAGCTGGGCAGGGAATTCAAAATTTATTCTCCATGAAAGTTCAGGGAGACTGAAGTCAGTAATTTCCTATACGATTGCTTCAGGTTTCGATAATGATAGATAAGGATTTCACCCTTTTGAAACAATTCAAGCTTGAGGAGTTTGTTGCAACATTGTCAAGTGCCTGCTTGAAAACATGATTAATTTCCTTTTCTCCTAATTGCATATAATGATAATAACGCAACACTCACTGAATGTTAATTGTGAATGTTAAATGTTAACCCGGAAACAGGAAATAAGCCTTAATTGATGACAAGTTGTGAGCAGTTTGGAGCTAATTTTCATTACGCTAAGCATCCTCTTTGCTGTGGTGTCGAAGAGAGTGAGCGACAAAAAAAAAGCATTGTGTAAGGAGAACCAATAAAGACACACGACTTTTTTGGAATTCTTAACTAGAGAGTGGAATCAATTACGACTGTGGTTTTTACTTTCTAAGGTCGCTTAAGTACTTTGCTTACACGAAACGAAAGTTTGGCGCGTTGAATTTTAAATGGGGTTTAATCAATTTCTTTCATCATCAATCAACAGTATCGAAAGATGAAAGAAAGTGAAATTATCATTGCCAAGTATTACCGTGGATTCAGAGTAAGTAAAACTACAAGCTACATGTTTAAAGAACAATTTAACCCCTCTGTGGTTTGTCGTGGAGAAATCGCGCTATCGTGTGATAAAGATTTTTGACTAGTCAGGGCTCGGAAAAAAGCTTGAATTTTAGCTTGCCCTTAGGACAAGTATCTCTGAAATATTGCTTGGCCTGGCAACTCTTAGTTTGCCCTTTAAATGATTCAGTTGGCACATGACTTGCCTGATCCCTCACCCATGGAGCAAGTGAGAAAGAAAGTCTACTTGTCCTGGAAGACTGGACGGCACTTTTTTCGAGCCCTGCTAGTTCATCTTTGTTTTAAATGCGACTCGCAAGGTTCTCTGAACGGATGTGCCGATTCCTTGAACATTTCTGTTTAATCTAAGTAGCCTTTTACCCGTACGATCGTTGAATCTAACCAAGAAATACTGCTATTTTTAAGGCACAGCTGCATGTAATACAATTATGAAAACGAACAAATACAATTAGTGAAACCTGGACTACGAAGACGGGATCAGTAAGGTTTTGTAGTGACAGTTTATGTGGGTACAAATTGGCTGGATAATTTGTCTTTTGTTTACATAGGATCGACGTCTTTATCTGAAGAAGAGAAGCGCTGCCATTGTGATTGCGTGTTATGCCCGTGGCTGGAAGGTAGGTTTTATTGCCGGGGGGAAGTAGCGAGCACTTATTTTTGTGTTCTTTTCCATTCTGTTGCCACAAGTAGCTGATAATAACTAATTAATGCCATGCATGAAATATTGTGCTTCATCATTCAGTGTAGCTGTACATGAACTTATCAATTCTAAGTTTGGAAATTGCACTGAGCAGTGTTTTTTCCTCAGTAACGCACGTGTAATTACATGAATTAGGAGCGGCTTTCGTTACTTTTAATGGACCGTGAGTATTCGGTGTGAGAGGCTAGGCGAGGATAACTTTAACAGCACTGAAAAGCTATGCCTAAAATTGACCGTAATACCAAGTAGGCTTTGGTACATTATGCTTTTATTGCCCCGCTAAAATGCCCCTTCTTAATGCTCCATTTTTCCCACTAAAATGCTCGATCTCCCCCCAGAAAGTCGCTAAAATGCTCGGTTAATGCTCATACATAGGGTTTTTTAAATTTGAATAATTTTAACGTTTTAACACAATTAACAGCTCAGGGTGCTTAAAAAGACGTATATACGTAGTATAACTCAACATATATAATAGTTTTAATACACCATAAGATAATTCTGTAAATGATCTTTGAGTTTGATTTGACTACCACTGACCTCTCCTCAGTCTCCACTCGGCTATATTAGGGTGGCATTTGAAATCTTTTCAAATTTCAAGTTAAGTCTTCATTTTCTCGTAAAAAGTAATTTTTATTTGTATTTTCTGTACGCGGGAAAAAAAATTAATTTTCCGGGAATATGCCACTAAAATGCTGTAATAATGCTTAATGTTTTTGCCTCACTAAAATGCTCGAAAAATTGCTAGCATAATGTACAAAAGCCTAATACCAAGTTTATCTTACAATGTAAAACCTAAGCTGACCGTAAAACTAACCTCACTTACCACAAACAAACTGCTTAACCATACAAGTGCTGTTATTATAAATAGTACCACAGACTCGCGAGTAACACTTGAGGCCTAGAACACACCATACACACCTTTGCGCGCGATCTTTGATTCCACGGAAGAAACTGTTCCTGGAAACTGTTGCACTAAACATTGCTCGCAACGGTAGGTCTTCGATGGGTCGAGAGGTCTATACCGCCGGGGTGTATCCCGGTTTCCGTAGCATGAAGCGACTAGGAGTATTTGCACTCCCCCGTAGAAGGGATTCTAGTCCTTCACGGTGTTACACCCATCATTAAATCACCGGTTCACGTTTATACGCCTGAATGGAGAAAAGCAATGGGTACAGACGAAGAAACGCTTTCTACTTTTGCAACAATGTCTGAAGTCGTGTGTCAACTATCAGCAACATTGTGAGACATAAGGCTTGGCACGAAAGTTTTGTTGCCTTTCTGAGAGGAACAGCATTACACCATTGCTCTTTCCTCTTGTATGGCCAATGATCCTAAACTCGTCGACATTTTGGTTCAGCTATTGCACTGAAACATCAAAACTTGCCTGTCGTGTCAGCAGTATTGCGTTAAATGTTGCAGTGTGTTACCAGGTCGAGTGAAACTGCCACGCGCAAAATGTTGCGTTCAGGTTTTAACTAAGGTAACGAAAGCTCTAACAGCTAATTATAATTAATGCTAACACGTCACAACTTCCACGGACTTTCATCACATGCATAGCTGCCATGTTATCTTAATTTAAAATTTGTTTGTTTTTCACGGTTTGTTTGTTAGTTTGTTTGTTTACTTTGCCTTAACTTTTCTCATTTCTTTGACGCTGGTTTTTTTTTCTCGTTTCGTGGTACTCGCCCCGTACCCCTGTGTTTTTTTTGGGTCACGCTACTGTCATGCCGTATAAAAGGGGCTATGTCACGCTAGTGTGAAGTTCTGTGGTTATATTCTTTAATTTTTGAACTGCAGATGTAAATGTAAAAACGATTTTTTTCCTTTTTCGATGCATTCCGTGGTACATTATGATCAAAGGTGATTTCTTGGTGTTGTAGACCATTTTTTCATACAAAATTGAGCCTCGAAACTTGTTTCTCCCCGTTTGGCAGATGTCGAGCTCGTGTCAATGTCACATTGTGCAGTTTTCACCATGCTTTATTTCTCTCGTTCCTTTTCCTAGTAAAGACCAGTTTTTATATCGCAGACTCGCCTAAAATAACGTAAAATAGTTACGTTAAGTAAGCCGTTTTATTTCTTAGGCGCGGAAACTCTACAAAGCAATGTTATATGAGAAGAAGTGCATTTGGGCCGTTGGTGTTATTCGGACTTACTTTTATGGATGGCAGGTCAGAATAAATTTAACAAATAGATTCCATGTTGCCGGGCGTCTGTTCAGTAATAGATCGCAGATGATGTCAAAATGTGGTAAGAACAAAAAAGTGGCATACGAGAAGATTAAATTTCAGTTTTCACTTGCTTCACTTAAATATGACTTGCCGACGAGGCGGCCAGTATGGCAATCAGAGGACAAACGCGAACAAGGTATGCTTGGATTTCAAACTAGCCCATGCTTTCAACCTAATGGTTGACTAATCTTGCAGTCTTACTGAGTTTTGAAATAGTTTCTGACTGGAAATTATCATGTATCAGGCTGACATTTTCATTCCGACTCACAAGACTACTGAGGCTAATTTCACTTGCCCAAGGGGCCACTGAACTTTTATTTTCACTTGCCCAAAAGCAAAATTTACTTGCCCCGGGCAATCGGATCCGAGTTTTTTCCTTCCCTGAGATTCTGTGATCGATTACTGAACAGACGCATGGAATCTACCTGTTTTATAATAAAAGAAAGCCAAAAAAAGTTAATGACGTCACCTATGCGTCTGTCCGCCAATTGATCACAAGTAAGAACCAATCAATATGCGAGAATAATTTGACTTATTATATAATGCAGAATATGATGATTTATATTTTGTGTTATTTTACGATGATGTTTGGAGCACTTTTTGGCTCGTAAGCCTTTTGGTCCAAATCTTGAAGATTTTGCTTGTAACGGAATTTCAAAGTGTAACAAATTGCACTTTATTCCTGTTGTTCTCGTCCGTGAGTTTAATCGTCAATCAGTTAGTGCCATTGACAACATTGAAGTTCAAATAACATATCAAATACGAATGATCGTGCTTGACCACATTTCCAAACACAGAGAAGAGAGTTGAAAATTTTTGACACATTTCGAGTTGTTTCAAAATGTAGCCAAACCTTGTCTTAAGTATTTAAGAGCAGCTTCGCCTAAATATCAACTAGACTTGGAAATAGCGAAAAAATCGAATTTCTTCAAACTCGCTCAGAATGAAGCCCTACGGGCACTAGTTACAAAAATATTGTTTTAAGTTCGATAAATCAAAAATTATATTTTTTACGCAATTTTTTCGTTCGAGGCCCCAAATCGGCCAAAATCGATCGAAAATGAGCGGCATATTCAGAGGCTCGTAAACTCAAAAGTAAAAATCTTCATAACAAACTGATTGTACGTTGTATTTGTACTTCCTTTCTTGTATATTTAGAGCTAAACAGATCGCGATTTGATTAGAACTAAAATATTTGACGAATTTTCAAAGGTAACAACCCAAGACAGCTAAACAAGAGGTCTACATTTAGCCTATTTTCAAATGCTAAAAAGGCGTTCTGGTACACGGCTTTTCCCAAAACGACTTCTTTGGTCTGAAAGAGCATTGTTTCTTCTTCAAACAAGAAGATCTGTTAGATCTTATAACCGCGCTTTTAAAATTTAACTGTTTGCTTAGCACTACCGTCGGAACGCAGTGCACATTCCAAAGCAGTCATT
Organism: Orbicella franksi; assembly: GCF_964199315.1. Lineage (NCBI taxonomy): Eukaryota > Metazoa > Cnidaria > Anthozoa > Scleractinia > Merulinidae > Orbicella > Orbicella franksi. The sequence goes on along the minus strand of NC_138149.1, from coordinate 28,823,230 downwards.
GATGATTCTTTTCTTACTGTAGACATCACATCACTTGATCAACACAAACTGTATTATTGCACCATCAGTGGTAGCCGTTGACAAATCTCCAATGACGTAATGGTCCTAATCTAGAACTTTCTTCGGGATATGTATGGTCACGAACGATATGAACCACACGATAATAACACTATTAACAACAGCTTTCTTTCTTAAAAGTCATGATTAAATTTAATTGGTGTTTTCCACGAGTAAAGGGCTAGCAAAGTAGTCACACAAGACATATAAAAAAACCCTATCCCGACCGATGTAACGATTTTGGTCACTGCAGTGACCACAGATTGAAAACGTGACAGAAAATTGGCGTTACTTTTGATTCTCACCAAATTTGTCATATCCCCCGCTCGGGAGAATTTTGTTAAGTTAGCTAATTTAGTATGCAAGCCACCGTAATGGCGGTCGCCGCGGCGAAATGTTTATTTGCTCAAAATTGGGGCAAAATCTTTCGGAGATGGAAATCAGGACATTTGTAAGGATACAGAAAGTAATTTGGGACCAGTTGCTGGCTTCTAAGGCTGAATTTATCCAGAAGTAAGCTGTATTTTCGTTTTCGTGCCGAAAGCCACGCGAAATTATCGGTTTGTTCTGCTGTCTTGTTCTGTTTTTTCTCTTGGTCTTTATTGTAGCCCGCCGAGGCCAGTCTTTCGTCTAAATCAGTTGAAAAAAGTTCGAAAAAGATGTTCCCATTCAAGTTTAAGCTCTCAGGCGATAATTCTGGAGTTTTTTGGCCGAAACGTCGGCTTTGTTATGTTCGTGTCTTTCGGTTGCTGTGGGCGACCGTGGCTTCCTTTGTTAGGTCAAGTCTGGGGAGTGAGGTCACCAAAAAAAATTCTGATTAATTCTGGTTTTGTTCGATTTCGCTGAAATTTTAACACGATAAAGCTGGATTGTTAAGGAATAGATTTACCGCCTGCCAATGTGTGGTAGCTATTAACGCTTAAGTGATATATCGCTTCGAAATCAGGGTTTTGAAGAGATTTTTTTGCAACGTGTGGGTTCGGCGTGATTTTGTAATCGGAGGTTTCGGTTGACCCCGAAGGAAAAAATATCCGGAAAAGGTCATTTCATCGACGATTCAAAGGAATATAAATATGTATATGTTCCGAGCTAAATTTCTGCTGAAAAAATATAATTTTTGACGAACGCTGGGTTTTTAATTTTTTCCCGCGAAAGTCAGTATCGGAGATGAGATTTATAAATGTTTCAACAGCTTTTGGCGAGTAAACATCACAGGTTGCGTGACTAAAAATTTGACCGAGTGGAAGCTTGGGTCTTGTCGCAGACAAAACTGCGAAAAACAAGAAGATCTGTTAGATCTTAAAACCGCGCTTTTAAAATTTAACTATTTTCTTAGCACTACAGTTGCAACGCAGTGTACATTCGAAAGTAATCCTTGATGATTCATTGATTACTGTAGACATCACATCACTTGATCAACACAGACTGTACTATTGCACCATCAGTCGTAGCCGTTGCGAAATCTCCGATGACGTAATAGTGTTAATCTGGAACTTTCTTTGGGATATGTATGGGCATGAAGATACGAACACTATTAACAACAGCTTTCTTTCTTAAAAGTCAAGTTTAAATTTAATATTTTCCTTGAGTAAAGGGCTAGCAAAGAAGTCACACGAGTCACATAATTCAAGAATTGGGTTATCGACGGCTATCTTTAGTACGGTGGTTATTTCCCTACCAATGACGTAATCATTGCATGTCCTGACATGTTCTTTGCTTGGCTTGCAAATATTTCATTTTCCTTCCGATCTATGAACTCGCTGCGATGAAAGAGCCAAAGAATTTACTTCATTTGCCTAAAACCACAAGAAATACTCGCAAACTTGCAAATAAATTAATGACCGTCGCTTCTGGCGAAATAAACTTCCAAAGTAAACACGATCTTATTAGTCACGTAGCGAAAGTGAAAGCTGCAACGTTAACGCATTCCATGGCTGACGTAATACCTTTTTTTAGCGTATTTATTAATCCCTTTGAATCCAACGCTTCGATAAAACCAAAAGAAAATATATTTTACCCACAACAAAGGAAACAATATCCGTAAAATTATCCGTGTATTAATGTTTTAACAGCTTCTGGCGGAAAAAACATCACACGTTGCGTGACTCGGAATTTGGCCGAGCGGAGGTCTGCGTCTGGTCACCGACAAAAAAAAAAAAAACAAGAAGATCTGTTAGATCTTATAACCGCGCGTTTAAAATTTAACTGTTTTCTTAGTACTACAGTCGCAACGCAGTGCATATTCCAAAGCAATCTTTGATGATTCATTGGTTACTGTAGACATCACAGCACTTGATCAACACAAACTCTATTATCGTACCATCAGTCGTAGCCGTTGTGACATCTCCGATGACGTAATAGTCTTAATCTGGAACTTTCTTCGGGATATGTATGGGCATGAAGATACGAACACTATTACAAACCGCTTTCTTTCTTTAAAGTTACGATTAAATTTAATTGTTTTTTCCCTTGAGTTAAGGGTTAGCAAAGAAGTCACACGAGTCACATAATTCAAGAATTGCGTTATCTACGGCTATCTTTAGTACGGTGGTTATTTCCCTACCAATGACGTAATCTTTGCACGTTCTGACACGCTCTTTGCTTGGCTTGCAAATATTTAATTTTCCTTCCGATCTATGAACTGGCTGTGATGAAACAGTCAAAGGATTTACTTCATTTGCGTAAAACCACAAGAAATACTCACAAAATTACAAATAAATTAATGACCGTCGCTTCTGCCGAATTAAACTTGCAAAGTAAACACGATCGTATTTGTCACGTAGCGAAAGTGAAAGCTGCAACGTCAGCGCATTCCATGGCTGACGTAATACTTTTTTTCAGCGTATTTATTATTCCCTTTAAATCCAACGCTTTGATAAAACGAAAAGAAAATATATTTTACCCACAAAAAAGAAAACAATATCGGTAAAATTGTCCGTGTATTTATGTTTTAACAGCTTCTGGCGGAAAAAAATCACATGTTGCGTGACTCAAAGTTTGGCCGAGCGGAGGTCTGCGTCTGGTCACCGACAAAAAAAAAAAAAATAAACCACGGGTAAACCTAGAACCGCGCTCGGCCCATGGCCGCGCGGTTAATAAACCACGGGTAAACCTAGAACCGCGCTCGGCCCATGGCCGCGCGGTTAATTAGTGAAATAAAATTTTTGGGTAAATAAAATCGCGAGCGCTGAGATAGCGAACTAAATGCAGTACTTCTTCCTGAAAACGTGACCTTTGACCCAAGCGTAACGAAACCGAATACTGCAAGAAAACCCGGAAGAAAAGCAAACGCTTCGTTATTTTGAAACATTTTCAAGTGATTTCTCGCCGAAACCATTATTGCAAGAAACTATTTCCAGATATGAAATCTTACAGGGTCAAAGAAGGAGCTAAAGGGCGCATTTTGACACAATAACTTTGTTTGCTGAGAATTGAAATCAATGACCGTTAACGAATTCCAGTGAAATTTGCGAACTTGAACTATGTTAGCCGATACTTACCTGAATATTTATATTTATAGCAGAATCGTCTTCTTGGATTAGCCTTCAAAAGATGCTGGATCCAGCTTTGGAAACCTCTAAAAGAAGAAATGGTTAATGTTCCGTGACCTGCCCGCTGCTATAAATTCCATGCACACGCCGACCGCATGTTTGTCGTAAAACTAACTGAACTCCACTGACAGTTTCCATAGGCAACCCCAAAATACACAATGCCGCAAAATGTAAAGTGAAATTGGCTGTCTTCGGGAACAGTTAGAAGCTAGAGTCACGTTCCATTGCCTTTAAAAAGTGCTTGATTTTACGTCGTTCACTCAGTAGTTACTGTCACGTTCGAATACTGTGTATCAGTCACGCCAAAACACTGCAGACCGTGCAGACTGAGTAAGTTTCCCATACAAAGTCTTTTACGCGTTTGTCTATTGAATCAAAAGTCACATACTGCGCTTGTGCTGCCTGTTGATAAATGACAAACTTTCAGATATATTGAACACCATTTTGTAACTAGCGCCAAAAAAAAGAGTCAAAATTAAAGGCTCAAACAAGTCTGCACGGTCTGCAGTATTTTCGCGTGACCGATTTGCGGTATTCGAACGTGACAGTAAGAAATACTGCGTGAACAAAGTCGACACAAACAAATAAAATCAAGCACTTTTTAAAGGTAATGGATCTTGACTCTAGCTTCTAACTGTTCCCGAAGACAGCCAATTTCACTTTACATTTTGCGGCATTGTTTATTTTGGGGTTGCCTATGGAAACTGTCAGTGGAGTTCAGTTAGTTTTACGACAAACATGCGGTCGGCATGTGCATGGAATTTATAGCAGCGGGCAGGTCACGGAACATTAACCATTTGTTTCCAAATGTGGATCCAGCTTCTTTTGAAGGTTAATCCAAGAAGACGACTCTTCTATAAATCAGTATAAATATTCAGGTAAGTATCGGGTAACATAGTTCAAGTTCGCAAATTTCACTGGAATTCGTTAACGGTCATTGACTTCAATTCTCAGCAAACAAAGTTATTGTGTCAAAATGCGCCCTTTAGCTCCTTCTTTGACCCTGTAAGATTTCATATCTGGAAATAGTTTCTTGCAATAATGGTTTCGGAGAGATATCACTAGAAAATGTTTCAAAATAACGAAGCGTTTGCTTTTCTTCCGGGTTTTCTTGCAGTATTCGGTTTCGTTACGCTTGGGTCAAAGGTCACGTTGTCAGGAAGAAGTGCTGCATTTAGTTCGCTATCTCAGCGCTCGCGATTTTATTTACCCAAAAATTTTATTTCACTAATTTGAAGAAGAAACAATGCTCTTTCAGACCAAAGAAGTCGTTTTGGGAAAAGCCGTGTACCAGAACGCCTTTTTAGCATTTGAAAATAGGCTAAATGTAGACCTCTCGTTTAGCTGTCTTGGGTCGTTAATTTAGAAAAATCATGAAATATTTTGGTTCTAATCAAATCGCGATCTGTTTAGCTCTAAATATACAAGAAAGGAAGTACAAATACAACGTGCAATCAGTTTGTTATGAAGATTTTTACTTTTGAGTTTACGAGCCTCTGAATATGCCGCTCATTTTCGATCGATTTTGGCCGATTTGGGACATCGAAACGAAAAAATTGCGCAGAAAAATAATTTTTGATTTATCGAACTTAAAACAATATTTTTGTAACTAGTGCCCGTAGGGCTTCATTCTGGGCGAGTTTGAAGAAATTCGATTTTTTCGCTATTTCCAAGTCTAGTTGATATTTAGGCGAAGCTGCTCTTAATACATCTTCTCAATCGAAACCAAAACAATGGAGAAAACGGAGAAATAAAATCGTAAGAATCTTTGGTGAGAAAAGACACTCGAACACCGTCACGACCATTATTTCCTTTGTTGAAATCTTTATGAATTATTAATGAGTTTTGAGTTTGAGAATAGTTTATCTTGATGTAATTTGATAAAGCAAACATGGACAGATTCCTGGAAACAAGCTTACGGTGCATTTCAAGTTTCATTGAGTTTCTGTTATGTGCCAGTTTTCGTTGCACCTCACATTTGTGTTCTTTATCAATTTCTTATTTTTTTCACGCTAGATCATTATTCTGTTGCTTACTTTTTGTTTTATTTCACATTCATTCCTTTCCATTTAATTTCATTTCATCAGGCCCGTAAACTTTACAGATCCATGGTTCTTGAAAAGAAGCGAATCCAGGCCGCCACTACAATAGCGGCTTACTATACCGGCTGGAAGGTGATTGAAATGTGAACTCTCTCAACTGTTTGTCATACGTTTTTTTTGGTTGGTTGTTTAGAGAGTTTAGTAGTACATCGAGGCAGTGCCCATCAGTTGATCGTGTTCTTTGTTCTTATTAACTGTCTGATAATAATAGTAAGGAAAATTAGAGGAGCTCAGTCACCTTTGAGTTATTTTGGCCTCGTGCAAAATTATTACGATAGAAAAACACCAAAGGTATAATAATAAACCATAAAGAGACGAAGATGGTTAAGGATGGAGAAGATTAACACGGATTACAAACTACGAAAAATTTAGGCTAAACTTTTCAAGATGCGCAAACCGTGATGGAGCTCCTCTAGAGGTGGGGGTCACGAATTATAAAATGCCCGCATTCTTGTCGTGAAACTGGATCTACAAGCCTCGTCAGGTGACCTATTGAATTACCTTTCGGCACGCCTTGTTTTTTTTTAATGATGATGACTTGTCTGGGTGTGTCTAATGTACCTGGAATGTTATTATTTGCTACCAATCAGAGGCGAAAACAACTCAAAATACCGAGAATAAATTATACATTGCATGAATAAGTTACACATTGCATGAATAAACTACACATCGCATGAATAAATTACTACACATTGCATGAATAAATTACACATTGCATGAATAAATTACACATCGCATGAATAAATTACACATTGCATGAATAAATTACACATCGCATGAATAAATTGCACATTGCATGAATAAACTACACATCGCATGAATAAATTACTACTCATTGCATGAATAAATTACACATTGCATGAATAAATTACTACTCATTGCATGAATAAATTACACATTGCATGAATAAATTACACATTGCATGAATAAATTACACATTGCAGTAATAATATATACTAAGATTTCTACTGGTAAAGAAACTACTTTAGTTTAGTCAAGTAACCAATCAGCCAGGCAATAAACAAATAAGTAAATTGATAAATGAATGGATAAATAAATTAGTAAGGTAATAAATATTTAATTAAAAGTAAATAAGTGGACTATAAATGCATAAGCACGTTAATAAAAAAAATAATAGTTGACAAATAAATTGATAGCCATGTTTAACATCTTAATTAATAGAGCTCAGTCACGGTAGTTTGAGTTATTTTTGCCTGGTACAAAGTACCTTTAAATTGAAGGAAAGCTTAAAGGATTACAAGCGACTAACTTGAAAAATTGTCATACAAATACATCATTATTGCATGCATGTATGTATACTTAATGAGAAACTTTGTAACGTAACATTGAGGTTAGTTTATATTCAGTAAGTTCTGATAATTCTGCTCTTAGTTTGGTTGAATTGAGTAACAGTGAATGATGTCTGTGAACCTCTAAATTTGTTGCTTAGATTTCTTTGAAAACAGAACAAAATAGATCCAACATTCGCCACTTTAGAAACAAGACGAAAATTGGGGGAAAGTCTCGTCTCATAGTGGCTTGTGGGACCGTTAATGGAGCCAAAAAAAGACGAGAAGCTATACTGTTATACCAACTTAAATACCAACTTAAATACGTTTTCTGATTGGAGGAGAACGTGTCACGTGTCGTGGGTCAAAACTCACTAACTTCCTCAGGAAACAACAACTTGAACTTTAGACTCGCTGGTGATCAGGTCGTGCTCTTTGAAACCGCGGCAAATCTGTGAGCCAGCCGGCTTCAAGCAAACGATTTCTTCGCAGTTTTTTTTTTCTCTATTTTTGAGTTGGGAGGTATAACAAAACACTTAATGACTGGTCCCGCGGGAAACAGTGAGTTTTGTTTCCCCTCGACCTCAATGTCTCGGGGAAAGAAAACTCACTGTTTCCCTTGGGGCCAGTCATTAAGTGCCTACTGTCCCCGGTAACGATCCCACAAGCAACTGCGAGGCGAAACTCATCCCAGATTTCTTCTCGTTTTTAAAGTGGCAAATTAGCCTCGGGCTACGTAGACGCAGACGTCCCTTGGGCTCGTCACGCAATCCTCCCCCGCGTGACAAGTCCAAAAAGCGTTTGATTTTGATAAAAGCTCAGAATGTCTTCTATTGTATGTAGATTCGTCGATTGTACCATCCCAAGTTCAGACGGAATGCTGCTCCAAAGATCATGAAGTTCCTTCGACTCTTCTTGGTATGTCGCTTGCTTCTTCGCTTGTTTCATTGTCCATTTGTCCTTGTTCACTTTTCGCAGTTTCCTAGGCGGCCTTCGAGATCGTTCTCGAATTAAGAGTACTGGACTTGATTTCTTTGACAAGAAACAAAGAGGAACTTGAACTGCGCTTTTTTTTCTATTTTATAATAGTGCTATAGATATCTCACCACACTAAAGAAGAATCTGCCGTCTGTGTCACCCACGGATACCCACTGGCCGTCATCTTCACCCATGTTTAGGAAGACTAATGGGCTCCTCAAGGATATATACCACTCCTGGAGAGTAAGTTGGTGTTTTGATAATGCCTTGCAACGTTGCTGTTCTTAACTTTTTCAAGCCTACGACTGTTCAAGTTGGAAACTAAAAAAGAGAAGACAAAAACAAGTAGGGACAGAACAAAGAACACATCCCGAGTCACGTGAGCCTTCTTTGCTGCGATTGGTTGATCTCAGTGATTGGCACGTTTATCGAGCCAGTCAATGAGCCCGACAAACGCAGAGCAAACACGTGATTGCTTTTGAAGGGCCTTGCAGAATAGTTTCATCTGCCAGCTTTGGTATAGGACACAACTGTGTCGCTTAACGAAAAGGACTTAGTTTTATTGTTAATTGTGCTATCTGGCTGTGATGTTTTCAGCAAGAGACATTTCTACCTCGTGTTTTTATTTCAGTGCAAGAAGTTCAGAGACCGTTGCTCTTCAGAAAGACGAGCGATTTTGAAAGAAAAACTTCAAGCCAGCGAGGTGTTCAAAGACAAGAAATCTTCCTACCCTTCCACGTAAGCTGAGAAGCTATGCTATCTCTTGCTCTTTGTACTTCTTTCTTGTTCGTTGTATTTATCGCTGGTGTGTATTTGTAGGGTACCAGTTCCTTTTCAAAGCGATCGTGCCAACCTCATGGCAAATCCAAAGTGGAAAAAGAACGCTAAGAACAACAACCTTCGCATAGTGTGGGCGGACTCTGTGCTGAAAATCAACAGGAAAGATGGCAAGGTGAACTCCATTTCCTTCCTTTCTTTGTCTGTCTGTTTGTTTTTGCAAACAGATCTGTAGAGAACTGAATTCAGGTTCCCTATTGCTTCGCCCGAGTCTCCCCTCTCGCTTTTTTCCCTTCCAGAAGTCTGCTCTATGTTGAGTTACGTTCCATTGACATTCTTCGTGCGTTTTGCTACGACGGTCAAACAATGAGTACACTTCAAACCCGTCTGAAGACTTAGGCGTTACGCAACAGTTGCGTGACGATCCAAATAACATCAAAACATTGGGAGAATTGTTGCGTGACGTGCCTAGAGATACGAAAGGGGACGAAAGGGTGGTTCGGCACCGTGTCCCAGATTGCAATCTCGGATAACTGTCAGCTTTTGTTGCGTACAGGTCGCGCGATTGCCATTTCTTTTTCACAATAGGGAAGTTGTCTTGATATGTGAACAAACTCCGCCAATTCTCAAAATTATAAGAAACGTATGAAGACCAGTGATGGGGAACATTGATATCAGGACTTTAAGATTTAATATATCGTGAATTCTCCCAACTAGTACCATAAAAAATGTATGGAGACATAAGGAGAATTTGTAAGTTGATGCCAGGGCTTAAACAATTACTACATCATCAAATTCCCACAACCAGTATTATAAGAAATGTGTTAAGACATGTAAGGAGAACTTGTGTGTTGAGGCAATGGGATTGTGACAAGTTGTGTGCTGTTTCTTTCCAGGCGGTGCCTCACATCTTGACTGTTTCAGACTCAGAAATGCTGGTGTTAGACCCAAAGTCATTCTTAACAAAATACAACGTGGACCTGGGCGATATCACGAGGATCTCGGTGAGCCCGCTGAAGGACGGAGTCATCGTGTTCCACATTCGAACGGTGGGTCCTGTTTGCGTGTTACACGAGGCAGTGTTGTTGAATAGGGGAAGGGCGATAAATATAGGTTATTGATCATGCGTGAAGTCAAGATGGCTGGATATTGGCCTAGGTCTATTGACCGAATCCGTAAACACTAAAAGAAAAAAGAAAAATAAAGATCGAGGCCAGTATCCGGCTACCTTGACCGAACAAGCAAGCTCAGCTAGTTAACAATCTATTATATGGCACAGAATAAAAAACCACCTTTTTCGTTGCGGGAAGCAGTGGGTGATCCCGAGCGGGCAAGGGCAGCCAATCATAGCAAAGGAGTTGGTTTTAACTTGCTTGCCGAGCTAGCCATATAATAATTGTCCTGAATATTAAACAAGCTGTAATTTGTGTGAGGCATCATCCTTTGTTTTTTAGAACATAAGAGACTACCTTTACCACCATCATTTTTTTGAGGGGGGAGGTACGGTTGGAAAATTCCAAAAAAAAATTCCTGCACAGCAAAAACTGCTGGAAAAAAAATCGTGCAAGGGAAGCCAAGGAGAAAAAAATTAAGCAAGTGCTTACCCAAAAGTGCAAAAAAAACAATGCCTGGGAAAATTACCTGAACCCCCCTCTAAAAAAATAATGTTCCGTTCCTAAATCTTCCTTTATCTGATTGTAATAATTTTGTCTTTGATTGTTCCATAGGATAAACAAGATAAAAATCATCTGAAAGGCGACTTCATGTTCCACACTGAGCACGTGGTGGAGTTAGTGGCTAAGCTGTTAGTTCAAGTTGAATCTCAACAGGACATGTCGGCCCCTGTGCACGTGTCTGACAGGTAAGCAAACGCGTCACGCAAGGTATTTTCCATGGAAAGGTTGCGTGACGTGGTAAATAACTGCGACGAACTTTCGGCTCCTGTAACTTTCGATTGGAAATGAGTTCGGTTTACGGACATGTTTAGGCGTGACATATTTGTTTGGAAAAAAAAAATGGTGGCCAACAATTCACTCACTTCGAAGGCATGAATTCTGTGCTTTAATCTTATTCTTACTCTAAGGTAGTTTTGTTCTTTTCCAGAATCGCAGTGAACTTTGCGGGGTCTTCCGTGGAGCTTAACTTCAAGTCAGCGGACAAAGATCTTCCTCAGCCGTTGCTGTGCAGACGAAAAGGAGCTGTGGTGGATGTCTTGGTGTGAACACTCACTTTTCACTGAAGTCATCTCTCAACGGTCGTGTGTCCGCTTAAGCCTGGTTCACACGAGCGACATAACGACATAAACAGAACGACTTAAGAAAGACGTTATGTGGGTATGTTTGTAGTGTGAACATCCTGACATAATTTACAGTAGCGACATAACGACATAAGTAAAAGATCAGTTTGATCTTTATGTCGTTATGTTCGTGCTGTTATGTTGTTCTTATGTCATTATGACTACATGTTCACACTACAAACATAACGTCCTTTAACGTCGAGATAACGTCCGTTTTATGTCGTTCGTGACGATGTCATTACGTCGTTATGTCACTAGTGTGAACCAGGCTTAACAGTATAAACATAATGACATAAGGGGAAAATGATCTTTTCCTTTTGTCTTTATGCCAATGTTCACATTGCGACATAAGCTATTATGTCGCTTTGTCATTACGTCGTTTTATGTCGTTATTTTTCGGATGCGAAAGTCAAATTGTGTTCTCGAACTCATTGCTCATTGTGGAGTCAAACGTCTTGTATAAAACTAAAGCTTCCTTCAGAATCGCGTAACATTAAAGTAGACCAGTAAAAACAAAAGATGTATGAATTGAACTGTTTTAACAGAACCTTGTAGCAAAACTGAAAGAGAACCTGTTTTCGTAGCAGTTGTAGAAACAAAAATTGTTCTGTCAGCTTTTCACACTCTGGTGCTTCAAAAGCCTCTTCTCGTATAAGCAGATGCTCATCTTAGTAATTGAGAATTATTGATTTATGAAAATTATGACTTGCTTGGTAACAGAGCGCAGCTTTATAGATGCTGTAGTTTTACAACTTTTGGCAAGAAAAAGAAAGTGACAATTTTACAAGAAAATGTAATAATCATTTATCATGATGTAGAAAAGAGTTTAAAGAAAATACGCAATGTAGTGTTCCACAGCATTATATTCTGTAAGTTATAGCCATTTGTGTAACTGGAAGCTACGTGTTGCTTCTTTTGGCTTCCATAGAGTATTGAATGCTATTATTACTGTACACCTTAAGGTTCAAGAACATTCCACATTCCATTGGATGTAAATTGTCAAGACGTGGATTGCAACTTTTATACAATGAACATTTCTTGTTCTTCGTACTCGCTGTGTAGTAACCCAACGTGTACAAAAATAAACTGTTCAAACATATTTTAAAATAAAATTATTCAAAAATTTGGAAACCGTATTTGTTCAGTTACATTTTTTTTAGGTTTGTTTTTGGTTTGTGTGTTGGTTTTTTTTTTTGGGGGGGGGGAGGGGGGAAATCTTGCTAGACTCGTGATTGAATAGGCTATTTCAAAGTTGCCTTTTGCTTCAGTGTTAAAACGAGCCTTCGCGCGAAACCATTCGTATGAAAATGTGTTCCGCCTAGAGGTATTAATCTCATTTTCACATGAAAGGTTTTGCACTAGGACTCGTTTTGAAACAGAGGCACAAGTTAACTCGGAAATGGCCTATTAGAAATTTGAGATCTGAGCTGAAACGAATTGTAACCGGGGACAGCCCGTTGGAAAAATAAAAAAAAGCCATAGGTGGTTGCATTAATCTGCACGATTTATTTTTACACATTTACCCTTCATGTCCGCTTTTAAAAAGAAAACAAACAAGTTGAAATAGTGGGGTATATAAACAATAACTACGCTACGCTCTCGGAAAACTGCGAGCTTTGAGGAACAGATAATGTCCGCGGACAAATATCCGAGCATATTTTCGCATCAAATGGAGGCCATTGTGTTTATTATCCTGCATATGTTTTTCGCAACTCGCGCGGTTATAAAAATTGGGGAACATTACTCGGATATTCCCCAGTTTTAGCTGGGGAATATTCAGTCACATGATGCGTTTAGACCAATCGCGTGCGAGCGAAAATATTTGAGGGATTATAAGCAATTATGTAACCATTTTGTAAAAAATACTTTAAGTATAGCAATTAGCAAAAGTCTGATAAATCGTTTTAATTCTAGGGCATTATTTTCCCCTAATGCCCACTGACCTGTAAAGACATAGCAAAAAGCCATATAATAAACAACTTATTAATGTCGAACGTTCGTTCTTTACGGGGAAATCTCAAATCTCTGCATGCTTTGCCGCATTGACCGAGCGATAACTCGGTCAATACGGCAAGGTTTCGGTTTGAGATTTCCCGCAAAGGTCTCACTCTCGGTTAATAAGTAGTTACTACTAAACTAACACTGTCGAGTACTCTAAGAAGATTGTAAGCGATAATTGATAACTTTTTTGATTGCTTAACAACTACGAATCGAACTAACCTGGCAAGTCATCGCAAACATGCTTGTCACGAAAATTGGTGATGTACAAGATATAACGACCACTTTCCGAAGATTTCCGAAGATTCTCTAAAAGTTGTCCGAAAGTCACAAGAACGTCTACGAATATTCTCCGAAAATTTCCGACGCGTGGGATTGCGTTTTAATAGCGTGGGAAAGCGTTTTGAAAATCGATTTGCTACAACTCGGTATACCCCAAAATAAAATTTTATATAACAGGAGCCCATGGTTCCTGATGGCTCCTGATTTATTAAATCTTTTTCTACAGAAACTTTTTAAAACTGTACGTAGAGACCATCACGTTCGAAACTATGACAATTACCTGAAAACAGGTATTTGACAAAATTGTCTCTTAGACTATTTACACGATCTCTTCTCTTCTACATTTAAAGCACTTATGATACCATTTCTTAGATTTGCTAATCTTTTCTCTGAATTTAAGTGACCATAATATCACCAGTTAAAAACACTCTGAACGTTAGAAAATATCAAGACCAAAAACGTCGCATGATATAATACTGTCATCATAGAGACCGCTAATTTAAAAACCATGCTACATCCTACAAGCTTGAGTGCAGCAAGGTCTGTATCAAAACAAGCTCACCTCCAGCCTCGCTGCCGTTCAAAGGCCAGGTCACTGAGCAGACAACTGTAAAATGGTCTATTGGATGCTTGACCGGTAGAGGACTGGGACAGAGTACGAAGAGTAAGGGGCAGTTGACATTTCCTCCCCTTCACCCTCCCCCTCGCACATGTTTTTCACCTCACGCCTACTCCCTCGACAAATTTTCAGTCGCTTCAGCCCTCCACAGTTACCAAATCGGTCTCGCGCGCCAATAATACGCCTGGACTGAAGGCTAGCGACAAGCTATTGAGACATCTAGTTCAGTACGTGTACTGTCGTAGGTGTAGTCACGAGAATACTTCCGTCTGGACTTGTTGCCATTCTAAAAGGACATGGTAAATCAGTGATAGTTTTTCCTGTGAAGCGGCCGTCTAAAGAAAACTGCTGAATTCGGTCATTGCCTCAATCACATACAAGAAGATTATTGGAGCTGTCTAGAAGCATACCATGCGGCAAGTTAATTTGTCCGTCTTCATGATTGCCTTGTTTCCCAAACTTGTACAAGAAAGTTCCTGACTGATCGAAAACTTTAATGCAGTTATTGCCTCTATCAGTCACAAGAAACTTGTTGTTGAAAGGAATGCAGCTTACTGGATAACTAAGTTCCTCTGGACCGCTGTCTCCAAATATGGAAATAGTTTCTCCGTCCTTTGACAAGACATGTTTCCTATTATTGCAGTAATATAATCGGTTACAGCAATGCGTCCCTCATCATCTAAACTAACGTCAACTGGATTCCTAAACTCTCCTTTTCCCGCACCATGTTTTCCAAAGCTTTTCACAACAGTTCCACTCTTAATATTTATTTGTTGTATTCTATGATTGCTTTCCTCTGCAATAAGAATCTCGTTGTCGTTTAGAAACGAAACGCCTCTTGGGTATTTAACTTGCCCAGAATTTGCTCCTTTACTACCAGGCTTATTTAAACATTTACCATCTCTATCGAATACATAAACGCAGCGACGAATTGACGAATGAGGTCTCATCATGTTTTGGAACTTCAGTTTCACGTAACACTTCAAATCGCTGCTTCAAAGTTTCCTTGTTGCTCATGATATCCGAGCTTGAGCTTCTTTCTACCAGATTTTTAGCAGACTCGACCGCTTGCTCCATTTGTTTCAGCAGAGACTGAGCTTCCTGGATGGCAGAGTTAATTCTCTCGAGCCTCGTTACGCGTGATGTCTCGAGTGATACAATCAGCTCAGTCGCGTTCGCGCTCTCGAATCCCCTCGATCACTTGCTCAGCAGCTTGCGAGACCTCGCGTTTAGCAGTTGCGACTTCTGAACAGCCTCGTCACTTATCGTTTGCATTCTTAAACAAGAACTGAAAACCTGGCTGAAAGAAAATAAACAAATGAAAATTAAATTCAGCTATCTTTGGTTATAATGAATATTTTTAGAATTAAATCTTGGAAGAATAATATGTAGGTATGTCATCATCACGCAGGGTTTTACTTAAATCGCAGTTTGCACTCAGACAGTGGAAAGCTTGGGTCTGTAAATTTTAATCAACAAGATTTTGTCCCTGACACTGGATCTTTCTAAATAGATAAAGCGATATATGTCATCCGGGTTTTACTTTGAATCGAGAGAAACTTGTTTGGATGGGAAAGTTGGCGCTCGTGGCCATGGAACAGTTTTGCAGCTGAGCTTTGTTTGGTTACACAATCGCATAAGGAGTCCACAAAAAAGGGATGCCACCAATAGAAATAGTAAAAACAAAGATGGTACAACGTTACACCTGTAGTTGTCGTTGTGTTTAGAGGTCAAACATCCTAAGTTTTTAATTTCTTTGAGTGGAAACAGGCCAAATGAACATATGTCTGCTTCTTTCTATTCAAGGTTTAATTTCCCTAGCTATTGTCCACTTGAATAAACAAACCAACATTGAAAATAAATAGGAACGCAAGTTTGTTCTAACGGACACCACAGCGAGCACACAATCTTTTTCAGGAGGATGAGAGTATAAATAAAGAAATGAAAAAGAATGAATAGTTTACCTTTGTCTCCTGTTGCCATCTCTAAGGCCACTCATAGCTAATTTACTGTAATACATACCAGTTAGTAGTATACATTATTTGCAAAATAATTCGGACATTTTATTTCTGACGTATGATTTACGGACACCCTTTATCTCATTTCGGACAAATTTTGGACCAAAAATTTTCGAACACTTTACTGAAGCTTAGCATGGTAAATTTACGCCTACAAAACACGAATTAGACTGAAACAACACCTGTGAAAATGATAGCTTTCATGCACTGTCAAGGTTTCACAGATACACCGACGAGAAAATAACACAAATTCTATCAAGTTGATACGTAACTCAAACAGTGTCTCAACTAGAGTTCGCTCCATAAAGATATCTAAGAGCTTTGGAGCTACTTAAAAGTTTATACTGTACTGTAAATGTTTTGGACGTTTAAAATTCCGGACAGTTATGTTTTCGGACACTTAATTTTTTCCCAAATTAAGAACGTCCCAAATTAAAATCGTCCGAAAGTTTTTGTAAGTAATGTACTGTAATACGTACCATATGGACGAACAGTCAGATCATACAAGACTAAAACGTGAAACGGGCCACAAATGTAACCGTTAGACGTAAATGGAAAGTTTTAACCGTTAGCTGTAAAAAAAAAAAAAACAGTTAATATTTTTAGCCACGAAAGTGGAAATCTCAAGATCTCAAGTCAAGCCTTTTTTGTGTCTTGTTTTTTGTCTTTCTATGGTGAATGTGGCGGGAATCTATTTGTCACGCGAGCTTGGGTGAACCAAGTCACGTGCCGAACATCCCCGTATAGGGACGGAAGTTCAAATTCACGGTCTCGATTGAGCGTCGGGAACTGGCACAGAATTTCCAAGGCCCCATGAATTATCCTTCTGTAGTTGTTTTCCTCTCTAGCTACAGCCACCTTACTCTCTTCCAACTTGTGGCCAACGCCCCTAAGATGTTCTCCAACGGTGGAAAGTGTCAATAGATAAGTTTTACAGTAATGAAAATAAATTTTTAACTTTTTACAAACAATGAAGATTAATTTTTAACTTGTTAAAAGAACGTAATTAACTAAGCTCGATTGCTAGGCCTTTGTTTTGCTGCTTAGCCGCGTCGTCGACATTTAGTTCAAATATTTGAGCTTCTCACGGACGAGAAACAACTCTTTGTAAATACATTCAATAACAGCTTCCCGGGTAACTTGTGTATATACATAACTGAATCCACACACACTAAATTAATTTTGAGTACAACAGCAGCAGACAGCTTGATACAAACCCCTCGTTTCAGATACGGATGGCGTTCTTCCATTTACTGAGGGTAGTCCTTGTGGGAGTTTTAATCCCAGTGACCAGATCTCAAGGTAATTCAGTTGGTGGTTTAAACTCAGTAACACTCGAGGGATAAATTTCCATGTACAAAATTTTCCGATAAACAATATTGTTAACAGTGTACTGTTAGCTTCTGCAGTTAGATGTGCCGTAATAAGATTTCATTTTATAGATCCCACGGCTTTCGTGAAAGTTTTGTTCCGTGCAGGAGCACATGATTGTCCAATACTCAGCTCGCCCAATGATTTCAAAAAGGGCGTCTGACATCACAAAATCAACTGGGGATGCCACAAAATAACATAGGGAGACCACAAAATAACATAGGGAGACCACAAAATAACACAGGGAGGCCACAAAATAACACAGGGAGACCACAAAATAACACAGGGAGACCACAAAATAACATAGGGAGACCACAAAATAACATAGAGACATCACAAAATCGCATGGTGATACTACCAATCGAATCAGTTAATTTTGCCCGGATATTATAACCCCCCTAACTCAAAATGGCCAAAAATATTTTATCGTCAAATTAGAAATAAAGATGGTTTCTTCTCTTTCTAAAAAGGAAGAAATCAAAAAAATGTATTTTTATTCAGCTTGAATGAGTCAAATTAATTTTTTTAAAACCAAAATATTTGACGCACAAATGGTAAAGGAGAGCGAGCAAAAAAATACGTTCGTTTTCTTTTCAAAAAGAAACAAAACAGCCAAAAAATCAAACTTAATTTTTAATTGCAAACAAAGGCTTGAACACAGTAAATGGTTTGAACCCAGGAGTATCAGTAGTTCGTATAGTGTGATTGTCCGTGTGAGTGTAGTTCTGAAAAGAACTGTTGTTGGTGACTGACGTTTCGACAACCTGAGCGGAAGTCATCTTCAGAGTCAAGTGAATAGTGTTTGTCAGTCGATGATGTTATAAGTCTGGTCCGTTGAACGTGATTGGTCAGTATAGCCATGACGGTATTGGCTGAAAGACTCGTGTAAAGTTTGTCATCAGTCATTGGTGGGTTTCGATCCGTCTATTGTTAATCAAGTAGGTCGGTTTTTGGTCCGTCTATTGTTAAGTCAGTCTGTTAGAAGTCTGTTTGTCGGCTTCGTTTCTGTCGTGAATAAGTCGTTTGTAAGGCGCCGGTAGTTGTTGACATCTGTTAAGAGGCGTTTGTTCTAGGTTAGTGTACCAGCTTTCCAGAGTCAGTCCTTGAAAATAGTTTGTACTGTAGGTTAAGCACTGAGCAGAGTCCCAGTCAATGTTGTGGTTTGTCAGTTGATGATGCACAGCAATGTGATTGTTGGCATCACCATTTCTCGTGGCTCGTTTGTGTTCAGTCAGTCTCGTGTTAAGGTTTCTGCCAGTCTCACCAATGTAGGAAGCCTGGCAGTCGGAGCATTTGATCTTGTAAACTGCTCCCTGTCTGTCGTTAGGTTCGTCTCTGTCTTTCACATTGGTCAGTAAGTGTCGTAACGTAGTTGTAGGTTTGTGGGCTACACGAATGTTGTAGGGCTGTAGGATCCGTGAGATGGTCTCAGAAGTGCCCTTAATGTAAGGTATAGTCACTGTAGTAACAGGTGTAGGGTTCCTGTTCGTAGCGTCAGCTTCAGTAGGTCGGTAAATGTTTCGTCTAATAAAGTCAGCGTTGTAGTTGTTTTTGTGAAAAACACGTTCAAGGTATCTGTTTTCGTCACGTAGGCTGTCCGGTGTGTCACAAACTAATTGCGCTCGTCTCGTCAAAGTCTTTATAGTCGTGGCTTTGTGAGAAGTCGGGTTGTAGGATGATTCGTCAAGTAATCTGTCGGTATGCGTCGGTTTTCTGTACACTGTCGTTCGTAGTTCGTTGTTGTCGCGGCTTACCAAACAGTCTAGAAAAGGAAGTTTTCCATTTTCTTCGATCTCTTTAGTAAACTGGATGTCGGCGTTCTGTTCGTTTAGGTGGTCGTGAAAATCGTCAATTGACTTTTCAGAACTACACTCACCCGGACGATCACACTATACGAACTAAAGGCTTGAATCATTGTCAAGCTGAGTTTTTGTTCTGATAAAATTATAATTGTCTTTCTTTCCATCACCTAAGCTTCAACAAACTTGATTCGCTTTATACATTTTCGACATCACTAAATGGAACCCAGCTGTTGAATTCAACTATTTTTTGATTAAATATTTAGGTTATTTTTCTTGTTTAGACAATATTTGAAACTCGCTCCTTTGTTTCTTTCATTCAAAAACATGATGCTGAAATAATCACCTTTAACCGAATCGAGGTGTTGAATTTGGTTGTTGTTAAACGAAGAGAGGGAAGATTGCCTTTCCATTCTTGAGGAGGTGCATGTATACGCCAGTGGCAAGGACGGAGGAGGTCGCTAAAAGGACAGAAACGATAAACCTGTGTTTTTAAAGTCAGCAATTGCTTTTAAGGTCTTGCTGATACAGGAGCATAAAATGAAAAGGATTTTTTTCAAGCTGTGAAATATTTTACCACTGAACTTTTTCGGCTGACGGAGTTACTGTAGATACAATTCTGAACGCTTGTTCAATTTGGAAGAATTTCTACTTATGATGGCCACCCGAATATGATACTGTAGCCGGTCAACATTTCCTTCTAACAAGACCTGTTGGCTCATTAAGAAAAAAAAAAAAAAACCTTCAAAAATTATAAGTCCTAAATTGTCCTTAAATCGTTGGCGATAGAACGAAGTCTTCTCAAAAACAGTCGGTTTTTTTCAGGGGAATCTTTTTTTCTCTTTATTAACATTCCTGTTTTCAGTGACAGAACCCAATGCCTGGATACTATTCGACCTTTGTATACTAACTTTTGAGATATAAGATCAGGAGCCATAATCGGGGACCGTCCCCGATTATGGCTCCTGATAAGATACGATATTTTATTCGAGATAGGTCGCCTCAGCTTTTGGAAGAATAACTCATTTATTGGACCGGAGCAAATTAACGCAAGCTTTGCGATATATTTATATACTTTTTTTTTATTTTAGAATCATGTCCACAGGCTTGGATGTACCTTGAAGGCTTTTGCTACAAGTTCTCATCCCAGTCCTTAACCTGGGACGCAGCAAAAACCGCCTGTGAGAATATGGGGTCTATGCTAGCTGTGGTGGACTCAAAAGAAAAGCAAAACGGGATTGCAACCAAATTAAAAGGCCAAAATCATTGGATTGTTTTGGAAAGGGATCCTGAAGACACTTCACGTTGGCTGTGGGTTGACTGGTCACGACTTTGTAACGGTTGTGGTTACTGGAGTGCAGGAGAACCTAACAACTACAAAGGCAGATTTGAAGGTTGCGGTGAGATGTGGCCCTCGAAATCCGGACTTTGGAACGATGAAAGTTGTTCGACGAAACGCCGCTACGTCTGCCAAAAGAAGGGTTGATGCTATTCCCTTGTTAACAAAAGTTTCATGAGATTTAACCTTAAATATGATGAGAAAATTACTTTATTGTGATCATGATTGGCTAAGAGCAGGCTCGCGCGTTCGTAATTTTCTCAGTCATAGAATAAATGAGCAATCGTATGATCTATTCTGTTGAAGATAGTGAGCAGTATAGCGGCCTAGCAATGTGCTGTTGTTAACACAATGGCGGCCGCTTCTTCGCATTTTCGAAGTGTCTGTGAAGTGGCAAAGTTTTGCACGACTTATACATTTATACTAATAAAAACAATTAGATTATTCGCTCTCGATTTCTATACGTAATGGTTGACTCGGGCTGCGCCTTGTCAACTATCACGCGATAGAAATCTCAAGCTCATAACCTAGTTGTTAAATATACCCTTTCCCAGTTGCCGGCCTTAGTATCGGTTTCAAACGAGTCTTACCAAAATTGAAAAAAACAAAAACAAAAAAAAAACAAACAAAACAAACAAAACATTAAAATGAAAAAGTGTTTCATGATTTGCATTGTATTTAGGAAGTGAACAGAAGCGCAGAAATGAGATTTTTTCTGAAATAACACTGACCACATGGTTTTTATGTACTAGTCAGGAAAACAAGCAAAAAAACAAAAACAAAAAGAAAACACCCCTTATTTCACAATATTTATGATCGTATTTTTCAGCGTGTCCTAAAGTTGGACAGAGTGAAGACGAACCCTTGCGAGAGGAACTGGAGGAAGGTAAGTGAGAGTGAATGGGTTGCGAGTTGCTAGGCCTTTTTCTCTGAAAGCGTCAGGTTTCGCTTGCCACATATGTGTTTTAGAATAGCCCTTTTCACGGTTACCTTTGCTCATTTGCATTACAATAAAATCTAGCATGTATGTGAAGCAATTTCGGGCTATTTTGTAGTTTTAGCCCAAAATTGCCTCGCATTTACGTTGGATTACATTGTAATGCAAATGAGAAAAATTAACCGTGAAAAGGGCTATTCTACTGTAGAACGTTTCTGCAATTTGGCGTGGCCACAAGTTTGAAATCAGTTATGGCGCGTTTTCAAGCTAATATTATCTCTCGTTCCACGTTTTGCAGGCTCTGCACAAGTCAGCTGATTTTGATGGATGGACCGATTTACATAGGGGGCTTGTTTGTTAAGTTACATGCTTTTTAGGTAGTTTTGCAAAGGGGAATGTAAACGATAGCTTATAGACTGCAAGCAGTCTCTCTTTTGCTCGGAAATCTTAGGAAAGAACGCAAAACAAGTGAGCGTGCGAGCGCGACATGCGGCCGGCGAGCGGCGAAGCCGTGAGCCGCGAGTTGCGCGGCCGTTGGACGTCTTCCGACGCCCGCGGTACTTGCGGCTCACCGCTTCGCATGTCATGCTCGCACGGACCACTCACTTGTGTTGCGTTCCTCTTTTTGTTCTTCCCACGGAATTTCAAGCGAAAAAAGAGACTGCTCACAGTCTAGGAGCACACTCAAACAATGGGTTGCTTTGGAGATTTTCAGTGGGGTTTGCCTAGCAATAAATATTTGAAACGGTCAAAATTCGACTATTATTTTGTTTCTTGGACTAAGGAGTCTGGCCATCCTACAGAGTGAATTGATTTGAAGGTTACTTCCATGTTTAAAATTATCCACATACATTTTGTGTGGCACGTTAGAGATATCATCTCCTTGGTCGACTTAATACCGCTTTCTTGTTTTATGCCTTAAATCGTTTTCGCTAGGTCTTTTTCTTCCCCCTTCTTTTCTCCATAAAAAACCTGTTTTGGAATATTTAAAACTAGACAGTCGATAGCTATGGAGTTAGATAGCAACTGGACGCAGAGACACAAATTCGGCAATGTGCAAATAATGTGCGGGTAAGAGATTGTGAAGGTAAGAGAGTGAATCCCCCATATAGGCCTTATACCCAAGGTAATCCCTCTTAAGTTATTTTTAGAAAATGGTACCCAGTTTTTCTCTTTCTTAAAAAACATTCTGGTGACATTTAAACACGCAGAAAAGCTCAGAAACGCACCTAGTCTCCATTTTTTTTTTCGATAAAACAAATCTATAAGCCATTCGAAAAACTTCTAAAAAAATTTTTGGATTCGGTTTTCTGTGTCCAACGGAATCTCGAACACAGCACTAAAAACGCCGCCATTTTGCTTCACGGCGGAGTTTGAGGAGAATGGGTCCAGCGGCTATTGTGACGTCTACTCCAAGAAGGTTGAATCTTACGTTCACTCATTTCCTTCAGAATGGTGCAATACACATTCAAAAGTGTACCAAAACGCCGTCCAGAAGTGGAAGTTACATCTGGGATATTGCTGTTGCCGAGATATCTCAGATTTCAAGTCAATGACTTTCTCGTTCCCACAGCCCTTGTCGCTTCTCTTAGCCTGCGAGGTCTTGACACCACAAACGAAAGTCAGAGACGAATCTTTCTAATTGATTAATTCGAAAAGATGCCGGAATTGTTGGAGTCACAGAGTTTTTCAAAGGTTTGGAAATCAGCAGGCGATTAGCCTGCGAGCAGGCTCACTTTTGAGTCACGCACGCGAGCGTCACGTGAAGAGGCGCCAAGAAAGTCTCGCCTCGCGTTTGTGCTCCAACGTATGCCTGTGCAATATTAGGGGTGGTAAATGATAAATGCGAGACTTGGAGGCAAGACGAAGCTAGCTTTTTTTTTTTTTTTTTTTGACAACCCGAGACATTTTGACCTCATCTTCAACTGCGAGCTGGAAACGTTCAGGTTCTAAGATGTTCAGACTCCATTTACATGAAAAACCCAAACAAATCGGTACTTCGAGACTTACTTAGCCTTGCCAAAAATCGAGACTGCGATACGCACCTAACCACTAAAATTATGCAGACTGCGAGACCCGTAAAATTTGACTGACTGTTACCCACTCCTCAGTTTTGAAGATTTCCGTTAACGAAAATAAACTAACCGTGAACCGTACAAAAGCCAAAATATTAATCTTTAGCCGTAAAAGGTGCCACCACTCCATTGTGACCCTCCTACATACTTAATTCATATGGAAATAGTTAGAATTATGACGTTCTCTAAATATAGAGTATGTCTCTACACCTATTATTAAACATATCCTGTATGTTCTGAACTTCTATGAGCAACCACCAATGTTTTAGAAAAACTACTTCGTAACAATTGATAAGCCAAGATTCTTAGCTATAACAATCGATCTGCATCAAATATACATGCATGTTAACGATAAAAGGAAAAACTATGGAAAATGTTCTCTGAAGCATCGTGGGGCTATTGTATTGAAGAGTTTACAAGTTGATCTTAAGGCCGCCGCGGATGCAAAATCTTACAGAATCTTACCGGGAGGATGCTCTGAAAATCATTGCTCAGGGGTGTGCCGCTGGGACACTAAAGCCTTTACTTTTTACTGAACCATGATCAACTTGATTTTACAACCCTGTTCTAAACCAGGCATCAAAAACCACTACCCTATCCCAGACTAGCTATTTTCCCCGCGGATAGTCCAATATACGCTAACTAAACCAGTATCTTACAAAGTCACTTTCTTGTTTCGATTTCTATTGTACAACTCTGGGTAAAGAACCGTGTTCCAAACCAAATTACTCATACACTGTCCACTTCTCCGATAAATTATACCTTATTCTAGACCAAAACTGTCTGATTTCTATACCCCATCCCAGAATAATCTGCCTGAAAAAGCATTTAACAGCGGCACATACCCCCCTCCACCCTCACCCTGGGCTTGGCCTCTTCCAGGCGTTCAGGTAGTTGGGGCTCATCGTGAAAAATGGCGCCGTACGAAACAAACTAATAAATGAGTTTCAGCGGACCATTTTTAATATCTATTGACAAGCAAACCCAAGTGAATATCTTCAAAGAAACCCGTCATTTAAGCTAAGTGCGCCTCTTTCCCGCATTACATTTTCAGGTTTTATTCTAAGTAAAAGTTAAAGAAAGGGATATGTTTAAGTTAAACCAAGAAATTAAATATACGTTGTTTTCATTAGGTGGCATGACAATATAATCAACAATACACAGGAATGCCTTTTCTAGTACGCGACATGAAAACAGTTTCCCTTAATCAATTTATCGTTTACATTGCTGCTTGTGAAACTGCTTAAAGAGCCTAAACATTTGAAACAAGCCCTCTATCTAAATCTGTTTGGGCGTTAAGGTCGGCTTAAGGTTTCTGTTTTCTGTTATGGTTCATCTTGGCTCTTCTGTATTACAGTGTTCCCAGTTAGCACATTAGTGCTAAATACATCGACACTTAAATAAAGTGATTATTATTATTATTACTATTATTATTATTATTATTATTATTATTATTAACTGTGAACCCATCTGCTGACTTGTGCAGAGCCTGCAAAACATGAAACAGGTATGATAGAAAATGAGGGATAACATTAGCTTGAAAAAGCACCACGATTGATCTCAAACTTGTGGCCAGCGCAAGTTGTAGAAACGAAAGTAAAAGGTAAAAGAACAGTTAAGTCTACATACAAGCCAAGTAAAGTGTTTGAGTCGTGAGTGTGTCTACATGAGTGAGTGTGTGTACATAAGTGAGTGTGAGTTAGTCCTGTTGTACCGAAAGTGCTGTTAATTATGTTTAGTAAAGTATTGTACTGAAAGTAATGTTAATAGATCCGGGAAGAATTATTGAAAATAACTCTTAGAATGTCTAACTTGAAATACTCGAATCAATTCACGCTGATGAATGGAAACCATACTTAAGGTAAACATCATGAACGATATGATGCA
Source organism: Orbicella franksi (assembly GCF_964199315.1). Taxonomy (NCBI): domain Eukaryota; kingdom Metazoa; phylum Cnidaria; class Anthozoa; order Scleractinia; family Merulinidae; genus Orbicella; species Orbicella franksi. The sequence goes on along the minus strand of NC_138149.1, from coordinate 28,797,855 downwards.
TAATAAGATGTCTGTTCATTCACTTCCTCATTTATGTCTGCAACGCGCACTACCCGTGGGGAGAATGAACTATGGGATTCTAAGATATACTTCGTTACTGGTACATAACTTACTTATCGTTTCATCTATCAATAACACCGCTGGATTATGAGCCTACCACGTGCAGAATTTCAAAATGGTGCTTGGCGAGGAAGACGGTGAAATACCTCAGAATTTTGGATCGGTTCGTCTAGTTGGAGGCGAATCTCTAGTCGCTCATCGAACAGTGTTTAGTAAAGACTCAAAGTATGTGATTTATCTTTTCATTTCTGTACCACATTGCACCAATCAGGGCAAGATTTGAAGTCATTGAACTATTTGTTTGCCATTCCACAGAATCTTGTTTTGCTGTTGTGGTCGACGTATACGGGTTTACAGCGCTTCAACTGGCGATTTATTACGGGAACTTAAAGGACACGAAGGCAAAGTGACAGATATTAAAGTCAATCCGAGAAATCATTTACAGGTTCGTGCTGAAAAGACAATTGATTTTAGCAATTGTAGAACCCATTCATTTAATGACTTTAATCGTGGGTTAATATAAGCTGATAAGTTAGAAACTGGATGTTACTTTTTGAACGATGCTTTTGTTTTTGTAAAACAAGATTTGCATCTTCCATTTCGTGATCAAAACAGTTAATTTTCTTGTCAATGATAATAATCTTAAGGTTTTTGTTGATGATCCCTTGACTTTGTTTTGGCTGTTTTCAACTTGAATTTTAGTACCTTGCTTACATGTCACATAGTTCGTATAGTGTGATCGTCCGTGTGAGTGTAGTTCTGAAAAGAACTGTTGTTGGTGACTGACGTTTCGACAACCTGAGCGGAAGTCGTCTTCAGAGTCAAATGAATCGTGTTTGTCAGTCGATGATCTTATAAGTCTGGTCCGTTGAACGTGATTGGTCAGTATAGCCATGATGGTATTGGCTGAAAGACTCATGTAAAGTTTGTCATCAGTCATTGGTGGGTTTTGATCCGTCTGTTGTTAGTCAAATAGGTCGGTTTTTGGTCCGTGTATTGTTAAGTCGGTCTGTTAGAAGTCCGTTTGTCAGTTTCGTTTCTGTCATGGATAAGTCGTTTGTAAGGCGCCGATAGTTGTTGACATCTGTTAAGAGGCGTTTGTTCTAGGTTAGTGTACCAGCTTTCCAGAGTCAGTCCTTGAAAATAGTTTGTACTGTAGGTTAAGCACTGAGCAGAGTCCCAGTCAATGTTGTGGTTTGTCAGGTGATGATGTACAGCAATGTGATTGTTGGCATCACCATTTCTCATGGCTCGTTTGTGTTCAGTCAGTCTCGTGTTAAGGTTCCTGCCAGTCTCACCAATGTAGGAAGCCTGGCAGTCGGAGCATTTGATCTTGTAAACTGCTCCCTGTCTGTCGTTAGGTTCGTCTCTGTCTTTCACGTTGGTCAGTAAGTGTCGTAACATACAGGTAGTTGTAGGTTTGTGGGCTACAGGAATGTTGTAGGGCTGTAGGATCCGTGAGATGGTCTCAGAAGTGCCCTTAATGTAAGGTATAGTCACTGTAGTAACAGGTGTAGGGTTCCTGTTCGTAGCGTCAGCTTCAGTAGGTCGGTAAATGTTTCGTCTAATAAAGTCAGCGTTGTAGTTGTTTTTGTGAAAAACATGTTCAAGATATCTGTTTTCGTCACGTAAGCTGTCCGGTGTGTCACAAACTAGTTGCGCTCGTCTCGTTTTGGTTACCATGTGACTGTGTTGCATGTCACATGGTAACCAAAACAAATCCATGAAGGAGATAAACTCAAGTTGCCCTCTCAAAACTCATCTTGGTATCATAAAACATACAGTGGTATGCCACTTTACAACCACCCTGCCTTGACGACTGCGTTAATGATGCTACTTTTTTTGGTCTAAACAAGACACTTTGTTAGTCATTTTCTTCTTTTAAACTCCTTTGACGTGAGCACAATTTTCATGTTTCCACGGTGTTTCTTTTGCGTCACGTGCCAATTTGTACAAAACATTACCTACTGGCTACAATGTAGTGCGTGACTGTATAACATCAATTTTACTTGTGCATTTACACTGTCCATACATTTTTTTGCCTCCAGTTAGTTTCATGTTCGACAAGTGGAGATGTAATTTACTGGGACTATACAGATGGACATATACTTAAGGTAGTGTAAGAAATTTTTGTCTAGATATTATTTATATAGGTTGAACTGAAAAAAAAATTAGGACTACACTTAATTTAGAGTTGATGCATGTGCATGTATGTACATGTGGGTGGTATGTAGGCAAGTAGTATATCAAACACTCGCGACAGTGTTTCATTGGGATATCCAAACACTGAGAAGAGAGTTGAACATGAGATGCGCAGCGGAGTATTTTTGACAAAATTCTCAATCAAAATGAAAACTAACTAAGGAGTAAACAGAGACATAAAATCATCAAAGTTTATACTAATATTAAGCCCTGGTATCCAAACCTCCTTGGTGGTGACTTTCTTTGTTTTAACTTGATGAATTGTTAATGAGTTTGAGAAAGTTGTATGCAAGCCAGTGGCCAATCAGGCCGGAACTTATCCCAGATTCTGTTGCGTGGAGCAACTAGGAGTATTTTTACTCCCACCTGGATGGGATGCCAGTCCATTGTAGGGTTACCCCCGGTGTTAAGTTCCCCTGGTGGAGAGACGCATTGTGAGAGTGAAGTGTCTTGCCCAAGAACACCACGCAATGTCCCTGGCCAGGGCTTGAACACGTACCACTTTATCCAGAGACAAGCACACTAACCATGAGACCTGACTGTACCTTCACATATATGTACATGTACATGTAGGTACAAGTAGTAATTTCAGCCATGCTGGTTGTTGCTTACGTCCCAAATTGCCTGCCATTTACTTGTTGGACTTTTCCTTTGTTTTTGCATTGATTCAAGGTTATATATTTGTTGCAAAGGTTCATGCCAGTTAACCTGTTGTCAGTAGTGACTCAGACAAATGTTTTCAGTTACATGTACACTGTAGGTGTGAAAAACTGGTCTGTGTCAGTAGCCTGAGATTTCGTGTAGTTTTTGACTCTCCAGCGTAAGAATTGCACCTTAGATGGTGTTAGGCCCGGTTTAAACGTCCCATTTTACATGCCTGGAATCAAATACTAATTTTAGTTGACTCGATTGAATAAGTTTGACTGATTTGATTTAAATGTCGCATTTTTTGCCGAATAAAATTGCTGAGCGCGAGCGACAGCGACATGTTAATTCCCTTTTGAGCAAACATAATTTATTTAACATAATTTATATAACATAATTTATGAATTAGATTTGGCACTCGTAAAATGCGACGTTTAAATCAACTGTCGAACTTCAGTCGTATATTCGACTGGATCAGTCAAATATTCGACTGAACTCGCATTTAATTGAAATATGTTGCATTTAATGGATTTAAACGTCGCATTTTACATGCACTTAATTCAGCAATTCGATTTGACGCATGTAAAATGCGACGTTTAAACCGGGCCTTAGAGATGGAAAGTGAGAGTTGGCATTGTTGATGATATTTTGCAAGTACATGTTAATTGTGGACTGGAAATCTGTTAATTAATGATAAAGATTGAAACAAATTACAGTTGAACCTCCTCTGATGGCCACCTCTCTGCAACATCCACCTCTCCACAATGACCACTTTTTTATGTCCCAGTGGATGGTCCATGCATTCACTCTTATTTTAACCTCTCCATAATGAGCACCTCTTGACAATGACAATGGCCACTAAAGCACATCCCAATTGCCAATATAACCACTTGACAACAGCCAGTCAATCAGCACATGACAAGCGGTGTACCTTTTTTTGTTGGAAAAGGTCACGAAATTTGATTGGTACCATGTGTCGTTTGTCTCTGTTTCTGTTTCATTGAGATATCTTGATTGTGTTCTGTATAATTTAGATGCTACAATAATAATTTTTTAAAAATAAAATGTTGCAAACCCCCTCCCCCCCCCAAAAAAGAAACGGGTGTCATTACACCCCTACCTCCTATCTTCCCATAATGACCACCCTCTTCAACAGCCACTTTCCTCTGTCCCTAAAGTGGCTGTTATGGAGAGGTTCAACTGTAGTTTTTTAATCCTCTTTTGGGTTTGTTGATGATTGAATGTTAATTATGTTTTTCCACAGAAATACAAATTTGGTGGTTCTTTGTTAGGGGGATTAATAATTCATCCTGCACACAATGAATCCTTATTCGTGATCAAGAAAGAACCCTTGAAAGGTATGATTGATTGATACAATTCAAACAGAATCTTTCTAGTTGCCATAATCATAAATAGCATTATCAAAAGCTATCATTGCCAACTTCAAATGCATTGCAAATGTATTTGCAAATGTATGACCCTTATGAATAATATTTTTACACCTGTACCTTGAACATGAAATTTCTGTAATCAGTAGTCAAGAATTGTTTTATTAATCATATAGTAAGCTTGATTTTTTGACGTAAGTGGACCCTAGTTTACCCCCCTGATTGTGTTTTAGTTGTTTTCCACTTTAACACAAGAGCATCTTAACTGTACTGCGGCCCTGTTATATTTGTTAACAAAATAATTATAATTGTACATGTAGCAAGTAATTTTATTGTATATTAACGGTGTAATATAAATGTAGATGTGGCCCACCTACATGTAGATTGGCCTAGACTACCTGCGGGTTCTCGCTGTTGTCATAGTCAAGTGTTTTTTTAACTTAATTATTTTTAATAATATTTAGTGTTAAGAGTAAAGTGTAATATAGTTTTGTAAAATTGTAAATATGTGAGTAATAAGTTGTTGTTACAATAAAAGGTCTTGTTTGTTTTGTAGAAAAGAAATTCAGAACAAAAGCAGAAAAGAAGCGCAAGTTCCCTGACCCAGAAGAATGTTCTTTGTGTGTTTTTAATCCGAAAGAATGTAAAAAAGTTAAGAAACCAAAACTAAGTGTCCTGCTTGAGGTATCTGGCAACTCCAAACAGACAACAATCAATGGCGATGTAAGTTATTTTCTTACATGAACCTGCTCATTAATTTTGCGTTCCACGTGGCTGTAAAGTAATGATTTATAGTCCGAAGTTTGCATTTTGCCCTCCCTTTTCTGCACCTACATGTTATTGTTTTGTTAGTTTTCTGTCCCTCTGGGGATTGAGAAAAGATCTGTACATGTTATACAAGTCACATAGTCTAGGAACTACAGTGATGTGCACATTTAGTAAAGAATGTGCTGAATTGAAGCAGAGCATGTATTTAACAGAAGTCAGTGAAGGTCTGTGAAAGAATGGTCAGAGTTCGCACAGGTCTTTTCTTCACCAGACCAGTCTTATATAACATTTGTTTTGAGTGATAAATTTCAGGATGCCCACTTTCCAATTCCTGGCTTAAAGTCCACGCATGTGTGTATGTATCTCCCACAAATGAGCACCTCTTGAATTTGCCAACAGTCAAAAAATGGCCCACTAACATTTACAAGTTGTGAGCCTTCAGTTGGTCTCTAATAAAGTATTAAAAAGTTCCTGAAGTGTTGATAAAAATAATACATAAATACTCTGTAAAATTTACATGTATGTGGAACTATTTGTCCTTTTTCATTCCCATAGGGTAGCTTATTGGCATCTGTCAAAGGTGAAAATCTGCACTTGTGGGATTTCAATTCTAAAAAGTTAAATATGTAAGTACAGCAATACAGTCAACTTCAAATCTGACATTACATTTAGGTCAATTCAAAAATTGAGCTGAAAGCAAGCAAATTTTGTATTATTTATTGAAGACGTGTAGGCAACTTGAAAGAACTTTATGTGAAGTAATACCAAGTACTAGGTTTAACAACTACTGTTCAATTGGTCACCAATCTCATCATACCGGTAAGTCTTTTCTGAATAAGTTGTTTTGTATAACTTGGTCTCTTTGTTTCATTTTTCTCTTTCTAGGTTCACATACCAACATGCAAGGTTTACTTGTGCTGCCTTTCATCCTTTAGAAGCTTGTGTGGCTGCTGGTGAAGGAGTAGGAAGGATTATTTTATGGTAAGTCTCAAGGTTAGTGGCAGTGATATCAGCATGCTTAACATCCAGTATCTTCGTGCCACAAGGCACCTTAAGCTACTCTTTTCCTCACATATACATGTACAATGTAGGGGTTTCTGTAATTACCCTATCTGTAGGGGTACTTACAGGGTGAGGTGATTAGCCTCACACCCATCCACCAGTCAGGGGGGCCAGGGCTTTTCTTAGCTAGACCTCTCCCCATGACTAATCTGGCATGGTTGAAACTACACATACACTAGCCTCACCTAGTACTCAGGATCATAAAGAAATGCAAGCTTTAGATGACATTTTTCACATCATGACTTGTTTTGCATGTTCATTAGCCTGCTGTACATAATTTATGTTTAAAGAGAGGTAAAGTCCTAATTGCCATATCAGACTGAGCATATGGACCTTTAGTTTCTCCTCTGTATAGCGTGAAGTTAATGGCCAAGAAGTACACTGTATTGCTACAGTACTTCTTTGGTTGAGATGCCTGTACGGATAATTTTGGTTGGGGTTGCCCTTGGATGAGAATTCACCGGCACTCATACTCCCATGTGTAGAAACGCACTGCTAGAGTCAAGTGTCTTACTCGTAACAATGACAACAACCCTACGTGTAGGTACAGTATTAAAACCTGGTCCTTTCAATCCAGAGGCCAGCCTTTTAACTGTTAGACCACCATGCAAATCCCTTATAAGAGTACAATATACAGTATTATGTAAAACGTTTAATTTTTGCTATTTTCCTGGGTATAGGTACACTGTAGTTCCTTTCAGCAGAATATTTGGCATGCATGTATACAGTGTTTAACTCTTTAAATTTTCTCTAAACATTTTATTTTTTCAGGCAAGGTCTTGACCAGTTAGATAATCCCATTACTATGGAACTTCACTGGCATCCAAATCCTGTTTCTGATATTGTCTTTTCACAAGATGGTAAGGTGTTCAACGTAAAAATTGAACCTTTATGTCTCAGAGGTTTATGTAAGCCATTGACCAAGCCCTAGATCAGTTCTTGTTTCTGCTGTGATTGCAGCCGCACTGCAATCACTATATACAGCAAGTTCTGTTTGTTATCACTATCATAGTGAAGAACAATAGAATATTATTTTGACATAATTACATAACTGGAAAAACCAATTTTTACCTCAATTGCTGCTAATCTTGCAATCTGATTGGCTAATTTGCCATTGTCGATAGGAGTCCAGATAATGCTGCTCACATCAATGTGTCACACACCTTGTGAGTCCACAACATTTTGACCACTGTGGTGAAGTGTATAGTTGTTGATAAGAGTACAGACCATGCTAAACATAGTTGATTTGTTAAACTGATAGTACACTGCAATGTCAAGGCAGAGCAGTGATAACGCAGTCTCTTAAACTGCCTCTGACTTTCACTGTAGGTTCTAATATGCTATCTGGTGGACAGGAAGGAGTGTTAGTGATGTGGCAATACAAGACCCATCATCAAGAGTTTCTTCCCAGATTAGGCGCTCCCATAAATCACCTCGCAGTTAGTCCAGATGATTCTTTGACAGCTGTCAGTCAAAATGAAAATGGTAATGTATGTCTGGTGACTGTTACCAGTCTTTATGAAATTCAAATGAAAATTAAGTTTTAAAAATTTTAATAATAAGGAATTGGGGAACATCAGCTGATTACATGTACAGCTGTACCTCTTTTCATTGTAGCAAATGCATTTGCTTGTATCAACATTTTAACTAATCTCAAAGAATGACTTGAAGTTGTCCAATCTTATTCTGCCTCGCAATTGTCTCAAAACTTGTACTGACAGCAATTAGGGATGTATGAGAGGTCTCCCATTTTTGCCAACAAAAAGCTTTTCCTTCCTCTTCCTAATTAATTTTTATCCTTATTTTATCTTCCTTCCTTATCTTCCCTCTTCCATTTTCATACAATCTCGGTCCATCTTTATAATTTGCCTCCCCCGGCCTCTATTTTGAGTACAGTGAGTATGAGCTATCTGCCAGCAACCATGGCTCTAAACTACATGTACTGTACATATACCTGTTTGGTGAATTACTAAAAAGGAAAGTTTCCTGATGGCCTTAGCATAGCTTTGGGTGGTGCATGAGAAAGCTTCTCTGTAGCTGGTTCATTGTTATTCCTTTTGAATTTCAGTTATCAGATTAATTAACAATATTGAGTGGAAGGTGAAACGTGCTATCCAGGGACTAAGACAAAGTAAGTTCAATGCAAAGTCTTCAAATCAATTGTCACAATAATGTTATGACAATCCATAATTAGTTTTTCTTTACTAGATTAACATTTACATGTATATTCCTTATTGGTTACAATCATGAATTACAAAAAGTACATGTAGTTTGTAAGTAGCTTATCCAAGAAGAGAGTAGAACATTTATTTTCCCTCCAAGACAAGTTTCCCATCTGAGTTTGAACTCACTTAAGACAAGAAAATAGGTAACAGGAGTTTCTTAATCATGAGATGAGTTTCCTATTCTCTTAAATTCAACAATGCTGTACATGTATATTTTACAGTACAAAATATTTCTCTCTACAGTTGATAATCTCTACGCTGGTATCGTGTTTGATCCTCGCTCCAAAGCCTTGGTGACAAGCAACATGCCTGGAGTTTTACAGTTCTACCTACCGCAAACTGATCATCATGCATTTTCTGTAAGTACTGCTGGGACCCCATTATAAATATATATTTTATTAATATACTGATAATTACACATATTCATGTATGGCTTGGACACGAACTTAAATCAAGCTGGGATTTGACTCAGCCAAACAATAGATGCTATCAATGGTCAGTACAAGCAATAATAATTATTGTTGCTTAATGGAAACCTTAGTTCAGTTGCCTTGTAAGTTGACTTATATTCCTTTTCAGCTTGATGTTGTGAGGCAGAATTTTCTATCAAGGACGAAGCGTGAGCAGATTGTCTGTACCAAAATCGATCATGTGGCATTTAGTGATGATGGAGGCTGGCTAGCAACTGTAAGTCACAATGTACAATGCTTAATGCTAAACAAAGAATTCAGAGCTCAGAACTCTAGATTGCCAATGTATTCGCTGATTTTTATTTCCTTCTCTTTTCAACCAGGTTGAGAGAAGAGACGACAAGAAAAATGCCTTGGAACTAAGACTTAAATTCTGGGAATACAACAAACAAGACCAGTGGTAGGATGACATCACGTATCCCTCTGTTGAACACTGTAATTTCATTCCCAATTTTTTTCAAACCACTTTTTATGTGCCTTGGATGTTTGAAAACTTGACATTCCACGGTAGGATTTGGATGGTATATGAACATCCAGAAGAAGTGCGGCGGCCTCTTGGTTAGTGCGCTCGTCTCTGGATCTAGCAGTCTAGGTTTGAGCCCTGGCCAGGGACATTGTATTGTGTTCTTGGGCAAGACACCTTACTCTCACGGTGCCTCTCTCCACCCAGGTGTGCAAATGGGTACCGGCAAATCTAATGCTGGGGGTAACCCTACGATGGATTAGCATCCCATCCAGGGGGAAGTAGAAATACTCCTAGTCACTTCATGCGTCAGAAGTTTTACCGGGATAAGCTCCAGCCTGATGGGCGGCTTGGCTTGCATACAGACTTAACCTTACCTTCATCCAACAGAAGGCGTGTCTGTTTTCTCACTGGTGAAATCGAAGTTGTGTCACTGAGAAAATTTTTCCTAACCAATAGTATCATTACATGTAGTTACATGTAGCAGCTGACAAACACCTGTGTGTTTTTCATGATTAATCTTCTTCCTATTTTAGTTATGTCGCAAACACTTGTGTTGACCCACCTCATGAAAAGAAAATTGTAGCCATCCAGTTCCAGCCGCAACAGAAGACAGACAATGCTGTTGGTCCACTGGCGATGACTGCTGGTAGAGATGGAAAATTCAAAATCTGGGTTCTTGCTGAACAAGGTACAAGTATGTACAATTTACTTGTAATGGATAATAGAGTGTCTGGATGGGTCGGATTTAATGAATGGCTGAAAATTGGTGAGCTGAGATCCTACAATGTACATGAAGAACTGCAAACTTTGCTGATAGCTGGAAACTGGATGTGTAAAGTCACGAGAAATTCAAATCTAACTGAGATTATTAAAAACTAGATCATTATCATTGGATAATGCAATTCAAGAGTTTTCATTGGTGTAGCTATCATGGTACATGTATGTGATAAGCATATGTAGAATTTTTTGGGGCGTTTTTATTTTAGTTTAGTTTTCTATATTTTGTGGGCGTTTTTAATAAAACAATTCTTCCACTCACGCTTGGCGCATATGAGATCATTATAGCCAACTCAGCGCTATGCGCCTCGATGGCTATATATCGTGTCATATCCAACGTGCGCTCATTGGAATACGGTAATTGTTAATTACACCATCCCATGTTGACCCTCGTAAAAAAGTTGTGTTTGAAAAAACATGGTACACAGGCAATATGATTTATCATATCATTATTGGCAGATGCTATAACCTCACTGCAAATGTTTCTTGGAGAGTGTATGTACACAAATGATTTCTTATTACTATTAGTGAATGTTGTGTACTAAGGCTTTGTGTATTCCATTAAAAAGGAAACAAGTTTTCTTGGTCTTGTCGATCAGTTGGTTACTATGGTGACACACCTTGTCAGGATGCAGCCTTCTCGCAAGATGGGTCTCTGTTAGCTGTGGCTTACAATCAGGTTTGTTTAAGGACAAAATGTCAAAATGTGAATACGGACATTTGATTACCTAAAGATGGTTCTCAGAAAAACCAGGCACATAAATTATAAAACCAGACAGGAAAACAAGAACAAAACATAGAACAAACAAAAGAATTGAAAACAACTGGGAACAGCTACAAATGGAACAAACGACCAACAACAATGGCGATGTCTTCTTTATTACTCCATTACCTTTTAATTTTCGGGAGTATTTCTCTGTCTTACTGTGTGGTTTTTCAGTTTCGACAAGAAACCCCTGACATTAAAATGCATGAAATTACTAGTCTAATGGAGTTATTGATGCATATTTACATAAGAGATGCCAACTTACGTGGTCCACCGGTCTTTTTCCCATCTGTGGCCCTATCGAAGCCTACCACAGTTCACTCCTGCTGTTTGTGGGTCAAACTGGTGCCTAAAGAAACATTTTCCAAAGGTCGCTGGTTAGTTTTTTGTCACTGACTTCTCAGCATTACCCAGGAACATGACATATTTAAACATTGATTTTATACATTAAAAATTTATTATATCCCATGTTCTGTGTCTGACTGGGAGGCGCGGTGGCCTCATGGTTAGTGCGCTCGTCTCCGGATCGAGCGGTCCGGGTTCGAGCCCTGGCCGGGGACATTGTGTTGTGTTCTTGGGCAAGACACTTTACTCTCACAGTGCCTCTCTCCACCCAGGTGTATAAATGGGTACCGGCGAACTTAATGCTGGGGGTAACCCTGCGATGGACTAGCATCCCATCCAGGGGGGAGTAGAAATACTCCTAGTCGCTTCATGCTACAGAAACAGGGATAAGCTCCGGCCTGATGGGCCACTTGGCTCGTATGCAGACTTTACCTTTTACCATCTGTGTCTGACTGAAGTATTGTAAGTGTTTTGGTATGGAGAGTATTTCACCTTCTGTCATGATCTACCAAAGTGTTGACAGAAACTCTTTTATTGATACAAGTATTTCAAATGCTTTCTTTTGAGTACCTTGGGCAATTTAATCCCCATCTCCCTAAGATGTATTACCTCCTCTTCGCCAAACATCGATTTCCTATTTTCAAGCTGAGACTGACTACACATGCATGTCCCTGTACATCCACAGTTTATCTCATACTAACTACTTTTGACTGTCATGGTGGGTTTGCTGAGAAATAGAGCACGTTCAAGTCTGAAATCCAAAATGTCAGTTTCCACGTGAATACTTTTTTCAGAGTGATGGCCTGAAGTGCAAGCATGTTTTAGCGAGTGAGCTATTTCGATCGGGCATATGCCATTTTGGATACTGAAAACAGGAGAGACTGGGGGAGAGAGAGCAAAAAAAGTCCCCTAGTGGACAGGAGTGAGGCTGAATGACGAATGCCGCGGAAGGGGGAGGAGGAGGGGACGTTTTCTGGTCTCAAGATAGCTACCAGATATCCGAACAAATTATCCGGCAGTCACCAAACAAAGATATTCACACTGCAAGCTGGGCTATCAGAATGATGGCGATGTGCACCTTTCGTGAACTGAAAGTTTCGTTGTTTTTACCATTACAGACTATTACTCTGTGGACCCCGGAGACAAATGAACTGAGAAAAACTCTTGCCCTACCCTATCCTGACGAAGAAATCAAGTAAGACATGTTATATCACTTGTGTCATGTCTTCTTTGCGTAAGCTAAGACACTGACAGATATTTTATGTTGTAGATATGATAATTTGCACAGGAGTAGTTTTATTTATTTCCTTTTTATTGTATGTCTGATTTATTGTGTTTTTTATTTTTGTTTTTTTTTTCATTTGCGCGCACTGCAGTGCAAATTAACACCGGCGCGTTCTCTGATTTTCTCAGTCATATAACAAATAAGTAGTCGTTTGAAAGTTCGAGTAATTAAGGTCTTGCACTTCTTGTGATATCTGAAAATTCTTTCGAATTGCACTTGTATAAAGGCTCGTTCAGATTTGAGAGAGTTTTCGAATATCACTCGTTGTGTAAATCGTTAATTACACTCGCATTCATACGATTACCTATATATATTTCTGCGCAATACGTTCGAGTGTGCTATGGCCCTTTCGAAGCTCAGAGCAGTTTCCTGTACTTCTCTGAGTCAAACAGGTGCCTAAAGAAACAGTTTTCCACATGGTCGCTAGGTTGGATTGATTTTATACCATCCTTGCATTACCCAGGAAAAGAACACATACATGTATAAGTAAGTTTAATAATCGAGCGCGCGGGGGAGGGCAGGGGTCAGAAATGATCGGTTTTTCGTAGTATATGTTTCAGTCTCTCAGAAGTCTCAGAAGGATCCTGTCTCTCTTGGAGAACCACGTAATATTACCCCTTAAATAGCCGGTCTATACCTACTGAATAAGGTTTCTCAGGCTTACGGCAATGAATCAGCAGATCTTCACTACCATCCATTGCGACACGGTCAATGTGCAGTGCTTGAATGAGTCGATATTCACTTGCCTGTGATTGAACACGACCAAACCTATATATCCCTTATTGTTTCAGTACTCTTTCATAAAGCAGGGGGAGGGGAGGGGCGCTTATTTGAGTGGAGGCGCTTGTTTTAAATTTTGGCTGATAGGAGGGGCGCTTATTCGAAGGGGGAGCTTATTTAAGGGGAGGCCCTAATTCGAAGATTTACGGTATTGTAGTACCGGATGCAAGAGCGGTTAATATACATGTATACGTTTGCAAACGTATGTTAACTGACTTACATGTGCTACAATATTAGCATGAAGCGTTAACTTTTAGGAGTAAACAGTCTACATGGAAAAGAACAGCGGCTTTTTTGTTTAGTTTTGGACTGAAGCAAGATCAGTTTATCTTTCAACTTCGTTAACAAGTTCAAAAAACTGTGTTATTTATATTTAATTTTGTTTCACGTTGGGTAATGCTTTTCTTGTTCGTACCGGAATCACGTCTCTGTTTTTCTGGCTTGTTTAGGAAAATCAAGTTCGGTAACAACAGCTCTTCTCAATACTTGATCTCCATCACTAATCAATATCTCACTGTGTGGAATCTTCTTTCGTGTACTGGTAAGGTGAAAGTAATTGTGTTTCTCTAAGAGCCTGCTTTCAAGCATCTGGGACGTAAGGTGTACTCCTTATTAGCTCAATCCATTAGCTTTTCAGCTCAACAGAGCACAGGAAGAGTGTTTTGGGGACTGTTCGTTCAAATACTGTCAAAGTAGAATAAATTTATTTATTTTTTTGGTTTTCTTTCGCTACTACGTTTGAAGCAGTCAGGCGCACAGACGGACGGACGGAAAGGCAGTCAGTCAGACAGACTCAGAGACAGACAGACAGCCAAGAAGATAGATACATATACAGACAGGTAGACAGACAGACAGACTGACAGACAGACATCTCTGTTGTTGTTAATGCTAACTATGCTATTTTTCTTCTTTTTAGTTTGGTGGAGTGTTGAAGCGCCTGTGACGTGTTTGGCCTCTGATCCACAAACAAATCTAATCTGCGTGTTTGTTTCATTTAACAAGAACAGGTCACACTGTAAGTAATGTGCCGAGTTGTTTAATGATAGTTCTGCTGTTGTGTGGCCCAGTACCATGACTGCCCTTAATACTGGTGGTTTTCCATGTTCTTTTGTAAGCTCTTCACGATGTGAAAAACTCAACAAAGCATACACAAGGCTCCTTTTATGTACGTTTTCATTTTCAGAAGCAGTCTGCGAGACCGAGAAATTAAAAGTTACATTGAAATTAATTGTGTGCGGTTGTAGTTGTCAAGTCATTGCGTGGGAAGTTTGCAGAACCAACAGGGGGATGTTAAGAAGTCGTGGTTTTTATGATTGGCCTAGAGCAAGTTTGGAAAACCAACACCGAAATATCAGCCACTTCCGTGTGCTCGTGATTTGTTAAGACGTTTGGATAAGCAACTGATAAATGTCAAACGTTGTGCATGCAGTTGTCTGTTCTTTAATTGGCTGAAATGTTTTCAAGACAAACACAAAAGATTTCAAAAATAATACTTACATGTGTGTGGTTTTCGTAAGCCTACCATGTTTTTCGGGAACGACTAAGCAGCCCCGCTTTGTTTCTGCGTATCTCCGCTGTCCAAAGTAATCACTGGCGCACTAAACTTTGAACTTGTTGACAAATATTTGCTGTGCCACCTACACGATCAAATACATTTGTCACATAAAAATTGCTGGTGTAGACTGGGCTTTACGGTCAATCGTCGTGTATCAGTGCATAAAACGGACCGCTGTAAGTAGTTTTAAATGTAGCAAACAACAGTTATTGCTATATAACATTTTCTTCGGGGTTCGGTTTCTTTCAGTGTACGTTTTTGACCCAGCCTCCCCTCGTCCTGTAGCGGTGCAGTCCAAAGTGTCTAAGAAGTCAGATGTGTTGTCAGCAGCATTCGATTCTGGTTACTTGTCTTGTACCAGCACAACAGACCATCCCATTAAAATGTCCAAACTGTATTTCTTGAATCACAACCAGGTAAGATTATTTGTTTCGAAACAACTAGACTATATACAATACACCAACGGCCAACTTGCAATTTACAAGATCTGACAAAACCTACGACATACATGTACTGTATTAAGAAATTAATTTTTGTGTGCAAAAGACGTGTGGCAGAATTTTGTTTATACCTCTAGTTTAACGCTACTCGCGACTGCAAGACTGGTTGCATGAAACATTGCCTCGTTATTCCTTGCTGTTGATTCAGATTTTGACAAGAGATGCCTATCTTTTTGTTTTGAAGTGTTTTTTTCTTTCCCATCATGATCTTGTGGCCCTAGCGAAGCCTACTGCAGTTAATATATACTGTTTGTGGGTCAAACTGGCGCCAAGAGAAACATTTTCCAAAGGTCGTTGAGTAGTTTTGTCCAGTGACTTCTCAGCATTACCCAGGAACATGACATATCAACATTATTATATTCTTCTCTTTAACCCATGTTGTTTGAGCCACTACTTACAGTAGTAACTTTAGGATCGCTTTTAATGGACTATGTTGACGGTGTCACGCTTTTCCGATTTTTCATTCAAACGAAACTTAAACTGTGCCGCTAGATTTATCGTGCCAATTTTAGTGAATAGGCGAATTTCGCAAGAATCTGTTTCAAACTCATATAAATATGGGACCCCAAACGTGCCAAAGAGATGTATGCTTTGCTTTGTGAAAAGTGGCAAGTTTAATTAGCATGTAACGGATTCCTGTGAAATCTCGCATATGTACTAAATTCGGCACGATAAATTTCTTTGTGGGGGTGGTATTTGGCCTATATATTGCTGATTTTGTGTGACATCGTCGACGCGGTCCATAGCGTGGCATGGTACAATGAATGTTTGCCTCATTTCAGGAACTGTTCACTTTGGATTGTGGTGAACCTGGAGAGGAAGAGAGCCAGGCCATGTCACGGGTGAGCGACATTTCATTTCATACATTGCGTTAGGTTTGTTTTCTGCATCAGTGCAATGTTGGTTGGAGCACAGTTAGTAGAGGAGACTACTAACTGTGGTTGGAGTTTTCACAGAGTGACTCTTGCTTACTAGACAATTTAAACGGGAGTTGTACTGATGTCTTGGCCTGTTCATCTTGCAAACCTTTGGTGAGAAAATATCGCACCATGGTCCCCACCTGAGTGTGACTATGCCTCTGTAGGGAAACAAGTGCGTGGCATTTACTGCACACTTGCTTTAGTCCAATGAATGTCACCGAAATCTATCCAACTAACCAATGAATGAGAAGCCTTTGTTTTGTAGGAAACTTACTTAGTAGTTCTGTTGCAGGAATCCATTATTGGCCCGCTTGAAGAGCAGACTGAATTTTTCAAGATCTTTGGACAGCCAGCAAAAAGTAGTAAGTACTAGGAACTGCCGTCTTTCGCCAGATGAACTTTGTTCCAAACGTTTTCCCCTTACTCCTTCACGCATTGATGCAAAGGTAAACCTTTGATAACTGTTTCAGAGGGTGAATCGACATCGGAGCAGAGTGTTGGAAGAAGTGTCAAAGGGACTCCATCTAGCGCTGTGGTCAGACAGGTGAGGTCTTTTACAGATCGATATCTACTTTCCCCTTATATTATGGATACGTTGTCGGGTCGACAGGTGAGGAGAATAAAGAAGTTTATCAACTAGGTGATATCGACTGGATGTACCACAAAATACTTAGAACTAACGTGTAAAAATGCCTCTCAGTCAGAAACGAGTATAAGGGATTGAAGCGCGAGGCTTGCAAGCAAGGATGACAGCAGTTTTGAGCAGAAAAATTTTAGCATTGTTTTCTGTTGTCTTGAGTGAGGTTTGGCTACTCGATGGTTAGTGTGCAAGGCTTGGTATCAAGGGAGTGATCCTGGTTTGTGCCTTGGCAAGCTTTATTGTGTTGTGTTCGTTAAGCGAGACACTTGACAGAGATTGTCTCTCCTTCCAGGGCTTTAAATAGGCATCGACAACATCAGAGGCATCAGAGCAACCTGACAAAATGATGGGGGGAAGGGGTGGGGGGTAACCCGCGACGGACTAACCCCATCCCGTCCAGGTATAGTGTAAGTCTGCCTTCGATCCTGGTGGCTTATCAGGCTGGTCTTAACATGAACCGAATTTCTCAATCCGGCGTCCTACATATCCGCCCTCAGGCTACTTTGTACCTCCCACCCTCCTTTAACAATAATCCACCTTTATGGTTCATCAACCGCGGGAGCGAGAACCGTGGACATTAGCAGAAAGCACAAATAGTAAAGTTTTTTAACTGATAATAGCTTGAAGCTGTATTTGTTCCTTTTCGCAGATGTTGCAGACTCCCTCGCATGTTCTACCTTCAGTTACTTCTCTGTGCTCATCGTTCCTGAAGTCGTTGCTGGTCAGCAAACAAACCTCTCAAAGGTACCAGTAACTTGTGGTCTCCTTCGCAGCCGTTATCGAGCTGATCACGCAACACTTCAAGAGATTTGTTGCGTTGCTAAATTGTCTTGCTCATTTGACAGTGTATTTAATTTCGAGTGGTTTTAACTTTTCGATTTTTTAGGAACGATCAAGTTGACGACGAAGATGATGCAAGTGAAAAGGAAGGTACGTGTTCAGTTTTGCAAGCTTGATCATTCTCTTAGGACCCTTCACACAACTTCCTCGAGTCTGAGAATTCAGTGAAAGTGTTTTTCACAGGCTATTTACAGCGACGTGAAACAAAAGAATGAACCACGGCGGGTTTTGGCTTGCTAGTCTTAGTATCCTCAGTTGTTTAAAAAGCACTTTTCGTTTCAACTGTTCGAGTTACAGTGTTTCCCTTCTAAATATCTCCCTCAAGTCGAGGAATGATATTTAAAGAGGAAAACAGTGAAGCTTAAACTCTTTGTAATCGCTTTAAAACGGCCTGATAGAACTCTACAGCAACAAAAGAAATACTTAAAAGGAAACGAGGAAAAGCGTTTTGTGGTGTACTTCTTGTCGTTTTCCTTCATTCCCATGCAAAGTACTTTACTTTCGTTGTTTAGCAATATAACGACCCTCGCGCAATGAGCTGGGGATACCTGTGTGTAAGCGATGTAAACTTAAAATCTCTTTTACACATTTGTGCTTTACAGATGAAAGTATGGAAGAACAAGGCGACAGCGATTTGGAAACGCGCGTTGCCGGTGGAGCTTCAGCACAACCTGTTGTTAACTCGTCTGTAGAAATGTTAGACACTGATGTTTCGCAGAAGCCTCAACTTAATACTGGACAAAGATCTCACTTGGACAATGTGAATTTCAACTGGCTTCAAGACTATTTCGCATCTTCTTGAGTTATTAGGCTTTCTGGAATCTTTGTTCCCGTTAGTAAGATGATCGAATCGTTTAATATTCTATTTGAATCAACTAGTTTCCAGGCGTTCTCCTCCCGCTAATACTCACTCGTTTCCAATCTCTTGGTACTTGTAGAAGAGAGGAACGAGCGTAGACTAGGCTCAAGGTGCAAATCAAATCTTACAAACTCAAATCAAATTTACAAACTCTTAGGTGTAAATAAAATCTTTCTCTTTCTCTTTCTTTGTTGTTGTCTCATTGTGGGTATTAAATCCATAAGTAGTCTAGTTGTAAACAGATATTAATTAAGATCCCTTTATGTCTGATGAGGATAAAAACTCTCGTGGCTCTTGAGTTTTGGATTTTGGAATTTGATGACGTCACGTGAAAACGATCTATCGCAATGTAATGGTAAAATGAATGTCCTAAAAAGTTAAAACAAGAGTAAATTCTGCCATAAAACTCTTCCTGAACAGTTGATCTTACAACTACAAGTGTTAACAGTCCAGAAAGTTCCTCTCTGCAACAACACAGAAAATGTCGATTATATCTTACAAAGTTAAACCGGAAGTGTTTGATCGCCTTTTTTAAACCCGGAAGTTGTTCTTGTACTTGTAGACTTATCTTTCGCTACTCAACAGCAGTTTAGTATCTGGTTATTTAAAAACATACCGAAACACTGCGATCGCGAGCATCGCTACAACAAGGGCAAGTAGAAATCTTTCCAGTCTGAGACTCATAAAGTAAGAGAAAGCTCCAGTTAATCCACTTGTTGGATTGTTTCGAGATGCCTGCTCAACTGCAGCGCTTGTGTAGTCCTCAGACACTGACAGAGTCCTGTACAACACTCGAACTTCTGTCTCCCTTAGTCCGTTCTCTCTAACCGCTATTTCTCTGGCAAATCGTTTAGCAAACTCTAAACAGTCGTCAATGATCAACCGATACCGCGGTGGAACTACAGTAAGACAGAGCAACTGAAGATAGAAGTACGCCATGGCAGTCTCGCCAACATAGAAACTCCGGGATTTCTGCAACCAGATCATGTAGTACATATTACGAGCCAAAATATACTTAGTGCTGGAGTCATCCAGGCAAACGTGATATTGCTGTAGTGGTATGGTGGTAGCCATTCTTTTAGCAGCTTCGCTGTCCTCCCTGAATGTGAGAGCAGGCCCATCTATCATCTGTCCCCAAACAGGCGGAAATAAAAGAGTATCGAACAGTTCTTTATCAACAACAACGATCGATGCATGGCCTTTGAATATTGTGATGAAAACATATTTATCTTTTTCTGGCGACATCTCTCTTTTGGCTGCTTCTAAATCGAAGACACTTTTACCTTGTCCTCGCAAATGCTGAGCAATCTTAACCATGTTTTCCTCAAACAGACTCTTGTCAATGTTTTCTCCGAACAACACTTCCTCGTGTTGACTGTCCGCCATTTTGGAACCTGTAGACCGGAAGTAACATGAAAGCGAGACCATCTGCCCTTCGTGGCGTAAGGACCTTACGTGCAAGGAAAAACTTTCTGTATATTTTCAGTGAACATTAACTAGTATTAGTTGTTATTTTCATATTAAATGCTGACCAGTTATTTTGAACCTCGCTATTTCAAATATTTTTTTTCTTTTGCTCCCGGGTAACCCGAAAATACTGACCCCCGGTCTGCGGACCCCGACAACGGACCGGGTCCGCGGACTACCCTACGGACCGGTCCATGGGCTACCCCTACGGACCCCCTCTACGGACCACCCTAAAATAGTGTAAAAATAATAAATAAAGATTTCACTTATGGGTTGTCTAATAGATTCAGACTCGTGTCGGTGATTTTTCGAGTGTTACACTGTGCAAATGTGACAGACTTGGGTTTTTAACACCCCATCCCCCCTCCCCCCCCAAAAAAATGCCTAAAAGCTATTTTCAGCGTAAGGAGATGCCGATGGCAAGAGGGAAAGGTCTTACCTTCCATTCGTAGCTCAATCTGGCCATGGAAGATATAGTTTTAGGCTGTTTATTCTTAGTTGTATCTGTTATTCCACTGAGCAAATTGTGAAGCCTGGAACGAGTTCACGAACCCACGGGAGAATGGGCTGAACAAAATGGCAGAGGCGGAAAGAACACAAATTTTGAGGCTTCCCGGAGGCTTCCCCGTACGCGTCTTTCGTATACTTTATGGCCACGGCGAAGGAAACAATGTGTGAATCCAGGTCTGTTACATCTGCGCAATGTAACTTTCGAAATTTCGCCGTCACGAGCAATCTATAAGACAACCCGTAACTGAAATATTTATTTATTTATTATTTTTATTATATTTTGGGGGGTGTTCCGTAGAGGAGTCCGTAGGGGGAGTTCGTGGACCGGTCCTTAGGTAGTCCGCGGACCCGGTCCGTAGTGGGGGTGTCCGCGGACCGGGGGTCAGTGTTTTCGGGTCACCCTTTGCTCGCAGAAAAAAGAAAAAACGAAAGCCAATGTACTCCTCGCTGTGACCTTTCTACAAAGATCTACAAACGGTTTATTCCTGTTCAAGTGTTGCATTGTATCCGTGCATGCTGCATGATTACAAGAATCGAAGTACCTACTCAGACTTCAGTAATTTCTTTTGTACTATTATTATCACAGCAGTGGTAACCTCTAATTTATGAAACAACAGAATGACGGCACATTTAAAACACCCCATCGTGGAGTCGCTAGTTTTGTTTTGAAAAGTTTTCAAACAGGTCAAATTTCAAATGGGGGGTACCAAATTATGCTAACCTAGGCCTTTCAATCGTGTCATGTGTTGCCAATATGATCATGGATTTCAATAGTGACTAAAAATACATCGTGTAAGGATTCCCGACCGCACATATAAATAAATGAAAGAACGAATGAAGGAAAGAAAGAAAGAACGAACGAACGAACGAACGAACGAGCGAACGAACGAATGAATCATTACAAAATAAATTGATATGAATAATGACAAAAGACATTGAACTAAGGTCTGACTGCTGTCATCATATTTTGGTGGCGAACAAGACTTTCAGTAAGTTTCCAAAATGCCTTTTAGGAAACTTGAACAACTTATATTTAATTTCTAGCCTATGGAAAACTGCATTCGACTCTAACTTCTTACTACATAGCGGAACTGATAGTGCCCTCAAAAACTAAATACAATGTACTTGTTTGCACATCACAGCCGAATTCCCTTGGCGGAATCAATCATTGACCACGTTAGTTTTTGGGTTCAGCTGAGCAACGTAAGTTACTCACGGTGAGATAACTATTAATTTAAAGGGAGGCGAATTTTTCCTCAAAATCCAGTTAGATTTTGTTTTTTTCGAGGCAGGGTATTCTACTTTTAAAATCACTGTGGGAGGAAGCAATGGAAAAAATCGTAAACGAGCCGCGAAAATGGCGCAGGCTGAGTCTATAAGTGGAACAAACAAACAAAAGTAGAAGTGGTTTCACTCAATCGTGGGAGTTTACAAATACGCGATTTTGCAGTTGTGGCTTCGTTTAGTATTGCTTAGTAAATCTGAGCACAACATCTTTTTAAGATGTAAACAAAAATTTCCCCTGCTTGTTTTCTTTTGAATGTATTCTGAAGAATCAACTTCTAAAGCAAAAATCTCAAATCAACCAGAAATCGCACGAAAGAGGTAACTTTGTATTTTCATATACCGTAGGAGAACTTTAGGGTGTTGAAAAATGTATTCTTATTGAATTTTATACCTCTTCCTCTAAATACGTGTATTGAAGCAACTTATCTTTTGTTAGTGCGGTACTTTCTTTGCATCACAAAACATATAAATATCGATAAATACACGCAAGTAAAGCAACGTTTACAGTGCAGTGAAGATACCTACAGCCCTTCGCTTTGTCTTGAATTTGACCTCAATGAAGGTAGCCTTCAGTTTTCAAAGTCCTAGCTGCAAGCTGTTTATGATTCGATCTAAGTTTTAAGGGTCTGTCATGTTTAGCTACAACTTATAACTGACTTAGCCATCTGGTGAAATTATTTGCGCTACTGAGTAGAGTTGTTTGGCCTCTTAAAATAGCGATTAAAAGACGGGTGTTAATGCTTCAGAACTTATGATTATCAATTTTCTTCGAAATTGATTTTGTTGTAATAATACCGGATGTGGTCTATAGCTCAGTGTTCTTGCAAACACCTATTAGTGTAAAACTATTAGCGTTCTATCACGAATGCTGCTCACTGACTGGCTACGCTACTCACTATCTATTCTGTTGTAGACAGTGGGTAGCCTAGTAGTGTGCTCTTATTAACGAAATGGCGGCCTCTTCTTTGCGTTTTCGAAGTGTCTGTGAAGAGGATTTAGATAACATTTCGCTCTCGATTTCTATCTGTGATAAAAAATTTCGAACTCATAATCTAACTGTTAAGTACCACATGTTATAGACCACAAGATAGAAGGGTCTTACCGTTGATCAGCACAAAACATGCAAATCTCGGCATGATTTCAGTTGTTCTAAAAAGGGACTTATTTCAAGTTAATGATTAAATAGCTGGAAAACGTGGATTGTCGAGAATCCTGTGGAGATTTCATCGTTTTGAGTTTTCAGCCGTGTACCCTATTTTATCTCTCGCAGTGTCCTCAAATAAACAGGCATTTGCCACAGATTTATAGCTTACGAGTCCACTTCACCATAAGGTTTTTTTCAAAGGTTTGAAAGGACGATTTACTCTAAGGCGCTGAAACTTTCAATAGCAGTTCCTTCATTCTCTGCAGAAATTTTGATATGTCAATTGTGCGTCCATCACTTTTGACGTTGCCATGGCAACCGTCAAATTTCATGTAGTTCTGGCCAAAAAACAACCTTTTTGAGATAATTCTGTATTTTTTTAGCTTTCTTCATCAAATTGCGGAAATTCATGAATTTCTACATTTCATAAGCATCGCGGCTTGATTTTGTATTAATTTCCGTTATTTCTTGAGTTTTGAGAAAATAGTAAAATCCAAGATGGCGAATCCTAATGTCGTCATTTGACGTGTAATGACGTCATAACTAATTAAATGATACCATCTTGTTGAGCAAGCTCAGGGCTATCTAATAGCTGCTAATCAACGTAAATTTATTTCGCCCTACCGTAACAGAACGAAAAACCAAAGGGGAGTTCCATCCACCCCTCCCCACCACACCTTGTACCACTATGGGGGTATCAGGAGTCATGGGCTCCTGGTGTATGAGTTAGCTCGTGTAAGTCCGAGGGTTAAAGCTATTTTCCGCTCTTCGACTTTAGCACGTGGTGAAGTGAAATCTGTTTACCAACGATAATATTCATTTTATTTGCTGAGGATCTCTTTTCCGTCCATTGAATTGTTTAGTCTTTTTGTCTTCTGATTTATGTGTCATGTTGACGTTTTTGAAGTAAGCCTTGTCTGCTTTCAACGACGACAGAGTTCTCAGCTGTCTACCATATGGTCGTAGCCAGCAAAAAATAAATAAATATATATATATCACTGAGTCATAAAAAAAATTATGACAGTTGCAACGCCCGTGGTTAATTTTTTATTCCTAAGTATTTGGGGTGTTTATGATGACTATAAACAACAAAAACGACAGAAAATGTGACTGAGGTAAATGTTCCTAGGTCTTTCTAGCTACCGCCCTACACATAAGGTGACAGTTTTTACACAATTTCATTTCTCTCCCCCGCAAAGGTTCCGCAATTTCATTAAAATCGCTGTTTGCACTTGAAAGGAGTAGTGGAACCTCGTTTCAACTTGTTCTTTTTGAAATACAATTCTCTCGGTTTAGCTTCATTCATTCGTCTTCTATAAGACATAGATCGACCACTCAGATGCGTTAAATTGAACCAACTCTGATGGAAGTTGTTGACACAAGGTGTTTATTTCATTTTATTTTTAAAATACTTCAGGGAAAATGTCAGTATTGGCTGGTCTCTGGGTGCTTTGAGGGTTTTAAATTAATGCAAATGTCAGTCAATCTCCATGTTTCCCGTAAGCAAATAAAACTTTTTATTTGCATAGTTTTAATTTCAAGTCGACTTAAAAGTCCAATACAAAATATGTTTCGTGCAATATAATTCATACAGCATAGGTAATATCACTGAACATAAATTCATGTCTAATCGCAATATCGAAATAGAGTTATATATCTCGTTTAAACAAACCACAAAAGAGTAAAAGATTTAATTTTATAGGAAGCTCTCTGCCATTGAAACGAGTTATTATCCTTTCAACCGCCGTTTTTTTTCCACATATGATTTCGCTTAATGCAGATAGATTATAGGCGGAGAAGTCAAAACCTATTAAATGCAGGGAAACAAAAAACGAAATCTTTTCCTCCGACCAGAGAGATTCAAAATAAAAAAAAAAAAGAGTGACGAAATTAAGTAAAAATCGAAATCCTTCCTTCCTCCAAATGGCAACACATTGCCGCTGGCAACTTATTTTCGTTTCATGCATGTAAAGGCCAAACTAAGTATTAAAACGCGTGCTGTCATTTCCTTCCTTCGTGTGACAAAAATCTTCTATTATTGCTTCGCCCTTTGTTCTCACGAATTTAATTTAACCAACAATCTGTTTTCAGGTTTGCCCTGAGCTAACGTCCTGTCAGCTTGAGCTGCTTTTGAAAAAAAAAAAATGACATAAATTACCTAGCTCTAATTTGAGCCGTAAAAAGTGTTTTTTCCAATGGGCTTTTTTTATTGATCACTAAACTGAAATAGCTTTCGGCTACGATTGGAAACGACAGTATTTTAGGCAGTATTTTATTGGTTAAGTCCACTTTTTCGCTAAGGATTTTAATTTTGCTGTCCTAATGGTCTTGGAAATAAACTTTCAGTTTAATAATAAATGTTAGTTGACCGTCTTATATCTTCCTGGTCTCTTCAAATTCGCTCGATTCCTGCTTGAGGCTAAACTGGTCGCATCGCCCGTTACGGCTATACAACTGATTTCTTTCTGCCCTAGTGACCTTAACTGAGGTGTGGCCAACACGATTTCTCCGCCTCCTCTTGTGGAGGCCGGGGAGAAGTTTGCTCAGCACAACAAGAAAACCCGCGCGAAATTGCTTCTTCATGCAGAAATAGATAACAGGTTTTAGCGCACAGGTCAAAAATACTGCATAGGTGGCCATTAAGGAAGCCTGTCTGGGCATCTCTACCCCTCCAGCTGCGAGCAGAAAGAACAACAGCATCGGAAACCAGCATAGCAGTACCATAACAACCACAGAAAACAGTGTCTTCGCTGAGTCGATTTCTTCCGACGCGATGGAAGTTGCGGACGGCAACGATCTCATACGTTTGTTTACTTTGATCAGGTCCCTCACTTTCACAAAGCAAGCAATGATAACCACAACAGGCAATCCGATCACTAAAAGGGTGAAAACTGCAGCGTAGGGCAAACTTGAACCAAAATACACAAAACACATTGCGTTTCCGGGCAGGAAGATAAAATCGCCGCCTCCGACCAAAGGCGGAAAAGCGGAAAACAAGGCCAAGGTCCAGATAGCGACAAGCATCCACGCGATATTTTTCTTCTTAAAAACGCTCATGTACTTTGAAAGGTTCGTTATCAAGAAATATCGGCTGACGCTTATGGTTGCCAGAGTTACTATTGACACTGTCAGAAGAACGCATGATATGTACGCCACGAATGAACAAAGAAGGTCTCCGCCGATCCATCTTCCCGTTATCAACACAACTAACCCGAACGGTACGCAAAATAGAGTTGCTAGTAAATCGACTACGATCACGTTTAGAAGCAGCAGATTATGCCATGTTCGAAGGCGAGGACTTGTGTGCATAATAAAACACGCGAAAATATTGCCAATAGTTGACGCAAGAAAAATAAATCCCAATACAATTGCCTCGATTACGACGAGGTACGCCGGTCGCTGTTCCAAGTCTCTTGCAGCTTTCCAGCTACTCACATTCATGTCAACGTTAGATGAAAAATTTGCTCCACTTTCAGTCCGCAGCCAATTAACTCCCCGTCAATATTGCCGGTGAAAATACGTTTACAAAGTCGATATTTCCAGTATCCACTCCGTGGGTCCTCCCGCTCATTTAATTTCCGTCGTTGCCATGGCTGAAAATTTCAGCTTTCTTCGATGGTTTTTTTTTCTTTGTTTAGTCGCGCACTCGATCAACTTGGCATCTAACCTTGTCGATAGTATGCTGCTGTCATAACGCCATAAGCTGCTTGGTAGAAGAGTTTCAAGTGTCTTGTGTACCGTACGTCTTTTTCCGTACTTTTTTTTACCTGTCAATAACGCTACAGCTGCCAGCGATTCTGAAGTCACTCAATACAGAGATGCAAATAGGATTTTCTTTCTTTTAGTCCTAATTTGAAAGTGATATTAATCGTAGGTCCCTGAGATTCATGTTAGGATATCGTATTAATTTTTATGGACAAGACAAAATAAAGTGAACCTTTAATTAAAATGGAATTTGACCATCTGTATTTGCCCTGGGGCAGCTGTTTCTACAACTGTTTTATAGCTCGAGGATGACGATCTAAGAACGGTTTAACTGATTTTTATTATTATTATTATTATTATTATTATTATTATTATTATTATTATTATTATTTTTTTTTTTTTTTTTTTTTTTTAAAGCAGGGGCACCCAAGAACGCCGTTTTTCACGTTTTGAAACCTTCAAGTCCAAACTACCGAGAATTTTGCTTTTTTGCCGTGTCAGCTTGTCTAGTCTAGTCAAAACGATATAAGTTTTTGTTTTTAAAACTTATATCTATGTCAAACTTATATCCCGTGACTCTCGAAAATTTGTCAAGGTTCAACTAGCATCTAGTAATCCTCGATCTTTTTGACCCTGAAAATTTTTAATCCATTTGCTTTCCAGCCGAAATTTCCGGAGGTATATTGGTCAATGTAACGCTCTTCATTTGCCTGGAAAAACCGGTGAGAATTCTCCGCTAAATGGAACAGTACAAATTTAGTTTTCCTTAAAAAGGAAACATTAGACGGGAAAAGCGTGTACCATTTGGCAGCATTTGAAAACCTTCCGGATGGAAAGGACTGTTCTGTTCCATTTACCACCGAAACAACAGCGCATTTCATAAAGAGGCACGAGGGTATTCCAAATTTTCCGAAAACTGATTTCGAGTACGTGAAAGATTTCCCACCGGAAAAACACAGTTTTCCTTAAAAATGGAAGTACCCCGGAGCACCCAGGTTTCGTCTATAAACCCAAATTACCAAAATAAGATCGAAGCACACTTTTTGGGAGACACAAGTCTCAAGATAGAATATCAGCGATAAATATGAGTACAGCTGTGCGGAAGCCGATAAGGGTCTGTCTCTTCCCAAAAATATGCGTAGTCAATTATTTGCCTTCTCTCCCGGCCATCGATGCTGAATTGTTTGGCGTTGTCTTACGCAAGTCAAGCGCGGTGCCAAATCAGGTTTAGTGAGAGAAGACGACGAATTTTAAAAGTACTACCGGTTCAAACCTTGCTTTACTTTCATAGTGCCTTTCTCAAACCGCAATATCCCGGCGGCAGTAGCTGCCCGTTCGTTTCCAATCTGTTCTCGGCTTCACCGGAAGGGGCTTTAACTGTAAGTATCATTTCACGCAGACCTTTTCTCCCCTGGTGTTGGGGAAGTGTGAAAATGTGTCAAACTGCAGGAGATCAATTTATCCTCGCTTCGTACTGGCGGCGTGTTAAATGTTGTAACGCCACTTTGAATCTCCGATATCAACTTATCAACACCTCTTGAGGTGGTCTGGTAGGATAAAATGCGTACCGAAATTAAAACGTCGCATATTTTATTATCGGTTTTAAGCCGGTTAAAAAAACTTTCAGGATTCGAGATGATGGATCCGATTTAAGCTGGATATTAGCATCTTTAAGATCATTTTCGCGCGGAAAGCTGCATTTGTGGTTAAGAAAATTATATTCCGGGGATTGACGAATTTCATTGTTTTGATGGCGAAACACGCAATCACAAACTCTACGCTTGAAATTTGGACCACATCCATGCATGATAGTTTGAATACAAAAGTTAAGTAACCAACTTTTCTTTACATATATCAAAACGCATTGGCCGTAAAGGTCTGTGTGAATTTCCCATATCTGCGACATCATGCAAAGAAACGCGTGGCTTGTATTTTGAACACATATATTTTCATCATGTCGCATTTAATTGCGCTGAAAACGCAGACCTTGCAGCTTTGTAAATGCGCCATATTATGATCAGCGAAAGCTTCTTCTCGCCCTAAGAAAGCCATACGTCCTCTTATATTGCATAGAATAACAAGATATATCTAACACCCGCCGTGTGAGCAAGTGTGAGCCGTGTGAGCTTCTCAGTGCTCCGTGACATCATGGCATTATTGAACAGACCTGTAAACTAAAAAAAAGAACTCTTGATGAGAATGGTAAATAAACGTGTTTTGTTTTGTGTTGTTGTTGTTGTTGAGGGTGATTTAACAATGCCATGGCATCTTACTCACAGAATCACGGGCGTGTCACCTAGTGTTTCTGTTGCATTGTTAAAAAGCACTTAGAAGTTCTAGACACCATGGCATTATCAAAGACCCACAAGTTCAGACTGAAAAAATGAACCCTTTTATTAGAATGGTGATTTCATAATGCCATGGCGTCTAACTCACAGAGTCACGGGCGTGCCACCTTGTTTCTGTTCCATTATCAAAAAGCACTTAGGAGTTCTAGACACCATGACATGATCAAAGACCCACAAGTTCAGACTGAAAAAATAAACCCTTTATTAGAATCAAGATGATTTCATAATGCCATGGCGTCTAACTCACAGAGTCACGGACGTGTCACCTAGTGTTTCTGTTGCATTGTCAAAAAGCACTTAGGAGTTCTAGACACCACGGCATTATCAAATCCTCCTCACTCAAACCAAATAAATTCCTCCCAGCCCATCATTGATCATAACTTTTGAAACCAAACGCGCCATCAAGCCAATAAATAGACGCTAACTTACCTTGTTCCACCAGCCGGTCGGACAGCGGGAAAATATGGTAAATGTTTCTTTGTTCATGGGTCGGTCCACACACGGACGAATATACTGCCGCGAATCAGCTGGGGTCATATCGCTCAGTGTAATATTTTGCTTTTTGAGGAGTAAGGAAAACTAACCTGCGATCAAACGCTTTTTTGCTAACGAAAGCGGGACTTTCATTCGGAAAAAAAGCCTGTTCACAAATTAAAACCAGAGAACGATAACAAGCTTTGTTGGTTCCTTCTATTCAAGTAGTACCTTCTATTCACGTAAGTTAAAAACACAAGCGCTAATTCCCTATTAATTTTTCATTACGCTCTTCTTTCGCTCCCTGCGGTCTGAATGCCTATCAATATATCTTTATTTAGTAGAGACCAAAGTAGCTAACTGGTACAGTGTCCAGCAGTGAAGAGTTATCTGCCATGAAAGTTCAGAATTACCTTGGTCCCAGAGGTTTTTCTTGATTTTTCTTCTTTTCACGACTCATGTTTTCACCGCTTCGCGGCTCTCTAGCAGCTCTCTCATGCGGAGAAAAATCAAGAAAAACCTCTGGCACCAGGGTAGTTGAGAATCGAATTTCTTATTGATTCGACAAAATGTGTCAAGCGGTGACGTGTGAATGATACGTTACATTCGTTTGCCAAGGTCTCCGTAGCATCGTAATGCGCGATCCATCAACGCTTGTATTGTATTATATTGCGTAATCGGGTAACTTTTGTGTACCCATGGCCGCCGGAAAGAACCAGTTGCTAAGGCTTGAGGGTTTTCATGCAAGCCCAAAACAAAGTTTGTAAAGGTCGTTGTATTTCTATAGCCTTTTCACGGGGCTCTGTTACCCAAACATTTCCTTGAAGTTTGACCAATATAGAATTTTACATGTGCATAATGGTACTGGCGTGAAGAAGCCGTATAGTACTACTACATTCGCAATAGTGTTAAGGGTTCCAATAATCAACACAACAGACTAAGAAAGCCCACCAGGTTAAAACTTCTTTTATTTTAGTGCTATTTACTTGACGCCTGCCCAGGGGACTATTACCCAGAGGATGTACATTGCAATGTCATGTTAGTCGCATTAATGTTTTGCTTGAATTCAATATTGTGACAGTCCAGCCAAATGTGGTTCCGCAATAACTTATCTTCTTCCCTAAACGGGCCTTACCTTGGTTTTGCCCATGGTCATTCGATTGTTTTCTTAGAGCACTGATGCCTTCCACTTCAGTCGCATAATAGACACGCGCCAATTCCACAGCACAAGAATGTTCCTCTCCTTCTTTTTGTCCACGAATTTCTCGTATTTTCTCGTCTCCATTTGTTTCTATTGTCGCGCATCTTGCGTTTTCCCTCAAGTGAACTGTTTTCACGCAACTTTTATGGACGATCGATCAGTTTTTCGGAAGGGCGCGCTTTCCTCTCGTTCCCGACTCTATGGTAAAACATATCATCGCAAGGTTCTGTAGCTTGTTTATGTGCCCGCGTTTCAATGCATCTGACTCCTTATATTTAAATTCGAACGGGCAGCGGCTCATCGCTAAACAATAGTAATAAATTAGCTGGAAAGCAGGAAAGCGGGAAAGCTTTGTCCCTGGCGTGAATGTACGCAAGATTTAGGAAGATGCTACTTGTAAGAAAAAGCAACACTTCTGACGAGCTTGTTTTCTTTTCCTTCAACGTGCTAATTCCAGCAAAATCGCGCAAATTCATCTTGTTTTGATTCATTTCAAAAAAAAAAAAAAAAGTCAAAGAAGGTACGTGACCGAAAAAAGCGTCATGCGATCTTGGTACAGTGTTGGTGGCTACAAGGCTAATAAAGCCGACGCTTATCTTTATGTCCATTTTTTTTTTTCTCACAAGGTGACACGAACATTAGCATTAAGATGCTGCATACTTGTTTAATTCGGTTAAGCTTAAGTTGTAGCTACTTGTTATAAAGTTTTCTGAAATATAAAATGCATTTTCCTCGAGTTCCAATATCATCCGACTTACGCACCTTATTTATTATTTCCTTATCAGTGGTCCCTTGAACCGATTACGTCGTGTTCATTTGCAAAGTTTGACAAGCGATGACGTGTCATTGATGGGTAAAATTCCTTCAGCTGACAATTGATACATGCATAGGTCTGTTGGTGTTCTGGTTTACTTTTAGTTAAACAACATTTCTGTCACAAAGCGGCAAGATTATGACACCTTGCGGTAAACATGATAAAGTAACCTGGAGCGTTACCAGATACTCCAGATAAAAGCCCATACAAAGCCTTAGGAAAGTTTCCTAAGGCTCTGTATGGGACAACAGGAGGTACTTACAGTGCACGTGTTTTCCGTCCCTTCATCTTTAGTGCTGATAAGAGAACTGGGTACGAGCGATTGAAGGTGTTGTTGTCGGCCATATTGGATACCTGCTGAAGTACAATATTTAACCAAGACTCGTTGTACGAAAAGGTTCGAGAAAGATGTCTGATCGAAAAGCTGAGCTAGAGAGAAAACGAAAACGCCTAGAAGAGATCAAGAAAGCCCGAGAGGAAAAGAAGAAGGTACGAAACGTGGAAGAAGAAACAATTTGCTTAATTCAATATTTGACTTGAGCTAACTGATTTTGAAGACTGGATCGAAACTGGTCTGGTTTTCGTGATTGGCTACATTTCTGCGATACGTGCTATGCATGAAAAGCTTATCTTTTCATTTGCAGTGGATATATGGGTGATTTTTGTATGTGGAAATACCTAAGACTTCTGTGCATGCAAATATCGATTGGATGGACCTGTTAGGTCGTGAGTCATACCGTATGTACATGTAAGCTTATGTACGTGTAATTTGCTTGATATCAGTTTAATAGGTAGCCAGGTAACGGCAGAATGTCTTGCCAACTGAGACTCTTTCCTGAAGAAAACCCGACAGGACAGATTTCCGTATAGTCCGATATATACTCAATTGTGCATACAATTTCTCTTAGTATCATTTTGACATGGACGGCAGTAATGAATGGGACAAAACCTACAAAATTGTATGCATGATTAAGTATGGAATTATACCGAATTCTTGCTGACTAATTTCCTCAGAATATTAGGATCATATATACAGGGTCGTCGGGTGATTATTGTACTTGTACTGTACGATCGAGGTTGAAAATAGTCGTCCAATGTCGTATCTAAGACCAAAAAGATTAAAGAAATGTTTGGACCGTTATTGGAATTTCCAGAGGAGTGGGGGGTCTTAGAAAAAATCCCTTCTATGAGGGGGGTATGGATATTTTCTAGAACTACAAATTCCTTCTCACCTTGGTTTGTAACAGGATTTAGAGCACAGTAAAGTAGCAGCCACTCCAAAGACTATCACTAGTGCTGCTGCCTCAGCAACAGAATCCAAAGAGACTGATATTGAGAGAAAGAAGAGAGAAGCTGATGAACTGCTCAAGGGAATTATGCCTGATGATGTGATCGATGGCTCAGCAGGTTACTTTTATACTCGTCATTAGAGACTTTAAGAATGAGTCTTTTTGACAATTTTGGCAATTGCATGTAATTCTGCATAATGAGTGTAACCATGCTAACAGTTCCTAAATAGTTTTTTAACCAGGGTGGTCCTCGAGTGTGAAATCTGTATGATTAGTAAAAACCATCCAATTAGATCTGTGATGTGCATGGAATCGATGTCGTCAGAAAGGAATTTTTCAGCTGGATTGTCAGATTTTTGGGTAGCTTCAAGTGACTGGAACGATAAAACTTGGCTATAAAACTTTTTGACTTGATTGTTTTAACTTCTACATGCACACTGTATCTATTTAGTACATGTAGCAGTTCTAAATAAATTGAAAATATTGTTTTTTTCTGGCAGTGTCTCCACTATTACAGAAGTCTATGAATACTGAAGCTTCCAGCCCAGGCAAGGATGTAACATCAAGACCTTATGTATCACCGTAAGTCAAGAATATTTTAACAGAGTTCCATCAGTGAAATTTATAATATTCAGAGCGACATGTATGTAAGAAGGTCATCACAGGTGTATGTGAAGAGGCACCAAGGTGGGGGGGGGGGGGGGGGGTGCAACCTGGGAGAATAGAAGCAGGGGGAGGTGGGAGACAGGAAAAGGAGGGATGTAGGGGTTCTCAATGGGCAGGAAGCAAGACAAATGGAGAGTATAGACCTATTAATAATGTTAATCTTAGCAAATTATAAAAAAAAAAAAAAAAATTAAAAAATTAAAGAAAATAAGACATTAAAGACCTAGGAATGAGGTGTCCTGACACAGCTTTATCGTTGACTAACATGGTTTTTGAAGCCTTTCAGTTTACTTGGGTATGGGAACAACTTCGAGAATGAGGAGTGAACATTAATTGAGGAGACATTGGTTGGGAGGCAGGAGAGTAGGGTACGGGACATTTTGACAGCCTCGATCCCCCTCACCATAGTGACCTGTTACCAAAAAACGTTATTTTTGTTACTAATAAGTATCAATGTACCCATTTTGTTCTTGATAAGAAATGCAGTTTTATTTTAGCTTTGGAAGGAGTATTTCTCATAACTTATTTGACTGTAAAGCAAAGTTCCTCTGAAACTAATTTTCAACTCATTCTGGCCTGGTTTTCACAGAGAGAAGAAAAAAGCAGTCAAATTGGGTGTGTCTCAGCTTACACAGACAAATATTCCACCAAAGGTAAAGGTACCTTTACAAGTAATAAACCTATGCTTACATTGGAAAACTGTGCGTCGAGGAGTTATTTCCCATTGATTTAAAATTTTCAACCAAAGCACTCCATAAGCAAACACAAATGGCAGTTGAAGTAACGACATGTACATGTTTTTACACACTGTCAGGTGGAACCGAAAAGGCATGAACCCTGCAAAACCCTATGAGACCCTGAAAAGCATGGCCATCTAATTACAAATGTTGAATTCCGTGTCATTGAACCCAAATCCATCTAGCTAGTGACAGGGAGGAGGAGGAATGGAACTTGGGACCTCTGGATTACAAATCCAGCCCCAACCGCTAGGCCACATGTGCTGCCTCCAGTTATATGCAACAATACAATGTTCAACCATGTACATGTACTCGTCAGAAATCTACTTGTAATTGGATGCTTCTGTCTGTTAGTTTTATGTACATGTACAGTGCGACAGGGAACGAAAGAGAGTACAAACAATCTGTGCACATATTCCTCTTACTACTGCATCCTTTAACTTGTTTCAAGTCCTTTTGGTCCTGGATCTAGACAAACTCTTCACATTTTTCTTTGTCTTAATTTGGTATACATGTTATTTCTTTCAATGTGGTTTTCTTCTTCAGGAACCTGTCTTATACAACAAAGAGACACAAACTCAAAGTGCTGAACCAGAAGAACCCCCAGGTGAGTTTTATCATGGTCTGATCTAATTAACAAATGATTTCTGCAACATTAGGCTTGGCTTATGGCAGTGTTCACATCGGTTTTACCGCAGCTTAAAAAGTGATCATCTGTAAACGAGTAACTTATTATGATCATGTGCCTTAATAGTCAAGAGTCAAGCTAGCCAGATAGAAAAGAAGGTGTCCAAAATGTGCTTTAGGGCCTGCTCAACTGAAAAATTTAAAAAGCAACGTATGAAAAATAAAACAATTAAGCGGACATCCACAAGACACCTGGACACCCATTTGGCCAAAAGCCCGTAGCCACCTTTTACAAGCATGTTTAAAACACAAAACTACAAATATTAGATGCGTTGGAGAAAATGCTTTGAATGATGTAGCTGCTCTTGTTTATTGCATTCTCCTTGCCATTATTGTTATTCATTATTATCGTATTCTTTATTTTTATTCTTTATTCAAATCCTGTAAAAGGGTCATTTTGGTACTTTGGTACTTTGGTACTTTGGTACAGTCAATTTCAATGTGTGTGTGTTTGTTTTTATTATTTCTAGATGAATTTGAAGCCTCTGCTATGCCAAAGGCAAAGGAGACAGACGCACAGTCAGAACCAGAAGATGGAGAAGAAGACAGCAGGGAAGAAGGTAAATTCTTGAAATATTCATCCTGCTTTAACATTACTGATTGTAATGCAGAAACTCTGGAAGTATGTAGGTACACTGTAGATCTCAACATTACTCCCTAGTTTGTATCCTGTATTCATCTCATTTTCAAATGTCCTTTTTGAGGTCCCCTGTTGAGCAGTCAGTCATGTTTTTCCTTGTATTTGGCCCACAGGCAGTTGAAATACTGTTGAAATTCTGTTGTAGATAGTGACTAGTGTAGCAGTGCACGCTTGTTAACAAAATGATGGCCACTTCGTTGTGTTTTTGAGGTGTCTGTGAAGGGAATTTAGATCAAGTTTTAAATGACAACTAGATTTATACTATAAAACAATTAGATCATTCTCTCCCTAGATTTCTATTTGTGATAGTTGACCTGGGCTGTGCCCTTGTCAACTATCATGCGACAGAAATCTCGAGCTCAGGATCTTATTGTTTAATAGAAACACAATATTAATCCAATCAGTGCGTGTATTTTCTTTCGGCTATTTTCTAATATAAGAAAATATTGCATATGTATTATTAGTGTAGAACTCTTACATTATCCCATAGCTATTCCTCAGCTTTTCGTATCTATTACTGTAAGGTGTATTTTTTTCCATCACAGTTACAGTTATAGAGCTTAGTGATGAACAAAAGGAACACATTTTGAATTCTGGTGAATTTAGCAAGTTCTTTGACAAAGCCACCCGGCTAATGGAGAGAGCCTTGTGTGAGACAGTGGATATCACATTTGACTATTCTGGCGCCGAGACAGAAGACATGGAGGGGTGGGTATATTATGTTACAACTTCTCAAATAATACTACCCTGGGTAGTGTGGTTGCTGGGAAGGAATCGCAAATAAAAAAAGGAATGAATTCTTTGTGAGATGCATCCTGTAAATTTTTTTCTAATTTTCTTCAAAAAGTGATATATCAGTGGTTCTCATGTGACACAAGTCTTGTTTTAGGATACAAGTACATGTAATGCCTACATCTGTACTTTGAATAACAACTTCAAGGAGAAAAATATTAATTAATTAATTAATTGATTAATGGAAAACATTAAAGTATGATTGTGCTTACCCATTTTGCTATTTAATTCTCTCGCAGAGATACACAGGCGTCTGGCAAACTGTCAATCAGTCGACAGTTCTTTGATGAGCGGTGGTCAAGGCATAGAACAGTGACATGTTTGGACTGGTCCACACAGGTAGAAGAGTGACTTACAGTACTGTTTGGTTGTCTACTTGTTCACTTGTGCCCTGACTGTGCTTAGCTCTTGGGAAAGATGCTCAACCCTCGCAGCTTCCATCTTCATCTGGGAGAGAAAGGAAGGGGGCGGAGGGTGGGGGGGGGGGGGGGTGGGGGGTCAAATATCCAGTGCAACAGTCCAAGATGATGAATACATTGACATTCTGTTTTTTGTCTTGTGTTGTATTCCAGTACCCAGAATTGTTGGTGGCTTCATATAACAACAATGAAGATGCCCCTCATGAGCCAGATGGCGTCGCACTCATATGGAACATGAAATATCAGAAAGAATCTCCAGAATACATATTCCACTGTCAGGTAAAAGAGTGCATTGAAGCTACTCCTTCCTTGAACATCTGGTTGAAATGCATGTGCATACATGTACATGTGCATACATGTACATGTGCATACATGTACATGTATCTTCTGGAATACAGTACGACAGCCCGTACAACAGCCTGTACTTGTGACAGCATTGAACTTTTTGCCCCCTGTGTTCTTGTGGTGTAAGGAGTTGCATCACTTCCTGTGAGTGGCTTTTTTTTTGAGGGGGGGTTGGGGAAGTGTGTTGTGCTGTAAATTTCTGCGCATTACGTGATGTAGTCCAGTTTTGGCCTTCTCTCTGTCACATAATGCAGTACTCTTGTGAGAGAATTGCATAAGAGAGAGAGGCTGAACTTTACTATACGTGATTTTGCTGTCTAGTTTAGTTTGCTTTTTCCATACACTTTAACACGTACCCCTGTCATTGAGACAAAAATGCAGGAAATCATGATCTGATAACAACATTGATTAATTAACGTGAATGTAGTGTTATGAACTTGCTTTCTCACTTGTTTTGAATCCTTTCCTTTTCAGTCTGGTGTGACATCTGTCACTTTTGCCAAGTTTCATCCTAATTTGATTGTTGGTGGCACATATTCTGGTCAAATTGTTCTGTGGGACAACAGAAGTAGTAAAAAGACTCCTGTTCAGAGGACACCACTGTCTGCCACAGCTCACACAGTAAGTCAGTCACTCACACTGGATTTTACCATCTGCACATCTCCTGTTCTAATTTTACCACTTATCTTCCCAATAGTGTGACTGATATTATCGCTAGTGCATTCCCTTATTGATTTGTTCATCAAAATTTATCTTAGTATCATCTTAATATGATGAATTTATAAAGGATGAAAAGGACTATTAGTAACATGTACATTGTATGCAGTCATCATTTCAATCCAGTGTAATAGTATATAATGCAAACTTGTTATTATTTTTATTTTCACCCCATTTTCCCGACAGATTTTTCAAGATGAAAGTTTAAAACTAACAAACAAAACAATACTAAAACAAACCTTTATAGTGCGCGCCAAAATTCCAGTGCCAGTTTGCCCCTTTTAAGAACATCGTGCTATTTGTACTTGACTAATCGCAGCTTGTTTTATTTCACATTTCCCTACTACCTTCCCTAGTAAGGTTTTACGCAACCCACCCACGAACCTTCATGTACCTGTTAAGAGAGTCGCAGCATGCATTTTGGCGTCTCAAAGCAATGAAGTGGCGGGCATGCTTGTGTCCCAAACCAATTCTGTGGAAGTTGAACTCTTTACCTGTGTAAACAATTTCACTGTTTGCAATAAATTTACATGGTTGCTGGCCATGTGAGTGAAAACACTCTATTCAGTAACCTCAAGGGAAGTTTTTTTTTTTTTTTGCAGCACCCAGTGTATTGTGTAAATGTTGTGGGAACTCAAAATGCTCACAATCTGATCAGTGTCTCTACTGATGGTAAAATGTGCTCCTGGAGTCTTGATATGCTCTCGCAGCCTCAGGTATGTGTTGACTACAGTCTACTGTATCTGGGGCGGATACAGGATTTTAGAGGAGGGAGTTCAAGATACGGACTGCTGAAGACAGTCCCCTGTAGGGGGGTCCAAGTGCATCCTCCCCCGGAAAATTTTTAAAATTGGTCCTCAGATATGGGATTTGCGGTATTCTGAGGCCAAGTCAGCATGTGACTTGGGGGTTTGACCAACCCCCCGAACACTTCTAGATCCGCCCCAGTGTATGGTTAAAAAGAAGGGAAAATCATTCCTTTATTTCAACTGCCAACGTAAATTTTCTTTGCTCTCACGATTATTACGTGAACAGCTCGTGCTGGTTCCCTGTGAATAATTAAGGTGGCCGAACACAGATTTCGAAAACAAACTACATGTATTTTGTCAAGTCTTTCACATTGTTTCTACATGCATCTTCGGACGGTGTAGTTATTATCTTTCTTACATCAATTTCATTCTTGGATTGTCATTTTATTGCTTGCAGGACAGCATGGAGCTTCAGTTCAAACAATCCAAGGCAGTGGCTGTCACGTGTCTGTCGTTCTTGGCTGGCGATGTCAATAACTTCGTGGTTGGAAGTGAGGAGGGCTCTGTTTACACGGCCTGTCGACATGGAAGGTAATTTGAATACATTTCTAGAGACTGCAGGCTAAGCTTAAAGGACCTGTTGCAAAACAACGAGCAAGGTATTTTGCAGTGCTGAGAGAGTCAAATGTCTTGCCTTAGAACACAGCACAATTCAATGAAAGTACTCAGACAGGGCTTGAAACAAGGCTTCTTACCCCAGAGTGCCAATCATCAATCAATCAGTCAGTCATCAATCAATCAATCAGTCATCAATCAATCAATCAGTCAGTCAGTCAGTCAGTCAGTCAGTCAGTCCGTCAGACAGACATTCTGTCAGTCAGTCAGTCAGTCAGTCAGTCAGTCAGTCAGTCAGCCAGCCAGCCAGCCAGTCGGTCAGTCAGTCAGTCAGTCAGTATGTCAATCAGTATGTCAGTCACTCAATCAGCCTGTCAGTCAGTCAGTCGGTTGGTCGGTCGGTCGGTCAGTCAGTCAGTCAGTCAGTCAGTCAGTCAGTCAGTCAGAACGGGTGTAGCACACACAAGTTTGCGATTAACAGCACTGTGACCCTTGGATTTACAATCAAATTAGAATTTAGTTCAAAATGTTGGTTTTGTGGAGAAAAGAAAACGGGACCTAGAAAAAGGATAATGGAAAATAATTGGGTCCCTAGAATAGAATGGGCTGTAAAGAGATCTTTATGTGTTTTTGTTTTATAGCAAAGCGGGTATCAGCGACATATTTGAAGGTCATTACGGTCCGGCCACTGGTATTGACACTCACTCAGCAGCAGGTCCAATCGACTTCTCTTACCTCTTCTTAACATCATCCTTTGATTGGACCATCAAACTCTGGAGTCACAAGGTGAGTCAGTGAAAAGTACTTAGAAACGACAACAACTGTAAGGTGGAGAAACTTACTTACTTACTTAATCTTCCTCGTTCCCTGTGCGACAAAGGCTATTATGGCAACAACACACACACTCTCTCTCTCTCTCTTGTGCAGAATGTTATGCTTTGCCAAGGCACAAGTGAGGGCCACAAGTTTGTCAGCGAATTTCTACTGTTATGTGTTAACCCTCGATAAATAGAGGCTTTATCTTATTTTATCTTATCGCCCCATCTGAGTTTTACCGCACTGAGCCATGACAGTTCGGCGCTAGCTGGTTTTTGGCCGACCAGGTTTCCTTTTGCCAGGTGGTGTCTATCGCAAGGCAACCTTAGAAATACGAGCCCAAATCATTTTAAGTAGTTGACCCAGCCGTAGGGTTCCCAGAAAGTGGCGGAAAATAGAGACTTTTGTCCTCGCACTTTAATGCCAACTATTCTTTCCTCAGCTTTTCCTACGCCTTTTAAGCAGACTAAGGCACATTACTGAAGCTAAGTTATTAGACCTCTTTTTGTTTTTAGAACCCACGCCCGCTGTACTCTTTTGAGGATAATGGCGATTACGTGTATGACGTTCAGTGGTCCCCAATCCACCCTGCTTTGTTTGCTGCTGTGGACGGTACAGGGAGACTGGACCTGTGGAACCTTAATAACGATACAGAGGTAAATCTTGATTAACGTTTGCTTGAGGTTGATGTTGCGTGGAGACTTTGTTAATGGTAATCTTAATTCATGTTACCGAGGAAGTGACATTTGAATTGACCAATCAGGATTCAGCAGGGGAGAAAAAGTGTACGGTCCTGACGTCAATGTTCGTTAACAGGAAAGGCATTGAAGTCGAGCAACTTTCTCATCAGTCACAGAGAGGACATTGAATATTCAGGAACTGTAAGGGATTTAGAATTCCAGAAACCATTTCATATTGTAAAAGGTGAAAAATATGAAACGTGTTGTGTCTCCAAGTTTTTACTTTGGCGCCAAAAATGGGTCGTCCGCGTCCGGCAATTTACTCGTAGTTTGTCCAGTGTTACCAGGTAGGAAAACACTTGTGTAATTTTGAACAAAATATGATGTTCCTCGTCAAATTAAACCCAGAAATCTCGAGTTAAGTATTAGAAAAGGCCAAAGCAACTTTAGCATTGTCTTTATTTTTCTTAGCTTCCAAGAAAAAGACTACGATCGTGTCTTTTCGGTAGGACGCATCGCTTTTGACTGCCGCTTGTACTTCGGGCGAAGTCGCCCTATGCAAGGATGTGTTTAAAGACCCACCTTTTCCTCGTGCCAAGGCTTCGCCGGCTAAGACGGACAGGTGGCCCTGGGTACGAGAACCCATCAAAAAGCCTCGCACAGAACCTGCCAACACGTCACTTATGAATATTTTCGTAACGCAAGCCTGTTTGTCCTCTTTGTAGGTGCCCACAGCAACCACGAGTTCAGAGTCAATGACGTCACTAAACCGTTTGAGGTGGACGCATTCTGGTCACCAGATCGCCGCGGGCGATGACGATGGGCATGTGTTTATTTATGACGTCGGCGAGGTAAGTACAACCTTAAAAGGAAGTAAAAATTAGTGATAAATACAGTTATTTAAAGGAGCTCAGTTACGGTATTTTGAGTTATTTTGGCCACATACAAAATTACCTTTAAATGGTAGGAAACCTGAAAATAACAGTTTAATAAGATAGAAAAACACCAAAGAGATAATGATAAACCATAAAGGAACAAGGATGGCTAAGGATGGAGAAGATTAACACGGATTACAAACGACAAATTTGAAAAATTGAGGCTAAACTTTTCCATATGCGCAAACCGTGACGTAGCGCCTTTAGGTT
The DNA here is from genome assembly GCF_964199315.1 of Orbicella franksi. NCBI lineage: Eukaryota > Metazoa > Cnidaria > Anthozoa > Scleractinia > Merulinidae > Orbicella > Orbicella franksi. Next base: position 28,756,055 of record NC_138149.1, on the reverse strand, counting down.
CATGCCTATCTTTTTTCTGTCTCTTTTTTTCCAGCAACTAGCTGTCCCAAGAGCTGATGAATGGTCCAGATTCCAGAACACCATTCAAGAAATTCAAGCGAATGCCTCCTCTAACATTGGTGAAATCGGTTCTCCAAAAATGTCGCCGTCCAAGTTGCCATTTAGTTAACTACACAGCAGTTATAATATTGTGAAAATATTACTGTAATATAACAAAGCGGAGCCTGTAGAGCTCTGTTTCAGGGGAAACATGTATTCGTTACAACCAGGGTATTTATGTGACGGTCTCGGGATGTAGTCGTTTTGATTGTCAACTGAAGGACTCCTTGAAAATGTGTAGCTTCGTTTGCCGCCTTGCTTCTTCAAAACGGTACATAATTATCTTGTTATTGCTTTTTGTTCGCGGCTTCGCCAGTCACTGAAAACCCAGATCAATTATTGTAAGTTAATGTAGACAAGAGGCGGACAGTTCAAAAGTCAAGGAATTACCTGGTTTATGCGTCTGTAGTTGGCTAAGCAGATTGGAAATCCATCGAAGAGATGTCAAAACGTTTTACGCGTGGTTGTTAGTTCCTTTATTATAGGACTGATAAAATTACTTCATTGTGTGGCCGTGAGTAAGCTAATTTATCGTTGACTTTCATTTGCACTGCAGTTCAAATTAATGCGCCCGCGTTCGTAATGTTATAAAAGCTTGAGCAATTGTAAAAGGATTTACACTACTCGAGATATTTGAGAACTCTGATATTTACACTGGCCTGTAATTTTTTTGGAGAGAATTTGCTAATATCAAGTGCTCCTAACATAAATCGTTACTTCATACTTGCACTCGCATTCGCAGGATTTGCCGCGCACTAGCGGATTTTTTGTCGTAGAACTGCAGATTTCTAGTTGGGGTCAAATCGGGTTAAAATTTGTCGGGCCATGAGCTTGCCGCACACTGGCCGATTTTATGTCGCGACTAACCGCGTTGAGGCTTGGGGCTGAGTCATCCAAAATAAAGATGGCGCCTATTCCACTGACGTGACTCTCATGACATTTCCTAATTGGTCGAGGCGCGCGCGAGCCCCGACAAATGGTCCTGGTCTACCGCAAACTAGCCGGCAAGGCCCAACAAGACATTTTGAGATCTAGCACTGTTAGATATCGCCCGACATGCCCCGATCTTGTCGCAGACTTGTCTGAATTCACCGCACACTAACCGACAAGTGTGTTAAATTTTTTGTAGAATAGTGGCATAAGTTAGTCGGCGCGTGGCGCTTGAAGGGAAAAAAGCCTTAAAATAATAATACAGTGAAATCTCTATTAAGTGGACCTCCAATTAAGCGGACTCCCGAAATTAACGTGTTATATTTCCCTTTATAGCGAACCCCTGTTCAGCGGACACCTTTATTAAGCGGACACGGACACTAAAATAAATTGTATTTGACTAATTTCTATTGTTAAAAACCGGACTGAATTGACCATGTGGCATTGATTGATTAAATGTATTACAAACAAATTAAAGTTGGTAATGAAAGCTGATGAATTTGAACTCTGGATAACTTCGTTAACAACCTGGAACTTTATTACAGTACAGAGGAACGTTGAACGTTAATTGTTAACAAACATAGCGCAACTGTTGTAAACCTTTATTAAGCGGACACCATGTATTAAGCGGACACTTGAGAAGGTCCCGAGGGTGTCCGCTTAATAGGGAGTTCATTGTGACTGGCCTGTTTACCCGCGCTTTTTTTTTTGTTGTTGGTACGTGAACTACTTTTAGAACAAATAAATCAATCGGAAAGCAGGAGAGGTTTCGAACTATAGATGAAGGAAAGATATTGGATGGGTGGTTTAGACTAGGCTCGATTTCCGACATTCTTTCGAGTCTTGTCTTCGTTCCACCCTGGGAGAGGAGCTCAAGATCCTCTCAGCAACAGCAGCTGGTAATGGAGCCTATGTCTAGCTCAAACAATTCCCTTTTTTACATCAGGACTGATATAGCAACTTGAAGTTCGCTTCTCAGGAATGTTTATTGCTCTTGCCTGTTTCAGTCCGGCTCGACCGCAGGCATCCTTAAACTTTGCTTTGTGTATAAATAGTGACATATTGATAAATAAAGTGTAGCTGGTGTCGCATTCCGGGTTTTCTCTCATCTAGGCACAGAGGTGAGGTGGCAATTTGTCGTGGTACCATCGTTAGTCTAAACTAGCTTAAATTGAGCTGACTCCTCGTTTCAATATAGCTTGGATGGCCTGTGCTCATGACAGGAAATGCAATTTTTAAAATTCCCGAAGTAGAATGAGTAGTGGAGCCTGCACTGACCTACCGTACGTTACTCTGGAACCCGGATCTTCAACAGCGTCAAACAGTGTGAGGTATGGGTACGAGAGTACGTTTGAGTGTACTGCGAAGAAATAATGACCTATCGAAACGTTATTGTTGACGCGGCGCAATAATTTAACAGCCCAGATTTTTGATTTCATGTTATACTCTAAGGACCATTTTTTTTCCTCACAATGTTCATTTCGACTTCATATCGGACATACAGTCGAACCTCCCGCAAGCGCTTACGGGAAGTGGTTACGAGAGCGAAGACCATATTTGGTTAAAATTTTGCGTCATTAACATATGGTGACTGTAGAGACTTACCCCATGTTTTAACTGTTTTGTTCATGCCAAAAGTTAATCTCGAGAAAAAAATCCTGTACTTCCCATTTAGAAATTCCCGTCTCCTGCACTACCCAGGACTGCGATATGGCCACAACACCTTATTATCCAATTTACGTTCTCTTATCTGTCGCGTGGTCGCTTGTAGGAGGGCAAAGACAAAAGAAAATTTCAAACTTTAAGCCCTAAAAGTGGTCGCGGTCACTGACGAGAGGTGGTCGCTTGCAAGAGGTTCCAAATATATTGATTTGACTTGAAAACTTTTGGTATTTTGGAAAACTGGTCGCTTTGGAGGTTGTCGCTTACGAGAGGTGGGTTCGACTGTATATACCAAAAATGCGTTTTAAGCTTCTGAGAATACAGTGGAACCTCCGGTTGCAACCACCTCTCGTAAGCGACTGCGAAAACTTTCAGAGTTAAAAGTTTGACATTATGGTTTGTTTTTAACCTCCCGTAAGCGACCACTTGACAGATAATAACTAGGAAATTTGGAGGTCTTCAAGCAACGCGTACCCAGGCTCTCAATGTTATCGGCCAAAAGTTTACATCTTAGTGAGTGACTCATTTGCATATTCTGCCCCATCACAATAGTCGTTCCTACGCTTCGTGTATCCACTACTAAAAAAGGGTCCACTTGCAAAAATGGGTCACTTTTGTAAAAATGGGTCACACTTGCAAAAATGGGTCACTTTGGTAAAAATGGGTCACACTTAAAAAAAATGGGTCACAATTAGAAAATGGGGCATACTTGGGAAAAGGGGTCACACTTAGAACAACGGGTCACACTTGGAAATAGGGGTCACACTTAGAACAACGTGTCACACTTAGAACAACGGGTAACACTTGGAAAAATGGGTCACACTTGGAAAAATGCGTCAAACTTAGAAAAATGGGTTACATTTCGAAAAATTTGTCACACTTGGAAAAACGAGTCACTTGGAAAAAGGGTTACATTTGGAAAAGAAGAGTTGAACTTCAAAAAATGGGTCACACCTGGAAAAGTGGGTCACACGTGGAAAAATGGGTCGCACTTGGAAAATGGGTAATTCTTGAAGAAATGGGTCACACTTGGAAAAAGGGGTCACACTTGGAATAACAGGTAACACTTAGAAAAATGGGTCACACTTGGATAAATGCGTCACACGTTGAAAAATGGGTCACATTTCGAAACATTGGTCAGACTTGGAAAAAAGGGTCACACTTGAAAAAATGGGTCACACTAAGAAAAATGGGTCAAACTTGGGAGAAAAAGCTAAACTTGGAAAAATGGGTTACACTTGGAAAAATGGATCACCCTTGGAAAATTGAGTCACTCTTGGAAGAAAGGGTCGCCGTTTTAAAAATAGGTCAATCTTATTAAAATGGGACGCTTTTGAGAAAAAGGGCCAAACTTGGAAAAATGAGACACACTTGGAAAAAAACGGTCAAACTTGGAAAAATGGGTCAACTTGGAAAAATGGCTTTCACATGGGAAAAAGGGTTACACTTGGAAAAATGGGTCACATTTAAAAAAATGAGTCACATTTCGATAAAAATCACATACTTGAAAAGGTAGGTTATATTTCGAAAAGTGGGTCAAAACTTGTCAAACGGGTCACACTTGGAAAAAAAAGTGACACAATTGAAGAAAAAGATTACATTTGGAAAAATGGGCTACGCTTGGAAAAATGGGTCACACGTGAAAAAAGTGGTCAAATTTGAAAAAATGGGTCAATCACATAAAATGGGTCACACTTGGAAAACTGGGTCACACTTGTAAAACGGTGTCGCAGTGTAAAAATTAGTCAACCTTAATTGCGAAAAAGGGTCTCATATGGAAAAATGCGTTACACTTGGAAAAAAAGGGTGACACTGAAAAATGGGTCAAACTTGGAAAAATGGGTCACATTTCCATAAAAGGGGCACAAACTTGGAAAAGTTGGTCACACTTGGAAAAATGGGTTCCATTTCAAAAACTAGGTCAAGCTTAGAAAAGTGGATCAAGCTTGTAAAAACTTGTAACACTTGAAAAAAAGGTGAGAACCAGTTGAAAAACTAGGTCACACTTGAGAAAATCGGTCACTTTTGGAAAAATGGGTCATACTTGGAAAAAATGGATCACACTTGGAAAAATGGGTCACACTTAGAAAATCGGGTCAAACTTGGAAAAAAGAGTCATAGTTGGAAAGGGCCACACTCTGAACAATGGGTCACACTTGAAAAGATGGGTCACAGTTGGAAAAATCGGTCAAACTTGGAAGAAAGAGTCGCACTTGTAAAAATGGGTCGATACTTTTGAAAATGGGACATACTTGGAATCGGAAAAAGGTCACACTTGGATAAATGGGTCACTAAAAAGGAAAAAAAAGGGTCGAAAAAGGGTTAAATTTGGAAAAATGGGTTACACTTGTAAAAATGGGTCACAGCTGGAAAAATGGGTCATATTTCGAAGTACCGGGTCAAACTTAGAAAAGTTGGTCAAACTTGTAAAAACAAGTTACTGTGATAATATGGTTTTTGGCCTGGGAAAGCACTTCTGTAAAAACTGAGGAACGTCTCTGGCTGCTGGGATCAGTACCGGATATGTTACAGGGAATTATCCTCAGAGACGTCAACAGCACTCAGAACTTATACTGGGGAATAACCTTAAATTCGATAGAAATTCGAAGTCTGAATCGGCTGCCGCATTTCTGCCTCGCCTTCGACTGGTCTTGTCGCATTGTGCGACACCGATTTAAACGTCGAATTTCTGCCGTGTCGAATCTGATTCATACATTATGTTAATGTATTGAGCATGCGTAAATTTTGTCCCGCCAAAGAGAAAGAAGAAACTTGGCCATTCTCGTCCCAATGCAACCTGAAAATATTGCAAAACGATTTGCTGCATTGTCAACCTTCTCCTTCTCGTTCCATTGGCGGACAATTTTTCCCAAACTTAAGTCCTTCGTCCCTCAGTGTCTCCGTCCGCCATATTGAATACTCTACGTTTAAAACATTTTCTGCTGACCGACATACCCGACAGTATTAATTCTGAATGAAATTCGACACAAGTGCGACGTATGAATCGACAGGCGCATTTATGCCGCACTTAATTGAATTGAATTCGACACGGCAAAAGTGCGACGTATGAACCGGGCCTAATTTAAATTTAGTTGTTACTTCTATTCCAAAATGGTTTACACTTGGAAAAATGGGTCACACTTGGAAAAAATGGTCAGACTTGAAAAATTGGTCACACGTGAGAAAAGGGTGTCAAGCTTGGAGAAATGGATCACTCTTGGAGGAAAGTGGTTCACACTTGGAAAAATGGGTCACACTTTGCGAAATGGGTTACACTACTAAAAAAGGGTCACACTTGGGAAGATGGGTCACACTTTTAAAAAAGGGAAGAGACTTTGGAAAAAGCGTCACACTTGGGAAAGAGGGTCATACTTAGAAATAGGAGGTAACACTTGGAAAAATCGGTCCCACTTTCAAAAATGGGTCATACTTGGAAAAAAGCTGCTCACTCTTACAAAAATGGGTCACACTGGAAGAAAAACGGGGTCACACTTGGAAAAGAGGGGGTTGCACTTGCATTAAAGGGTCGCACTTGAAAAAATTGCTCACACTTGGTAAAAATGGGTCACACTTGGAAAAATGGGGTCTCACGTGGAAAAAAGGGTCAAGCTTTAAAAAAAGGTCACACTTGTAAAAATGGGTCACACTTGTAAAAATGGGTCATACTTGTAAAAATGGGTCACGCTTGGAGAAAGGTCACACTTGGAAAAATGGGTCACACTCGGAAAAAAGGGTCACACTTGGAAAAATGGGTCACACTTGGAAAAGTAGGTGGCATTCGGAAAAGTAGGTCACACTTAGAAAAAAGTGTCAAACTTGGAAAAATAGGTCACACTTGGAAAAATGGCTGACCCTTTGAAAAATGGGCCACACTTGGAAAGATGGGTCACACGTTTTGAAAAATGGGTCACACTTGGAAAAATGGATCACACTTGGAAGAAACAGGGTGACACTTTGAAAATGGGTCACACTTTGAGAATTGGGTCACTCTTGGAAAAATGCGTCACACTTGGAATAAAGAATCACACTTAGGAAAAAGGGTGTTCCTTGAAGACAAATATTTATGTTAGCCTATGTTAATTGCTTATCTTAAAAACAGCAGTAAAAGCTAATCATGGATATGGAAAATGCCTCTTCCCCGTGGTTATGTATCCATAATTAATGCATGTATATTTTGACTTTGTAGTTTGAGGATCCTGTTCATAATATATTTTGAAACTGGTGTTCACATGGACCTTGGCACAATATTCAAGAAAAATTCATGACATGATTAATTTATATTAGGTTTGAGGAGTCGGGTTTTATTGCACTTACAAGAAAAACTAAGTTTTAGTCATTTCGATAAGAAAAACTATCTTCTTTGCCAGTGACTGGTCACTCGGGCGATGTACAGTCGGCTCCCGATATCTCGAACCTTCAAGGAAAATGGGAAAAGGCTCGAGTTATTTTGAGTTCAAGTTATCAGGGGTTGAGAACAAAGGACCGAAAATAAGGAAAAAACGGTCCTTACCATATTTCTACTTTTCATACAGTGGTATTACTACTATTCATACAGTGTTCATTTTAAAGAAATTCAATTATAGACGTAACGTGAAACAGAACGAAGCAAAGCTACAGGAGATCGGAAGTCCATTTACTGCGAACTTTGCAGGTTTCAAAAGGAACAACGTCGGGCTACTGCTAAAGAGTTCATGGACTTCATGCGATTAGTACTTTCAATGTTTTGCCGGGACTACAGTACTGACTGTTTTGAGCTGTCACATGTTGACCAACGTTGTTCGAGTGAATGAAGGTTAAATGATATAGAAAAAAAACCGGAAGGGAACGAAAATTAACTCTGTCAAGTTAGCAGAAAGTTCCAGTTACATAGTTATCGCAGGAGTAAAATTGCAGTAAATGTATGACGGAAACCCCTGGGGAAATCAATTTTGGTTCGAATTAGAACGAGGTTCGAATAAGTGAGGGTTCGAGTTATCACAAAGTTATCAAGAGTCGACTGTACCGTGTTTCGTTTGAGACTAAATGATTATGTTAGCTGTATCGAAATTTACAACGAGCAAGCAGCCGTTGAATACAGAGAGCGCTCTCCGATCCGTGTTTGTTAGATACCAGAGGTATTTTCAAAGATGCCACGCATAATTTTGAAAGAAAGTTAACTACTTCGATTTTCGGTTTTAACCAAATTTCAATGGGATACGAAAATCTGGTGATTTGAAGTGGGACTGAACCGTAGCAGTGTTTTCCCCGCTTTGTTAGGCGTTAATTTATAAACGGAAACATTTCGGGCAAAAAAACAACACGGTTCAGTTGAAAGCGAAAAACCCGACTGTTTTCCCGTTTTGACAGTGAAAAAACTATCGCGAGTACCATTGCTTTATATATAAGTCTGAGTGTTGGGGATTGGCGCTATAAATGTTTCCAGAAAACTGAGAAGTTTTTAAATTACCTTGATTTTGTTTTCGGAGTGATTCCGTTGATAGCTAGATGCCGCCTTTAAGACGTTTCTTGTCAAGAGGCATCAAATTATTTTTACCCTGCGGTTAAGTTGGCTTGGATTAAAACTAGACCCCCTCCTGACTTTTCGCTATTCACTAGCGCAAAGTCAGTAGGGGCAGCTATTTCAGAACCTCATGAATGTCGTCGTGTAATTCAACGTGGATGCGGGGCAATTTCGGGCAAAAACTACAAAATTGTCCGAAATAGGCCATTCCCGAGTTGCCTTCTGCCTCTCTGTCAAAACGACTGTAAGTGCGAAAGCATTCATATGAAAATGAGTTTCGCCTACAGGTTCATTTTCATGCAGATCAAAGTAAGAATGGTGTCGCACGTAGACTCCTGCTGAAGCAGAGGCACAACGGAACTTGGAAATAGCCTATTAGCGGTCGGAATTTTGCATCGCGAACTGCTAAGATGGATTGCTTAAGAACTAAATTCGGCGAATTGCTTTTTAAATTCATTGCACAAAATAGCTAAACAGCTCTTTTGGTTAAGTTGAACTTCTTTCAACCCCTAGGTTTGAAGGACAATTTCAGTCAAATTCCTCACAAAAGGAAGGTGAGAAACGTAAATAAACGCTTACCTTTGGCGCGAGCGTTTACGAAGAATGAAGTTTTTGTAATATGGGTTAGCTTTTCCAGTCATGCTTTTATTTTGGCTTGCTGGCGTTCGTAAAAAGTATATTTTTACGGACGAGCTTTGCTCTTTTCGGGGTGAAATACGTAAGCCCGTTTCAACAAGAAAATATAAAAATCCAAACAACCTGAAAGTTACAGTTTTGAAACAAGTTCGTAAATACCTTCTTCCTGACAAAGTTTGAGAAAAGCAAATTATTCTATCCTGCATAGGTATAGGTGACCGTTAGAGCAAGGTGCTCTTAATAACAACACAACGAAAATATAGTGACTGTGGCCCAGTTAAAATACTTGACGTACTTTCTAATTAATACTAATGCCGCCCTTTGAAAAGGAAGCTAGTATTTGTCATTAATATTCAATCTCTCCGACAATTTAACTTATTTTCAGTTTGTTAAAAGGCCCAGAATTAATTATTGATAACTACCCGAATAAAGATATAACAGATATAGAACGTACTTGGATGTCGCCCAGACAAAATGCTCTTTATTTATTAAAACAAGCTGTTAAAACTGATTTTCCAAGAGAATCATGATCTTTTGCATTTTGACGGACGAACTTCTCGAAGCTGATGCAAATTGGCACGGAAGAGTCAACTCAAAACAGTAGCGGTTTCCTTATTCCTCGATCTTGCTATTTATTTATTTTACTACTGCTTGGCCCACACCGAGGGGGACATGTGAGTTTGCGGTGTTGCGGGGTTGACTGCTTTTCTAATGTGGTGATGCAGTGAATAAAATCCCACCTTGCGTCGTTGCGGTGATCTTAAAACCTACGGTGTGTGATGTGTTTCGAATTTCTTGTTTGCCCTTTCTCAGACCTAAATTTAGCATGTAAACGAGCTGTTTTCGATCATTACAGACATCAGCAGTATTGACCCGTATTCAATGACAAGCGTTGTCATGTTTTTATTGCGTGGAAATTGTTGAGGAATAAAGTGTTATGTCAAGTATAAACGCTAAAATCATGGGCCTAAATAACTTGTTGCGGTGACGGTGTTTCGTCGACTTTTCTTGCCGTGATGTTCGTTATTTATTTATTTATTTTTTTGGCGGTGTTGCAGAGATCATTGTGATCATCCAGTGACTGTCAAAGTGCATTTGACAGGTATAATAGCTCACCCCTGCAGGCAAGGCAATAAAGTTTTCCTCGCAAATAAAACAAATTTAGGTCAGAAAGCCTCGGAGTCATATTAGAAGTATGGCCTATTAGATCAGGTTCTTTTGTCACGTGATCACGAGTTAGATCCAATCAGCCTAATCCAACAAACTAAAAGTCTGGTCGCGGGGACAACCCAGGCATCTAAAGGCAATAAATACTGATATTTGCTAGTCTAATAAACCTTGGCAAAAAAACGTAAAATGGATTTTCGTGGCGTTTTATCGTTATTATTCCTAACGGTGCTCGTCATTCACACCGCACAAAGCCACTGCACAAATGGCATGTGTGAGAAAATCTCTTTTAGTCTCGCCTCTGACACGACGAAAAAGAATTTTGCTCTTGTCGGGAATGTTTTGGAGACTTTAAGCTCCATTTGGGACTGGAAGGAATGTTTCAAGAGATGTTTACAGAATTGCCAATGCCTCTCGTTCAACTTCAACGAGGTCAACACAACAGAAAACTGTGTGCTGAACGATGCCAACACTAAAGTGGAACCAGAAGCACTGAAAGAAAAGGAAGGAGTCATCTATTGCGAACCGGTCAGGAGTTATTTTGACCACAAAGTAAGAAAGCGTTTTTATATTCAAAGTGTTTGAGACTAAGCATGTTAGAATGACATAAATAAATACATGCATTAGGATCTTAATTTTTTGGTCCTGTTTTCGAAATAGTACTGAAAATTTGTTAGAGCTGTTGAAAATGTGAGAGCAGAATGCGAATACAAAAGTAATAAAAATGTTTTTTTTTTCCTGCCTTCAAACTGTCATCCCGACCGCTCTTCACGAAACACCGGCTACAAGTTGGACTGAAATAGAAATTTTAAATTAAGACGTTTTGAAAGATTGGCAGCTCATGTACAAAACTCAAGTTTTTTCCCACGAACCACTAAAACATTAAGGTAAGAGATGCCAATATTTGATTGACATTTTGCTTGAGCTCCAGCTGCAAACTCAAGTCGACATTTATTTCTGATGGATTATTAAAATATGCAAGGCTAATACAGAGAGCCCGAGAGTAAAAATGTTCCCGAATCGTTCCTAAAACTAGCTGTTGGCCAAGGTTAATAATTTTGTGTCTTGTTTTGGTCATCGCCTCTTGTAATAAGTAACAATATTGTCGTGCGAGGTAGTTTCTTGAATAATTTTTGTTTTCTCTTAATTTGGTTATTTACTTTATTTGCATTGCTTATGAAAGGAAACACATTTCTCGACATAACTTAAAAACATCACGTCACCTACGATAAAAATTGTTGATCTTACTTGAGCGCAAAGTTGAAGTATTTTTTCTTCAACAAAGGTCAGTAAACTGGATCCCAATTTATTTATGAACTTCCAGAGTGTGACGTCAGTTTGTGTGTTCAGGTTTGTTTACGCCATTCGATTTTCAGTCGCTAAGGGACTCGCTAACAAAAAAAAATTATCGTTTTATCGTTTTTATAGTTTTCGTTGATGCCACATGACCTATTGACCACGACCTATTGGCCGCGCGACTCGAATTCCATTTTTGAGGGTAAAATAGCTCAGATGTGCGCACTTGTAAAATCGACAGTTTTTATCGTGGGCTTCTCACATTTAGGAATTGAGCATTTGAAACTGTGCACTTTTAAATTCTGTCGGAAAAGTTTGGCTTCATAGGCACTTTAAGTAGTTTCAACCAGGTTTTGTAAGATTAGTGTCATGTATTGCAGTAATTTAGTTTTCAGTTGTAAGCCTGATTTTTTGCTCAATGTCAGTTTTGTTTTTTTTGTTACGCATTAAGAAAATCTCGTTCTTGGAGTTGAATATATTACTCTGGGAAAGAGAGAGAGATGGAGAGAGAGAATGTTGGAGCTTGGGGATAAATGTACATTGCTCGTCCCATCACCATAACTCAGTGTATGTTTTATGTCATCGATCTCGACGATTTTTCCATACAAACCTTCCACTCGAATGGCTTGTACTGCCTGAGGGCGCTCGTGAAATGACCTCCTTAGCCCAGGTCAGAATTGACTCCCGCAAAGTAGCAAATCAGTTTGAGTACATAATTCAAACTAACGAGTAGTGTGTATGCTGCTAAAATAAGCTGTAATGAAAGTAACTATAGTATGAACGACTAGGAGTATTTCAACTTCCCCTTGATGGGATGCTAGTTCATTGCAGGGTTGCCCCCCAGCATTAAGTTCGCCGGTATCGATTTATACACCTGGGTAGAGAGAGGCACTGAGAGAGTAAAGTGTCTTGCCCAAAAACACCGTGAACACAATGTCCCCGGTCAGGGCTCTAACCAGGAACGCTCGATTCGGAGACGAGGGCACTAAGCGTGAGGCCACCGTGCTTCCCACGAGCGGCAAAAATAACAAATAATTACTGTCTTCTTTTCTAGGCCGGTGTTGCTCAACAGACCTGCTCTGGTTCAACCTGCCATAACAAGTGCTGTATATCTGCCCCCTGTCAAAACGGTGGCACGTGCAGTGAAATATGCGATGTCAACGAAAGAAGATACCTATGCTCCTGTCCTCCGGGATTCACGGGGCACAAGTGTCAAATCCCACCACGGCGATCATGCAAAGACATCCTGATGATCGACAGAGTCAATGTTAGTGGCGTGTACAACATTTCAGACCAACACAACAAATCATTCCCAGTCTACTGCGGCTTTGGTCCCGAGCCTGGTGCCGCATGGACTCTGATCCAGTCTCACTCACTGAACAACAACGATGATTTCAAAAGCAAAGCGTTCTACCTACACGACATGCCGAGAAACCAAAATGTCCCTGAGTGGAACAACTACCGCCTGTCGATGTCCCGTATGAAGTCTATCCAAGATGTTTCAACTCACTGGCGGGCCACTTGCAATTTTCCCACGGATGGCATTGACTATCGAGATTACATACGCGTGTCATTGAAAAACCTGAATCTGCTTCAAAAACCGACTGAGAGTGAGTTCTGTCTTCTGACCGAGTTTGTCAATGTCCGTGGACACGCATGCTTCAACTGCACCGTCTTGATTGGTTACAACTCGGCGTATTCTCTCCATATGGACAGCTACTATGGTCGCGTTAAGGGTTGTGATTTCGGTGAAGACGCAATACCTAGCGAAGATAACTTTGGCGCGTACCTTGAGCAGAACCGGGCTTTTCGCTGTACCTCCTCGCCGAGTTCCACAACTCAGTACTGGCTCGGGAGCTTTTAGTTGCGTCTAAGCAAAGTCACGATCAAAGGCCTAGGCAAAGTAGATGGATAGTAGATATCTAAAGTGTCCTGTTTTAGTATGTGATAGTTGTGTAACCGAGCGAACTAGGCCAAGCAGTGTAAGATGTTTGAGTGTCTCAAAGAAAAAGGTTAGGACATAACCTGCAGGTGAACGTTGATTTCAGTTTTTGGATAAACAAACAAAATAACGTTGTTAGTCATTTTAAATTTGTTCTGGAAACGACTTAACTTTTAATTTACGAAACTTTTTCACAAGATAAGTATTCTTTAATACGCATTTCATTTCATTTTGCTTGAGTTTTTCTTTGTCAAATCCTTGTTAAAAAAAAAAAAAAAAACCGGTGAGTTATTTAGAGCTTCCTACATTTGACATAAACATTTATCTGACTACTTTGAAAACTGAATTTTTCCAATGAGGTCAGCAAAGATATCCCTAATGTTCTCTCACCTCGGGGTCCAGAAAGAAGTGACAGTGCGAGGGACGCCCGTCCCGTCCCGCTCGACCAATCTCCCGCACATAGCGTTCAAAACTGCGTGGTAAGTTGTAATGGATTATAGCTCGTACATCTGATTCATCGAGATCAAATGCCACAGTCGCCACCACGGTACGTAGCTGACCAGTCATGAAACGCTTCTGACTGACCGGCTCACAGACTGACTGACTAACTGACTGACTCACTGACTGACTGACTCACTGACTGACTCACTGACTGACTCACTGACTCACTGGCTGACTCACTCACTGACTGGCTGCTGGCTGATTGACTAATCGATTGTCTATTTTCTAATAAGTGATTAATTTCCCAACATAAGCATAATATAGATATATTATTAATCAGCGGAATTAACCCCTAACTTGTACATACCTTCGGTAATCTTCTATATAGGGGATATTACACGACGGCGCAAAGATTTGAATTTCATTTTCCAGTGGTAAACGCAAAATGTTTACAAAGGAGCACAGCAGATGAGTAAAACATCGTTTTTAGCGCGAGAGAAAAAAAAAAATTCATGTCTTCAAGCCACCGTGTAATTTCCTTCTGTTAAATAAACACACTGACTTTTTGCATAAACAACCGTGAAAATGCAAGAAATGACGTCATCAATATCCTCACTGTTGAGGATATGGAAAATACGCCACTCGGGTCCCGGATGTGGTTTTGCATGAGTCTTTTGAGTGGAGCAAAACACTCATGTCTATATAACAATAATTGATAGAACGCGTTTCGACTGACATTCAATTTAGAAACAACTATTGCCTAGCTTTGTATATATCGTAATCACCTCCAGCAGCTTCTTGCGGAGACAAAGAAAACGTCTGCGTTTCTTTCTCACCCCAAGACTCAAGAGCGGTTATTTATGTCTCGGTGATGGCACGTTGAGAGTTAACGCAAAACTCGGTTTACTTATTATCATGATTGATTTTTAATCAACGAGGCTCAGTTGTTAAAAGGGCGGGTCACGCTATCTACCCGACAAACCACTATCCAGCGGATAGGTGCGTTGACAAAACAAACTAAGTTGTCTATTAGATTGCGGTTTATTCGGTGGATAGCGTTATCCACCCTCTCAACATTTTGGCCAGAAGTGTTTTAAATTGATCTATAAACGTTTTTATACAACTCTCTATATGATTCTGAAAAGAGAATTTCTGTTAAGGTTTTTGGAAGGCGTTTTTTTTTTTTTTTCAATTTTTAACTAAGATAGGTTTATTTAAAGACTCGTTGAGAAACGAACATTTGCTTTCAATTGACATGCTTATCAATATTTTTTAAATTATCGTTTGACTCTTTCAGGTTGAAGTGAAAAATACTGCTTTAAAATCGTCAAGAAATGATGAAAATCGCTTTTTTCTAACCAGATGCAAGAATAATCAAGCCTAGCGGTTAGCAATGACTGACATTTGCCGCTTCAATCTCAGGCACAAGATTTTGAGAATAAACAAAAGCAAAGGAAAAAACTTTAAGTTAGTAAAGTTGCTAAATTTCCCTTGTACTTTAATTTACGTTCTTCTGCCCTGGTTTGTTTTTAGCTTTTATAAAGACTCTTTAATTGTGAAGTTTAAATCATTCCAACTTGACTTAATGGCCAAGGCTGAATTTTGACTTGATATTAGAAAAGATTTCGTTCACCATGTTACAGATTTGAGCACTATTCCTTCAATGTTAGCTATTATAAATGGTTTTGAGTGGCATTTTAGTCGCAATTATGGATTTTTGACTTACAAAATTAGAGAATGTTTTAAACTTCGCGTTTGTAATGTGAGCTTGTACGGTTAGCGTAACCCACTCTTCAGATCATTAAAGCGAGTTGAAATGTAACCAGTTTCCGCCACCTTTCTTTATCCTTATTACATTGGTCCCAGAGCTCACTCGGGCACAATTTGATGTTTTCCTGGGTACACAGCACTGAGGGGATGAAGTTTTCCAAAAGGGAAACAAAAGGTATCTACACAGGGACGTATTCATTCAGGGAAATCCTGATTTTTCGAATCTCGAGGGGACACGGAAGGGTGACAGGTTTTATCATAATCTTTGAAATTGGGTAGTTCGAGAAATCGGGGGGAAAATTACAGTGTTCGACAGTTTCAGTCATCGGGATGTTCAAACAATCGAGGGCTTGAGAAATCGTGATTCTACTGTATATCACTTCCCACTTCACTTCCCGTGTTCCGTAAGTATTTGTTGAGTGGAAACATTATCGAACAGGCCATCAATGGCCAGGACAATTAAATCTCCCAGCTCCACACTGAAGGACGTACTTTCTGCTTCATCCAAACTGCAATAAAAAAAATTACACTATTTTAATGCTGATGTTTTCCTGAATGACAAAACCGTGAATTATTCACTGGTAAGAATCTTAACTTCGGTATCACAATAATGCTAGTTCAAAATGTCATTAAAACTGGCATTGGAAAGCAAAGAGGACTGTTTGGGTTAACGTGTAATTCTCTGACAGTCGTCATACCTAGAGAATTTATCAGACTACATATATATATAGCAGGTCATTCACGTTGCAGTAGAGTTCTTTCAATGTGGCAGTGCAGCAGGCAAAAGAGCTTTCTGAGTCTGTGTTACTCTACGATGTTCCACTTCTCAGGTGCGTCAGCCAGTCGCATCTCTTCTTTCGATCGAAAAACGTGCGGTAAGACAATCGGGGACCCAGCTTAAATTAGTCATTCAAATTGTACATTTGAAGATCTGTGAAGGGACGAAACCGTTGGCAAATTAATTTTTTGAACTATAAAACACCAAGAACTTTATTTTTTTTTGACGGCGGAACCAAGGCTAAAGCTGGACCTCTGCGTCTATAGTCACAAGAAGAACTATTAGTGGAGAAAGATACGGTCAGTAAGATATTATTTTTGTCTCTGTTCTGAGAGTCTGATTCTGAGAGAGTCGAATTTCGCGTGAAATTGAACAATTTCAGTCATGACTACATATGTTTTTGGCAATGTATACAAGTTAGTTTTCTTTGTTTATTTCAGTTCAGAGGAAGCGATTGGAGGAATAACTCAAAGCCACGACATACAAAACGCAATATCTTCCAAACAAGCCTTGCGAATTATTCATGGCAGCGAGATGCGAAAACGTTGCTCGATACATGTATCTGTCTCGTGTAGATTACCACAGACTAAGTTCAATGCAGTGTCATCTGTAATAAAGTTAAATAGGAAACTTTGTTTTATATAAACAATAACCTACATTTAGCACGAAACTGCTCGGATATTTGACCGCGGACATTATCTGTTCCGAGAGGCAAAGAGTTTTCCGAGAGTGTAGCTCGAGGAAAACTGTGAACGGATGAAAAAGGATGAAAACGTCATCTAACAAAAGGTTTAATGAGCAGAACAATGGTTATTGTACCCTTAATTACAGTGGATCTATAGAAGGAAAATCTCAAATTTACTACGTTCTTCTTCGTTTTAGATATTGGCGTGCTGAACAGATTGCGATAGTTACGAAAGTCGAAGGTAAAATAGCAATCTGTGTTTTACTAGCCTTCATCCCTGGCGTCGCCGTCGTCATTGCATAAGGTTCCTATTGTAACCAACGGAGATCTAAACAAACAATCATTTTCAAGTAAATTAAGCCCCCAGTAGAATAGACAATTACGAAATAAATGACCTCTGTCTTGGTAATGAGAATTTAGCATTTTTGCTCTCTACTAGTATGTAGAAACAATCCGTTTATTGATGAAATGAATATGTCTTAAAGGGTTTTTTTCTGATGCAAATCTTTTCAACTGCGTTCAGCCTTTAGCTCATCCCTACCAGTTCGTTATTTTATTTATATAAAGGGACAGTGTCCGGGCGATCAGTAGCGACAGTTTTTGTCTAATTCCCATTTTTCCATTTTATATTACCAAATGCATGACACCAAACTACAAAAAAATAGAACAGATATTAGCTTTGTGAAAAGTGAACTGATCAACATGACCCGAGCGTGGGACAAAGAAAAACAGGCCCGAACAACGAGAGGGCGCTCTATCCACTGAACTACGAGAACTCATGGAGAGCAAGGTCATATAACTGAGTTCATATGTGAAGGCTTCTTTATTGGAACTTATATTGGTGCTTGTACTTTAAATGTGAATTAGAATGCGTGATAAATGCAGTGGTATTAAGCAAGAGATTATCAAGGCAATGGCACGACGGGTGTCATTATGTTTCTTTTGTGATGTACATTTCTGGTGTCAAGTTTAAAGAACACTGCTTTAATATTTCTAGAGTTATTCTCGATTGAGTGTTCTGCTGTTTTAGAGGAACCACCTATGACGTCATCACTCTCCTCATTGGCATAATACAAAAACGTGAATATCTCTAGAAAGAAAAAAGATATTCCAAAAAGGAAAACGCCATTCTTCTGTACTTTGAAAAGCCTTTCAAATGAGCAGCAATTATTTTTTACTTCATAGGCACTTTAAGACAGTTGACCTGATCGTTAACAGTGCAAGATCGTTTACCGTTGGGAAAAAATCTCTTGAATTTTGCGGCAGCCGTTTGTGACTCGCTTTCTTAATATAGTGATGTTTACAGTCGTTCAAGGGAATCCTGGCAACAATAAGGACTTAGAAGATTTACACGTGCTACATGAAGGTCAGGTGGTATTTTTTGGAAAGTAATCCTCCAGTCCAATCCTCCTTACCGGCATCCAGGTGTCTCGCAATCATGTTCTTAGGCAATTTTGGCCTGTGATAACGCTCAGTAGTATGATTAAATCTCCGGTACGTTAAACTTTCTTTCTGATTCTTTGCTTTGGTTTTGATTCACAAGAGATATTAACATTTCGGAAAAACACCAAACGGATTTCGAGTGGCATGTAAACCCGACCAGGGGAGAGGGGGGAGGGGGGCATGCAAAAATGACCTCGAATATCTTTGCCACATTATCCAATTTTAACAAATTGAACATGTGCGGGATTCGAAACCCTAGGACCGCACGTGACGCACATGCCACCAACGACTTGAGAATAACTGCAGGTGGCCATTTTTTAGTTGTTATTGTCATGTGATACCACACTCGAGGATCACACGACCGCGGCATAAAAATAGTAGATCCAGGTTCTTCATTTCACCGTAATGAGAGTTTCAAAATTTTGTAGACTTATTTCACAAGAGGCTTTATCAAGTAGTCTCAAAGCATTATGATGTCAAATGATATAATAAATATATTTTGATGAAATCGATTTGCGAAAATCGATTTGTCAATTATCGTCACGCCATCTCACCGCCATCACACCCGGTGTAACGCTGCTGAGTAAATCAAGCCATGCATGTGGACGGTAAGTCAAAAACTATACGTTGTTTTAAAATCTGAGAAGAAAACCTTCTACTTGACAATACCATTTTGTTTTAATGAGAACACGAAACGCCTTGCAGCACACGAAATAGAACTTAGATGGAATAAATTTAATATTCACAAATTTCCGCTTCAGTGAACAAATACGCACGTACTCATAAACAAGTTAGCACTCCTTTTCAACGTAAAAAATATTACTTTCGATAAAATTGCCCACAGAAGATAAAGAATGACTACAAATCATTTAAATGGGGGAAAGGGTCGCATTCAGGCTAAACTTTCAACTGTTGTTTAGGTTATTTCTTATATTCATGAAGACAACTGTAAGTTCAAAGGTCATAAACTTCAAGCGGGTACCGTAAATATTTTCGGTCGTCTAAATTCGCAGTTTAAGTTGCCCCAAAATTTTATTTCACAGAACGATAGAGGAAGCCTTATTCTTTCTATAGAACACCGTCCTTACAGCGGAATCCATGTACCAGGTAGGGAGTTTTGCCGTTGAAATTTGCCAAAATCGAGCTTTCTGATAATGATGTTTAGGAGGGTAAATTTGAAAATTTTTTAAAAATTCAGGTTTGAATCTTTTCCAATTCTAATAACGGTACTTTGTAAAGGAAGGGTCATTGAATTGTGTAATATCGAAATAGTTTTGTTATTTGTTTTAGTTTTCTTACACGAGTCACAAATACGAAGCACATTTTTCAGTGGATCGAGGGCTTCCCCAAGGGTGAAAATCAAAGAATCGCTTTACTTGAAAAATATAAATCCAAACGAACTAAAAGTTGCACTTTCTTAAATAGTTTCCAGAGGGCTTTCTTGTGAAAAAGTTTGAGGGAATTCGATTTTTGCATTTTGCACACCTATTCGTAGCATTTACAGGAAGTCACTCTTAAGAGTCTCTGTCCATAAAAATGGAAAATAACTCGGCAAGGATCGAAAATTCGATTTCGCTCATATGTTTATGGTAGATAGGCTCGGGCATGACAAAAACTACTGGATAGTTTTTTTGGCAAAATATGCTTTTATTTCAAAGAAATATGCAAATTACCAAATACCGTTAAAATCGTCATTTGACGCACCATTTTATTAAACAAGTTTGAGAGCCTCGCATGCAAAACCACATCATTCTTCCGTCTTTAAAACACTCAAATATTTTTGTGCAATGTTTAAATGTGTACTGGGTTGATTTTAGGGAATGTTGCGTTGTCTTTTTGGGTGCACAATAATTAAATTTCGAAGACATGTATTTCATTCACTTAAAAGTACTTCGTGAATATAATTAATTTTCACCATGTGCGAAACTTTCAAATGGACCAAGCTTCTGGTGGTTGAATTGCAGAAGGATGGTCTACAGATTCCTGTAAATATTTCTTTGGGCAAATGATTGTGAGCGACGCGAGAGCTTTTCAAAGTACGTCAAAAATGCAAATATTTGACCATCCGTCGTCAAATTTCAATTTACGAGTTAGACGTATATTTTAGCATGCGCCACATGACTTGACCTATGTTAAGCTGAAATAGACACAGAGCTGATAATTTCGAAATGTTCTTACCTTATTTGCTGTAAAAGGCAGGTCCAAAGCCGATTTGACGTGTTTCTAGTCGATCTCTCACCATTCGTCGCAAATAAAGCATATGTTCGCTTTTGTTTACACAAGGTTAACATCCGATGTACATCGCCTACTGTCAACCTAATATTGGTCGAATACTATGAATCTGTGACCATCTTTCTGCGCATATGAACATCACTGCATCAAAGTCTAAAACGGCTGAGACATTTGTAGATAGTTGCTCGCTTTGCGCTGCGCCAAAATATTGCGTTTGATCGATTGCTGACCATTGCTGATAAGCGTGTCGGCGCAGGACAATCTTACAGCAGTTGTTGTTCGTCACGCAGTGCTGTCACGGCATATGCTGCACATTTTGATCTATTTTGTAGAGTACTCTCAGCATAAGTGAAACAATTTAATCATTGTTCTTCTGTTTTTTCATATATATAATAATAATATATGTGTATATTTATATAATCATATTCTATAGTGTACGTGGCCTCGGTCCATATCACGTTTGTTGTACGTTCCGATGTTTCAGACAACAGCTGATAAAGCTAGTACCTGTACTCACTAGAATTTTAAGACTGAATCGCCATAAAAAAGTTATAGATTAATGAAGCAAGAACTAGCTGAAATAAAAATAGGAAATCACAACGTGTCTAATTCGTGAGAAAAACAGACTAAATTTAATTAGTAATTACGTGAGTAAGTAGCCCTGGCCATGCCATTTTGTTTGGCGTATCAGTTGTTTGCTTAGTGGCGAGGCATTGGTATGTAACAGAAAATAGAGGACTGTTGTCAATACAGTCCAAAATTATCGTCAGTAAAATATTGTAAATAAAACACCTATTGACCGGTTACCTCCGCGGCCATCATTTGGTCATTCCCATAAGGGTTTCATTATTGTCTTTACCCCTATTAAGCGGCCACCCAAAATTTAAGAACTTTGTTTTGGAAAGGGCGATGGCAGAGAAGAGTCTGAAATTGAAGGTGCATGACGAGTGATAATTCAAACACACGTCTATCATGATTGTATTGAATTGACTCCATGTTCACCAAGAAATTTATAGCCCGATAGTGAAAAATTAAATATTCAAGGTACACCAACCTCTATTTAAGCGGCTAGCCCCATTAAGCGGTCGCCACCCATTTCCCCGGGGATAGCCCACTGTATTACATGTAAACCAAAAATAATTGCATAGCGCGAAAAGACCTAGGTATGAGTTTAGCGTTACAGTATTACGCAGGGGCATGTAGGTAGCGGTGGTCGAGTAAAAGATAACAACAGGGGCAATGGTAAATTATTCATTCTTTTCATTTCTTCATTTAATCTCTTCCTACTCAACCCGATTACGTGCTCCCAGTGATTGCAAGCCTTACGGAACCTTACGTATCAGGATAGAAATTGTCCCACCCCTACCCCCTAAAATGGGATGACAGAATTGCGTGACGAACAAGGAACCGCTGCAAGCAAGGATTCAAGCCATCAAACCATGATGATCAAACGTAATATTTTGGTGTAGTGCAAAGCAAGCAACTACCTACAAATGACTTAGCCGTTTTTGACTTAGATGCAGTGGTGATCATATGAGTCGAACGAGGGTCACAGATTCATGGTATTCGACCGTTAAATAAGTTGACAGTTGGCGATGTACATCGGACGTTATGTAAACAAAACCAAACTTCTGCTTTATGTGCGAAGAATGGTGATAGAAACACGTCAAATCGGCTTTGGACCTGCCTTTTACAGCAAATGCAGTTAGAACATTTCGAAATTATCAGCTCTGTGTCTATTTCAACTTAACATAGGTCAAGTCATGTGGCGCATGCTAAAATATACGTCTAACTCGTAAATTGAAATTTGACGACGGATGGTCAAATATTTGCATTTTTGACGTACTTTGAAAAGCTCTCGCGTCGCTCACAATCATTTGCCCAAAGAAATATTTACAGGAATCTGTAGACCATCCTTCTGCAATTCAACCACCAGAAGCTTGGTCCATTTGAAAGTTTCGCACATGGTGAAAATTAATTATATTCACGAAGTACTTTTAAGTGAATGAAATACATGTCTTCGAAATTTAATTATTGTGCACCCAAAAAGACAACGCAACATTCCCTAAAATCAACCCAGTACACATTTAAACATTGCACAAAAATATTTGAGTGTTTTAAAGACGGAAGAATGATGTGGTTTTGCATGCGAGGCTCTCAAACTTGTTTAATAAAATGGTGCGTCAAATGACGATTTTAACGGTATTTGGTAATTTGCATATTTCTTTGAAATAAAAGCATATTTTGCCAAAAAAACTATCCAGTAGTTTTTGTCATGCCCTAGCCTATCAACCATAAGAATATGAGCGAAAGCGAATTTTCGACCCTTGCCGCGAAATTAAGAATTTGTCTGATTTTTACGGGCAGGCACTCTTAATTATTGATAACCGCCCAGCGTAGATATAGTGTCTGTCACCCAGTTAAAATGCACTTTACTAAAAATAATTTTACCATTTGCCGGGCGTACTTTCAGAAGCTGGTACACCTTGAGTACGGAATGGAAATAATTCGCGGTTTCTTCTTGCTTTTTTTCTTACTACTGCTCAAGATTAACACTTCAAACAGTCACTGTACAAGTGGCGCGTGCGAGAAAGTTTCCCTCTCTCTTAATACCAACGTGAAAAAGAATTTTTCTCTTGTTGGTTATGTTTTTCAGAAGCTGAGTTCCCTTCGGAACTGGAAACAATGTTTCAACGTCTGTTTGAAGAATTGTCAGTGTCTTTCGTTCAACTTTAACGAGGTCAACACAACTGAAAACTGTGAGCTGAACGATGCCAGCACTAAAGTGGAACCAGAAGCACTGAGAGAAAAGGAAGGGGTGAACTATTACGAACTTGTCAGGAATTACTACGATGTGAAGGTAAGAAAGTTTTTGTCATGCAGCAGAACTGGTATGCGATGAAAAGGAGAATTCCCTTAGCGGTCCGAATTTTGCATTGCAGACCATAAGGATGAATCATTGCTCACGAATTAATTACACAAAATAAACAGTTTGTTTCTGTTGTTGTTAAGCAGAATTTCTTCTTTCCTTCATGTTTTGCAGACAATTTCAGTTCAATACCTTACAAAAGCGACGTGAGAAACGTAAATAGATGCTTACTTTTCGCGCGCGCGTTTGTCAAGCTAGAATGGATCAGCCGATTAAAAAGCTAAAAACCGTTATCGTGAACATTTTATTGAACTAGTTCTTTAGGTCCGTATTGGAGAATATTGGCCTCGTTCAATTTCTTGCAGAGTAATAGACCTTGTCGGCCGCTTGGTCAATAAACCTGTGGGGAAAAAAAAAAATCTCGACCAATATTTCTTCAATATGGATATCTACATATTTCTCGGAATTTTGGGACTAGATAAATGTATGGTTAGTATTAACTGTAATATGCATTGAGTAATAAATACTTAATTACTCGGCTGTAATTACGGAAAATTTACCTGGCGTCAGAGATTCAACACCTGTCAGACAGCCTAACTTGCTACAGAAACACCAGTGTTGAACTAATACATTGTCTACACCGCCCCGGAGGATTTGAAAACGGAGGTTCCACTCTGAAAACACATCATATAAGTTTTCTCTTCCACACTTCACCGGAGGAGTTTATAAACGCGATCATTTTGGATTTGTTTTCGAGGAAAACTTGGTCGCGAGTCTCATGATTATCGTGACGTCATCGTTTGCGAAAATCTCCCTTTTCAAAATGTTTTCCGTCCGTTTTAAATTCATTGAACTTCTTTCAACCTTTATGTTTGGAGGACAATTTCAGTCAAATGCCTCACAAAAGGAACGTGAGAAACGTAAACAAATGCTTACCTTTGGCGCGAACGTTTACGAAGAATAAATATTTTGTAATATGGGTTAGCAATTTTCCACTCACGCTTTTATTTTGGCTCGCTGACGTTCGTAAAAAGTATATTTTTACGGTCGAGCTTTGCTCTTTTCGGGGTGAAATAAGCAAGCCCATCTCGACAAGAAAACATAAAATTCCAAACAAACTCAAAGTTACAATTTTGAAACAAGTTAGTAAAAACCTTCTTCCTGACAAAGTTTGAAGAAATGGAATTTTTCTATCCTGCATAGGTATAGGTGACCGTTAGAGCAAGATGCTCTCAATAACAGCGCAACGAAAATATAGTGACTGTGGCCCAGTTAAAATATTTCACGTACTTTCTAATTAGTACTTCTGCCGCCCTTTCAAAAAGAAGCTAAGAGTTGTCATCAATATTTACTATCTGCGACAATTTAACTTATTTTCAGTTGCACAGTCCGAGACAGAGAAATTAATTATTGATCGCTATCCGAATAAAGATATAGTACGTATGTGGATATCGCCCAGGCAAAATTCTTTTTATTAAACCAAACTATTAACATTTTGAGAGAGATTATGACGGGTGAAGTTCTCGAACCTGTTGCAAATTGGCACGGAAGAGTCAATTCAAAACAATAGCGATTTCCTAATTCCTCGACCTTGCTATTTATTTTACTGTACTCCTTGCCCCACACCGAGGGGGACATGTGAGTTTGCGGTGAAAATTTGTTAAAGCTGTTAAAAATATGAGAGCAGAATGTGAGTACAGAAGTAATAAAAAAAATGTTTATTTTTTTTGTCTGCAAATAATCATCCCGACCGCTGTTCACGAAACACCTGCTACAAGCTGGACTGAAATAGAAATTTGAATTCGAGACGTTTTAAAAGATTGGCAACTCATGCACAAAACTTAAGTTTCCTAATGGATTTTTAAAATATGCAAGGCTGATACCGAGAGCCCGAGGGTAAAAATGTTCCCGAATCGTTCCTAAAATTAGTTGTTGGCCAAAGTTAATAATTTTGTAGGTTTTTTGGTCATCTCTTCTTGTATTAAGTAACATCATTGTCGTCCGGGGTAGTTTCTTGAATAACTTTTGCATTCCCTTAATTTGTTTATGTACTTTGTTTAAATTGCTTATGAAGGAAAACACGTTTCTCGACATAACTTAAAATCATCACGTTATATTGGAAATACCCAAATCAAAAGTTTGAAAAGCCTACGATAAAAATTGTTGATCTTACAAGGGCGCAAAGTTGAAGTATTTTTTCTTCAACAAAGGTCAAAAAACTGGATCCCATCGATCTCGACGATTTTTCCATGCAAACGTTCCACTCGAATGGCTTGTACTGCCTGGGGGCGCTTTTGAAATGACCTCCTTAGCCCAGGTCAGAATTGTTTCCGGAAAGTAGCAAATCAAGCTGTAATGAAAGTAACTATAGCATGAACTACTAGGAATATTTCAGCTTCCCCTGGATGGGATGCGAGTCCACTGCAGGGTTACCCCCTAGCATTAAGTTCGCCGGTAGCGATTTATACACCTGGGTAGAGAGAGGCACTGAGAGAGTAAAGTGTCTTGCCCAAAAACACAACACAATGTTCCCGGCCAGGGCTGTAACCAGGAACGCTCGATTCGAAGACGAGCGCACTAACCGTGAGGCCACCGTGCCTCCCACGAGCGGCAAAAATAAAAACTAATAATTACTGTCTTCTTTTCTAGGTCGGTGTTGCTCAGCAGACCTGCTCTGGCTCAACCTGCCATAACAAGTGCTGTAAATCTACCCCCTGTCAAAACGGTGGTACGTGCAGTGAAATATGCGATGTCAACGAAAGAAGATACCTATGCTCATGTCCTCCGGGATTCACGGGGCACAAGTGTCAAATCCCACCACGGCGATCATGCAAAGACATCCTGATGATCGACAGACTCAATGTTAGTGGCGTGTACAACATTTCAGACCAACACAACAAATCATTCCCAGTCTACTGCGGCTTTGGTCCCGAGCCTGGTGCCGCATGGACTCTGATCCAGTCTCACTCACTGAACAACAACGATGATTTCAAAAGCAAAGCGTTCTACCTACACGACATGCCGAGAAACCAAAATGTCCCTGAGTGGAACAACTACCGCCTGTCGATGTCCCGTATGGAGTCTATCCAAGATGTTTCAACTCACTGGCGGGCCACTTGCAATTTTCCCACGGATGGCGTTGACTATCGAGATTACATACGCGTGTCATTGAAAAACCTGAATCTGCTTCAAGAACCGACAGAGAGTGGGTTCTGTCTACTGACCGAGTTTGTCAATGTCCGTGGACACGAATGCTTCAACTGCACCGTCTTGATTTTTCACAGCTCGGTGTTTTCTCTCCATATGGACAGCCACGAAGGTCCCTCTTCTGGTTGTGATTTCGGTGGCGGAATATCTAACGAAGATAACTTCGGTTATTACCTCACGCAGAACCCGGCTTTTCGCTGTACCTCCTCGCCGAGTTCCACAACTCAGTACTGGCT
The DNA here is from genome assembly GCF_964199315.1 of Orbicella franksi. Lineage (NCBI taxonomy): Eukaryota > Metazoa > Cnidaria > Anthozoa > Scleractinia > Merulinidae > Orbicella > Orbicella franksi. The sequence goes on along the minus strand of NC_138149.1, from coordinate 28,729,162 downwards.
CGGGAGCTTTTAGTTGCGTCTAAGCAAAGTCACGATCAAAGGCAAAGTAGATGGATAGTAGATACCTAAAGTGTCCTGTTTTAGTATGTGATAGTTGTGTAACCGAGCGAACTAGACCAAGCAGTGTAAGATGTTTGAGTGTCTCAAAGAAAAAGGTTAGGACATAACCTGCAGGTGAACGTTGATTTTAGTTTGTTGGACAAACAAACAAAATCACGTTGTTAGTCATTTTAAATTTGTTCAGAAAACGACTTAACTTTTAATTTACGAAACTTTTTCACAAGATAAGTATTCTTTTCATTTCATTTCGCCTTTAAAGTCAAATCCTTGTTAAAAAACCGGTGAGTTATTTAGAGCTTCCTACATTTGACATGAACATTTATCTGACTACTTTGAAAACTGAATTTTTCCAATGAGGTCAGCAAAGATATCCCTAATGTTCTCTCACCTCGGGGTCCAGAAAGAAGTGACAGTGCGAGGGACGCCCGTGCCGTCCCGCTCGACCAATCTCCTGCACCTAGCTTTCAAAACTGTGTGGTAAGTTGTGATGGATTATAGCTCGTACATCTGACTCATCGAGACCAAATGCCACAGTCGCCACCACGATACGTAGCTGACCAATCATGAAACGTTTCTGACTGACTGACTCACAGACTGACTGACTGACTGACTGACTAACTTACTGACTGACTGACTGACTGACTGACTGACTGACTGACTGACTAACTGACTCACTGGCGGACTGACTGACTGACTCACTGACTGACTCACTGACTCACCGGCTGACTCACTGACTCACTGGCTGCTGACTGATTGACTAATCGATTGTCTATTTTCTAATAAGTGATTAATTTCCCAACATAAGCATAATGTAGATATATTATTAATCAGCGGAATTAACTCCTAACTTGTACATACCTTCTGTAATCTTCTATATAGGGGATTATTACACGACGGCGGAAGGATTTGAATTTCATTTTCCAGTGGTAAACGAAAAATGTTTACAAAGGAGCACAGCAAGTGAGTAAAACATCGTTTTTAGCGCGAGAAAAAAAAAAATTCATGTCTTCAAGCCACCGTGTAATTTCCTTCTGTTAAATAAACACACTGACTTTTTGCATAAACAACCGTGAAAATGCAAGAAATGACGTCATCAACATCCTCACTATTGAGGATATGGAAAATACGCCACTCGGGTCCCGGATGTGGTTTTGCATGAATTTTTTGAGTGGAGCAAAACACTCATGTCTATATAACAAAAATAAATAGAACGCGTATCCACTGACATTCATTTTAGAAACAACTTTTGCCTAGCTTTGTATATATCGTAATCACCTCCAGCAGTTTCTTACGGAGACAAAGAAAACGTCTGCGTTTCTTTCTCACCCCAAGACTCAAGAGCGGTTATTTATGTCTCGGTGATGGCACGTTGAGAGTTAACGCAAAACTCGATTTACTTATTATCATGATTTATTTTTAATCAACGAGGCTCAGTTGTTAAAAGGGCGGGTCACGCTATCTACCCGACAAACCACTATCCAGCGGATAGGTGCGTTGACAAAACAAACTACGTTGTCTATTAGATTGCGGTTTATTCGGTGGATAGCGTTATCCACCCTCTCAACATTTTGGCCAGAAGTGTTTTAAATTGATCTATAAACGTTTTTATACAACTCTCTATATGATTCTGAAAAGAGAATTTCTGTTAACGTTTTTGGAAGGCGTTTTTTTTTTTTCAATTTTTAACTAAGATAGGTTTATTTAAAGACTCGTTGAGAAACGAACATTTGCTTTCAATTCACATGTTTATCAATATTTTTTTTAAATTATCGTTTGACTCTTTCGGGTTGAAGTGAAAAATACTGCTCTAAAATCGTCAAGAAATGATGAAAATCGCTTTTTTCTAACCAGGTGCAATGAATGACATTTTCCGCTTCAATCTCGGGCCCAAGATTTTGAAAATAAACAAAACCAAAGAAAAAAGACTTTAAGTTAGTAAAGTTGCTGAATTTCTCTTGTACTTTAATTTACGTTCTTCTGCCCTGGTTTGTTTTTAGCTTTTATAAAGATTCTTTAATTGTGAAGTTTAAATCATTCCAACTTGACTTAATGACCAAGGCTGATTTTTGACTTGATATTAGAAAAGATTTCGTCCACCATGTTACAGATTTAAGCACTATTCCTTCAGTGCTAGCTAATGTAAATGGTTTTGAGTAGCATTTTAGACGAAATTATGGATTTTTGACTTACAAAATCAGAGAATGTTTTAAACTTCGCGTTTGTAATGTGAACTTGCACAGTTAGCGTAACACACTCTTCAGATCATTAAAGCGAGTTGAAATGTAACCAGTTTCCGCCACCTTTCTTTATCCTTATTACATTGGTCCTAGAGCTCACTCGGGCACAATTTGATGTTTTCCTGGGTACATAGCACTGAGGGGATGAAGTTTTCCAAAAGGCAAACGAAATGTATCTACACAGGGACGTATTCATTCAGGGAAATCCTGATTTTTCGAATTTTGAAGGGACGCGAATAGGGGTACAGGTTTTATCATAATCTTTTGAAATTGGGTAGTTCGAGAAATCGGGGGAAAAATTACAGTGTTCGACAGTTTCAGTTATCGGGATGCTCAAACAATCGAGGGTTTGAGAACTTGTGATTCTACTGTATATCACTTCCCACTTCACTTCCCGTGTTCCTTTTAAAAGTATTCGTTCAGTGGAAACATTATCGAACAGGCCATCAATGGCCAAGACAATTAAATCTCCCAGCTCCACACTGAAGGACGTACTTTCTGCTTCATCCAAACTGCAATAAAAAAAATTACACTATTTTAATGCTGATGTTTTCCTGAATGACAAAACCGTGAATTATTCACAATTATTTGCAAAACACTGGTAAGAATCTTAACTTCGGTATCACAATAATGCTAGTTCAAAATGTTATTAAAACTGGTATTGGAAAGCAAAGAGGACTGTCTGGGTTAACATGTAATTCTCTGACAGTCGTCATACCTAGATAATTCATTAGACGACATAGTTCTTTCAATGTGGCAGTGTAGCAGGTAAAAGAACTTTCTGAGTCTACGATGTTCCACTTCTCAGGTGCGTCAGCCAATCACATCTCTTCTTTGGGTCGAAAAACGTGCGGTAAGAAAATCGGGGACCCAGCTTAAATTAGTCATTCAAATTGTACATGTGAAGATCTGTGAAGGGACGAAACCGTTGACAAATTAATTTTTTGAACGATAAAACACCAAGAACTTTATGTTTTTTGACGGCAGAACCAAGGCTAAAGCTGGACCGCTGTGTCTAGAATCACAAGAAGAACTATTGGTGGAGAAAGATACGGTCAGTAAGATATTATTTTAGTCTCTGTTCTGAGAGTCTGATTCTGAGAGAGTCGAATTTAGCGTTAAATCGAACAATTTCAGTCATGACTACATATGTTTTTGGCAATGTATACAAGTTAGTTTTCTTTGTTTATTTCAGTTCAGAGGAAGCGATTGAAGGAATAACTCAAAGCCACGACATACAAAACGCAATATCTTCCAAACAAGCCTTGCGAATTATTCATGGCAGCGAGATGCGAAAACGTTGCTCGATACATGTATCTGTCTCGTGTAGATTACCACAGACTAAGTTCAATGCAGTGTCATCTGTAATAAAGTTAAATAGGCAACTTTGTTTTATATAAACAATAGCCTACATTTAGCACGAAACTGCTCGGATATATGATCGTGGACATTATCTGTTCCGAGAGGCAACTGAAGAGTTTTCCGAGAGTGTAGGTCGAGGAAAACTGTGAACGGATGAAAAAGGATGAAAACGTCATCTAACAAAAGGTTTAATGAGCAGAACAATGGTTATTGTACCCTTAATTACAATGGATCTATAGAAGGAAAATCTCATATTTACTACGTTCTTGTTCGTTTTAGATATTGGCGTGCTGAACAGATTGCGATAGCTACGAAAGTCGAAGGTAAAATAGAAATCTTTGTTTTACTAGCCTTCGTCCCTGGCGTCGCCGTCGTCATTGCATAAGATTCCTAAACAAACAATCATTTTCAAGTAAATTAAGTAAATTAAGCCCCCAGTAGAATAAACAATTACGAAATAAATGACCTCTGTCTTGGTAATGAGAATTTAGCATTTTTGCTCTCTACTAGTATGTAGAAACAATCCGTTTATTGATGAAATGAATATGTCTTAAGAGGTTTTTTCTGATGGAAATCTTTTCAACTGCTTTCAACCTTCAGCTCATCCCTATTAGTTCGTTACTTTTATTTATATAAAGGGACAGTGTCCCGGCCGATCAGTAGCGACAGTTTTTGTCTAATTCCCATTTTTCCATTTTATATTACCAAATGTATGACACCAAACTACAAAAAATAGAACAGATATTAGCTTTGTGAAAAGTGAACTGATCAACATGACACGAGCGTGGGACAAAGAAAAACAGGCCCGAACAACGAGAGGGCGCTCTATCCACTGAACTACGAGAACTCATGGAGAGCAAGGTCATTTAACTGAGTTCATATGTGAAGGCTTTTTTATTGGAACTTATATTGGTGCTTGTACTTTAAATGTGAATTAGAATGCGTGAAAAATGCATTGGTATTAAGCAAGAGATTATCAAGGTAAGAGTGTGAATCCCCCATATAGGTCCTCTAACTTAGGCAATCCCTCTAAAGTTATTTTTAGAAATTGTATCCAATTTTTCCACGGATATTACACGCGCGTTGCGTGGATGTTTTCGTGGAGAATCTGTTTATGTCGTTTCGTTTCGTTTCGTTTCAAAGCAAAGGAAAACCTCCAACGCTGTGGAGATGTATCCTTTGATATTTTGATTACAAGCAAAGGAGCTTCGGCTCTCGGTATGTTTTAATATATTTTGAAACTTTAATAAGAGTTTAAATACGAGACGGATGTCCCCTACACAAACAATTACAACTGAATGAACGGCAGAGAAATGAGCCGACAAACGAGACAGTACAAAGCAGACAAACGCCCAAACACAAGCTTGGCAATCAAACAAACAGATGGTCGAAAGTGCAGGAAGACGCTCGCTGCCCAAGTAGCAAAAGCAGTTTAAGCAGCAACGGCAGCAACGCCAAAGGCAACATCGATTAAAAAACGACTTAATATCCAGCCTACGAATCTCGCGAGAATTTAGACTCATCGAGTTTGTCTATGCTGTCAGAGATATCCTAGATAGAATGTGTAAGAAAGCGTCAAAGTTCGAAAAAGAAATTTTAAATATTGGCCGTCGTATAGTTCACGTTCTCTCGAATATGCAGAATGTGGTTATTTCACGTTGTTGTTTTGTGACCTTTTTGTAAACAACGGCAAAGAAATGAACAAAGAATTATAACGCACGCTTACACAGCCATTGTATTAGTTACCGTTGCCGCTAAAGTGTGCATAATTAAGCTCCCAAAAACCGAATAAACGGCGAAATAATGAAGAGCTAAACGAACACAAAATAAACGAAAGGCCGGCCGAACAAAAAGACAGCTGAGAGTGCAGAAAACATCTCTGCTATGAAACGAAATCAAAACATATAAAATGGCGTTCCCGCATCAACACAGCGGTCAAATGTCTGCGCATGTGCAAGCAATGCAGTAACTGAAAGGCGGCCAAAATATTTTTATGTTATTATATGGCAAGCTCCGCGAGCGGGCAAGATGAATCAAATCCTGCGCTGTGATTGGCTACCCGAGCGGGCAAGATGGGGCTATCTTGCCCGCTCGGGACTACCCGCCGTGTCCCGGAGGAAAAATTTCCTCGAAAGCCATATAATAAATCCTTTATTGACCAAACTTGTTCGGTCAAGATGGCTGGATATTGGCCTCGTTCTTTTTTTGCGAGTTTATGGACCTCGACTCCGTCTCGGTCCATAAACTCGCAAAAAAAAAGAACTTGGCCAATATCCAGCCATCTTGTCCTCATTCTTGGTCAATAACCCATATATTGTTCTTTTCGTGGGTCATCGGCATCCTATAAATGACATTTTCCTCGTTATTTATATATTTATATATTTTTTTTTATGTTTTAGCCTGTACAACGAGAGCTAACGGAAATAAGAGTTAAAAATTGTTGTACCTTCTGCTTGTTGCAGGTCTTTCTTTTCCGCGGTATATATTTACCGTGCTCCCTGAATTTTTTGTCCGCCTCGACTTTGTATTTAGTGCACCAGTTTTTCCCAGGTTTGTAGTTTAGAAAAGATTTTCCCACCTGGTCAAAGACCAGGTACGGGCTGTTTGGGATCGGTATTTTGGTTAGCTATGACCCCATGACAATGGACATGAACATCGTTTGTCGTTTCGATTCATCTCGTTCCTGTGCTTTAGACAAATTAGTCCAATCTCCGGATGGAATCCCCACAGTCCTTGTCATAATTTTTCCAGCTCGTCTGAGCGAAGCCGAATCACTGCAATTGTCTTTTTCTTCTCCCATTTTTCCTCCTTTTCCACACCGTCTGTCGACCTTTTCCGGCGTCACGCATCGTATGATTAATAAAAACAAATAAAAATATACTACGCCGTCGGCTCGTAGCATGACACGGGTTTTCAAGACTTAGAAACTTTTTTGGTAAAGCTCAAAACAAAATGGTAAATCAACAGAATACCGGTAACTTAATAAACTTTGTGTCTGAAGAGTCTTAAGTTTTCCTTTTGCCTACTTTCTTTTCCTTTTACAGATTTCTATGAACTTTTCAATTTTTTTCGTAAATTTTGCGTGACACCGGTTGTTTCCCATGTTTTCCTTTAATTTTTGCGCGGAAAATTGGCGCGCGGCTGCCAAAAAATGTACCCATTTGCGCATGCCCGACGTTTGACCGCTGTGTTTCCCGCATCGCGCGAGTAGCATCCTCGGAAGAACTGGGTGCCACACGTAGGGGCCAAACCACCCCCCTAATGTTTCATGAAGGCTATATTTGCTTGGTTTATATATTTCTAAACCAAGTTTGGTAGATGAGCTTTCTTTGTTCTCCAGTTTATTTTAATCTGGAAGTTGTGACAAAATGTCAGATTATGACGTCATAATTGATGACGTCACCAAAACGTGCTATAATTTTTTGTGAAATCTGATGTAAAGATTATGTCATTGGAAAGGCCTTGACTTGAGGAGTAAAATGCTGAAAACCGTTTTTTGCTATGATGATTATTTTTTGAGATATGGTAAATTAAATATTTTTTGTTGTCCTCCCCGGAATTTGCTTAACCATACTGTCCTTCTTAAGTCAGCCTCTCTGGTTTATTTTTTTCAGTTTTATTCTAAGAAGGCTAATAATCTCGAAAAATAGAAAGCTTGATGTTGTCAAAAATCGTATGGTTTTAGAAATTTGATTTTCGGCTTTATTAGGTTGGTATTAAAAGTAAAAAAACAGGTGATGTCACAGGTTATGACGTAACAAAACTTATTTTAACGCAATAACACTAGAGGGATAATTTTTTATCTCGATTTTCTCCTTTATTTCTGCTTTAGTCATCTGGCACATCACATGTGAAACATAGCTGCATTTGCCTGAACAAAATTACGGCTCCAATTTGGGGATTTTTCTCAAGGGGGGGACCCTATATTTTGCAGAGTTATTTTTCATATTTAAAAATGCCATATTTCATTCAATTTTTATGATATGGACAAAATTTTTTCAGGTTTCAATTCCCCTTGATGTGCTCTTTCGAACACATTGTAAAAAATATGCATATCAAAAACTTCAAAAGTGGCAAAAAACATGACGTCATCACTGTGACGTCACAACTTTGACATTTACTGACATTTTTTACGTAAATATAATTGGCAATAGGTCACCTGATCATCTGCCAAGTTTGGTGTAGAAAGAGTCAATACTTTTTAAGTAATGCGAAATAATGTGAAATACCCAAGAACTGACGAAACATTTGGGGAGTGGTTTGGCCCCTTCGTGCACGTCTAAAAATAACTTAAGAGGGATTACCTTAGTTAGAGGACCTATATGGGGGATTCGCTCTCTTACCTTGATAATCTCTTGTATTAAGATAATCACTTCCCATGTATACTGACATTACAACAAAACAAAATCACCAAATAGCGTTTAAAAATCTAACTTTGATGCACCACTTTCGCGCAACTCTCAATCCTTCGCGTCACCTAACCCCAACTCCACTAGAAAAAAAAAAAGAATACCTGCACGGTTTCAGTGTCGTTTCACAAGCTGGGAATATTTTTAAACAAACTGAAACTTTGTCGCAAACAAAGACAGAGAAAATTCCACGTAGATTTTTGTACCGCAAGCTAGAGCAGGAGCAAGCTCTTTATAGGAAGCTTGAACTTGGGTCAATATTAAACGTTGCCTGGCTAAGCTTCAAATTCCAGCAGCAAATGTTCCGCTCTGTGCTTCCCAGTGGTAACGGAGGTTTGACTGTTTATTTAATTGGGATAACACCTGGAGTAACATCTACGGTGGTCTTAGTACGAAGTGGGAAAGCGACATCGCGTGGCGGATCGCTCACGGCGTAGTCAAGACGCGGGCGTACCTGAAGTCCTGGCGCCGACTGGCTGTGAGTGATCGGTGTGCAGGATGTGGCGAGAAAGAAACCATTTCCCACGCTTTCTGCGCGTGCCGCCTGGTGTCCCCTGTGTGGAGCTGGGTGTCGAAATTAATTAACAAACTTTATGACACGCCAATTTTATTAACCAACCCTTTAATTTTATTACGCCACGGCCCCCCTCGAGGCAAAGCATTTTACTTTTCGAACGAGCTTAGCTCTTTCCTCAAAAAATTACTTTAAATGAATTGTGGGCCGCTCGGAACCTCGACACATTCGAGTCCAAACGACCCTCAGTTCAAACAATCATCTCCGAAATCAAAGCGCGTATCCGCCATCGCATCCATGCCGCTTACCATATATCACCTGGTCCCTATTTCTTCAAATCGTGGACCCACCGTAACGTTCCGTGTTCCTATGTGAACCAGAACTAAACTATACATATTTAGCATTATTTTTCTTCCTGTGCTGGGTCTCCTTAATTGGTGCACTGCACGGAAGTCTTTATTTTTAATTCAAAATTTGTCCTCTTTCAAAGAGCCTGGGCGCGAATGGTTCCTTGCTCTTGTTTATATAATTTTATTTTTCTTTGTTAACGAAACTCAATTTTTCCTAGTTCCACTGTGCCAGGTCTCCTTCGTTGGTGTACTGCACAGCGGTTTTTTATAGTTTTATTTTTCTTTTATTTTTCTTCCTGTGCTGGGTCTCTTTAATTGGAGTACTGCACGGAAGGCTCTGTTTTTCGTTTAACACAATCCCTAGCTCTATATACACCATTTTATTTCTATTTCTACATTTAATTTATCTGTTGTAGTTTTATTTTTCTTCCTGTGCCGGGTCTCCTTAATTGGTGCACTGCACGGAAGGCTCTATTTTTCGTTTAATACTATCCCTAGCTCTATATACATCATTTTATTTCTACATTTAATTAATTTTCCGAATTTTCACTGCTGGGTCTCCTTCATTGGTGTACTGCACAGCGGTTTACTCTCTTTACATTAATGTAGGGGGTCTGGTCCCAGGCTCTATTATTATTGCCAACCAGCCAGCCGAGCGAAGAACGCGAGGCTGGCGAGGCGGCAGCATTATAGAGCCGCGCGAGGTTGAGGCAGGCGGAAAAAATCTCGAGTGATCCGGAGAGATGTAAGTAATGTAAGATTTTATGACGTAATGCCAAAGAGACCTATTGTCCTCCAATGGACCAATCGTAGTGCGTTAACTTGGAATGGACCAATCATCGTGCGTTTAACTTGGAATGGACCAATCATATTGCGTTGCGTCAACTTTGTGACTTCACGGCAGCATGGTTATCTGGGTCAATTGCTCAACTGCATTGGCATCTCGTCGAGCCGCATCTCGTTAGTGGGAAAGGAAGAGTTTATAGAGGTAAGAAACCTTTTTTTTTAGCGTGCTTTTGAAGTGTTATTTGTTCTGAAAACCACGATAAGTGGGTGTACTTTAGTTAAGTACCATTGTGGGAAATTGATCGAGAAGCCCAACCATCGGCCAGCGAGCCACAAGAGTTGTCAATTCGATCTGGCCGGCGTGCCAAACTCGGCCAGCGTGCCAAAACAGTCAAATCGTTAACCAGTTGAAAACGCCAGCGAGCAATAGAGCAATCAAACCAACTGATAAAGTCAAAGACGATAAAACACTAAATTCAGTCAAAAACAAACTCAAACGGCCAGCGTGCCAAGCATTAAAAGAAAATTGTATACCAAATCAAAATCTTAGAACTTGAGAGTACATTCCTCCGTTGTCGCGCTCGTCACGTGTTTTTCGAACCAGATTATGGTACAAACTAAAGTGCAAGGTACACGCAGAACATGTAAAACTTACAAGAGCTCAGATAAAATGATTTATGTATTGTTTATGTTGTTATATTTTCACAATCATACTACCAACAATGATTTGTCTAATTTTGGGAGTATGTGTCAAAATGTCAGGGTCGTCGTTTTCAAATTCAAAGGGAGATATTTGTCAAGGCGCACGGCTCATCCTTCTTATGGTAATTTCAATCCTTTCCTCATTTCGAACAAGGAAGCACACATAGTGAATGGAAACATAAATAGAGAAACTGCTTAAGTCTTGGACGACAAAGAGCATGCGATACTTGATAACACTGATAGTATTTGTGCACACGAGGGGTCAAATGTGAGAGATCATTTCCATAATTATTGTTTAACCACTGTAGGGAAATTCTCTTGTGCAGTTGATTGCTTTCTCGAACTATGTTTTTTAGTTTTCAGAAATCATCTTCAAAACATTACATGCAATGAGTTTTTTCGTGTTGTATATGAGTCATGCATCCGAAGGCAAAATCTTGGTGCTGTTGAGGTTGTGCGAGAGCCTGTATGGTTACTCGCAAGAGATTGTTGTGATTCATTTTTTGCAATGACAGCTGATGCTGTTTTTAGTGATATGTTTACGGTGCGGAGAGTTGGAGATTTAACTGACGACCTGAAATCACTATTTCTTGTTCAACAATGTAATCAAACTTGTTGCGCCCTATGTAACAATCAAACAGTGAAACTGAACTTCAAGTACAGTTGTATTGTATATTACTTGCCCAGGTATTTTGCCCACTGATTTTGAAAACTGTGTTTCAGAAGCTTCTCTACCTAATAGCAGACCAATTTTTTGTGATTTATGCCAAAAGCATTCTGATGATGTTTCAGTTTTAGAACATTTTGTTATTATGCCGAAATTTTTATTCATTGAATTGTCATCAACCTGTATTGATCAAATTGTTTTCCCTGCAAGTATGGAAGTCTTAGGTAATTTTTATTTATTGAAGGCTACTGTACGCTGTGCAAACCACCATTTCACCATTGCCATAAACAGTGGCCCACACTGGTTGTATAATGACGATTTGTGTACTGCAGTCCAACAATACTTGTAAATGTAACAGCATCCATCTCTTTGGGTAAAGACAAACCGAAGTCTGTGCCTGTGAAATCCACGCAAAAGATGACGATGGTAAAAGAAGACTGGATTTTGGAAGACGAGACTGGAACCGCAAACATTTACATCTGGAATGGTCTTATTGACAAGCTAAAAAATGGATCAACGTATGAATTTTAAAACCTTAACGTAAAGACCTTCCAAGGAAGAACCCACCTGACAACGACACCAACAACTACCATCAAAGAAGCAGATAAAAAACGGCAGTCGTTGCAGGGACCTCTGTTACTGGAGACCCCGGAAAAAGAAATAAGCGTTAAGAATTTTAAGTTCGTAAACAAGCTAAGTGTGTTTATTGCTTGCCAAGCCTGCAAGAGAAAGATAAAAGAACTATCTAATCACAACTACATCAAATGCAAAAGTTGTGGTGTAAGACAGCGTCAAGTTGAATACAACCGAGATGCCTCAGTTCAAGTCAAAGTAGAAATTGAAGAGAAAGAGGTTTGGCTGACAGCGTTCACTGACACCATAAACTGCCTGTTGTCAGTGTCTTCACAAGTTACTCTTTCAAGTGACTCAGATACTATTGAAGAGTTTCTGATGGACCTTAAAGATATAAAGTTTACTTATAATGCTAACAGGAATGTGATTACTAAGGTCACATCTGCTTGCATTGGTGATGTAATTGCACAAACAACTCTGTAGCAGCATAAAGACTGTTAAAAGTAATATCTTTAAAAACTGATCCACAGACATCAATTAAGTTGTGTGCTATTTTAGTATCAATCATAGAAACAAACTTCAATATGCTTAGATTTCATGATCAATTTGCAAAAGATAAGAATTGAGTGACATAAAAGACATTGCAACTTTTTATAGTTAATGGCAACAATGTTACAGTTTGTTTAAAATTGTTTTGTTTAAATTTTTTAAATTTTATATAAGATTTTAGTAGCATAAAGGCTGTTACAAGTCATATTTTTAAAACCTGATCCACAGACATCAATCAAGTTCTGTGCTATTTTAGTATCGATCATAGAAACAATGTTGATCAATTGAGAAAAGAGAAAAATTGAGTGACATAAAAGACATCGCAACTTTTGTTTTTGTAGTTAATAGCAACAGTGTTACAGTTTGTTTAAAATTGTTTTGTTTGAATTGTTTAAATATTATTATAAGGTGTTTGTTTTAATAAGTTTTGGAAATCAAAACATTTTCTAGTAGCCCTTTAACAAATGTTAATGTTTAACACATTTGACTACAAAAATTAAAAGCACAGAAAGTGTGTTTCCTACTTTATATTCGTTAACTGTATGAAATCTATTTTAGCTCCTATAAAAAGCCTATTCTATTGGCACAAAATTCCTATATTTTGAACTTGAACAGCCTATTTTCCTGAGATTTTCCAAAAATTGGCTGGGAGACCTGTTAGTTTACCCATAAGAAACAATACTATCTTGTGAACCTCGCACAAGTAAGAAGTATTTCTCATACGACAGGCTTAGCAACATTTAACAAAACATAGTTTAAAAAACGCATGTGCTTCAAATAACTCTACCGTTATATTCTTGAAGGTTAACTACAAACTCTGAGGACATTCTAAGAGGAAATTCATTTTCTCGGTTAGCTGTTATAATATGAATAAAATGAAACTTTCACTGTTCAATAAAAGTTCTATAAAAATCTATAGTATTTACTCTTCATTACTTATACTGTAATACAATTTATAACGAGTAAACATTAAGTACCATACAAAAATGGTAAGGAACAACACCCTTCCTAAATTTAAAAGGTACGTTAATATGAAAAGAAATATGGGTAATGTTCAAATTGCGCAAGTTTCCATTTGCTCGTTGGCACTGTACCGGTACGTATGACTAGTAATAGATATCATAAGACCTGTAATTTCATATGATTTTCAGATGATTCCAATCACTGCACTTACTGTAATCCTCAATCATTGTAAATTAGATACATCACTTGTGTACAATAAAAAAAAAATAAAAGTAAATGTTCTGGTGACGTGTTTATCATATTTTAGTCACTCAGACCTCTACTGAAATGTTTTCAAAGGATAAATAATAAAACGTTTCGACGGAATATGTACATGCAACGCCATACCTGCCTTGTGATATTTATTTACATTATTTATGGTGGTTTTTCATTATATGCGGTGGTTACATCATTATACGCGTGACTTATTACGCTGGACAAAACTGTTCTGGATCGACGGTTTACAGCAAAAAACTGAAATAAACATAGTGACACAAATAATTTTGTGACTGTCTTAAACTTTACTAAATACCACACATGGAAACTTATTTTTATATGGATCACGCAAGAAAAGCTTGCGTTACACCTTGTCCAAATTTGGTAACTGAGTCACAGAAGTAATCAAAATTAGGTGATTTCTGAGAAAAACGAGTCACATTTGGAGAGTTCTTTTGCGAAGAAACTCTTTACGTGTCGGTGGATTTTTCTTTTGTCAAGATTTTGACAAGAAAGCATGAGAAAGACTTACAACTTATTTGGCCACTGAAATACAGTATGATCTTATAACTCTGAAGTCTTAAAACTGTTCTTGCCACTAGATCGGTCTTGCCACACTTGCACAAAATACTGCTGTGTCAAAGCGTTGTCAGCCAAGAACATCAGGCACTCCTATTTGTGCTTTTAGGAAAGTTTACGGGCCTGTTTCTGGGCCCATCTACCGGTGGCTTGCCATTTTCTTGGACTTTCTTGCATAAACAGCTTGAAATAACTTCGTTTAGTTTGCTTTGTGGCACTTCAGTAATAACATCACAACGTGAATCTTTAATTCTCTGAACCGCTGATGTATCACAGGATTATAGTGCTGTTTAAATGGATTATCGCTCCTTCCTCATGCCATCTCGTCGTATTCACGAAAAGATCCACAAATTAAACACGCAACTATGTTCTTCGCACAACAACACTGGTCTAACACTACGATGGCGATGTAAACCATGGCAATTTTCATCTTCGAAATCGCGCAATTTTCCGTACTTTTGCGATTCAGTCCGCAAATTTAGATCATTTTGTACGCTTTAACGCAAGCCTTCCTTGCTTGATCTATATGGAAATAAATTTCCATGTGTCGGGAATTAAGTAAGGTTGGAGAGAATCAAAAATTATTTGCATCGCTTTGCTTGTTTTAATTTTTGGTTGCAAAACGTCGATCCAGAACAGTTTTGGTAGGTTTCTATATTTTGGGGCGTTTTTAATAATACGATTATTCTACTCGCGCTTGTTGGATATGATATGATTATAGCCAACTCATATCCAACGCCCGCTCGTGGAATAAAAATTCTTGAATTGCACTATCCCGAGAGATCCAGTTGTTCACTGAATATCCCACTTGTCAGTTGTATTTTCTTGGTACACACACTTGCCTAAGTTAAAAGACCGTATGTATAACGAGAAAATGCGAGTGAAAAGTGAGATCTTTTATGGTCTACTACTCGAATGCGTTGAATAATTACTACGTGCGCCCTCTCCTGGGGTCAGTAATCGAATCCTTCTATTTCATTCTATCCCGCACATCAGCGCTTTTAATTAAAGTTTAAGTAAACCAAGCGCAATTCCACGTCCGGCGTCAAGCATCATTTACATGTGATATTGATCACTTTGGTTTGCATTGTCGTCATCAAATCTTTAAAGCGGGAATAAAACACATAAACCTCCCCTTAGATCCAAAATCAAATCTAAAATCTCTTTATTTCGCTTACCATCTTTTACTATAAGCTAGTTAGCTACGTCACGGTACTGCAGACTATAACTCACGTCTCACTGTGTGCTAGCCAAAGAAGGCTTGTTTAGCGAATATATGTGAAAGTAATTCAGTGCTCGGAGCAGCTGCCCCTCCATTAATGCTGTTTATCTGTAATTTAAAACCTACCTTACGGACAATCCGGACCAATGATAAAATCGGTCAGACATGCGTTAATTATTCTCTTCTCTTGATTCATGAATAAACTGACGACTTTACTAATTGTCATTCTAATTCCTGACGAGCACCTATTAAACAGCCAGTTGCATTACGGCCATTTCCCCGAGGGTGCCTTCTTAATATTGGGTTCGACTGTAGTCTCAAAGTAATAGACAAAGATAAAATGAATAACAAAAAACAAAAACAGAGAATCGAACTAAAAAAAAGCAAAGCCGAAGTGAAAACTTGATCAACTGGACGCCTACAAGAGGAAAGAAGGTTCCGGGTTAAAATTATTTTAAGCCGCACTATTTTGTCGCGTTGCATTAAGTATTAATGTGGTATATTAAAACAAATTAACTTGCATGAAATTAAGATGTATGACGCCCACCGTGTACGGAGGAATATGTCACGAAATGGTTAAAACGTTAAAGTTTAAATAGTAATACTAGACTGGGAGTAGTCTTTCTTTTGGGCTAAAATCAGTGCGGAAGAACACGCAGAAACTGAGCGAGATATTCCAAGGGCGAACCCGCGAGTCGTGAGTATACAGCAGACGCCACTCCCGACTCCCGCTCTACTCGCACTTCGAGAAAAGCTCGTAGTCGTACTTGTTCACTCAGTTTTTGCGTTCTTTCCCGCGGAATTTAGAGCAAAAGAAAGACTGCTCGCAGTCTATTGCCAAGGGTGATTATCCAACAGGTTCTGTCGCACACTTATAATTATAATTGTTGCACTTTGCAATAATCTTGTAGCACTTTTAATGGCAATATTTGACGCGTTTTTTAATTAGTACACTTGTCGCACTCTGAAAAGAAAATTCTAGGTATCTGTTGCCGGATTTTCTGGCAACTAAAAATCACTCTTCTTAGTTTAGAAACTTGAACATTTAATTTTGCTGTTATAATTTAAGCTAGCACTCATCATCAATAACCGTTTCCTTGATAATTTAACATGCTCTTTAAGGTCTTTTAATAGTTGCCCAGTTTGCTAAAAGACAACATTAATTATTGATACCCGCAATACGTAGACATAGTGTCTCTCACCCAGTTAAATTGCACTTTACTAAAGTAATTTTACCATTTGCCGGGTAAACTTTCAGAAGCTGGTACACCTTGAGCACGGAATGGAAATAATCCGCGGTTTCCTCTTGCTTTTTTTCTTACTACTGATCAGGATTAACACTGCAAACAGTCACTGTACAAGTGGCACGTGCGAGAAAGTTTCCCTCTCTCTTAATACCAACGTGAAAAAGAATTTTTCTCTTGTTGGTTATGTTTTTCAGAAGTTGAGCTCACTTCAGAACTGGAAACAATGTTTCAACGTCTGTTTGAAGAATTGTCAGTGTCTCTCGTTCAACTTTAACGAGGTCAACACAACTGAAAACTGTGAGCTGAACGATGCCAGCACTAAAGTGGAACCAGAGGCACTGAGAGAAAAGAAAGGGGTGAACTATTACGAACTTGTCAGGAATTACTACGATGTGAAGGTAAGAAAGTTTTTGTCATGTGACAGAACTGGTATGCGAAAAGGAGAATTCCCTTAGTGGTCCGAATTTTGCATGGCTGCGGACCATAAGGATGGATCATTGCTCACGAATTAATTGCACAGAATAAACAGTTTGTTTCTGCTGTTGTTAAGCAGAATTTCTTCTTTCCTTCATGTTTTGCGGAGAATTTCAGTTAAATACCTTACAAAAGCGACGTGAGAAACGTAAATAGATGCTTACTTTTCGCGCGCGCGTTTGCCAAGCTAGAATGGATCAGCCGATTAAAAAATGTTCACGATAACGGTATCGTGAACATTTTATTGAACTAGTTCTTTAGGTCCGTATTAGAGAATATTGGCCTCGTTAATTTTCTTGCAGAGTTATAGACCTTGTCAGCCGCTTGGTCCATAAAGCTGTCGGAAAAAAAAAATAAAAACAAAACAAAAAAACAAAACAAAACAAAACAAGTCAAAAAAACAGAAAAATCTCGACCAATATTTCTTCAAAATGGATATCTACATATTTCTAGGAATTTTGGGACTAGATAAATACATGGTTAGTATTAACTGTAATATGCATTGAGTAATTAACTAAGGTATCATGGTAGGTGGATTGACAGTGTTTGGAAATCGCGCTCTTACGCTGGCGCTTTAAAAAAAAACTGACCCATTAACCTTTACATTTTCTGAAAGCTTAATAGTTCTAGAATACAATCATATCTTCTAAAAAGTTATTGTCGCAGTGATATTAAAAGAAATACCCAGAAACACTGCTTCGCTTAAACTGGTTCGCTTCCGCGCGTGAATTATCGGAGCGGCGCGATTTACATCGGAAATGTTTTCTCACAAATCGCCCTCAAAAAAGCTGTCTGCGACTTTCCAGATGTGGTTTGGTTTTTTTTCTACACCCTCCTGAACTTTGATATTTTCAATGTGGACGTTTCCTTCTACTAAAGAGGCCATAACTTTGAAACGTAAGCGAGATTAAACAAAGCCCGACACCCTTTTTCGTTAGAAGTATCTTAGAACATACCTGCCGATTTTCAGCCAATTCCATCGGAAGACGCGCGTAAACGAACTAAAAATGTTCATCCATATATGCAGTTTTATTTTATCGAGAAAAATATGAAAAAACCTTTTATGAGACTGGTATGAATAGGTGTTAAAAATCCCCCCCCCCCCCCCCCCGCACTGACAGATGTCGGCATGGGTCAGTTTACCACAACAATGGGATATAACAACTTGAAATAAACAGACGACTAATATTCTCGCGCGGAAACCCGTCGCAGTGAAATCGTCCGAGAAGCAACAAACTACAAGTTAAACTGCCGTGATTACTTTTACTATAAGATTTCGTCGGCGGCATTGGTATTATGTTGCTTAAGTTTAGGCTCCTTCGTTCTCCAGACATTTGTTGAAACCATGCCTCGTGAAGCCAAAAAGCATGAAAAAGAGGAAATCTCGAGGTCTACATTGTCTACACCTACATCTGCGCTTGACTCTCTCGTTGTGGAAGTTCCGGAATCGCGTCCGTTCTACAACAATTTCGTGCGACTAGCACTTGTTGTGCCAAAGATCTTGTTCGACGCCGAACCTGTGGGTTCCACCCGATTTTCGCCTCTTCGGCTTCTTCGAAGACGAAAATGGGCAAGAATTTTTCATCCTGACATAAAGAAAACTTGACAAGAACGAAAGCCAACTTGCGATAACTATGTTGCGATGAAACAACCAGATCGAGAACAGTTCGCATGCACAAATGAAATATCACACCGCAATTCGCTATACATGTGACAACTGGCCGTGAATTTTAATTAGAGGTGTCAACGCACTGTAAGGGATTGATGATATTCAAAAACAGTTTTTTGCGTTAACTCAAAAAGTAAAAAAGCCTTTTCCCCCATTCTTTTTGCAAAATATTTATCTCAGTCTTCTCAATTTGAACAGCCAAAAAAAGATATTTCGCATTTTTCGTAAAAATCCACCTACCATGATACCTTAATACTCAATTACCCGGCTGTAATTATCGAAAATTCACCTGGCGTCAGAGATGCAACACCTGTCAGACAGCCTAACTTGATACAGAAACACCAGTGTTGAACTAATACACTGTCCACACTGCCCCGGAGGATTTGAAAACGGAGGTTTCACTCTGAAAACGCATCAATTTTTTCCCTCCACACTTCACCAGAGGAGTTTATAAAAGCAACAATCACCGGCCGATCATTTTGGATTTGTTTTTGAGGAAAACTTGGTCATGAGTCTCATGATTATCGTGACGCCATCGTTTTCGATGGCGTCATGCTCATCACGTCACGTCATCGATGGCGTCACGTCACGCCATCGTTTTCGATGGCGTGGTAAATAATTTTAATTTTTTTGTTGTTGTGTCCCCAATTAGTTGTGAAAACTAAATACATTGACACATTAATAAAGCTTTTACTTTACTTATTTACTTTTCGAAAAGCTCCCTTTTCAAAATGTTTTCCGTCCACACGAAAGCGAAACGCCGGCGTTTTCAAATCCTTCGGTTTAAAAGCTCCGTTTTCGTGACAGATTAGCGTGGACGGTCGGCCTAACCGCAGAAATAACGCTGCGTTTTCAAATTTTTTTCCGGCGTAGTGCCATTTCCTAGGTTGATTGAAATGTTACACGTATCCTGCATACTGCTTAAGATCGGCAAGGCTGAAATGATAACAGCGTCCCGTATTGGAATAGAGGGAGAGAGATGGTAATTGGAAGTTCGCTACATGAAACTATAATTCTCGTTTTTCTGAAATTTTGGAGAAAAAAAATGAAGAATTTAACTCGTGAGAAGACTGAAAAAAGGAAAATTACGGTTTCGTGAGTTGAAAAATTCATTGTTGAAAAAGAGTGAGAGCGCGTAAACATGGGTAAACATGAATCAATTACTACGCAGAGAACGTGTTGGTAATTGCTATTTGTAGGAAGTTTCAGCTTGAAAACTACTAAAGCAATTAGAAAATTATCTCTCAATTTCTTAGCCTAGGTGTAGCCGTACGCACTCCCCGAGGCACGGCTACCCGCACGCTATCAATTTCTATGAGGTGAGAGATCAACTCCAAGACAAAAGGATCATAATCTCTTGTCAACTCATGGAAGTCGAGAACTAATAATCTCCGAAATAAAATTGTTAAATAGAACAGCTTTTACCAGAGGCTTTTTACTATGTGTTTTCCACTGAATATAAAACAAAGTGGTTCACGCTCTCTCAAGAAAAGTGTTTCAATTTGGACTTGAATGTTTCGAAAAAGAAGGTAGCAAATGAAAAATAATGATTACTTGTGTTGTTCGCCTAGGGTGTTGTTCACCAAACCTGTTCCAAAGCAGTCTGTCAGAACGAGTGCTGTGACTCCGCTCCTTGTGAAAATGGCGGCACTTGCAGAGAGATATGTGACGTTAGCCGAAGAAGATTCAACTGCACATGTCCTGCAGGCTTTGCGGGCCACAGATGTCAATTTCCGCTCTGGACATGCAAAGACGTCATGATGGTCA
This sequence comes from Orbicella franksi, assembly GCF_964199315.1. NCBI lineage: Eukaryota > Metazoa > Cnidaria > Anthozoa > Scleractinia > Merulinidae > Orbicella > Orbicella franksi. The sequence goes on along the minus strand of NC_138149.1, from coordinate 28,708,777 downwards.
AAAACGTGACAATCAATGGGGTCTACACAATTTTGGACCGAGACAACAACTCATTCCCAGTCTACTGCAGCTTTGGTCCTGAGCCGGGTTTCGTGTGGACTTTGATCCAATCATACGCTCTGAAAAACAATGGTGCGTTTGTGTCCAAAGCATTCTACCTGCACGACATGCCAATCAACCAAGATGCGCCTAAATGGGGAAGCTATCGCTTGTCACTATTCCGTATGAGGTACATCCGGGACTCGTGCACTCATTGGCGAGCCACTTGTAACTTCCCGACTGCTGGCGTGGATTACCGAGATTATATGCGCACTTCACTGGCTAACGTGGATTTGCTGGCTGTGCCTGACAAACTCTTCTCTTGTGGATGGTATGAGTTGGTCAACATCAGGGGAATTGAATGCAAGAACTGTACAGCTTTCACAGTTTACGGTGAAGCGTTTGAATTTCATATTGACAGTTGGGCTACCCTTCCCGTCTCCTGTGACTTCAATGGTCAAGATGGAGCACTTTTCTCAGAGGATAACTTCGGAGTTTACGAATACGCAAATCCTGATTTCCGTTGCAGCTCCTCGCCAGAATCCACAACTCAGTACTGGTTTGGAAGTCGATAAGCTAGCTAAAATGGTTATAAGCCTGACAGGCCTGTAATGTCTTAATGAAAAATCCAGGAGCAAATCATTCTTATTTACAGTAGCAACCGTGCGTTATAACCTTGCAGCGCTCATTTCAGATCTTGCACCGTTTATTTGGCCTTTTTCAGTTTTTTCCGTCACGCTCTTTTTGGATTTTTCCTTCAGATTTTTAAATCTCGCTTCTCAAACTCATTAACAATTCATTAAGTTTAAACAAAGGAAATCATGACCGTGACGGTGTTTGGATATCTGATCTTAATTAGCATAAATTTTTACGATTTTATTTCTCCGTTTTCTCCTTAGCTTTTGCTTTCGATCAAGCGGATGTATGAAACACTCAAGACAGTGTTTGATCCCATTTCCAAACACCTCAACTTTCGTCAAAAATACTCCGCTGCGCGTCATATTTTCAACTCTCTTCTCGGTATTGGAAATGTGGTCAAACACGGTCTTTTGTGTTTGATGTATTACTTGAAGGTGTGAATGTTCTTCGGTTTGTGAGAAACAATTTTACGGAACAAATTCGCATGATCTGATACTGAAGTAATTTCTGAAAACTAAGCGTTGCTACATTTGTTAAGGAATAATTGTGTAGCTGAAGGTTGACCGGCGCCAGGTGCTTATTTACCCTCAAGAAGACCAAAATAGAAAAAAGAGCAGCTTAGGGTCATAAAAAGAGAATGTGTCGGTGAAGTGATCAAATGCTGAGAATGGCATGGTTCGTGTATGGATGAGGGAGCTTACCTCGTTTGCTTGTTTAGTAGGGTCAGGAATGTTTAAAGGCTCGTTGCTTGTCGCTTCAGTCAGTCAGTCGCTGACTGACTGACTGACCGACTGACTGATAGTGTAATTGTCTGAGAGGTGGTCAATTTTATAGTGCTCTAGAACGAAGATATTAAGCGACGGCGCAAAGATATGAATTTCATATTCGAGTAGTAAAAAAATTGTTTTAAACACGAGAAAGTACGTTTCCTTTTATTAGATAGACAAACTGGCTGTTTGGACTGAAAGCCAGACTGGATTTTGCGCGCCGTAACTTTTATTAATTTTTTAGGTGCCTCGATTTTTAATTTATTGCCTTTAAGTTTAAGAAACATTAATTCTAGAGTTTTATTTAGGAAAGCCTTAGATGATTATTACTTATAATTTCTATTGTATTTTTAACGGTTTTTAATATGTATCTTATTTTATACATCTTAATAATTCTTGTTTATTAGTTTTTAATTCTTAGCAGGACCCCGTTGATAACAATACTTTGTACTGAAGGGTTATCCTGAGGAAATATTCGATTATTATTATTATTATTATTATTATTGGACAAAAAACCGTGAAAAAGCCTCATCAATATCCTCCTTAGGGAAGATATGGAAAATACGCCACTCGGGTCCCGGATGTAGTTTCTTATGAATTAATTTTTCGAGTGGAGTATTCAGTTTAGAAAAAACTATATGGCTGGCTTTGTATATATCGTAATCACCTCCAGCAGTTTCTTGCAGTGACAAAGAAAACGTCTGCGTTTCTTTCTCACCACAAGACCCAAGAGCGGTTATTTATGTCATGGTGATGGCACGTTTAGTGTTAACGCAAAACTCGGTTAATTTATTATCATGATTGATTTTCAATCAGCGAGGCTCAGTTGTTAAAAGGGCGGGTAAAGCTATCTACGTAACGGACAAATCACGATCCAGCGGATAAGTTTGTTGACAAAACAAACTATGTTGTCTACTCGATAGCAGTTTATTCGGTGGATAGCGTTATTCACCCTTTCAACATTTTGGCCAGAAGTGTTGTAAATTGATCCATAAACGTTTTATACAACTCTCTATATGATTCTGGAACGACATTTTCTGTAAAATTTTTTTTGGACAGCGTTTTTCTTTCAATGTTTACCCAAGATAGGATTACTTCAAAACTCGTTGAGAAACAAACATTTGCTTTCAATTCACATGTTTATTAACATTTTTTTAAAATAATCGTTTGATTTTCTCGAGTTAAAGTGGAAAATGATGCTTTAAAATCGTCAAATGATGAAAATCGCTTTTTTCTAACCAGGTGCAAGAATAATCAACACTAGCGATTAGCAATGAATTTCGTTTTCCGCTTCAATCTTAGGCCCAAGGTTTTGAGAATAAGCAAAACCAGAGGAAAAAACTTTAAGTCAGTTAAGTTGCTGAATTTCTCTTGTACTTTGATTTATGTTCTTCTGTCCTGGCTTGTTTAAGCTTTTATAAAGATTCTTTAATTGTGAAGTTTAAATCATTCCCGTCTGACTTGATGGCCAAGGCTGATTTTTGACTTGATATTAGAAAAGATTTCGATCACCATGTTACAGATTTGAGCACTATTCCTTCAGTACTATCTATTGTAAATGGTTTGGAGTGGCATTTTAGTCGTAGTTATGGATTTTTGACTTACAAAATTAGGGAATGATTTAAACTTCGCTTTTGTAATGTGAGCTTGTACAGTTAGCGTAACACGCTCTTCAGATCATTAAAACGAGTTGAAATGTAACCAGTTTCCGCCATCTTTCTTTATCCCTATTACATTGGTCCCACGGCTCACTCGGGCACAATTTGATGTTTTCCTGGGTACATAGCACTGGAGGGATGAAATTTTTCAAAAGCCAAAAGAAATGTATCGACACGGACACGTATTCATACAGGGAAATCCAGATTTTTCGAGCCTCGAAGGGTAGGGAAAAGGGACTCTTTTGAAATTGGGTGGCTCGAGAAATCGGGAGTGGATTACAGTCCTCGATTGTTTGAGTTATCGCGATGTTCAAACAATCGAGGCATTCGAGGGTTTGAGAAATTGTGATTTTTTTGAAGCTAAAACACCCAGAACTTTATGTTTTTTTGACGGCAGAACCAAGGTTAAAGCTGAACCTCTGTCTAGAATCACAAGAAGAAGTATTAGTGGAGAAAGATACGGTAGGTAAGATATTATTTTTGTCTCAGTTCAGAGTCTTATTCTGAGAGAGTCGAATTTAGCTTTGGATTGAACAATTTCATTGAACAATTTCAGTCATAGCTACATATGTTTTTGGCAATGTATACAAGTTAGTTTTCTTTGTTTATTTCAATTCAGAGGAAGCGATTGAAAGAATAACTCAAAGCCACGACATACAAAACGCAATATCTTTTCAACAGGCCTTGCGAATTATTCATGGCGGCGAGATGTGAACGTTGCTGGATACAGATATCTGACTTGTGTAGATTACCACTGACTAAGTTCAATGCAGTGTCATCTGTAATGAAGTTAAATAGAGAACTTTGCTTTATATAAACAATAGCCTCCATCTAGCTCGAAACTGCTCGAATATTTGACCGCGGACATTATTTGTTCCGCGCGAGGTAAACAGTTTTCCGAGAGCGCAGCTCGAGGAAAACGCTGAGCTTCTAGGAACAGATAATAGGGAGCTTAAACAAACCACGACGACGACAGCAACGACAATGTCACTAAACAAAAGGTTTAATGAGCAAAGCAGTAGCTGTGCACGTGCGTTATAAATCTTTGCACATTTCTTTGCCGTCCTCTGCAAAATAACAACATGAAATGACCCAGCTCTGCGTCGTCTACGGAACGTGGACGACGACAGCTAATTTTCTGTATTTTCATTCGGAAATGAACGCCTTCGTTGCATATTCAGCTTAAGCACGTTTTTAGAGCCATTGGCATACCGAACAGATCCAGACAATCGCGAATTTCGCTTGTAAAACATAAATTCATTTTTAACTTAGCGTCGTCCTCGGCGTCGTCCTCGGCGACGTCGTCGTTGCTAAAGCTCCCTATTGTCCAGGGAAGAAATCGGATGAAAAAGGATGAAAAGGTCATCAAACAAAAGGTTTAATGAGCAGAACAATGGTTATTGTACCCTTTATTACAGAAGATCTATACAAGAAAAATCTCATATTTACAGTACTACGGTCTTGTTCGTTTTAGATATTGGCGTGCTGAACAGATTGCGATAGCTACGAAATTCGAAAGTAAAACTGAAATCTAGTATTTACCAGACGTCGTCCCTGGCGCCGCCGTCGTCATTGCTTAAGGTCCCTTTTGTTGCCAAGGAGATCGAAAAGACCAATCATTTTCAAGTATTTTGTCCCCAATAGAATACGCAAGATACGGGAAATCTGAAATCATTCGGGCCATGAGAATTGCCGCCAAAAACGTGACGTGGGCACGGAGCCGTGACAGCAGCACTGAAAATATTTGACATCCGGGGTTAAGTTAAAGCTCAGTTTTTCCTCTGAAAATGAAGCAAAAAACCCAGCAGTCGTTGTTTAGTACCTGGGACAAAGTGAAAAGAAAATAGAGATGGCACAAACGAAGGTCATAAAATGTTTTCTTTCAAAATATAATTAAAATTAGTTATTTTATCTCCAGTGAATATAAGCGTAATTTAATTACGCGTATATGCTTGGCTCGCACATGGAGGATTTTCGAGAACAAATAACTGTAATGTATTTTAAAAAAATAATAATAAAAGATTTCTTTCAACAACAGAAACAAACTTTGTAAGATCTTACACAGTCTTTAAACTCGGCAGCTGTAAGATGTTTGTGTAAATATTGAAAGTGAGATATAAAACTGACGAGCTTATCGAGCAGGGAAGTATGAATGAATACTGCACTATTTCAAGGCTTCATTATAAAGCGAATCATTTGCAAAATATGTCAAGGTTAAGTTTGATTGTATTAATTTCATCACTTTTGAAATCATGAACGAAAAACCGAAACTACCACAAAGGTTCAAAAAGTCGATGATAGTCCGTAAATCCGCGGGAAACTCCACAAAGTATTACGGGCTTGCGCTTGCAACGGTTACCAAACACAAATTCATCACGTTCAATAAATTCTACCCCTAGCACTGTGTTAAAGCCACTCTAAACTTGTCTTTTAACAAAATAAATGTCAAAACTCAATCTAGTACCTTCAATGCCAGCAAAATCTTTTCTCGTTTGGGTTTCTCATCTGTTTTACACGCGTGATTGACCACAAAATGAGAACGTTTTTGATGTTTTTGATATTTTTTTCGAATTTGATATGGATGACGATGATTAAACTGTTCAACTAACGCAATACATTACTTGTATGTTTTTCTCAGTGAAATTGCTTTTCTTAACAAAAGAACTTAAAACGATGATTGCTTAAAATACACTGAAATGCACTTTTTAGAACCACAATTTCAAAATTTTTTCGGGGAGGCTCCCGGACCCCCCAGTGAAAGGTAGCGGTCGGTCCCTCTTCCTCCGCGTGGCTCCGATAAACCGCTCCACGTCTTTTTATCGGAATTGTCCGCCGCTTACTCAAAGTTATTCTCCCTCTATTTTAAATTTTCGGGAGAACCTTGAGACATGTGACGCATGCCAAAATATATGTCTAACCCGTAAATTGAAATTTGAAGACGGAAGGTCAAATATTTGCATTTTTAAAGTACTTTGAACAGCTCTCGCGTCGCTCACAATCATTTGCCCAAAGAAATTTTTACAGGAATCTGTAGACCATCCTTCTGCAATTCAACCACCAGAAGCTTAGTCCACTGATATGAAGGTTTCGCACACGGTGAAAATTAATTATATTTACGAAGATTTACGAAGTACTTTTAGGTGAATGAAATACATGGCTTCGAAATTTAATTATTTTGCACCCGAAAAGACAACGCAACATTCCCCAAAATTAAGCCAGTAAACATTTAAACATTGCACAAAATTATTTGAGTGTTTTAAAGACGAAAGATATAGGCGGTTTTGCATGCGACGCTCTCGAACTTGTTTAATAAAATGGTGCGTCAAATGACAATTTTAACGGAATTTGGTAATTTGCGTTTTCGTTTGAAATAAAAGGATATTTTGCCAAAAAAAACTACCCAGTAGCTTTTGTCATGCCCTAGCTTATCTACCATACAAATATGAGCGAAATCGAATTTTGGGCCCTTGCCGAGTTATTTTTCATATTTTTGGACAGGGACTCTTAAGAACGTTTGTTGCTGCAAATCCGCGTAATGCTTCCTGCAAATCGTTGAGAGGGGGAAGCAAAGCCAGAAAGCATAACAAGGACCAATGGGGATTTCTGCGCCATTTTTTAGTAGCCATATAGGAACACTGCTTAATGAGCTGAAATAAACGAGAAACCAAAGAATTTGACATAACGACATCTTAAACCAGTCATGATGCATTACACAGAAAATAGACATTTTTTCTGAAGGAATTAAAGAAAAAGACTGCTTTCAGAAATCTCAACTCTAGTGCTTCGCGCTGTTTCTTGAAGATTAAAACATTCGCACCGAACATACAATACTTTTATTTTGAATGCTTCTTAATATGTTAGAAAAGCCTAGAAATTGCAATAATAATAATAATAGTAATAATAATGATGATGATGTTAATAATTGAAAAACGACTAAACTGTTCTGCAAGCGAGAATTTAATTCTTCAGTACACAAGGATCAAAGAACTAATTCGTTGTATATGGATGCATATTAATTCCAAAACCTTGAAAAATTACACCCTAACTTGAATCCGTCATCTTGAAATAATTTTTTTTTTTTACAGAAATTAAATATCTGAAAGCTTCTGAAATGTTTTCAGAAAAATCTTTAGAACATCTATAAAGATTTTGGAATATTTTTTTGGTGAAATCCAAAAACAGAATTTTAAGTTTGAAATATAGCTAAATTTTGTTGAGACAACCTCAATAAGATGATTGCCATAAAAAGGGCACTTCACATGGCCAAACAATCGATGCACTAAGATGCCTCCTGGCATATTGTAGGAAAATCTGCCAAGTTTGATTACTCTAGGTTGGGTGAAAAAAATAAAGTTTAAAAACAGTCCAGGCTCTTACATGAAATTAAATGATGTATGGTGGGCCGAAATTCTTCCTTTAAGATCCACAACCAAAGATTGCGATTCCCCTGTACTAACAATAATAACGATGAGCCAGAAAGATTACAGAAATGTTGCAATCAAATACTGCGCAGACCCAACACAATTTGATGACCTTGATGCCGATCATGCCACTCATCACCTACCCTCCTCCCCGACCAATGCCAGCTCTGAACAACAAGGCCGTATGGTTGTTTGCCGGTCCGGTTCCATCCAAATGTTATTAGTATTAGTCTTACCTACAAGGAGGACAATAACAAAAGAATTTGCTCCAATTATCAAAATCTTGAATAAAACCGCGTCCATGTCTGTGTTGATAGAGGCTGATATGTTTTCGGCCGGTATTCTACTCCCGGCTCTAGCCCAAGGTTGACAGTAGTGACGGCAAGGGACGTCGCCATTAATTTGTTCTTCGTAACATGAAAATAGCATTCCGTACACCCCAGCAACGACCCACTCCAAACCAGTGTAGGACCTGCTCTCTTGTCCTACAAGAATCAGCCCAGATGTAAGAAGACGTTTAAACTAATTCCCAATACCACGCGCGATGTTCGTAGTTTTCGAAAAGAAATCGCAATCCTGAGGTCATTTCCATTCCAGAGCCCGGCGCCTGAATATTCTCGGCCTCCATAACAGCTACCAGTACTCTTTACTTCCTCCGAAGGGCAATGAACGAGCAGACCGGGAGGGCAATGATGTAAGCAACAGAGATATAGGCCAAAATAAGCCAGTTATTGTACTTTGTACCTAGGCATTTTATGTTGTAATCCGTTTTCATGTACCTGTGCTTTATCATCACGGCAAAGCTAGCGTCTGGTAGGCTATTGGTAGGACACTGACTGTCCGGGCACACGTACTGAGTAAGTCACGTACAAGAAGAACAGATTCCTGAACACGAGCTCTTTTATTTCGGAGATTTTTCTTAACTTATTATCGTTCTGAAGGTGTCGATTCTGCAAGGTTATCGCTTGACGTACTTCATAAACGGCAACGGAAATACCAATGACGGCGGCATTTATCGCCATAATAGCAAAGAAACTTCCAAAAGCATTCACTTGCAACCCCGTGAAAAGGCATCCCATCGACGCAATCTGAAGAACATCTATCTGTAGTATTTCTGAATATTTGGCGATTGCTTGCAAGGAACCTAGCCATTTTACGTAGGAGAAAGCTTAAAGTAACCCCTGGGTAACCTGATAGAAGCCGATTACGATCTTAGGTTCCATGAGGGCGTGTTTTTCTCTCTTCCTTTTCTCTCTGTTGCTTGTCCACAATAAAACCACAGTTATTATAATTGCAATAGCTGCAATTATAGACAGTTGTTCCACCATCCAATTCTTTGAAGGACATCGTATGCACGTTTGTAATTGCTTATAGATCCTGAGCTGCAAACATGACAGAGTGGAACTTTGTAACCATTTTCACACGGGGAATCCAAACCACCCTTGCAAGACTCGGCTTCTCTTGGACATCTGTGAGGCGTTGGAACTGAACGCTGGAAGCACCTAATGCTGGCGCAAATGCCAGGAGATTCGCCATGAAATGTCTGTAACGATCTTTCTGTGTCTTGTTCCGCCATTCCCACAAATAACAAGATTTTAAAGAAACGTAGCCATCTCTGCATGTCAGTCCTCTTATGCATTTGTCACATTTCTCAAACATATGAGTTCGATAAAATCCTTCCAAACGTACGCAAGCACGACGTCCAGCGAAGAAATCAGTTTCTGTTCCTGTTGAATATTGACAACAAATGCGAAAAGTTTTTCAGGGAAATTCCTATAAAGTAGCTTTATTATAATTGAACTTGTCCTAAATGGGTTGAATATACACGCCACCCAAAGGGCGATATACTCGCACTTGAATAGTTCACTTCTGTTTCCCTGCATGTAGCTTAGATATCCATGAAATCAAGTCTACAGAAACAAGAGATTTCATAGAAATTGCTGTTATATCTTTGTTTGCCCATTATGTTTAATCTCATACTCTTTTGAACTCAGTGACTCCATTACATCAACTAATGATCAAAAGCGGATCATGGTTGTTCTCGATTATTTTCCGGGTTTCTTCTCGTTATTTGTGGTGGGAGTGTGTGCAACTTTCCTTGAAACTCTTACCTGAAGGTGTTGAAAGTTTCAAAACAAAATCTGAGATTTTTGGTATTTTATTTCAGAACTGAACCAGAGATCGAGACCGTCTTTCAGACCTCTAACATTAGTGCACGCCTCAAATGCATGGCCACAATGAGCCCGAAATGGCTTCCATTTGCGTAATTATTGAGAAGGGAATCAAATTTCGTGTTGTTGAATCCTGAGCTCTCTCTTCTTGTGCCTGGGTTCAACCTCTAGCGCGCGGGGAAGGCTGAGTTTAGGGATTGGATTATGGCCTGGTATAAAATAGTTATAAAACACTTTCTCGTGGAATACCTAGCAATTATTCTACGAGCGGGCGTTGGATATGAGTTAGCTATAATCATATCATATCCAACAAGCGCGAGTAGAATAATCGTATTATTAAAAACGCCCCCAAAATATAGAAACCTAAGAAGAAAAATGATAATAATAATAATAATAATAATAATAATAATAATAAATATATAAAATTACGCGCACGCTTAGCATGTTAGTGAAGCATGATATCATGACTCATAAACTATGATGGCTAACCCAATGAAAACTCTTGAATTGCATTATCCAGTTTTTTTGCTTAATATCCCACTTGTCAGTTGTATTTTCTTGGTACAAACACTCAGCCCAAGACCCAGTTCAGACGTCGTGCTTCTGCCGTGCCGAAATTAATTCAGGAATTAAGTTCGACGAAAGCATGGGAGAAGCACGGCGTCTGAATCAAACTTTTGAATTACGTTTGGCAAGCAATTAAGTTCGACAAGCTCTGCCGTGCTCCGGGGGGGGGGGGCACTGTCATATATGGGCTATATAGGTATGTGCCGCTGTGAAGGGTATGGTTTTCAAGCAGTTTACTCTAGGATGGGGTATATAAATTAGGGAGTTTGGGTCTAGAATAGGGTATAATTTGTCACAAAACTGACTAGTTGGCTGAAGATTTTATCTAGACTTAGGAAACCAGGAATTGTCACTCAAAAATGTAAAAAAATCAAATCGGCAAGTTTAAATTTACGCAAATCAGCCTCAACAGTGTCGATAGATGGGGGGATTTGGGGAGTTTACTCTAGTATAGGGTAGCAAAATTCAGCTGAACTAGCTATGGCATAGGCTAAGGGTCCAGGGTCCCAGCGGCACACCCCCACCCAGAAATTCCCAAAATACCCCCCCCCCCCCCCCCGGGGCCGTGCTACACAACTCTGGCACGGCAGCGATTCAAACGTCGTGCCTCTGTCGCGCCAAACAAAATTCATAAATTATATTAATATATTTTGGCGGGATTGCGCTCCCACGGAGAGTTAGGAGGAGAATTTTGCGAGGCATCAGTAAATTCTAAATTTGATTCGACTCTGGCACGACGTCTGAATCAGAGTTGTTTTTCTGCCGTGTCATACTCGAACCAAATTGCAATTGAGTTCGGCACGGCAGAAGCACGACGTCTGAACTGGACCATGTGTATACCGAGAAAATACTAGTGAAAAGTGAGATATTTTATGGTTTACCATTCGAATACGTTGAATAATTACTATGTATCCACTCCGGGAGTCAGTAATCGAATCCTTCCACTTCATTCTATCCCGCACATCAGCGCTTTTAATTAAAGTTCAAGTTAACCAGGAGCAATTCCGCGTCCAATTTCAAGCATCATTTACATGTGATATCGATCACTTAGGTTTGCATTGTCGTCATCAATTAATTCTCTACCGGAAAAAAAAAACATGAAACCCTTCCTTAAGATCCAGAATCAAATCTAAAATCTCTTTATTTCGCTTACCATCTTTTATTACAAGCTAGTTAGCTACGTACTGCAGACTATAACTCACGTCGCGCTGTGTTCTAACCAAAGGCTTGTGTAGCGAAGGTGAGAGTAATTCAGCGTTCGAAGCAGCTGCCCCTCCATTAATGCTGTTTATCTGTAATTTAAAACGTGCCTTACGGACAATCTATTGCAAATGCGAATCGTTCTCTTTGTTTAAGTCAGTAAAATAAAATTATTTAACTACTTTTAGCTTTCGAGAATCTAATATAAGGTTCCTTTTCAATGATGTTTTGACCGAATATTCCACAGTAACATACAGTTCAATATAACACATACATATACACATACAAATCACATACCTACTGATAAGAGGGTATACGTACTTCACAATAGCAAAAACTAAAAAGTTATAATCAACATACGAGTCTTTTAGTTTTAGCCATGAATTCTGCAATTATTTCCTTGAACCCACAACGATATCTCTCACTTTGAAATCCAAGAATAACAGGATTCATGGCTGAGTTGCAGTGTAACAGAAATAGAGATGTCTTGTGAAGCAAACCCTTGTTGGAGTGGTAAAACAAGAAATAAATTGCTCGAGGAGTGAAGCAAACGATGAAAGCCAATGTCACGATAAGCAGTAACCTGACTACCTTCCGCTTGCGCTGCAGCTCTTCGCTGACGCAAATTTTCTGACAGCCGAAGTAAAATCCTTTAATAATCTGGCAATAACAGAAGCATATCACTGCCAGGGCTAAAGCCACTCCGAACCCAAATACTGAAAAGTAGATGCGCCGGCCATTTCTTCCAAAGTCATGAAAGCAAGTTTTCTTCCGTTTGTCGAAGACAGTGAAGATGAAAAGTGGAACGATCAGAGCGACCGCGTAAATCGAAATGCCAAAGACCCAGTAGATAATGTTTTCCCTGGCTATACGCAGCTTGTTGTTCAATGGTTTCACAAGAGCATGGAATCGCTCGATAGCCAATAAGGCGAGTGTAGTGATGGAGACAGCGATGGTTACGCTCGGTACGTTTCCTCGAGCGAAAAACCAGCAAAACACGGAACCGAGAACCCCTCCAGGAAGCGGGAACACGAGGAAGAACGCGAAAGGAACGAAACAAATCAGCGAGATCAAATCTGCTACTGCCACAAATGCAAGAAGAATGTTCGTGGTCGAACGCAAATTGCGGTTTCTCCGCACTAATGTTATCACGAGCGAATTTCCGACGACGCCAACGAGACTCAGTATCATGTAACTGATCATCAAAGGGACATTTTCCATTGAGGCAGCCATTTCATCTCTTTCTTCAGAAGGGACTTCAGTTTGGTTAAATGTTAAAGATAGGTTTTGCAGCATAATTGCTTGGTACGGTTTAAACTTCTATCATAAGCTCGTTTTAAAATAACTTGTGCATCCCAGTTTGTGCTATTTTAAGCAACAGGTTTACAAGAAAAAATGTTTGGAGTCATATTTCACTCTTTTTAGATGGCTGCTGACGGTGGATCAGATTAACAATTAAATCGATCGAGCTTTTCAACATTCTATGTTCTAAAAATCGTTTCATTCTCACATGGACATCCTAATTGCATTGGCTGCCTTGAAGTGATAATTTCGGTTTAGTTTCATCTCCATCTTAAAATGCTTTTCCTGTCTCAGCAATCGATTAATTAACTGGTAATTTTTTAAGTTAAATATACAGACAAGTGCAACTGGGGGCATCAAAAGAACCGACCATAACGCACGCAGCAATTGCCCTTCTTTGTATTCAAACTCTCTTTGGTGCACCTTTTATAGGCCCCGTGCGTCTACACTACGCTGGAGGAATTTGAAAACGCAGCTTTATTTATCCGGTTAGGCCTACCGTCAACAGTAATCCGTCATCAAAGCGAAGTTTTCCGAAAACGCTCCTCAAACCGGATGGAATTGAAAACGCCGGCTTTTCGTTTTAGTGTTTATGGAAAACATTTTGAAAACAGAGCTTTTCGAAAACGACGTTCGAAATCGATAGTCATGTGATTTTCCTGTCCGAGTTTTCCTCAAACGCAAAATCCAAAATGAGCGGTGATTGTTGCGTTTTCAAATTTCTCCGCCACAGTATTGATCAAAAATATATTGGAAGCGTTTTCATGGTGAAAACACCGGTTTCAAATTTCTTCGGCGTAGTGTGGAATAATTGGGCCCAGAGAGGAGATTGTGCAGGGTGATGCGGAAATTTAATGGGTTAACCCAAAAGGATTTTAATTAAACATATACGTAATTAGTGTCTAATTTGTAGACATGGGATATCAATAAAATAAAAGCGTTGGCTGATGCCAGGCGTTGAGGAAATGCTCAGCTCAAACCAATTTGCATGGAAAGAAGATATATGGTCATATTACTCATTTTCCTTGACTTTGATTAGCTGAAATCAGTTTGATCCGAGATTGTAGTGATTCACAAACGTTGTCGATATCAGATGCCGAAATGTTAAATAATGTATTAATAACTGAATGCAGCAGTCTCCATAAGACGCTTGGAAGGGGGAAATCTGATGTCATACACTGTTTAATTTGCAACGAGCGTGTAACATGTCCAAATAGTGAGAAAAGTTTTCTTTGTTGATAAGAACCTGAAAACAAGATCAACAAAACGCTTCTAGGGGTTAAATCTGGCTTTTTTTGAAGATTTAACTCAGTGGTAGACGCGCTACTGAAGAGAGCAAAGTTTGACCAAAGCTTTCAGCATCGACGATTTTTCGGGACTTCCCTGCTTTGACGTATTCCGATCCTAAAATTGGAATTGAAGCTGCTCAAAACAAGAACAATGGCGGTGTATCACATGGTAAGGGTTGTTATATTTTCAAGTTAATTTCAGTAAATATAACTGCTGATAAAACGAGAACAAGGATCGACAAAAACTGAGATATGAGAGCTTGAGGATAATTTTCCTCAAACTTGCCTCAACCTGCGGTTAAAGGAATTTCACTCTTGAGTCTCGACGTACTCTCACCGTCAAACCGTAAATGAAAATTTTCGACCACGTTCATGCTGTGGTCAAAATTCAATAAATTGACGAGACTAAATGGGGCAAGTGAGAGCGGATAAGTGGCTTGAGATCAACAAGACCTTTGAGAGCAGCTGTTTGGAGCGCTGTCTACTATCCTGGAATCAATATGACTCTTGTTTTACTTATTAAATGCATTATGGCTTCTCTCTGCTTAAACTTCTTCAACTGAATATTATTTTTCGTGTGGTTGAAACTTTCTTCTGATATATAAATGAAAGTCAGATCTAAGCTCATATATTAAACCTTTTGACGACAAGAAATTACAAATTTCAAAAACCAAGCCCGCAGTTTTGAATTGCGCCGCACTCTTCTGCCGCTGCAGTTCGGCTTGCTGAGCTAAAAGAGAAAGAAAGGTATTTGGTAAAAAGCACCGCGGCTTTTAACATAAGTCGCGTGAGCCAGAAAAACCAGAAGGCGTCACCGTTTGTTTCGCCGACAGACATTAATAACTTTTTAACTGAGGTAAAAGTGGCAAAGCTATTTTCACAAAAATACCGCAAAATCGGGCATTGCCGACACAGTCAGCTGCCAAAAGGTTAGTAATAAAAGCAACAACAGATGAATATTACATTTAGAAATAAAAACAAGTTGTTGCTGTGTAGCACCTTGAATTGAATAAAATTGCTTTCGTTTATGAGTTTACAAAAAGTGCTTAACGGTACTTTTACAGGCGTTTCGGGAAAAAAACCCTTCATCAGTCGGAAATGAAGTGTTAAACGCTCCGTTTACGACTGCTGCAGACTGCTGAGCAATTTTAACAGATGAACATTGCTTGAGGCGTAGCACAAATAAAGACACGCCAGTTTTTATCCATATATTTATTTAGATATGTGACTCCTTAGCTCCATATATGTTAGCTGGTTCTAATGTTTCAAAAATTAATTATCAACTGTAGTGTTATTTCACGGTTATGACCTGATAAGGGCTTGTACTGATAGTGTGCAATGATCTGTAAAACAATTGAATTGGTGGAGTCCATTGTTTTTGCTCAGAATAATTTTTCGCGAGAACAGCCGGAAACAACCAACAAACCTACCTCGATGGTCAATGCATAAAAGTCAAAAATTAGGCGTGTTTGAATGAATTTTATAAAGATGCACAAATTTCTACTAGACAATCGAAATGATGAAAATAGAGCTTTTCTTCATTTCCGTGAGGTTTTGTTGCCACTTTGACTAAAAATGTATGGAACAAGATCTGCGGGTTTTATTATCTGAATGTATTGTGCTTCTTAGACAACAAATAAGTCTGTATGGGTTCTCCCGATGCATAACGTTGACAAGGTCATCTCAACATTTTAAGCCTTTGTTTTCGGTATTTATTACGACGTACAACAATTTGGAGGAGTATGTACTTCTACAGAAATCTAACCGGACACAGCGGGAGCTTAATTTTATCGAGATTCACCTAATAAAAGTATCGCATGGTTTTACTAGCAAGCTGCCATTCAACTCGGGCATAAACAAATATTACTAATTCACGCCGAACGAAATTTTCATAATTGCTCCTTTATTAGAATAAACTGACTCCCTACATTTCCTCTATCAATTTGATAACTCCGCTTTTTCCAGTTCCGTTACATCTCCTTTTTATAATTTCTTGCGAGGTCCTACTTGTTTTCATGTATATTCCACAAGGAAATTTCCAGTTTCCGGAAAAAAAACAGCTCATTGTGTGTCTCGTGACACATGCACCTAGACTTTGTTTTGAATTTACAGTAAGACGTCTGAACAAATCGATCTTCTGGATTTAGAGCCTTATACGGAAGAAGCCTACCTCCCACGAGATGGGATTGTGCGGAAAACAGTATTTGTTTGGTGATTAGTTTGTAGTGTCTACAAATAATCACAGTTACATTTTTAAACACTGAGCCAATGAGGGTATAATCAAATCACAGCTCAAGACAAACGTTGTTAAAGCAAGCAGTACATAGCTGATCTCTTCAACTGTCTTTAGCACTCTCCTCCGATCGCACGGCTGTTTGAATCAAGCTACAAAAAGTTACTGAATTAATTTCGGTTTTCCTTTCATCACTGTTTTCATTCCACGCGGAGAACTAAGATGAATAAAAGACATGTTAATTGTGTATGGCTTGTGACGTCAAACTTAACTTCAGCGACCTGTCAGATGAAAGGCATTTTCAAGTTTGACGAGTTGGCGAATCGTTTTGTTCAGAAATGAGTAAGAGGGTTTTCCCTCATGGCCGTTGCTGAGCCACCGTTTCTCACTTGATCAACAAAGTACATTTCACTCCAATGGCAAGTAACTTGGTTGATGCCTGCCATCGTTTTTCAGAATCGACGAAGTCTTTAAAATATGGATACCTTCGGGCTTGCGGTGAGTTGGTTCAGATTGATGAATAGATTGACCATGCATGTGACGAATGGAGGACAATTTTTGACAAAAGTTTTCCGTACCGCAATCAGGTGTAGGTACATTCGACTGCTCTGCCTGTGTGAACTACTCTGGAAGACTATTCCACCGCAGTTAGCACGGAGAGTTGCATTTGACAGCGGTTTAACCATTTGGTCTTTACTCACTGCGTGCGTGCAACTCACTGTTCATGAGCAACGTTTTTATTATTGAAACGCTCAAGATACTTCAAGATGCACACCTTTACTAGGTCTCCCATATCTAAAATTTGCGCGGATAGAGGTGATTTAGAATTCGTTGCTCCATTCTCAGCCCAGCTAAACGTTTAACTTCTGCAACGCTTCAATGAGTTCACGACCGAAATGAAGGCCTGTAAATGCAGACATAATTTCTTGTTCTGTGATTGAAATGCAGATTCTAACACTCCAGTTGAAATGCCTTGCATGCAAGATTATTTTGCAGTCATTTGGGCCACAGCTAGTAACAAGTGAACCGATGCACTTGCACTTCACTCGGTAAAAATTTGGAATTTTTTCCAAGTTTCCGTCACAGGTTATGCATTGAAAGATAAACGAATAAATATTAAGGTAGCAATTTTTTTGTGATATTACCTCGGTTAGAATTTTAGTCTAGCTCGGCCGTGGTAGCGGTGCTTACATTCGCATATTATTCAATCTGAAATTAAATGCATACTGTTCACGAACGGCGGAATCGCTAATCCGAATGACTTCCGGGACGGAGTTTCTTAGACCGTGATCGTTGACTAAGGAGTTCACAAGAAAACCGAGTTATTATCAACTAACTGACGTTTTCTAAGGGAATGAGTTCGACAGTGCAATCTTTCGTAGGAAATAATGGTTTAGTTTCGGACATCCACACTTCCTTAGCAACTTGAAAATTCCCTTCCATACCGTTAAATAATTCGGCTTTCTGATGATTCCGGGAAGCTGATACAAGTCCTTCCGATTTTTCTAGAATATCTCTACCACAAAATATCCGAAAATATCTAAGCATCGAAATATCCAGAAAGTTCACTCAAATTCAGCAACGTTTGTAACATATCGTAGGAGTTCCTTTTTTGGTTATTTTGGCAGATGTTGTTTTTCATTTACAAAACAAATCCGGATATTCCGGTTGAGCAGTAAATAAGAGTGGACTTTCAGGTTCAGTCAAGTGGAACATTTCCGGAAGGTAAGGTAATGCGTTGAGCTGTTGTTCGGATGTACTCATTTCACTTTTGGCTTTAACAGCCTCACAACTCAACCAAAAAGACGATCGAGAATCGTGAAAATGTCTTGAACATTTGCACAGTGTTGTAAGCTTCAGCAACGAACTACAATAAACTCAACGATAAACTTGAACTAGTCCAGTCACATAAAGACAAGTTTCTGCCGAATGGCACTTGGCCGAGCGTCTACTGGGGTGGCTCGCATAAATTATCAGGGTCAACTAGGGGAGCCCCCATAGATCCAAACATTACAACACACAGGTCAACACTGATTTATGTAGTTACCATGGAAACATCTGACCGCCTCAGGGATATAACAAGAGGGACCTCAAAACTGAACCTGAGCCCGCAGTTTTTATAAGACCTACAGGTAACAAATATGCTGAAGGCACGGGTGCTGCCATTGGGAACTGATAAAAGCGTGTCACTGAAATGTCCCTAGAATGATAACGACCCAGTTTTTTGGTCTTTCCATGAACATGGAGAAAAGATTATAACCAGGGTAGCGAAGAATGAAAACTTGACATGGGAAAGCTTAAAATGGGATCTTGGGATCTTGGCGAAGATCTAAAATTTGCAGCCTCCCCCTGCGTAACTGGAGCCGGGGATGTCATAGCCCGCAGTTGCTTTTGTTTTGGTGGAGAAGCCATGAACGCGAGTGGCGAAGCCGCGAGGGATTTGGTGACGAGTCGACTAAATTCCTTCGCGGGCGAATAAAATGGCACCTCCGCCACAGAAAATCACGTGTTCACAGATCCCGTCAGGTAGCAGCTAACAGCTAACAGCCTCCAGCGTCGGCTGATAACTCAATTTAACTTCGGTCTTGTTCTCGGTGTTACTGACGATTAATACTCTTCTCCTACTCTCCTTTTGTTGTCTTTGGCAGCTTCTTTTTTTCACCGTGGGCCTACATTGTTTCGCTTGGTGCGATTTAAATGCATCAAGCAAACAGAACACTGTTGACGTTACTTTGGAATCCTTTGCGCGCCAAAACAGAGGCAGACGATTTCTCCAGATGACCGAGGAAGGGAACAACAGATTCAGTCTGTCATTCACTGGACGGCAGGGTGAACTGGGTACAAGTAAGCATAGCGGTAGCTGACTTTTGTCGTGTAGCTATAGGAAGTCTTTGCTGTTTTTATTTTTCCTCATTAACATACGACTTTGCGCAGAGAAGCCATCACGCTAGACACGAATTGACAACAAACAATTAAAGAACTTGTGAAAGTTAGTAGTTGGTGTAATTTTTGGCTCTTGGGTGTAATATTTAGGGAGAAATTGGCTTTCAAAACCTGCAAAGTTTCTGGATGGCAAAATCGCTGAGCTCATATATTCTATGTAAAATTTTGAGTTTTAACCCATTGACTCCTGTGCCGGCCGTATCCGGCCGTGACGAGCCTTGGCCTTTCTTCCACTTTTGACGTCATCACCCTTGGCCAAAATTGGCATCATCTATGCTCAACTTCTGCAGAAGGAAAAGATCTTTCCAATGATACCCAGATCAGAGTGATCGGTCCAATGGAGCCTGAGATATGCACAAAAATGCTCAAAAAGTTGAGTGAAAAACTCAGAGCAAAATTTCCTGCTCCTACACGTGGCTACTCCATGGCAAAAATTCCCTGTCTCGATGATGCTTTCTCAGAATGTTTTAAACTGGAAGCAAGCCCAGTAGAAGGTCAATCACTGCAGCAAAAAGAAAAGAAAAGGGGAAAAAGGAAAGGTGAAAAAAAAAAAAAAAATCGAAAAGCCTGAAGACTTAGGTCACTTTTTCAAAATTTTGATTTCTGCGCATGCCTGTGCGGAAATGCCGTAAAACGTTATGCTAGTGGAAAGAAAGGCATGCTGTCATGTTGCAAATGCCTTTTTGAGTAGATTGGAGCTACTTGGCCCATATCCAGCCTGAAAATCTCCAAATGTCCAAAAATGCGTTTTTGGCAAAAAGCTCCAGGAGTCAATGGGTTAAACCCGCGTCACCCAAAATTATTCAATTCATGGGGCTCAAATTCCTTAGGACAATTAATCGCAGTAAGGATGCGCAATGCAAATGTGAGGAATTACCCTAAGTTAATAAGGCAAATATTGTAAAGAAACAAAGATTTTCCTATAGCAGGGATAACAACTTCGTTTCTGTTGTAATCTGATATCAATAATGCATTATAAGAAAAAACAATTAAGACTATTTTAATGTCGGACAAAAAAAAGTGTCCGAAAATAAAACCGTCCGGAATTCTTAGAGTCCGAAAATTTAAGAAATATTTACAGTACATTCTCAAACTCATTAATAATTCATTACGTTTAAACAAAGGAAGTCATGACCGTGACAGTGTTTGGAAATCTGATCTTAATCAGCATAGATTTTTACGATTTTATTTCTCCGTTTTCTCCTTAGTTTTAGTTTCGATTGAGAAGATATATGAAACACTCAAGACAGTGCTTGACCACATTTCCAAACACCTCGAAGTTCGTCAAAAATACTCTGCTGCGCGTCGTATTTTCAACTCTCTTCTCGGTGTTTGGAAATGTGGTCAAACACGGTCTTTCGTGTTTGATATATTACGTATAAAACTTTGAGGTAGCTCCAAATCTCTAACTTAGATACCTTTATGCTGGGCTTAATAGAGCGAGCCCTATTTGGAACACTGCATAACGTGACGTACGCAACGGCTTGATAGAATTTGTGTTATTTTCTCGTCGGTGTATTTGTAAAACCTTGAGGGTGCAGTAAAACCTTCATTTTCATTAATGTTGTTTCAGTTTAATTCGTGTTTTGCAGGCGTAAATTTACTTTAGCTATATTTTAGTAGCTTGCATTGCAGGCAGTCTAAACCGGGGATTTTGTGACACGTCCGGCTACATGTTTCAGCAAAGTGTCCAAAATTTTTGACCGAAATTTTTGTCCGAAATTTTTATCCGAAATTTGTCTGAAATGAGATAAGTGTCCGAGAATTAAACGTCCGGAATAAGACGTCGGCAATTTTAACTTTCGAAATTTTTTGTAAGTAATATAGCATTTCACCTCGCTCCTCCAAGTAGCTCTCATTCCTTAAGTATTCTTTGGCGCGAAATGACATGCTTTTTCTTCATGTTCTTAACCAGAGCATAAAATTAAAGATTCCGCATTGATAAACGGGCGAAAGATGAACTTCTAGCCACGCCCGAAAAATGGATTCCGTTACCCTTTAGAGTTGTCCTTTTCAAATTTCAAGGAGCCCCCATCATTTTCACAGGTTTGAGTCCCAACTGTGTTCCCCCTCAATGGGAAAATTTGCGTACGGTTTTAACGCCTCTGTATGTTTTTCCGTACAGAATTTATCTGGAGGAAGAAACGTACAGTCTCTAACGTGGAATTCACTTTACACTCGGCTGGAATTCCAAACTACATCCTGTGTGCGGATGATGGAAAGTTAGTGATTAAGGTAAACTTCTGGAATGCTTTCAAATATTTAACATTATTCTTAAAGTGGAAAAACAAACAAAAAGATGAATTTAGTTTAGTCTCTTGCTATAATGGTCAAGATTGTCATTTTCTTTTGTTTAAACCTGATGAACTATTAATGAGTTTGAAAAAAATTGTTTCATAGACTCTTCGCATAAATGACGTCTAAATTTGATTAACAAACTTATACATCCTAAACCTCACATTCATGCGAAAAATCCTTTGTCTGGAAACATCAGTACGACGCTAAGGTGTATAAAGTATTGTTATTCAAGTTTGGGGGTCATTTATGCAAAGGGTCTATGTTTCATTCACGCGTCTTTGAAGTATTTAAACATTTACCATCTTTCTTTATTTCCAAAGCTCTCAAAAGTCGCCGCCTTTATTTCGCACTTCACTTCCTAAAAATAGCTCATTAAAAATAATGGAGACCAGAGCGTGGGCATAACCTGATTTGTGTGAATGTTCTCAGAATCTTATCGTTTATTCACAGAATTCATCAAGGGCGGATGTGGTTGAGGATAACTGCAAGTTGGAGAAGAGAAAGGTCACACTACAATACAGCGACAACTCAAATGTTATTGAAGAATTTTATGAAATACTGGTGTTTCAGTCCAGGCCTCGCGCGGTAGTCAAAACCAGCAGATCCGGGAAAGTGATTTTAGACAAGTGGAAGAACTGGAAAGACTCACAAGCCTGGATCAGCATTACAGATTCCCCGGGAAGAGGAATACCATATCAAAAGGTCGGAGATGCTCGTCGGAAAATTTGAATTAAACCCCTAGAGGAGAACAATCTGGGCGTGCGCGGTTCGAGCTTTATTTAACTCCTTGCAGGCCCTAAAAGGTGCCACTTAAAACGGAACAGGTTCGATAGCCAGCCACTGTTCAGGCAGGGAAAGACCGCCGGAAATCGAGCCTCAAATTGGAAAAAAAGACCGTTTTAATTATTATTTTTTCTAGTGCTCCCTTAAGATACTTTGAGAGCTAAAAGTAGTGGCGTTTCGTGATAAATACCCTTAGTGAGACCAGAATCATTGATTTATCCTTCTAAGCGAGACGACGAGCTTCCCCGACCTTTTTATATGGGAGTTTCCACCCCCCCCCCCTACCCCTGGGACAGTTTCTCTATTAAGAATGACGCAACAGTGAATCGCGTGACGTGCGCAGTTATAAACATCATCGATGACGCAGCATTCTTTCAATTCCTTGTAACAATTTGTTTGAATGGTGACGGTAAGGAGTGGCCGAGTGGTTAAGGCGCTGGACTCGAAATCCGGAGGTTGCTAGTCCAAGTCCCGCTCTGACCACTAAGTTGAACTTGTTACTAAGTAGACCCTAGTTCAACTAATCGGTCATGCCTGTAAATAGCCAACTGGTGTGCCTCCCGCCAGCGATTTTTAAGCCTATTATGTTCAGTTGATATATTTGTTTCATTCAGTTTAAGTAGCATGCTTGTGAACTAGCGAGGTGTAGCTAATCGCATTGATCACTGTAAATGACAACATTTGAACACTTTTTTTTTTGGTAAGGTCATATGAGGGCAATTCTTGATCGTTTCGGAGGTTGGACTTTTATTGGTACTGTAACTGCGCTTTTTAGAGCGGTTTTCAATTGAGTGTCGTAAAACCAAAACCAAAGTTATCACTCTAGCCAATTACAAAGGACATAGACAGTACAGCGAACCAATCAAACTCGAGGTAATTACATGGAGCTGACACAAAGCGCGGGAAAACGTGTGCGCACGAGTCACCATTGGTTTTGGTTTCACTTTTGATTGGATGAAAAAATGGCGCCAGTTTTTCAGCCAATCGTGTTTCGTGGAAAGTACAAAACCAATTACTTTTCGACACTCAGGCCCCGCCCACACGTATCCGGATATTTTTGAATCCGCAACTTTTTCTTTCCGGATACGGCTTCCGTCCACACGCATCTAGCGAATTCGGCAGCGAATCCGGGTATTTTTGCTACTTGTGGACGGGAAAATTTTTGAATCCGGAAAGAAAAAGTTGCGGATTCAAAAGTATCTGGATACGTGTGGATGGGGCCTGAGAGGAAAACCGCTCTAAGAGGCAGTGCATGCATGCTCTCTTAATTCAGGTCGTAACATCACGCCACGTCATACATCAAGCGTTCGCGCGAAGGAAGAAATATAAGAAAGTTTAGTGCTTGGTACAGGTTCCGTTAACTTCATCCGCAGTTTACTCTCTTAAGTGGTCAGTGATCCACTCTTTTCTTTTCATAGATCATTTCATTTCCTGTGGGCAGGCAAGACTAGTAGTATGTATTCTTTTCAAGGCCTGCTCTACCTCAAAGAACGACATCAGCTGCAAAAGCTTAAGTTTACGTAATAGAATTTAATGCACCTTACCTCAAAAACGAGCACGGCGACCCCCATTTGTTTTGTCCAAAGTTGATCTTTACCTTAATTCATGGCGAGATTTTAACAAAAATCTGTATGTGGGCGCGAACGTTCTACACTGTAAGAGAGCAAGAAAGTAAGCAAACAAGTAATTTAAAGTAAGGTAACTAATTGTTTAATTTGTAAGTAGCGTATTGTGAGTAATCGTATTGTATTAATAGTAGTGAAATTAACTGTATTGGTGTAATTGTAAGTAGTGTGAGTGCTATATTAATGTAGCAGGAAGTATAAGTAGCTGTATTGTATTGTAAGTAGTGTAAGTGGCTGTATTGTATTGTAAGTAGTGTAAGTAGCTGTATTGTATTGTAAGTAGTGTAAGTAGCTTTCTTATATAGCTGGAGTTAAGCTGAATCTAACGCACGCCCTTGAGCGTTGTTTGATTTATGGTCACGTGGCAATGTCACCCGGATGGGCAAAAATTACCAAATTGCTCTCCAACTAAGCAGAGATTTCTTTCACTTCTTCTTGACTTATTACTTTACACTAAACTCCAGCTATATAACAACAACAACATCTTTGTTTTCGTTCATTTTACATTTTACAGTTAGACTGATCCGCTGGTAAACCAAACAAACATATAACAAAACACTAAAATTACTGGTCCATTGGGAAACAGTAAGTTTTGTTTTCCCGAGAGTATCGATGTTTCCCGGGACGAAGTCGAGGGCCGAACATCGAGATCAGCCGGGTAAACAAAACTAAATGTTTCCCAAGGGACCACTATTCGTCTCCGGGAAACATCGATCGATATTTACGGGAAAACAAAACTAAATGTTTCCATGGGACCAGTAATTAAGTGTATAGTAATGTATCGTAAGTAGTGTAAGGTAGTAACCGTATTAGTAAATGCTAAGAAGTGTGCGTGAAAATTAATTTTTCATCGATTCTTTTTTCGCCAATAAAACTTTTGTCAACGGAAAAAGCTAGGTTTCAATGGATGTAGAAACTGGGTTCCCGGAAAGCATGCATGGCGTTCGAGTTCTCAGAAATGGCATAATTTCCGACAAAGCAAAGCATAGAGACATTCTGACTTGCTGCTGGACTAAATCATCGGAAAAAACAAATGCGAAATATCACCTTTTTTTTGGCGCATTTACAGTATTTTTAAATTGAGCGTAAGCTTAAACTGCTTTTAAAAATATCGAATTAGGCCTGTGCGCCAGTTTAAAAATGCTTTAAAAATCGTGATTTAGGCCTAAGCAAAGGCAGCTTGCGGTTAGCCATAACATGTTGTTAAGGTCAGCGAGTATTTTGATTCTGTAAATTAGAGAAAATCCAGTGCAATAATCCACTTCTTTACCTCGGTTGTGTGGTCTCGTGTTTGCGAAAAGCCGTAGCCTTACATTTGAGTTTTGTTTCTTTCAACGCTGAGGGAACACGAACAGTCATCTAGCGATGAAATTCCTGAAGTTTGTTGTATCCATCCTTCTCGACCCCATGTTACAGAAAAAGCGAGCAGGTTCAATGTTCGCTGCATCAGTATGTATCGACTGAATTCCTTTCGTGAACAGCTGGTATAAAGTAAAGGCAGGCATCCCCACTGGCACAGGACGAGGGCAAAGAGTCTTTAAGACGTCGTAGACTTTAGAGATAGAGCATTCAACAACCGCCGAGATTACGAAGACGTCTTTGCAGGGTGAAAAGGGCTTTGACGTAAACGATACCGTGAGCCTACTCTTCAAGTGTAGCATCGAGTAAGTTTTCAAGTGAACGCTAGGAAGAAGAAATTCACCAGGGACCCAGTTGATTAAAAAAAAAACCAATGCATGTTTTCGTGCAGCGTGAAATATGCTTAAACAGATGATTAAGTGAATGTAAATTTGTAATGTAAATTTCTTGGAATGTTAACGAGTCAAGTAAAATAAAAATGATTTTCCTCGTAGTGTAGTGGTATAGATGAGAGACTGGTAAGCGAGAGGTATGCGAAAGGTAAGTGGTTCGAGACCGGCGGGGGCACAAGAAAAAAACAAGGGGAAAAAAATGCGTAAGGAGCGTGGGTAATATGGGGGAGAAAAAGAGAGAAGAATGGAACTACAGCGCGCAATAAAATCTTCTTTTATTCATACAGTAAGTAGTAATTATCAATGTATATATTCAATACCTTAGGGAGATGCTATTGTCTTCAAAGACAATAGAGCGCATGCATAGTTAATCATTCTGCGTGCGTAATAAATGTATGGGGTTATTTAACAAATTGACGTCAGTTTTTTATGCGTCTGTCCTCTTATTGATGATAAATTGCGTCAAAACATTGTCAAAGTGGCTGTGCGGCGAGTGGTTCCGCAGTAACCAAAATGACGCGAACATCGTCAATAGCTTTTCTCGCTTTTTGATTGGCTACTTTAAAAAGTCCCTAAAATCCCATTGGTTAAAGAGTTGACAGTTTGACAGCTGAAAATTGAACGTGAAAGCTTGCATGAATTAAAATTTCACCCGTCTATACTCTTATTGATGATAAAAATGAGCCAATCAGTGCGCGAGAAATTGGACAGTTATTGTGAAAATGGAAATTTTTCCACGGCACACCCCAGCAGCTTGGGTCCTGGTCCTGGATATAGGAGAAAAACGCAAGACCCATCTGTAGTAATGGCGACTGTTGACTGTGGGGAAAACACGAGGGCACTTTCAGTTAATCAAGCGGGCTTTCTTGACCACACGTGAAGGCTTTGGGGAATGGTTGTGCCTAAATCCACCCAAAACAGTTCCCACAACATCTTGGATGAGAAAGCGCGAGAGGGCTGGAGCGAGTTAAAAGCGGCCATGGGAGGGAGGGGATGACACTCTGAAAGAGGGGAAGAGAAGGGAAAATACGTTTGTTTTGTTTTTTCTCGCTCCCCCGCCTCTTTCCGGCCTCGTCCAAACACTCTAACTGCATTGATTATTTTGTGTTTCCTCGTGAAAAACGCCTGCATTGCAGACTAGTCTCTTATGAGGGTCTCCCAGGGGTTTTGGGGAACAAGGGAACATTGGCAAAATATCGAAGGGAACAAGGGAACGTTAGCCATTTTTTGGGAACAGGGGAACAAAATTCGAAAAATTACAAAGGGGAACAAATAACGAAAATGTGTGGAAATATGGGAACATAGGGTAATTTTTGAACGGAACAAGGGAACAAAGACCCCCCTGGGAGACCCTCTCTTATATTCTCACTGTCACGTCATGTTCCGCTCTGTTGAAAACGACTTCGTCCATTTCCGTACTGCAACCTCGTCCCCAGGGTGCTTTCCTCGACGATTTTCAAAATGGCGGCTCGTCGGGAGACCATTTTAAAAAGTGGAGAAGTCCTTGGGGACGAGGTTGCTCTTTGATGGGTGATATGCTTCTGTTTATACGGATCGCGCTCTTTTTTGGAAGTGACACTCTACATCTGTGGCCACATAGTGGTGGCCATCTGTGGCGTCGAAC
Source organism: Orbicella franksi (assembly GCF_964199315.1). Taxonomy (NCBI): domain Eukaryota; kingdom Metazoa; phylum Cnidaria; class Anthozoa; order Scleractinia; family Merulinidae; genus Orbicella; species Orbicella franksi. The sequence continues at coordinate 28,681,467 of NC_138149.1, read as the reverse complement.
GGTGGATGGCAGTGATGGAGCCCGTGGAAGTCGTGAGTAAATGGCTTGGTATTGAAAAACTTTACCTCACGAAAATAGAAGGTTGCTGTCCTACGTCAATTCCAGTGAGCGAAGTTGTGTTCAGATATAGGTGGTTCACAGACCGGGTATGTTTTGGATTCGGTGGGTTAACGCTGGCAGCTCAAAACTTATACTAAACTGCAAACAAGCTTACTGAGTTTATCAGGGTCGCAAACATAGCTAAACATCTTGTTACGCTGTGTTACGGATGCTGTGTTGAAGGAAATTACTATACGCTATGTGTCATGAACATGTTGAGTTATTTTTCGTCGTTTCCCCATTAAATATAAACTTAATTAGCACATAGATCGACGTCTATCAAGAAGAATAATAAGCTTAATAGTATACATGAAAAAATTACTCAATTCTGATTGGCTGAGAGCAGTGCAGTTCAAGTGTAATACCAGTGCAAAAAGTGTAACACCAGTGCAAATTACACATTTCATTTTCATTTCTTATTCATTGACTGTGGGACTGCAGACTGCAGTAGCACTTCAGTTCAACACTTAGTTCATTTCTTATTCATTGACTGTGGGACTGCAGACTGCAGTAGTACTTCAGTTCAACACTTAGTTCATTTCTTATTCATCGACTGCGAGACTGCAGACTGTAGTAGTACTTCAGTTCAACACTTAGTTCATTTCTTATTCATCGACTGCGAGACTGCAGACTGCAGTAGTACTTCAGTTCAACACTTAGTTCATTTCTTATTCATCGACTGCGAGACTGCAGACTGCAGTAGTACTTCAGTTCAACACTTAGTTCATTTCTTATTCATCGACTGTGGGACTGCAGACTGCAGTAGCACTTCAGTTCGACACTTGACTTGATTGACATGGTGACCTGAAAATGTCATGCAAAGGGTCCACTTAAGGTAATTTCCCTGAAATAAAACTGTCAATAGATTTTTGTTCAAACTTTGTCCACTGAATATTTATCATATGAGAACTTTAATTATAAAATAAAAAAGAGGGGGTGCCCATGCTCGTTAAGGAGCAGTGATGCATTGAAAATGTCCCATTTTAGCATTATTTAATGCTTATTACAAGAATGCATTCCAAGTTATTGTTAACTCTTTGTGAGCCCAGACTCATAAAAACAGGCCTCAAACTACAGTCAATACTAGTCTTGTGTTGGACACAGACAGCTGAACCCTTGTTAAAATATTGGAACCAAATTGCTTGCCACTGCTATCAAACTGCAAAATAGAAAAGACTACAGTGCAGCTGCTATTTTCCCTATTTATTCAATTTTCAACAACACAAATCAGATCAGTGTTTTCTCACGCAAAGCTAATGATTAGTTGATTAAAATGACTGGAAAAAAAATTTGGGGTGCCCGAGCTCGTTAGTGAGCTATAGTCATTTTTCAACTGACAGAACTCAATATCAAGGCAAATCCACCATGTTTTCAATGTGCACGTGCACAAGCGTGCGCGAATGACGCCATAAATTATGCGCAGTAAGGATGCGCAATGCAAGTGTGAGGAATCACCTTAAGCACCACTCGAAAAACCAAAAATTCATGAGTGCCTACTTACTTACAAGTACAGATAAGATCAGTCTTTTCTCACGCAAAGCTAATGATTAGTTGATTAAAATGACTGGAAAAAAAATTTGGGGTGCCCGAGCTCGTTAGTGAGCTATAGTCATTTTTCAACTGACAGAACTCAATATCAAGGCAAATCCACCATGTTTTCAATGTGCACGTGCACAAGCGTGCGCGAATGACGCCATAAATTATGCGCAGTAAGGATGCGCAATGCAAGTGTGAGGAATCACCTTAAGCACCACTCGAAAAACCAAAAATTCATGAGTGCCTACTTACTTACAAGTACAGATAAGATCAGTCTTTTCTCACGCAAAGCTAATGATTAGTTGATTAAAATGACTGGAAAAAAAATTTGGGGTGCCCGAGCTCGTTAGTGAGCTATAGTCATTTTTCAACTGACAGAACTCAATATCAAGGCAAATCCACCATGTTTTCAATGTGCACGTGCACAAGCGTGCGCGAATGACGCCATAAATTATGCGCAGTAAGGATGCGCAATGCAAGTGTGAGGAATCACCTTAAGCACCACTCAAAAAACCAAAAATTCATGAGTGCCTACTTACTTACAAGTACAGATAAGATGTGCAAAGATTATCCCTTCAAGCACTTTCTTAGACTTGTAAAATAAGGTGAAAAAAGGAAACTATAAAATTTGATTAAAGAAAAAAAAATTACATGAACCTGACACATTTGAATTCTTATCTGATAAATTAACCTGCTAGATTACTTGACTCCAAGGGAAGCAGTTTCTTATGCAAAATTACTCATAATCGTGCATGTACATCTAGCACATTCAAGTGGTTGCCGCAGCACAGATCTCTCGTTAGCTGAATTGCATATCCATTAACAAAATTGTCTTCCAGTTTGCAGAAAGTCCTATACCAAGTGGTCTCTAATTTGATTTCCTGTTTTTCAACAACAGGTATGTACAGCCCCGAAGGGTATGGTTTTTCAGCTGTTTTGGTCATAAACAGGGTAACAATTTTACCCATTTTGGTCTTAAATAGGGTATGGTCTTCATACTCTAGTCTTGAATTGGGTATGTTGTTTAGGAGAAGCTACTTTTTCATCATTATTAATGAGACCATAAACAAAACCCCTTCAAAAATTATGTTTAGGGGAACTGTGTCAGCCACAACAGTCATAAATAGGGTATCCAATTTTTGGCCTGGCCATAAGTAGGGTAGGGAAAATCGCAGATTTTGGTCATTAATAGGGTAAGGGTTTTGGGAAGCATGCCGCACAACCCCACCAAATTTTTCTGGGAGTACACCACCTCCCTTCTCCCCCTGGGGGGGAAATATATCAGTAACTAAGTATGCATTTGTTTGAATCATTTTTAAGATTTTAAAAAATGTTATGGAGAAATGAATATTTTAAATCTCTCCAAAAAAGTATATTTTCATAATGAAATGACACCCGTGTTTACTAAGATGCAACAATGGACAAAGATAAAGAAACCATGGATGATTTTCTGATAACATAATTATGTAATATTGAAAATTTTAGACTTTTTCATTATTTGCTGTGTGGTTATGGGCACACATGACTCAGTGATTTCACTTTTGCTTTTTGGACTGAGCAAAAGATTCGACTGTACCTAAAGGAGAAAAATTATTAAAATCAAATAGCCACAGGTGTCCTTAGCAATGAATCCAAAAATGTCTGTCCATGGGCCCTTAAATTATTGTACAAAAAGACCCGGCCCACCCAATCTAAGTTATAGCAGCTTGGTGGTTCATTCCCATTTGACCCATATTGCCTGTTCTTTACAGTAATATGTACATAGTAGGTGTTTGTTTTAAACCCAGGTTTGTGATACCTCTCTGCTAATGAGAACATTTATTGACATGTAGGTCACCCTTGTGCTTGGCATGGAGAGATGGACATGATGGTAGTTCCAAATAATGCAAGTGAGTTTCGCTAAATTGAAAAGTGCAAGAGATTGATATTTTGGACATACATGTTTCTTCATTTTGTACAGTTTGAAGATAATCATAACAGAAGAAATATGCCCTTGAGCTTCCAAATCTTATAAATAATACTTTTTAATTTTTTTTTCAGCATCATCAGGAGTAACTGGTAAGTGAATTTCCTTCACCAGGTTTATAAGTCATATGTAGTGTTACTATAAGGTACAATTTTACAGATGCTTACACAGATGCTTACACAGACTACCCAGCAATTAACTTTGTGCTGCACAAAATTAATTATGAAAGTGAAGAATGATCATCACAGTAAATTTTCCAATTTAAGCAGTTGGAAGGAAGAAGCCTGAAAAAAATCGGGGCTCCAGTGGGATTCGAACCCATGACCTCTGCGATACCAGTGCGATGCTCTACCAACTGAGCTATGAAGCCACACATTTTCAGGCTTCTTCTTTCTAATTGCTTAAATTGGAAAATTTACTGCGATGATCATTCTTCACTTTCATCTACAACCACAGTTCAAATATGAATTATTTCATATATACTTCACATCATTTCACTCCTCACGGGAAGACATGAACTCAATTAATTGACCTCGCTCCCAATGTGTGGCTTCATAGCTCAGTTGGTAGAGCGTCACACCGGTATCGCGGAGGTCACGGGTTTGAATCCCATTAAAGCCCTAATTTTTTTTTTTTCATTTTTTTTTCAGGCTTCTTCTTTCCAGCTGCTTAAATTGGAAAATTTACTGCGATGATCATTCTTCACTTTTATCTACGACTGCAGTTTAAATGTGAATTATTTCATATACACTTCACATCAAAATTAATTATGCCAGTTAATTATGATCAGTGTTCAGGGGAGTGGACTGTGAATCACTGAATGAATGGGTAAAGTTATTTGATCGTAACTGCATAAAATGTGTCACTAGGTGTCTTCATGTGAGCTTTCCACTATAAAGCCAAAATCAAAGCCATCTTAGTGTGGTTGTCTCAGTGGCCTAGTTTTAAGCTCTGGTGATTAGAAGATCTGAGCTTGACTCCTGGCGGGGGCACATTTTCACTCATGATCTTTGTTGTGAGAAGTTAATCAACTCTTCATTTTTTTGACTGTAAGATTATAACTGTAACACAAGGGCAGGGGATTGCTTGCACGTTCTAGATTTGATTAAATTGTCATTGTGTTGCGTCTTGCATCATGCAGCTTAACGTATTTCATGTAATGGTTTAGGCCACTTAGCTCTAAGAGCCTTTGATTTTTTTTTTTTTCAGCTGTTCTTGCTCAACCTGTTTTTGACCAGGACAAAGACATGCTTGATGCTGGTAAGGATAAAAACAGTTATCATTAGGCATAATTGTAACTTACGCTTTTTATATAACTTCTAGTATTAGATAAATTGTAATTTAGAGTTTACAGGCGAAGAGACACCCAGTGGATGCGCTGTAATAAACTGTTTATTTTTTTCATCTTCATCATCATCATCATCATCATCATCATCATCATCATCATCATCATCATTATTATTATCATTATTCATTTATTACATACAAATGAACTAGTACCTTGTATGTTCCAAAATAGGCAGTGCATGCATTGGTGGATATTATCAACATTAGGAAAAGTGTTTGCTTTCATGAAAAAATGACAAAATATGGGAATCTCAACATCCCTTGTATTTCCTGTTTCAAGGTTTTGAAAGCACTTTAAGTTAAGGTTACGTTCACATTCCAATTTCTCCACTCTCCTCAATGAATGAGTGACACATATACATGCATTCTAATGGCTCCGAAGTTAAGGAGATGAAGTTGATACTTCATGTCCAGTTCAGAAACTGCAACATTGATCCATATTGTATGTGAATCGATGACATGTTCCTGTGTACATCCAAATAAATACGGCCATACCACTGCCATTTGTAGAACAAGTCGACATTTTTGCACAAATCTATCCTCCAAAGATAAATAAATGATCAGGGACTGGTCAAAAGTCCTGGAGGGGGTTGGGTTTTGAGCATTAATTTTGTGAAAGTCACTGGCTGCTGGAAAATTTGTGGCCTTTATATACTCTTTTCTCTTGGCTCAACATATATCCTAAACATCCTTGCAACACTCACGTCTGTGATACCTAATGATAGTGGGCAATGTATAAAATGAAACTCAGTTCAGTGGCCTCGTGGTTCATAGCCACTTTGTTTAATCGAGGAGGGGGGGGGAGGGGGAGGATACTCCCATATTTAAGGTATATAGGTATGTGCCGCTGTGAAGGGTAGGGTTCAATTAGTAAGAGCTTGAACATTGCGCGTGGGTTTCACATCAAGAAGTAATCAAAAATAAGTATCAACTTCGAGTTGTATTGAAACAACTTGAAGCGAAAAGACTTTGTAGCTCAAGGGTTAACCTCCTGGAGACTAGCAAGTGTGGGATAGGGTGGGAATTTTTCGCAACTAGTCTAGAATAGGGTCGTAGCTGACCACAGTCTGGTATAGGCTAAGGGTATCAGATTTACAGCGGCACACCCCTACCGAAAAACATCCAGAGTACCCCCTAGATTAATCTTTAGGTTGATGTAGCAAAATACATGGCTTGCATTGTAGTATCTTGAAATTTTTTCAAATTATCGTGCTGACTTTCTTTACGACTATATAGCCGTGAATTCTAGAAGCTAGAAATATATCTAAACTTGCTCCTTAACATCAGCCATCACCAGCCACTCAAGGAAAAAGAAAGCAAAACACTTAAGCCGACCAGTTTCAGACATTTTTGTTTGTATTCATTTTGTAGGTTGTTCATTGATTGAAGGGAAGCAGGATTCAAGTGACATGGGATTAGGATTTTCCCAAGCCATTGCTACTGCTATAACATTTTTCTTTGCTTATAAGCACCATTACAGTTATCAAAGGACTCTGTTCCCCATAATCCAAGTCTTTAGAAGTGGATTTGAAATTTTCCTTTACGACTCTGAGACTGATGTTGTTCTCATGAACACGTTCCAATGGCTTCCTACAACAGTTGTTTACTTGTGGGCTGTACTACACTACCGTTTGCTGCTGACCAAAACCACTATATTAGAAGAAAACTTTAAATGTAGTTATAGGAGATTGTCAGATGAATTTGGTGGTTTGACTCGGTTTGAAGGACCCACAAAGTTTGCTCTCCCAATAGCCAATATTTCACATGAGCAAAAACGTATTACTGATGTGCTTTTTAGATCTGCGGGCGAGAAACGAAAACATGTACCATAGATGTAGTGGGCACCGGCCAATAGATGGATTCGGAATTGAACACCTCAGTGAGTGAAAAAAAGGTTGGAACTTGTTTTGGTTGCAAACTACACCCCATGCCACTGAAATCCAAAAGAAATTGTAGGCTGGGATCTTTTAAAATACATGTAACATTGGGAGCATATGCATTTCTTGAGGTTTGTTGAATGAAGTAAGTAACGTGTTGAGGAATGCTAATTACTGCACTGTATGCCAAATACAGGAGGTATCCATAAATAACTCTAATCAGGCGACGTCAGTAAATAAATGGGTTGTTCAAAGCCCGATTAAGCTCACCCAGGATTAGCGAGAATTTTGATTTCAGTTTTGTAACTTTTTGGTGAGGTGTTCTGTTTATATCGTTTGTCCTACAGTTTTGATCTGTAGTAATCTCAAACTAAACCAAACGTTAGAGGTGAAAAACATTTTTAAACAAGAAAAAATAACACTTCAGTGAACATTTAATCCTGGGTTACCGTTAACCGGCTTTCGAACAACCCGGGCCTGGTTCCCAGCCAGTACTATAACCAAATGAGATACACTTGGATAAGCCCGTCAATTTGTCACGGTAAAATTTGTTTCTTACGGCTGTCGTGCGCTCATTTTACAAACTTTTGAAGGCATGTATCGATATCAATAGAAATATTTAAAAATATTAACTTTACAGTTATTATATATTTCCAAAGTCCCACAAGTAAAGTAAGTGAAGTAAGTAAAAGCTTTATTAATGTGGCAGTGTATTTAGTTTTCACAACTAACTGGTGGCACAACAACAACACCAAAAAAAATTAAAATTATTTACAAATAAGGAATAGTAACAAAAATGTATCTACAATTGAAATATGTAGCATGTATAAATTGTACAATCAAACAATGGGTACATAGGAGGTAGTCTCTGAGAATTGTCACCGGATGTTTGATTTCAGCCACATTATTTGTTCTTGTTGGCCCTCGGATTCCCGATCGAATTGGAATTTAGAAGTGTTTTTTCTTTTTTTCTTGTGGAGGGAGTAAAACCGGAGAACCCGCTGAAAAAACTCTCGAAGCAAGGACGAGAATCAACCACAAACTCAGCCCACATATGACGCTGGGCCTGGGAATCGAACCCGGGTCACATTGGTAGCTATTGGTGAGAAGCGAGTGCTCTGACAAAAGCGCCATCTTACTATACCCTGGTCCCAGAGGTTTTTCTTGATTTTTCTCCGCATGAGAGAGCTGCGAGAGAGCCGCGAAGCGGTGAAAACACGAGTCGCGAAGCGGCGAGAAAGAAAAACCTCTGGTTACTTTGGACTTGAGTCTCACTTTCATGCAGACGCCAGGGTCAGGATCTGACCTTCGCGCTTGGATTGGTTGATATTTTTACAAGCACGCAAATCAATATGATTGGTTCGTTTGATTGGTAATACCGAGGGGACGGTGGGGATATCTGTCATTGCACTTCTTGAGGTAAATTTTGCCTCTCTACCAGGGAAGGAATTTGTTTGCAAAATACTTCAGTTCTCAGTTTATACACGTTCAAGATTCGCCTGTGTTCGACATGGATTATGTTTCTGACAGTGTCTTCGAAGAAATTTTGACTTCGGTACTCGAGGAGCGTTTTCCAGAGATTGAAAGTCTCACCGAACATCAAAAGAAATCCTTGCTCGCAGTCATAAATCGCAAGGATGTGTTGTTTGCCATACTGCCAACCGGACATGGAAAATCAATTATATTTCAGTTGCTCCCTGATGTCTGCAAATACCTGTACCTGTCAGGTTATTCATACCCTCGTCTTGCCACAATATTGATTGTGTGTCCTCTAAGTCTCTCGTGTACTCTCATATCCGCGAACTGCAAAACCGTGGCATTTCAGTGGCCAGTTTGAGCAGCGAAAACAAGAAGCTTAGGCCTTTCCATTTGGAAGTCCCGAGTCCTTCTTACAAAACGAGTAAGTGGAGAAACATGCTCCGTAGTAATGTTTAACAAGACAGAACCTTCGCGATCGTTGCGGATGAAAACATCAATTCCTGCAAACACGCGCGTTGACCCCGGCCAAGTAGGTCAAGTGATACTACTCTCCACCACCCGAGTGGAAATCATTAGCGGCTGATAAGCACGTGATTGCTAAGTTGCCATTGGTCCCTTTTGTAATTATCAATTTGACGCGTTTGACAGCTGGCATCTGCATGAAAGTGAGATTCAAGTCCAAGGTAACCAGAGGTTTTTCTTTCTCGCCGCTTCGCGACTCGTGTTCGCCGTTTCGCGAAAAGAAGAAAAATCAAGAAAAACCTCTGGGACCAGGGAAGCGCCATCTCTACTCCCAGTTGCAATATCAAAGTCTCCACAAGTCACCGGATGTAAACAACACTCGTGCTTGTGAGAGATACTTATCATCCAGGCGTTCAAATAAATTGGTATTCCTCAACTCATTAATTGAATGACCTTATTCAGCGCTAAATTTATTAAGATGTGTGGTAATTCCAGCCTAGAATTATTTCGGATTTCAGGGACGGAGAGTGCAGTTTGCAACCAAAATGAGTTCCGTGCATATGTTCACTCATTTATCTCTGGAATATATTTACTCGATCACAGACATGTACCCATAACATCAGTAATGGAATTCTGGTTCCCAGCCAGTACTATAATCAAGTGAGATACACTTTCGTGACCCCACTAATCGACGGGGTAAATTTTTTACTCATGTGTTAGTTATCAGAAATAAATCACGTCTTCTAAACACTCATTTTACAAACGTGCACACATATTCCGGTATATGTACAGGCCCGCAAATGATCCCCGAACCGCAAATGATCCCAAATTGTGCCGCAAATGATCCCGGGACCGGAACTGATTCCAACGCAAAAAGTTCGGAATGGCGTGGGCTCCATGAAGAGTCTGTGGACAGATACAAATTTCTTAATTATCCTAGGTGAAGAAAGAAAAGTACCTCAGGCATAAACGCAACAATAAAAAACGTTTAACATACTGCGCAAAATACTAAATTGACATGTGTCTACTGCATAAATTTTTCGTATAGGAAACGCACTGTAAAAAGAAACCTGAATCTTCGAAGATGCCTCTGCCATCTAATTAACCGCTTAGAACTGTTCCCTGTACACTTATACTTGCTTCCTAGATAGCCATGGGCTCCCACGAAAGTGCCTAAGATTGCTTTGTGCTAGTTACCGTGGTAAAAATGTAGTCAATCCACTTAGGAATTCTCAGTTGTCTCCAAATTTGAGGATACAGTGAACACCCTGTGTTATCATACATCTCAGGCCCGGACCCAAAGTCATTCAGGGAAGGAATTTTAATTTAAACTCACGGATTGAGAACAAAGGACCTTGAAGGTGTTAGAAATGTAAAGGTCAGCAAGATTTTAATAAGTTTCCGAAAACTCCTCATTGTGCCTAAATGTGTGACCTCGATACAACCTAAAGTAAATTTTTACCTTTAAGGATATTGCTTCTCAGGAGGCACGCCAGCTAAAATCACGTTTTCGGATGTAATGTTAGCTAGTGATTGTTTCCTAAATGAAAGCAACGTAAATGCCAACGGAAATAGGGTTCGTTGAAGTTTTGTTGTTTGTCCTGATTCACAGATTTAAGTAAACTTCAATAAACATGGAAGAAATACGTATTTGTATAATATATCCAGCTAAATCGTTTCTCAGAGTTTAGTATACAGCATAAATATTATCAATTATCTAAAAGTAAATAAACCACGAACGAGAGATTAGTGTGGAGGGAATGCTTCACGGCGTAGAAATAAATCTGCCTAAAATTGTATTCACTGTCATTAGATTTGTATTAACAACCAGTAAAATCCAATATAAGTCAGTTTTCTCTTAACATCCACTTTCAGTTTCATTTTAATAAACGGGGAATTTACCGCGAAAATAGTTTGATATCTTTAATATGCCAAAATGCACATTAGAAAACCAAATGACGTAAATAAAGTCAAAATAGGCAAATGAATACGAATTTAATTAACTTAACTTTTCCCATGTGCATTTAAGCATGTTAAAGTATATCAAATACCCATTATCACTATCTTTACTTCAATTTCATTTTCGATTTCGATTTGGTACTATCCTTCGGGCCAACAACTCACTGATTTGGTTCTACGACACTTCTGTGTATTCACCAAAACATGGATACCATACGGCTGGTCGGGGTAGGTTTCTTTTCCTTTATAAATAATACAAATTCGTCATAAAATTTTGCATCAAAGGGTTGAGCAATGCAGGACAATTGCAAACAAAATATTTGCGTTCTGTGATTTGCCTGTACATTGTTATGTTTGTTTCTAAGTTTGCGGTATCGGTCATTAGTTAAGCAATGCTAATACATCGATACTTAGTTGTTCATTTATTTGTATAGGTGAATGCCTTAGCGAGTATTGTTTTAAAATTCCTCAAAATGACATTTCAAAATGAATTTTCAAATATCACGAGTAGTGGCGTAATTGCCCGAGATTAATACGATTACTCATTTATAATATGACTGAGAATAGTACGAACGCGAGCGCGTTAATTTGGACTGTAGTGCAAATTAAAAATTAACCGTAAATTGAAACACTCTCAATAAATCTCCATGAAGTTATTTGAAGTTATTTTCTCAGTCATATAATGAATTTGTTTATTGCAACTACAGAAAAATTCAGCGAAGAGTTCTGCATGCGTCCAAGATATCGGAACTGTAACAATAATTTAAAGCGAATTATTCCAGAAAAAAAAAAAATTGAACCTTACGAAAGACTCACCGTGAAGGGAAATTCCCGAAATTATGAGGGGAATTTCCGTCATGAATCATCATCATTTTGGCTAGGTAAGGTGTAGTTATTTTGCAGATCTAGACAAGTTGCTATTTCACAACTGACGTAAATATTCAGTACCTACTCCGACCAAGCTCTTGAATAACACCAAAGGACATACTGGCGGTAAACAAGAAGACGATTAGGCCTTTACACGCCATAGCCTGTCAATTTTCTTTGAACTTTGCGGTAGCACTAGGGTTAGATAAATTATCTGGCATAATTTCGCGCATAATACTATGGCGCGAGCATCGAGCATGATGCCGGCATAATAGCCATGTTTGGGAGCGTAAAAGTTGATAAAATTATCCTGCTAATAAAAGCGTCAAAATAATGTGTTTAAAAATGTCAATTGTGGGCTTTTGGCTGCTTTATGCACTTATTTGGCTTTGTTGAAGGCCCAGTTTTCTGTTTGAAGGCCTGGCTACCTTACTTTATGCCTGGCTCCCCAGGCAGTTTTCACTTGTCATGAACCGAACTGAAGAGACTGCTGACATTTAGCTCTTGTTGCTCCGTATGAGAGCATTCTTATTTCAAAGGCGTTGTTGTTATTTAAAACAAGGACATTAAATAATATGTTAGCCCCTATTTTGTCCTTTTTTTTTTTGCGCAAAATTCACCCTTTATCTTTGATCATAATGCTAGGGCACGAGCATAATTTCGAGCATGAAGCAATGATTATAGGAGTGACGCTCAAAAGTATAATGCTCAAATTTTCGAGCATAATTTATCTAACCCTAGATAGTGCCGGCTTGGAAAATAATCACTCGTGTCACTTTTAAGATGGGTAGTCTGGATGTTTAAGAGCTCCCTCCCAAACTTGAATAGGCCATTTCCGAGTTACTTTTTAATTCTGTTTCAAAACGTGTCATGACATGGTTCACTTCCTTTCATATGAAATCTTGAACAAAGAAAATCTCGTTTCCGTATGAAGGGAATTGCACCAGAACTCGTTTTGAAACAGAGGTAAAAAGCAACTCAGAAATGACTTACTAAACCGCGCAGATCTAGAAGTTTCAAAACAACCCATAGATTTTGGATGTAGACCTTCAAGACTGTAAAGTTCAATTTTAACCGTATTTTAAAAGATAAATAAATAAAATAAAACATGGCATTGTAGGCGTGACACTTGTCACGCAAAAAACGAATACGTGTGACCACACTTGACATTTTCGTTTCCTAGGAAATATTGCAGCGATAGGTTTTTAATGTATTTCACGCATTTTACCCTCACTCTCCCCTCCATCTCCATTTAAGCCAACTATCTTTCACCACCTACATTACGTTACTTGTGAGAGATGACCCATATTGAGCCAATAAGCAGACGTGGACTTGAAATCCTTTTTCCAGGATAAAATGTAACTTAGAGTACGAGACCAGCTTAAGTGGTTAGCAGCCTGGGCCCTTGTAATAAAACTAGAGCATTGGCAATTGAAAGCCATTCTTGCTCCCAAAGGCGCCTGTCCCTGTAAGCCGGTGGGGCGCTGGTACGAGGAAAACGGTGGCTCTGGAGACACGTCAGTCTCATCTGATTCATCAGGCGCCTGATCTTAGGTAATGACAAATGCTTGCTTACGTGGAGAGCGAGGGGAGAGTAAAGGTGAAATGCGTGACGGGTGGGGTGGATAGGATGATACAATAAAATGTAAATATGTTATTTGTTTACCCAAGAAGCGCCAAGGAGTTCTCAAGAACTCGTTCAGGAATGCTCGTGCATTTCAGGATCGAACTGAAATTTGGAAATGTTGGCTTGGGAATGAAATGCTCGTCCGAACTTTATGTTTTCTTCTTCATCCTGAACAGCTTCTGCTGACTGTGAGTTTCCAGTTCTTTACGTGGTGCAATGTATCATGCAAACCAATGACATGGACAGTTACTTTAGAACCGTTTGCGCGGCGAAACAGATCCAGGCGATTCCTTTTGGTTACTGAGAATGGCAACGAATTCAGATTGTCATTTACCGGGAGGCAAGAGGAACAGGGCACAAGTACGTACCGCAGAACATTTTGCATTTGTGTGTAATTGCAGAGTGGTGCCCGAGAGGAAGATAAACTCTCTAAGCCAGTCTTGTTCGACATATGGCCATCACCATGAAATATTTTGTTTCCCATTGCCCGACCAACCCAGTGCATTCGGAGAGCAATCTCGGGTGCCGTTCAAAGTGCAACAAGGCTTTCTATATATTTCAATTAAAAGTAACTTTAAGATGTTAATCAACCCTCACGTCTTCGAAAATCAAACATTTATTCAATTACTCATAAATTCACTCACCCATTTCTTCCCTTGCTTACTCATTGACTGACTGACTGACTGACTGACTGATTGAATAAGTGACCGATCGACCGACTGAGCCAATGACTCAATAAAAGATTCCCGGTTAGTATCTTCAAAGAGTAGTAATGAGCTCAATCATATGCATGCTACTGAAAATAATATTTGCTACCAAGTAGTAATTAATGGTATTTCTGCGCAGTTTTCGACAAATATCCTTTCCGCTTGCGTGTGGCAGACCTCACCCCGTCCCAACCGTTTCACCTCCGGGACTTTGTTTTGCACTGGGTTTCCGCAGTTTCCTACCGTTTTTTCAACGTTTACGTTAATCTTTGTACACAGAATTTATCTTGCAAAGAAAAAAGACAGGAGATAACTTTCACTTCAGTTTACGTCCCGCCGGAATGCCTGATCACATCCTGGCTGAGGGTCAGAGAAAGCTCCTGGTGAAGGTAAGCCTCTCGAATACTTGCAAAGATTTTACGTAATCTTTGTCGGTTCATACTGCATATCACCCCGCTTTCGATAAAAATTTCAAATGTCACCATCTTAATCTTGTTGCTGTTGCTGTCGTTTCTTTTTAGTCCTTGTTCTGGTTTTTGTTGTTGTTTCCTTGTTTTCCTTGTTTGTTTGTTTGTTTGTTTGTTTGTTTGCGGTTTTCTACAAAACCACAGTCATTCCCGAAGCCCTCACAAAGTGAATACCTTTTATTTACCGTGAAATCTAAGAAGAGTGACTCTTGGGGCAAAGCATAGCCAGTGATGGAGAGAGCCACCAAAAGTTCGTTAAAACATAGACAGGCTAACTAAATTACACTGTAAAGAAATCCTTCACTGCCGAAACAAAATGTCGTTGTTAGTTTTATTTAATTCCTGCTTAAAAAAATATTCAAATTGGAGATTTCATAAAATAAAGGAAAACTATTCTATCGTTCCAGTGTTACGAAAATATTTGATACAAATTTAACTGATTAAGTGTTGAATTTTCCCGCGGGTAAGGCTTTTACTTCTTTGCGAGGAAGAATGGGCCGGTGTTTTGAATTGTGGCAATTTTGATCGAAAATGGCAACTTAAAAATTAACACTTAAAATGCTTTTCCTATTAAATTCGTATTATTAAAATATTTCACCAGTTTCAATAGCAGTTTACCGCAGAAGTAGAGGTTTCCTTTTAGTAGAATAGTACTGTAATCTTTGAATTTAAGAGGGTTTCTACTACAGTAGCATGATTTTTAATACCGTGACAGAACTTAATTTAATTTTCTTCCCAGACGTGTCTTTGGTTGTCGCGCGACTGATGCCACATGTCTGAAGCGTTGCTGGGCAACTAGAATTGCGCCAGCTGGAGCCTCTACATGTCGCGGTCATCCAAGTATTTTAAGTGATACCCTGCATGTTTTAGACAATAAGTTGTGAGTTCTGAGTTCTTAAATTCTTAAGCCCAACACAAGCACAAGCACAAGCACAAGCGTAAGCATAACCTTAGTGAGGACGCCAACATGAGAAAGTACGCATGAGCAGAATGGATAATTGCCTTAATCTTAAGTTCCATTTCTCTTCGATACGTAAAAAAAGATGGCGGGCGATGTTTATGTTTATGCTTATGCTTAAAGCAGCGCGTTGACATAATAAGTGCAAGCACAAGAAGAACAAAAATGTTTGTTCTGCATGTGCTTGTGTTGTGCTCGTCCTCAGGACTGTTGTAACAATGCTTGTGTTTGTGTTTGTGCTTATGTCGTAGCAAAAACCAGGCCTTATTGTTCAATTACAGAATTCATCAACTGTGGATCCCGTTGACAATACATACGAGTTCGAGAAGAAAACCATCAAGCTAAAGTACATCATAGATCACAACAAAACCACTGAGCATTACGAAATGCTGATTTTTGGAACCAGTCACAAGGTAATGAGATGCAGCTGTTCTGGTGGCGTGTATTTAGGCAAGAGGAAGAGCTGGAAACAAGACTGGAAGGCCTGGGTCAAAATGACAGCTATCAACTGACCGTTGCAAGGCCGCCATTCCAAGGGGGGAACGATAGTTATTTCACAAAGAATGAGGGATAGCGTTTGGATTAATTTGAGAAACCAAGAGATATTTCTACTATAAACTGGAAAGTTGACAAAACATTTTACTAAACAATTCATGAACTAATTAAAAGGGAACAAAGAAAAAAAATGGGGTTTCTTCTTAAGGGATCAATGGAAACTGTGTATCCCCCTGGCAGGCCTTCATTGTAGGCCCCGTTCACATTACAACGAAGGAATTTTAAAACGGAGTTATCACTCTGAAAACGCATCGAATGTTTTCGTTTACACCACGCCGAAGGAATTTGAAAATGCAACAATCACCGGTCATTTTGGATTTGTGGTTGAGTAAACCTCGGACAGAGAAATATCACGAATAACGTGCTGTCATCGTTTTCAAAAAATCTCCGTTTTCAAAACGTTTTCTGTCCACACGCAAAGCCACGTTTTCAAATTTCTACAGTTTGAAGAGCGTTTTCGAAAAGCTCTTTTTTTCGTGACGGATTAGCGTGGACAGTAGGCCTAACCGTTGAAATAAAGCTGCGTCGGTTCAAATTCCTCCCGCGTAGTGCGGACGGTGTCTTACACAAAAGGTGATGATCAAGACATTTTTTTTTTCCCCTACATTTGCTGGTTGTAATAATTGTCCTAGTTTATAGTTTTTTTATACTACAGTTTGGAATTTGTATGTTAATTCTCTGAATGACTTAACACGTACAAAATAATACAACACCATCTTTTAGAATTTTTAGCGCCTTCATATCGTTTCGCCCGCCCGAAAGTCGAAAGCTTGTGTTTTTATAATACCTTTAAGCGGAGAACGTTTTATATTTTACCTGATCTTGTAGGTGTATATGAAACATCCGATAGTTTTTAAGTATTTATTAAATCCATTTTGAAATCACTGGCTATCCTTGCAATTTGATTGGCTCTCAATGGTGCGATTTATTCACGAATCGCACTATTTTTTGCTCTAAATCGCATCTTTTTCTCAGCCATTGAGAATGGGACAGTAAAACAAAACAACAAATCAGATTTCAATATTAGTTTAAAGTAAACAATAAAATTTCAGGAAAATGAAAGGCAAAAAGCCATTGTGTGGATAATTTAGCAACTTGTATTGCCAAAACTCTGTTGTTATTGTGTGTTTTTTCCAAAAAACTTGACGAATGTAATTAATTACAGTTTCTAAATGACGATTATCAGCTCCTTCAGGCTGAACACCAACTTTAATGGAAGTTTCCAACTTTCAGTGTCCATTTTGACGAATATTTTGGCGATTTTTCTTCAACATCTGCTCAAAATCCGTATGATACCGAGTCCAGTAAAACATAAACAAATGAAAACCACTCAACAACAAATTCAGGGCCATCTCAAGAAGGTAGATGTTTCCAGGTTTCTGGTAGTTTCAAACGAAGCAACAAAAGAGCTCAACTCTGTCGCTGTGAATAAACATAGTCAAAATACGCCCCGCTCCACAAAACAGTGAATGAATGAACGTCTTACGAAGCTGGTGTTAGTCCCGCCATCTTGGAAATATCTTGAAACAAATGGCGCCGCAAGAACTTGACAAGGTCCTGAGTATTGAGTCCTTCGCCGAGGTCACAAAAAGAAACGGAGATGATAACGAGCTGGACTCCCTTAAAATCATGCCATTAAACGGTATGAAAGAAAAAAAACGTACCATCCACTGGGTATCGTGCACTCGAGGGAGTTTCACAACTCAAAAGAAATCCATCGCAGAATTACGCAGGATGCACCTTCAAATTCCTTCTCCAAAGACAATGAAAAGTCTCAGCCTCAACCGCAGAAGAAAGAAAGACCCTTCCATCATTGATTCAACCGACGAGAATTGAACTTTTATACCTGAAGCAGACTATTTTCGTTCTGACTTCAAAACCGCTTGTTTCTTTGTCATGCTCGGATGAGTTTTCGTCACATGACATCGTTTTGCATACTAAATGAGACGTAAAGGCGTTTCCGGTTCCGCTTTTTTTTTAACAAACCGGCTACTGGAACAATACACCAAAAGTCTAAAAATTAAGGCGATAAAATTGTGCGATTTCAAAATGGATCTAATAAAGTGGCAATTGAACTTCATGTCGTGCAATTTTGATCTGAAATCATACTTGTGATTTCAAATCGAACTCGCGCTGCGCGCTCGTTCGATTTTGAAATCACGCGTATGAATTCAGACCAAATTGCACTCCACTCAGTTCAATTACCATTATATATCGTAAACTATATCGTGAACTCAAAACCGTATATTATTTTTTCTATTTATTCATTTATTTATTTTCAATATTTTTTCCATTATTTAATATATTTTTTATCATTTTCCGTATGGTAGTAACTCTATACTTGAAATCATCTTTAAGGTATAATTCACTCATATATGTTGATATTGAAAATTCAAAAGCCGCTACCTTTTATTTTTCTCTATGTCTTGCTCTCTACATGGCAAGCTAGGGATATTAAGATTTTTATGTATTATAAAACAATCGGATTACATTTAAAAGATGTAATTAAAGGTGTAAAACTGGGTAGAAAACTCTTTGTAATTCCCCTCAAACACATTTGTAATACTATGATAAAAAACATCATGACATGAGATTAATCCAGGCACTTGTGATTTTTGTCTTAATAGCTGTTTGTTCCCGTCGCGAACCCTCACTTCCAAACGCCCTATACTAGAACAGGTTATGGAGAAGTAGCCGAAACCGAATGAGTAGAATGATGATCCCGAATGGTCTCGAATGGTCCCAACTGGTCCTGAATGGTCCCGAATGGCTCGCAAATAACAAATCCATTTAAAGCAAAAAGCACTCAGAAATATACGGAAATTAAGTAACTCTCCCTAAAACTTTCTAATTTTTTTTCCCGATTTGCCACATAAACCACAAAGCCATTTAAACTAGCGTTCGAGATTGAGTCTGCTGGACGCAGGGTTCTTTCCCTCTTTTAAAACCATTACTGTCTGGGAAAAGCTAATAACACGAGGCGCCCAATACAAAGAAACAGAAACGATCAGAAGAGAAGAAAAATCAGTTGCAAGGGACAGAGCATAATAAAAGAAATCAGAGGTATAAGCTCTACTAGCGTTATATCACGAAATCCGTTCTCTGATTGGCTACTCTACTCGCTATCTATTCTAAATGTGTAGAGTAGCTTAGCGGTGCGGTTGCTAACAAAATGGCAGCCATTTCTTCCGTTTTCGAAGTATCGGTGAAGAGGATTAAAATAAATTTTTTAACTACTAGTAGATTTACACTAAACAGTAAGATTATGAGCTCGGGATTGGTTGACGAGGGCGCAGGTAGCGTTAAATAGTATTTGTTGAATAGTGTTATATTCATTGTTATTATACTCTTAAATAGAAATCTCGAGCTCATAATCCAATTGTTTATTGGTGAATAGGGTCACTGCGACGACAGCCGGTGGCAAAGGACCAAAGAAGCGCGAAACGAAATATCGGGAACCCTTTTACACGAATGCCGTAAATCCTCGAATCGGCGCCCGGGGTGCTTATTCCAACTTTAGGAGAAGATGGGGGGTGCTTATTCGAGGGGGACGCTTAATCAGTGGGGCGCTTATTTATTTTAAATTTTGGCCGATAGGAGGCGCGCTCAGAGATTCGAGGGAGGGCGCCAATTCGAGGATTTACGGTTGAAGAATAAACACAATAAAATCAGCCTGCATGTATCCAACCAGTACATAATTTGCATAACGAACCCACTCCCATGGGCTGTTGATGCACGGGAATAGAGAGAGGCGAGAGAGACGAGCGTACGGGGAGTGAGAATAGTGAAATGCTTCTGGCTAACTCCCCTCTGTATCCAGAGCTAGGAACGTAACTAAACAGCCTATTTGGGTAGTCGGAGTGAATCATTAAGATCCCGTTCTTTTCGCCAAAAGCTGTTGGCTTGCTCTGTGCTTTGCTCTGGGCCCCACAGCGTCTCCCATCAAACCCAAACAGACGAGTAGGCTCGTAAGATGAACGTAAGTTAAACGTAAATGTAAACCTACCTACTGAGTATTTGTCGGCCATAAAAACCAGACTGCAACATAAAGCGCAAGGTATGTTTACTTGAACAGAACTTTTTTAAAAAAAGTATTTTAGTACCCAAAAGACAATCACGTTGCCATTACGGCTCTCTTCCGAATTATTGGTACTTCGGAATTGTCAGCGAACACCAACGTTTATCGATACTTTCGAGAACTTAATTAATGACGTTCACACGAAAATGTTTTACTCGATAGATTTTCTTCAAACTTCTACTGCGGACAGGTAATGAATTACTTGCTTCAGAAATGACAAAACCATTGGGGATTACTGGCTTCGTTTCAGAGATAAAGCGTGTTGAAAACTAGTCTGATTTTGAAAAATTGGCAAGCGTAAATCAACATGGTCTCCAGTGTTTTAAGATTAAAATATCAAAGATGAATCAACGGAGACAAACTATCCTGGCAATATTTTGTATAAGTGAATCCTTTGTGTTAATAATTCCAAATGTTGCCAACGTTTACATGAAATGTTAAAAAGAACGGAACTCGGTGGTGCATTTTGCAAAAAATTCAAGCTTCTAATCGATAGATTTTCTTATTTTTTCGCTAAACGTAGAAAATTGGTAGAGAAAAGGATCCATCAAGAGAAAAATAGAGGTCACCGAACGACAAAGATCGTTAAATTCAGGCCCTATCATTGTTCATTTTGTCACTTGGCGCGCGCTTCATGCATGACAAGGAATTAGATCATTTTATCATCTAAATTTTTAATTTTCTTGTTTTAATTGTTAGACTTGATCTAATGCTTTGCTTTTTTTTATATTTTAGTGCTTCTCATATCTTAGTTTTTTTTTATATTATCGTTGCATATTTGTGAATCTTTCTATATTTTTAATTTTTAACACGTCATCTTTTTATTCTGTAAATATTTACATGAGGGCCACTGGTTTTTCAGTGATTACTGTTGCGTGCTACCCTCAATAAATAAAGTTAATTATTATTATTATTATTATTATTATTATTATTATTATTATTATGACGTGGCGTGTGAATTTGCGTACGCAATAAGGATGGGCAGAAGAAATTAGCCCGAATGTCCTGAAGTATTCTCTTCATCTCACACTTTTTTTGCACTTAAAATGTTCTGAACAAATATACAGAGAACCGTTTGGTTTACAGGGTAAACATTTTGCCTAGAGATACTAACCATCTCAAAGCCTGATCAAGTCAAATGGTGAGAAATTAAGAGCATGTCCACCAGAGGACCAGGCAGAGGTGATACATGCCATCTCACCGATTTCAGTGAAACTTGGCCAGATTGAAGGGCATACCCAATAACTCAAAAAGCCAAAACGGTTTCAAAATTACAATTTTCCGGGGGGAGTTACACCACCCCCCTACTTTTTTCACATAAATTTCTTTAAATACTACACTAAATGAGGGTAAAAGTAGGGGGCTCTTAAACCTGAGCAATTCATCCAATTCAATTGTGGTTATACATGAGTGTAGATTAGTCCTACATGAGTTATGTACGGGAGTTTCATGTAATTTGATTGATTACCTGTCAATCAATGTAAGCTAATAACTACCCATGTAAAATGGCATAGCAAAGTATGGTGATTTTGAGGCCAAATATCTCCTGTGGCCAAGTCCCTCCCAAAGAGATACCTATACCACGGTTCATTTCCACCTTTGGTCTGTACGAATTATCAAAAAAATTTTTGGGACCTGCCATTTTTTGTTCGCAGATCGAGCTCAAACCCTGCACATCTTGCACAAGATTTTAGTTTAATGACTGACATCGTAAAAGTTCCTGCACAAACCGCACCCGTAGATTAGCCATAACCCCAAGATGGAAGCTCAAATATTGAAAAGCAACGTAAAGACAATAAAGTTTGAAGTTCCAGTGAAGCTCTAATCGGTATAAAAACAAAGACAACCAAGTGCGGTTTCAGAACACTGATACAGCGGCTGTTGCGAGCCTTCAAATGCATTTAAAAGTCTTTAGATAACAAATTTTCACTTGTTATACCTTCTCGTCTTCCTAATTCACTCTTCTTAAACTTGAGATTTTCTCTTGATAACATTATCGCTTCGCCGGAACACTCCATGACATTCAACTTCGTACACCATATCGAAACGATACGAAGTAGTGCTTAGTAGCCAAGCTTTGAAATGTGGAGAGGAGTCTGGGCATCACAACACACAAGAGGACACCTATTTACTTTAGAGGGATACTACGTACCATCAAGATCTTTGAACGACTACAGCAGGAGAAAAACTTCACACAGACGAGTAGTTGGATAATCCAATGGATAAATGTTGCTTTAAAAGTGATAGCAGTCGCAGCTAAACTAGAAGAACTAATAATGATAATTATTTACAATGCTAATAATTTTATCAAAAAGGATCAACAGTGCATTATAATTCTCAAATACTAAACATTTTAACGCTAATTGGGCATATACTCATCTCTTCTGCAGTTAATGAGCTGTGTAACCAAAGGCATGTATTCCTCATCTGCCTCTTCAAAACTCTCTTTCAAAAATCGACTCGAAAATCTCTTGGAACCGTATCTACGTATAAAATACTCTTGTGTTACCATAACAAACTAATAGATAACTGAGTACACATGTGTAATACCTCACCTGATGGTTCTTCCGGTGGTAACAAGAATCGCACGTGCGCTTGTGGATCAACAATGGTGCTGTCAGCCTTCTCCATGGGTAGGTCTGCTGAACTTTGTTCCTCTCTCTGCTCCTGGGGCGGTGAAGCATTTGCTACGAATTTCATGGTAGCTTGATGTTTCCCACGACAAATTCTACAAATACCTGTGTACATAGAATATGACATCATTTATTTGTAAGGCCAGATTTTCTCCGCTTTCTGGAACACTGACTGGTAATCGAGCTTATAATTCTTGGAAACAAATCAAGGTAGGAATTCGTACTTTAGCTGGATTCGAAGATAAAGAGACAAAGCAGTTTACCTGCTCCAACGGGGACAACAACATTCCATTTATTCTTGATTTCCTTTGCCATTCGCAGGTTAACACCCCTCTCCCTCTTACGCTTACGATTTCCATGGAGTGGATGCTGACATTTTATCGAGGCCTTGAACTTGACGCCTAACTGATCCCGGTGTTTTGGACAAATTGTGAAGTCACGGCCGCCTTCATCAAACAACCCCACGCGTGCAAGAATTTGTTCTTTCTCAGAAGAGACACTTGTTTGAGATACAGAGATTTGTCGAAGATGAGCACTTATATCTCTAGCAAGAGCTCAGAGAAAGAAGCTCGTTTCCTTGGGATAAAATATCGCAGTGAGAGTCACAGTGCGAGGCAAAGGAACAGGAAAGATTAGACATTGTTTTCACAACGTAAAGGTCACGAAGAAAATAACTTTGTTGTGCGAAGGTCCCACTTACAATCGCAGACAAAGTTGTTTACTTTTCAGTGTAGACGTAATCATTTGGCGCACGAAACATCACAGTTCATGTTTCGCTGAAGTTTTTAAACAATAAGTTCAAGAACAATTTCACAAAAATATATTTAATAATAGTCGTTAAGAAATGCTGTTAAAAAGAAAAAGGAAAGGTACTTTGAAATAAACAAGGCGAGGAAGTGTTTTATTTAAGCTGAAAATGGACAGTAACTATGAATGTCCGTAATTTTCTGTCTCGGCTTATTGGAGGAATAGTTTTCTGAATTTTTTCAGGGAATGTCGGGTTAATTTCTTTTTTCCAAGTTCAGGGTCATGAAATTGTTCTTGAACTTACTATTCAAAAACCTCGGTGAAACATGAACTGGGATATTTCGTGACGCCAGATAATTATCTTTGCGCCAAAAAGTAAACAAAGCAAGAAACCTCGGCGCATCAGTGAAAATGTTTACAGTAGGAATAGTAATTTATTTCCCCCTTTCGATCAATTTTTTTGCCAGTCAGAAACGCAAATGTTTTTGGGAAATGCTAACATTTTTTTTCGTTTTATGCTGTGATGTTCTCAAGTCTCTCAGTGAACCTGCAAACGATATAACGCACGTGAAAATTATCGCTCGGCTCATACACGTTATGTATGCGTAATAACACTGTGCGGTATTGAAAAATAGTTTTTTCCTTGGGTAAGTCGGCCTTAATGTATATTTTTCTTTAATTATTATTTCCAGTGAATTTTAGAGGGGATCGGTAAGGGGGTTAAGTAGGGGGTCAGTTGACCAGGGGTCAGTGTTTTGTCGTAGCCCCTCTATTACGCGTTGTGATGCCCAGACTCCTCTCCACATTTCAAAGCTTGGCTACTAAGCACTACTTCGTATCGTTTCGATATGGTGTACGAAGTTGAATGTCATGGAGTGTTCCGGCGAAGCGATAATGTTATCAAGAGAAAATCTCAAGTTTAAGAAGAGTGAATTAGGAAGACGAGAAGGTATAACAAGTGAAAATTTGTTATCTAAAGACTTTTAAATGCATTTGAAGGCTCGCAACAGCCGCTGTATCAGTGTTCTGAAACCGCACTTGGTTGTCTTTGTTTTTATACCGATTAGAGCTTCACTGGAACTTCAAACTTTATTGTCTTTACGTTGTTTTTCAATATTTGAGCTTCCATCTTGGGGTTATGGCTAATCTACGGGTGCGGTTTGTGCAGGAACTTTTACGATGTCAGTCATTAAACTAAAATCTTGTGCAAGATGTGCAGGGTTTGAGCTCGATCTGCGAACAAAAAATGGCAGGTCCCAAAAATTTTTTTGATAATTCGTACAGACCAAAGGTGGAAATGAACCGTGGTATAGATATCTCTTTGGGAGGGACTTGGCCACAGGAGATATTTGGCCTCAAAATCACCATACTTTGCTATGCCATTTTACATGGGTAGTTATTAGCTTACATTGATTGACAGGTAATCAATCAAATTACATGAAACTCCCGTACATAACTCATGTAGGACTAATCTACACTCATGTATAACCACAATTGAATTGGATGAATTGCTCAGGTTTAAGAGCCCCCTACTTTTACCCTCATTTAGTGTAGTATTTAAAGAAATTTATGTGAAAAAAGTAGGGGGGTGGTGTAACTCCCCCCGGAAAATTGTAATTTTGAAACCGTTTTGGCTTTTTGAGTTATTGGGTATGCCCTTCAATCTGGCCAAGTTTCACTGAAATCGGTGAGATGGCATGTATCACCTCTGCCTGGTCCTCTGGTGGACATGCTCTTAACACTATTCTCGCCGATAAATTGAGCGTGCCGGAATTTTGTCAAACGTTTTTTTACATAAGATCGGCGTTTTCCGCGGTGAAAACCCCTGCCTTTATTAGCTGAGTGACGGGACAGGATGTTATATCACTGACAACCGGGTTATCCCCGAGAGGGCTAAAAGTGCAACTCAGCAAAATGTCTCAGATTGTCCGTGAATTCGTAAAAGCCCGCAAGGAGTAAAAAAGCATTTAAACAAAAAAAGATGAAAAAACATTTCGCAGACACGAGAAGGCAGCGCATTCGTTTAACACCCAGCCCGACTTCTAAGTCAACTCAAACTGAGTGTTTTTCTTAGCTGTTTCCTTGCCATGAGGTGAGGCATCTCATACTAGGTTCATTGCCTATTCAAAATAGAACTGATGGAGGATACTGACAGGTTGCTTGCTTATTGCACGTTCAGTCATCATGTCCCGCTTAGAAATTGAACAAACTCTCAAAATCATAGGCATACATACCGTAGTATCTTGGAGGGCGATTAATTAGCAGTATACACAAATAGTGTACACACAAAGTATGCACAGCCGATTGCTTTATCCGGCTTGACACCGGATGCGGAAGAACCCTCTTTGCGGCTTGGCCGTGATGTTTGAATAGGCCCTTTGCAGCTAAGCCATCACGTGACCTACTTTTCATAAAATTATGGCCTATAACTTAACGAATGCCAGAAATGGAAAAAGCATGTCGAAAATATCAAAATGGCCAAGTTTGAGGCCCCCATCATCAGAGAATGAGATTTTATGATGGTCTGAATTTTTGAAAGAATAAGAAGATTTGTATGGAAACATGTTGCTGGAGAGCAAGACCTTGCTCTCCAGCAACATTTTCCATACGAATCCTCTAAATTTTCCGAAAGTTCAAACTATGGTATAAACTTACTCGTTTTTTCCTGGGGCCTCAAACTTGGCCATTTTGGTATTTTCGATGCGCTCTTTCCATTTCTGGCATTCTTTTAGTTATAGCCCATAATACAAAAATTTTTTAGGAAAAATTTGGTCACGTGACCCCAGCTGCAAAGGGCCTATTAAAAAGATATGATCCAAAACCTTTTTACATGCTTAAGTATCAGTGTTACGTGAACTGGTAACGGAGCCTTTACCGAAAGATCGCATGTTTGTTCACTTAAATATACTTCACCGCCAGGAGGAAAGAGACAGGAAGTTCTCTGGTAAACACTGCTTCACCACGACAGCCGCTAAATAATTTTATCGACTTGCATATATTTCAAAAGCTGTGACCGAATAACTTAGCGCTCTTTCTCCGGATCATTAGTCAACTGAGACAAATGCACTATAAATAATGCACACTATGTTGTTGCTACAAGCCACAAAACCTAGAACTGAAACGAGCCAGTTTTATTACAATAGTTTAATAAGAGAAGCTGATATCAGATGTTTTTCGGTATTTCTGAAACTAAGTAAAAGAGTCATAGAAAATCTCTCCGGAAACTTCCGGTTTGACTTTCGACAACGTAATTATTGCACTAAGAATTTGATAATGCATAAGCCAATTCGTAGTAATATAATAGAAACGGTCTACTAATATCATTGTCGTCGCTTGAAAACGTTAAACGGTCATATTAATCCTAGCCTAAACGGCGATAATGACCGTTTTACAACCGATTTCCGTCGCTTTTGACTGAGCTCGATTTACTCTCAGTATTGCTTGGCTGGTTATCAATTATTCGGGTCATTCACAGCTGAGTATCTTAAAGTTAGTTCGTTCGTGGCCCAGTTCTCAGTCACGCAATATAAACATTTTATTTTCTTCAAGTTTTAGTTACTAGAGCCTATTTAAAATAACTTTGAAAGATTCTCTTTGGCATTGACTCAAGATATTTAACTGACAATTTGCAAAAATCTTTGGTACATCTTCAAACAATGACGTCAATCGTGTTGGGCTCTTATGGACAAATTTAATTTGTTTGTTGTGGTTGAAAATTGATTCTTACGTAGGAGTCCACTTAGGTTTGAGTTCAATGATCTACGCTTTCGATCTTAACAAAAAGGATAATTTCCAAAATACTCTGACCCGAAATAGAGCGCGCAATGACGCCAAACGGTGAATTATGGGCTCGAATGGGTCAATCAAATTTGTGTGTAGTGCTTAAAAATCGACTTTTAAAGCCCCTACTAGCCAAAAGGTAAATCACCTGTGAATTTACTTCAAATTGATTTACTCTCTAAATAGAAATTGTCAACATAAAATTGCGCTTAACGAATATCATGGCACACCCCGGCTTTTGAGTAATTTTAAATAAAGTATAGAACTTTGTGAGGAAGCTTCATTTCAAAATCAGTCTTCTTACAAGGCGAGGCAGCCTTAAACCCCGGCTGATTGGAAACTTACTGAGGACTGAAAGATTACGCCTAATGGCTGTATTCAGAACAGGGAAAGTCCCTTTGAACAGTTTCGAAATGCTCAGCACTTTTATTTGGCTATAAAGACATCAAATCAAGTTGTGTGGCTCAACTTAGCAATCGACGAGGATTATGGCTAGACTATCAATATTGGTAAGTCTGTTGAGGAATTAAGTTGTTTTAAATTCTGTACCCACCAAATGACAGTTATGGATAGTCGTCTCAAAGTGAACTTTGCAGTATTTTTGTTTCTTAACGGATTCAGTCGCCGGCTTTTAAGTGGTTCTACAACTGAACTACAACTGCAGGAGTTTTCTTGTAAGAACCTTGGCTGTCGGCACACTATTTGAAGGCCTTTTCAGGAGGAAAAAACATATTCAAAAATATCAACTTAAATGAATATAAAAACAGCAGACAGGCAGTATTCAGCCAAAACGAATTGCGGATGGTTAACATAGAGGAGGATTGAGACGGATTACGACGACTCTTAGATCTCAGTCTGAGAATGAAGTATCGGATCGCAAAATAAAGACAAAGAAATACAACCTACACTTTTTCGAGATGCGCTGCGCTATCGGTGACGCTGCTCTTTCCTTTCAGATTGAATCAAATATTTCAGTAAAGTACAGTGTAATAGTTTAAAACGATAGAAAAACGATGAAATAACGTGAGTATGTTTCGTCACAAAACTTATCGCGTGGCAAGCAGAGAAAAACGTGAAATGAAGAAACACTTACTACTTTTCTCAATGACGGATCAGCCATTTACTGTTTAGTGATAGAGCTGGAGACGTGTTAATTGATAGTTTACTTTGTATTGTTCCAAAATTTGCTTGGAAATGCAGCAAAAAGGCAAACAGGAATATTATTTTTCACAACGGACTATGCGTAACTTTGTCAAAAATCATGCTCCACTCAGACTCATAATGTGATCAAATACCTTTGCTCCCGAGCTGTTGCACAATCATGTTGAAGTATTTGAAGCATAAACCTATTTTTTCTCAGTTTTCGCAAGTTGTCAGATAGGTTATACAATCGACATTTTGTTGAATATTAAAGATTGGCTTGTCCCAAAAAGAATCGCCTGCGTATTCTTTAAACACTGATTCACCTTTCTTGCTTCAGGCCCGTATGCTCATCTTACAGTGCGCCTTGCTCCGGTGTAGTGCAAAGGAAAATACATACAGACTCGAATCGTTTAAGAGATTGAATGAAGAGGATAGATTCCTGAAAGTTGAGTGGGACGAACACAAGGAAGCCTTCAACCTTTCGTTTACTGGATTTAAAACAGACCTTGGCACAAGTGAGTAATCTGTTCACTTACTGACTTAATCCTTTAGGCTCCTAGTGGAGCAAAGGGCGTCATGCAACAATGCTCCGCCTCCGGACTCTGTTTGGTGCTTTCTTCTCAGATGTGATCCAGATGACGTGGGCCATTTTCATCTCTTCTTCAGTCGACCCTCTCTATGTCTTAACAAGTTTTCTCCAACTCGTTAAAAATTCCTCAAGTTAAAAGAAAGAAAATCAGGAACAACCTTGAAGGACGGTTGAATACCCAATCTTTATTAGCTTAGATTTTGACGATTTTACTTCTCCGTTTACTCCTTAGTTTTTGTTTCGATTGAGAAGATATATCAAACACTCGAGACAGTGTTTCATCGGCTATTCAAACACCTCGAATATCGTCAAAAATACTCCGCTACGCGTCGTGTTTTCAACTCTCTTCTCGGTGTTGGGACATCCCCGTGAAACACTGTCTCTAGTATTTTTTACAAATCATATTCACCTTTCTTTTGCCTTGCTTAGTCGTGTCAGTGGTTCGCTCTCGTAGAGTCTGGCCTATACAAGACCATTGTTAACATAACAGAATGTTAGTTCTGGTTCTAGAGTGTCAGCACGTGAAAGCCTTTTCAGGGAGATATAAAAGAAGGAGGAAAAACGCTTCCTCCTTTGCTTTCCTGCGTATTTCCCGCTGTTGCGGTCACTAAACTGTTTGTCCTTCTGTCTATCTGTCTGTCCGTCTGTATTTATGTCTGCCGGCCTGTCTTTCTGTCTGTCCCTCTGTCTCTCTGTCTCTTTCTGTCTCTCTGTCTCTGTGTCTCTCTGTCAAGTTTATAACTCTGTCCTGTTCGATCTCCCAATCCCCATCTCCGTCTATAGGTATACTTCAGTCTGTGTCTTTCTGTCTTTGTCTGTACAGATGTCCTCGTTTAGGTGTAGGTCTGTGTGTATATTTTTGTCGGTGTCTTTTTCTTTTTATGTATATGCCCATACTAATGCGTCATTTTTATGAATAGCCTTCATCTTCAAACATGATGATTCAGTGATCACGCCGTTCACGATACATCCCGCTGGAAGGCCCAACAATATCCTGGCTGTTGAAGACGGAAGCTTAGTTGTGAAGGTAAGCATGTTGTTGACTCCATTGCTACAGATTTTAAATTATTACGATCTTACTGAAGCAAATTGTTATTGGTGTTTTTCATCAATATAAAACAGTGTAATTTTTTTCTCAACACAAAAATGGTGAACAACGTCAGAATTAGTTCCTGACATTTTGGGTCTATCATGCCGTTCCGCGTCAGACTGATCGGCAAAACAGTATTCAACGAAGTAACAGAACTTAGCTTGCGTCCACCACGTCAATGTAGGTCAGATTGGGACAACAGCAAGTATACAAGTTTAAGCTGCCTCAAGATTCATTACAAATAACAGTGTAAATTTTAGATGTGTTTGTAGTCAAATGTACTCTGAGGCTGAGTTATTTTAACACCATTTTCCGCGAAAGGCCTTTTCCTCAGCGGTCTCAAAGACTTGTTTACATTTTGGCTTATGTTCAAGAAGCGTTGTTTCACCTGTAATTTGATTTGGTAGTCAACGTGGGGGTTCTTCATATCAATGCACGTGAACTTAGGTTCTTTAACGGGAAACTATATAGGTTCGTGTTCGAAGTAGGTTCCATGCGGGCATGAGCACCAGTTTAACCAAGGGCTTTTGATATGAACTCAGACTTCAAAGTTTAGCATGTTGTCCGGGTTATTGTCAAGACCTTGAACTCGGTTGCGGGATCAGGTACAAATATCAGCCAGTACACATATTCAAGATTGCCCGGGTTTTCTAGAGTCAAGTTATCAAAACGGTGGAAGTTATATATCAATCACGAAAGACTGTGTTTGACCACATTTCCAAACACCGAGAAGAGAGTTGAAAATACGACGCGCAGCGGAGTATTTTTGACCAACTTCGACTTGTTTGGGAATGTGGTCAAACACTGTGTTGAGTATTTGACTTCTCAATTGAAACTAAAACTAAGGAGAAAACGGAGAAATGAAATCGAAAAAATCTATGCTAATTAAGATCAGATATCCAAACACCGCCACGGTCATGATTTTCTTTGTTTAAACTTGATGAATTATTAATGAGTTTGAGAACATCTAATTAAAAATGCAGAGGGAATGAACAATGACACATCCGTAGACTGACTGTTAGCCCACTGTTTCCAGTTCGAGTTTCAATTAAGAATTGGCTTTTTTACCAGATGTTCGAAAGAGTACGTAGATGTGTACATCAGTATGAATGGCCGGCAGAACCTTGAGGATGAATGAGCACAACACACCCATTGTTAACGCAACTTGTTTGTGATCATAATCTCCACGCTTATGACCGTTCGCTTTGCTCTTAATTTGCAGTCAACGTCAAACCTCACAATGAGCCCAAATATGAGCAAATACAAATTTGTGATGAAGACATTAATTCTTCGTTACTCCGAAGGCGGAAAGATGAAAGAACCGGATTACCACGTGATTCGGTCCCAGGCAATTCCTTTCAAGAACCTGATCAAAAGTACTAAGACTGGGAAGGTCTCCTTGACTTCCAATTGGAAAGACTGTGGAGCCTGGATTGGACTGCAGAGTGTATAAACTAAATCTAGTAAATAATTTTTCTAAGGTAATTGCCCACTGGAATCTTCACTGAAGTTCAACCATTGTTTACAGGTTCTAATGAAGAAATCGCAACAAATTTTACATTCATAAATTAATATAAACAAATTTGCTAACTTATTATTAGTGGATTTGCTGTACATAATTTTACGTGCTTTCACTTGCTGGAAACGCTTACTCCTGTTTTATGACCAAGTCCCCAGAAAAGAAAGAATTCTTTAAGGCCAGTAAACCGGAGCAACCAAAAGCTTTTGATAACATGAATAACTAACTTTGGTTTGATTTTCTTCTCTGGTTTTCCTTACCCAGCAACCTTTCCTCGTCATCACTTTTTAGCTAGAATGCATCCCAAGAATTACAAATTTAAGACTGGATTTAAAATCATTTTTACTGCATAAAAAGACATTCCTCCATACAAAAAAGGTTTCGCACAAAATAGCTATCACTGACGATAAACTGGTAAGTGCGACTTAATTATGTCACTGAATGTGTTCAAACGCTGCAATGAATCATTGCGTCGTATTCTTAGACAAGACACTTCCGTGTCAGGTAATGTCTCTCTCGCTCTCCTCCCTGCTGTATCAGAATAAATAGCATCCTATCCAAAGGGGTGTGCAAGCTTCTAGTCATTCTTTCACGGTAACCGAAGAAAAGGGCCGGGCTAGCTGACCACCAGGTTTTGACCTTACCTTTTTAAGTCCAAACAGTTGCTAAGTTAAAAGAGGGTCGTACAGGGGTATTCTCGTGATGCCTGATTAGCTAATTTTATTTTCCGTGAAACGTGAATTTAGAAATTATATTCTTCGTGACTCGTGACCTGGAGGTTTTGCGTGACCCGTGAAGAACCTGAATTATTAGCCGATATTCGTGATTTTACTACTCTATTCTTCGTGATTTTGAGACGCGAGTCCTTCTTATGGTTAGAGCTTTAACTTAGCCATTCGCGATTTTGCTTTCTTCAAACGCTGTTTCAAGAGTAAGAACAGGTTGTTAAAAAGAATACCGTACTTCCTTATTTTCGTGATTCGGGAAAATGAAATTTTTATATCCGTGATCCGTGATCCTCTATTTTTTCCGTTCGTGAACCGTGCCAGAGACCCCCCTGTACGACTCTCTTTAAACGAAGTGGTCACTTATCCTGCGCTAGCTTAATGCGGCCGTGACTAACTATGCACATTTGAAGACTATAAATAATGATTTATGATCCTTCAAGGAAACCCACGTTATTTTATAACAATAAGATCTGGTTGAAATATGGAGTAAGTTGAAAACAATTGAAATGCAACGTAATTTATGTGCTTTGCCTAAAGTACGTTTTAATGTTGTAATACTGAAGTCATTACCCGCGAGACTAAAAAATACAACAAAGTTTTTAACAGACTGAGTTTTGGTATATTAATATATTTAGTGCATATACATCAAACGATATCCATATGCTTTATTTAAAATTAGGTTAAACCTAGCGAAAGATGTTGTAATCTGTAATTTCAAATTAAAGTGATTATTCTCTTTAGATGTCTTCAATATATTTTTTATCCGCAGTTCGATAAAGGTATTGGAACCTGAAAAAAAACTGCGAGTCACATGTACACATTACTTGTGCTCTAAACTTCAGCTTTTATGGACACAAACGATAGTTGATAGAGTGGTTTTGTGTCGAAAGTATATGAGCAAGTACTTTGGTTTTGGTTTTACTACGCCAGGAGTACCCAACGACACTTTAACTGGAAATTTAATATGTGACTTCCCAAGCACTGATTCTGTGCTCCCACGTCAATTACCATTAATAAGCAACTTTACTGGGAAAAAAATATCCGCTCTTCACTACTAGCAAGATCGACTTTATTTCATAAAACTCCCAGCCAGACATAATGAAAATTTTGAATACCGAGCTAGAAAAATGGCAATTAGCCAAGTAGCCAGCCAGCAGTAAAGGGTAACATTTTAATACCAGCAAGGCAATTATAGGCGAAAAAACGTTCTGGCCAGCGTTTTGACCTAGATTAAAAACAACGCATTGTTTAGGACCTTTATTCAACAGTCTATTGTCTGTTGACTATTATTAGAGATAAATTAGCAATATGTGGTTATTTTTGCCGCTATGAGCAAAATCTACACTTTGATTATGTTATCCCTTAAAAACAATACAACTTACCATTTATGTCTTAAGCGGATCGGACAAGGTGTCTCCCAGCACGTTGTCTTCCGATACTTCAGATGCCTTCCAGGTTCAGCATACGTGTGACAGTTTGGCACGTTACATTCTGACATCTAAAACGATTCACACTTATGTTTAAAATAAGATCCCTCTAATCCTTCTAGACATTCAGATCAAACTTGCTTTCACCAAAGAAATGCTTGTTGCAAAATTACTTTTATATAATGCTGTAAGGGAAATGAACAAAAACTAATATTGCAGTCCTTTACTACTACATATCGGCCTTACTTCTACATTGCTAGCCCAATAATGATTGTAATTTCAACAAAAGCAACACACTTTATATGTTTACCCCGATTTAGTAGTTTACAATTATTTCTAATGATTTTTTTGAAAAATAAAGGGTTATGCCAGCTCCTTAAAACAACCAAAGGGAGCTGGTTTAGTGCTGATTAGTAACACCATGTTTACCTCAAAGACCCCGGCATTGTTGGAATGTTAAAGGCCGTTCATCGTAAAAGTATTGCTATTAACAGCATCATTACTCGTTAACTCGTTAACAAAATGTATCAATCAGATCAATGTAATGTCATAAATATACACTGGACGATCAGCATAAAAGATTCACAAACTTAATCTCGTGATTTCATCGACAAATTTGCTCATCTTTTCTTGGGTACCAGTCCATGACATCGGGTAACGTTTGCAGCATCTTTAGCTGTGCTTCTTATAGTTCACGCAATTAATTTTACACCTGAAAAATGATACGTTTTAGAAAATGTAACATACTGCACAATCCCTCTTATACCGGCGTCCTCACCTCGTCCACACACACACACATGCATCCAAATACGCATACAGCCACGGACACATAATAATATACAAAACTGGTGATACTATCGGGTCCCTCAATGTAAGATCTAGATCAAGAACTACGTTCACAAAAATAGCTCATTCATGAGAGAATTCAATGAAATGTCTTAGATTTTAACTGATGTTACATTGCTGAAAATTACATTCCCTGGAGCAAGTCAAAGAAGCAAGGATTTAACTGTTTAAGAAAATAATTGTGGAATAATTTTTTACCGCTCATTTCGTCATCAAACTATAACCCAGAAGCGTGAATTTAGTGAATGGCGTGAACTGGTGCCACGCCCCTCTCCTATTTTTTCGTGTGCCATGTTTCGCGCTTTGCCTTAGCTACATGAACTGAACCGCGCGATAATTGTTCCACCACAAAATCACTGTCTGTGCCATTATAAAAAGAAGGACAATAAGGCGAAATGCCTGCATTTCCGGTAACAACGTAGGCATGCAAAATAACTTGTTCTCTAACAGAAACTGAATGTGCGAAAAACACGCGCATTAACAAATGGGAACGCATAAGAAATTAAATTACACATTATTGTCCTGGCGCTATCGACACCGAAAGAACGAAATCTGGAATGACATGATTGCCTTCTGGTCTTTTCTGACCTTTGACATGGAAAGCCTTTGTATTCCCTTTTAAATCCCAAAGTACAGTACAATTAGCATTGAACTAGATCAATCAGGTGTGTTGGTCAACAGCTCTTTCAGGGCAAATTTTCGGCGATACCAAAAGGCAGCAATAGGTAATCAGCCTTCAGTTATATAAAGAACACGACCGGACTTCAGTAAAGAAACCGATGGAAACAATACTTTCTTACACCGGGAAAAAATAGTCATTTCAATATCTCGTCAATTTGTCCAAGACGCGGCAAATGTGTTTCAATAGCTCATGTTTTAACGTTCGACGCGTTAAAAAGCGGTCATCATCGACTGCAGCACCGGGATCGGATTTTACTGGTCGTTAAAATTACAGAATTGAAATTACTCTTGGAAGTAGGATCACTGTGGATGAATGCACTGACAATTTCGAAAACCCTTCCAAGTTCTGAGACATATAAGGCCTTTTCTTGCTTTCACTGTCTTCACTGAAGCTACACTTTCCGTTGGGTTTGAAATACAATACAGTGGCGAATACAGTTTGAAAACCTGCGCCGGCTTTTCTCGCACACATTACTTAAACATTATCTTTGAATATTAAATATATAGGCTGATTCAGCTAGTTCAACTCCAAAGTAGTTCTTACCTGAACCTTTGAATTTATCAGTGGAGTCCTCAGAGTTCTCTGGCTGCCAAACCCTCAAACAACTGGTCGGCAAAATCTGACCGCGCTTGAAACCGACCGTTGGACACAAAATTATACGGGAACAATGTTTTAGTTACAAAACATTACGAGGTTACCGGAGTCTCACCGGGCCTCAGGCAAAAATGTGACAAGACTGCATGAACCAACAAACGTCATTACCAGATAACCAGTTGTCTCAAGGTAGAACATGAAAGCAGAACAGACGATGATTTCCCGCGACCGGATCAACGGATCAACGGTGGTGAAACATGCAACTGAACGTGGGAAAAGAAACCGATCTAATTTCACACTATAAATGACAGCAGAACAGACTTCTATTGTTTGCTGGTAAATAAAACTTTTGGTCAAGCAGTCGGAGTGTCAAATGACACACTTCAGTCAGTGATCGCATCCGGAATGTAATTTCCAGCCGGAACTGATTTGTGAAACCACAATGTAAGCTATTTGAACGCCAAAAAAAATTTTCCAGCTAGCTAGCTCTCGATAAGCTAAATTCTCAGCAAGATTTTGTTTAATGCTAAAATTCCCAGCCAGCTCAACTTTAGTCTGCAGAGCGGATATTTTGCAGAGCGGATCCGACGGGTACTCCTGCTACGGTTTGAGATTGGCTGAGAAGTCTAACTGGTTAGTAATTTGTTTGGTTTTGGTTTTACGACACTCAATCGAAGGCGGCTCTAAACAGTTATAATTACCTTTAGTAGAATTCTACTAGTATGCTAATGCAATTGCTGCAATCTGATTGACTGAGCCATTGCACACTATACTACTATGCCACTGCACATACCTCCATGTCACTGCACAGCTTTGTGGTGGCTTAGTGTAGCCGACAAAATTGCAACGTTTCCTCGTTCCCCGAAGTTTTGAATGAAAATTTACAAACAATGCAATAATCAAATTCCTGAGAGGACTAATAGGAGGACATTTACGGTTTCTTGAATTAAAAAAGCCCGCAAATTTTGAAAGGAACTGATAAGTGCGCTTACATAACTGCAACTGTCAAACTGACAATTCAGTTCACGCGAATCCTCTAAAGCGTGAAGTTTTATACTAAGGGACCGTTCATTTTTTATGAGGGAGGGGGGGCTGGTGGGATTTCGGAAGTACCATTTAAAAATCGTATGACCCCCCCTCAGCTTACCAATTTTTTCACATGGCCCCCCCTTA
The DNA here is from genome assembly GCF_964199315.1 of Orbicella franksi. Taxonomy (NCBI): domain Eukaryota; kingdom Metazoa; phylum Cnidaria; class Anthozoa; order Scleractinia; family Merulinidae; genus Orbicella; species Orbicella franksi. The sequence continues at coordinate 28,644,532 of NC_138149.1, read as the reverse complement.
TAGTGGTCATTTTTTGGGATGACCCCCCCCCAAAAAAAAAATTGAACAAACAATATCTAGATTTCAACTTTTTTAATATTTCTCTATTATCCCCCTACTTCACGTTATTGTGCTCACTATGAAGACAATAATTACAATCCCTATACTACAGAGAGCTGTTGTTTAAAAAACAAATCAAAAGAAAGATAAGTCAATTTCGGATCTCCTAGTCATGGCTCGCCCTGAGCGTGTGGCATTTGGCCTCTCATTGGCATCTTCCTCATCTGAATTGATGAATGCAAGAATGACGTCACTTGAGTCATCTTCTCCCCCAGAGTCAATGGCATCACTGTCATACTCATCATTGTCACTTTCATCCGTTTCACTGCTGTCAGCACTTGCCCTGTTGTCATTTTGTGTCAATGTCCTGGCATTTCTCAGTGTTGGTTGGCCAGCTCTGAGAGGACTCTTCTGCTGCAAGCATGAATGTCTTACAATTACCTTTACTTTCTCACTCTTGCTGCTTTTCAAATGCGCAAAATTCCAAAATGCGCAATAATGGCGAAAGCGACGAGTCGTTTAAGAAAAGGTTTACAGCTGAACGATCCAGGCAGTTTGACATCTTACAAGCAAAAGAAGCAATCTTTCTAAGTGCGGATGGCTGTTCAGAGAGGGCGAGTGAGTTTTCCATGCCAGGGTACCAGTTGAAGCCCAGTGATGGAAGAAAAGTGAACTTCTCCATCAAAGAGCACAGAGCAATGGTGGAAAAGTTGAATGTCATATTGAAAGATGTAAAGGAACACGATTCCACACTCTTTCAGTCCAATGGGCTTGCTTTAAAGCAGGGCGAAGAATTTACCCACAGTTTTAATGTAAAACAGATCAAATGTATAGAAGCTAAGTTGACGAAGGTCACGCAGGACATGAAAGCACTAGAAAATAAGAAGAGCAATTATAACAGCATATTCAAAGGCATACTCAAACAGCACATCAACAAAAAGAGAAGGAAAAAAGAAAACCACAGAACGTCTAATGAAAGAAAGAGGAAGCGGACTGAAAACAACGTCCAACGAGTTTATGGAATCTGTGTTGGAAACCCGCTAGGAAATGATCTTCCACAATGCCTTGTGTACCCTCCTAGAACGGCCGTCCCGGAAGAGTGTATTAAAGTTGAGGATGTTGCCACGTCGTTATTTAGAAGAGATGGGCCATACATCGCACAGCTCTTGGAAGGGAATTATTTCACCACAAACCTTGAGCAGGAAGTCAGAGATTATGTTTACACCTTCATGTTCCCTGAAGAGTACACTCTGACGGAAAGCATTGCTGCTTCTTGCAGCATTGGTGAAAGAGACTCCCATAGCATCACAAGCGGCGACGAAGAACTCGACGACAGCGAAGATGAAGATGAGTGCCAGTGAAAGTTGCATTCGAAAATAAGAGTGTTTTAAAATACTTCTTTTCAGTAGCTACAAATGCTTTTTGTCGCCAAACGTTTTTTTAAAGCAGAAGGAAAGTTTGTAATAAATTTGTATCCTGCCTTCTATGTTTATTCTATAGCAATTTTTTTGATATTCAAACATTATGCCATTTTAAAGTTTTCCTAAAATATTTCACGTGACCCCCCCTTTTTCCCTTATTTTTTTGGGATGGCCCCCCCTCGAAAGCCATTTTTTTTCGCATGCCCCCCCCCCCAAATCCCACCAGCCCCCCCTACCTTATAAAAAATGAACGGTCCCTAAGACCAGATAGAAATAATTGGAATCATAATTTGAAGGAAATTTCAGTTACATGTAGAATTCTACTAAAAAAATTAGATTATTCTCTCTCTATTTCTACGAGGCGATAGTTGATACGGCCTTCGGCTTCATCAACTATAACCTCATAGAAATCTCGAGCTCGTAATCTAATTGTTAAATAGTGTTCTCACAGGGGAATGGTTGAAAGCTTACTAAACCAAAAGGTAACAACAGTAGAATAGGCTCAGTTCTTGTACAATTGAAGTAAAGTTAAAGTTCAACAAGAGACAACGCTCTCTTGAGTTTAATTGTCCATGACCACATTACAGATCAATTTAGTTACGAAAAAACACCCAATTACATAACTTTCATTATTCCTCAAAATATCTCCTTTCTGGTATACACTTAAATGGATTTCTTGTATTCCTATTTCACTTAGTTTGGAGCGCTTTAGCGAGCTGGATATGAATGTTGAAGATTTTCACGTTACTTAAATCCTGCATGCAGCTCAACAAGCGTTGCTGCTTAAAGGAACTTCGTCTAAGCTATTCTGCGGATTTTTAAAAACGTACGATCGTAAAACGTTTCTAAAATCCTCCTTGAACAAAGTGTACAAGAGAGGATTGAAAAGAGATGTGCTATACCTCAGGAAAAGGAGAGTGACATTTACGGCTTGCGGGAGATGCATTAGTAAATTCTCGTCCAAGAGAATCGAGCTCAGAAAGTATGAGCACCAACCCAAAATAAAGGCCAGGATCATGGACCCGAGAATGATCACCGCGCGCTTTTGGCCCCGTTTTTGCCTGGCTCCCTTTGAGACTCTTACATGAGTCGCTTGCCGACGTATTCGTTTCAGTTGAACTCGCAAAATTAAGAATATGCGACTGTAGGCGACTGCAAGGAGTATTAAAGGAAGCACCACGAGTCCTACAAAGCAGCTGTAAATGTAGATCACGTCACTGTGTTGTTCGTTTGCAGTTTCAGGGGTGGACCCAAAACTAATCCAAATCAGCTGTATGAGCGATACAGCCAGAGAGAAGGTCCAAATAAAGACCATCGAGGCCGCCATTCTATTTTTGGTCACAATCCGGTAGTAATGCATAGGGTAAATGATCATGACATAGCGTTCAAATGTGACAATTAGAAGATGCAATATGGTCGAAATGGCGATAAACCGTGATGCAAGATCCATGGCGATGCAGGAAGCAATTCCATCTGGCATGGGCGAAAGATTGCAGGCAAATATCAAAGGAATGGCTACAAGGCCTGATAAAAGATCGGACAGCGCTAGGCATGCCAAACATAAATTAGTTATTGTTCGCAGCTGCGTATTTTTGTATACCAATGCTATCACTAGCGAGTTGGCGGAGACGATGAGGCAGGAGAGAACACCCAGAAGAACGAGAGGAAGATGGTTCCCTTGTCCTGATGGGATCTCTTGCTTATTGCCGCTTTCATTTCCTGTTCTGTTCACAGTTTTGCTGGAGATGTTGAAACATACAGTTGTGATGTTCATTGTTACTGTTGGATACTGCTCTTTGTCGGTAGAAGGTTATCAAACTTTTCAAAAGGGCTTTCTGCTGCACTCGACGGTGTGTCTCATAACATTGCCAATGCGGGCCAAACTAGTATTCTTTGAACTCAGCCTTCTGATTTTGAAAAAGACGATCCACGATGACGAACAACTTGTAATATATATCTGTCAACTAAAGTGAAATTATTTCATTATACACGGCTGTCCAGGGGCGCTCTTTTGATGGAAAGATTATTTCCTATTTCGTGTGAGGCTTTATTAACTACTAAAACTGATGCGGCCATGTGGTTTTCCCAAAATAGGTACATGACACATTCGCCGTACGTCATACAAACATCGCAAATGAAGCTAAACGCGCACCGCAGACCCGTACGTTTCGTTAAATAAACAGAATGATATTTGAAATTTATTTCTAAACAGATACAAAAAAGGCGAATAAATAAACAGAATTCAAATCGGACTTTCACCAACTGTACAAATAAATAAAGAAAATGTAAACATAGTTGTATACATAATTCTTCGCAGTTTTCAATTTCAACTCTTTATAAGAAATCTTTATAATAACCTATGCTTTTTTATAGTGATTTTCTGCTGGGATACTGAGTATATCGAACATATGTAAAGATAGTAGAGTTCCTATTCTAAATTTCCACGGTATAAATCAGGGAAAAACAAGTGGTTTATATTTGGTACTGAGCCTGTAGGCATTATAGAATAAAATGAAGATTATCATAGCTTGGTGTATGGTTTTGGAAAAAAAAAAAACGAAACAGTCTTCGCTCGCTGTTGGTAGGAAAGAGAAGACAGAGAGCCAGAAAGGACACTTTGTCTGTTATCGATGGTCATCGTAGATACTAAGAAGACCTCTATTAATCAAAATGTGCAAATTTTGAAAACTGTGAATTATATGTTATCTAGTCCTCGATGCGCAACAATTAAAAAAATACTGCATCGGTTGTAAACTGTTTTGGTCAGATGCTGCTCATTTTCAACTGGAATTTCTCGCGTTTTTCCCCTCTGTAAAAGACCATAATTTCGCTTTCAGGAGCAATATGTTCCAAAGTCTCTTTAACTTTGATTTTTGGTTTAATTTATAAGTAAGGTTATACATCCAGTCAAAGATTCTTGTTTGTTTAGAAAAAATGCGCTTGATTTTACTGAGTCGAGCAAAAGAAAAGACCCGAAACTGAATAACGAAGAAAACAAATTTTGAGTGACCTTGATGAAATAACATATCACCTTCGCACTCACTGGCCAAAAACTGCGAGTTTTGGAAACGTCGACGCTAGCGCTTCAAAGCCTTTTTTTTTTTTTGTCCCATTTTTTTTTCTACAAACCTCAAGGAAATGATAGTTACCTTAACCCGCCGCCTACTTGTTCAGCTTTTACCGAAATAGAACACAATTATGGTTTCGAACTCTCTTTAGAACATAACAATGATATCCTTGTTTTCAATTCTTTTAAAGTCAACCCGATCTGAATGATAAACATCGGGATTATTGAAATGAAAAGTTTCCTGAAATGGTGTTTTTTCGCAAATCACCATCAACGAAAGATTAACTGTAAATTTCGTTTACGAGACAGTTTACTGTCGCCTCGTTGGAGGCAGATTTACAAGTGCTACAAACGAAATGAGATTTTAATTTAGTTTCAATCTAAACAGAACTGAAATAAAAAAAAAAATGAGCTTTTTGACAGCTTCAAATAGTGCGATATATAGAATATGCAAATACCGTTCAATACAATTTCAGCAGCAATTATCACTTGGCCCAATGTTTGAAAAATCCGTCCTAAGCTTACCTGTTCTGTTTTGAGCTTGTCTTCTCGATGAAAGTTGATCATCATATAAATCTTTACATTTTCGATTCCAATCAATTCTTCGTTACGTTTCTTTGTCAATGAGTCGTTTGTTCAGCTTTAAACCCAGCTGAGGAAAAATTAAAGGAAAACATTTTCGTCGACTCTTTGCCAACCTATAGCTTGTACCTAGCTGCTCACACCTTTGTCAAGCAATAATTTTGTTCCGTTGAGAGAAACAAAGCGGTTTGATTATTAAAACCGACCTTCGCTTAACTCTGTTCTTGCAAAAGATTCTGGATTGAAAAAAGCAAAACAAAAGCCTGGCTTTTTAGTGAAGCATTGTCAATAAAATGGGCAATTTCTATTGGATAACAACCAAGCAGATCAGCAGTGACTCCTGGTAACCTATTGAACTGAAAAAAAAGACAGTTTTAAGTACCAGCATGGTCAATAAAGTGAGCTTGAGGTATATAAATATTATATTTGGTTTGAAGCCGCTCAAGTTAACTTTAAATAAACTGGACATCGTTTCTAGCAACTAACCTAACAAAAACCAGATGTACGCCTTTTCTACTTAAAATTTTTCCTGGGTAGGCTTTCAGAAGTGACGATGCTGCCAAGAAACAAAAGAGGCACGCTGTTTTATTTTTTCTTGATTATGTCCCTTGCTATTGCTTTAGACCTCATAAGGACGAGAAAAAGATAATGAATATAAAAGTTTCCGTGAGAACCGTGGCAGTTTATCCCCAAACTCTTATATAGTGTTTAAGAAAATAACCTTAGAAACCTTCTCGGCAACATTTTTCTATAAAAATTTATCGTCATTGGTAAGCGGATTTTATCCCGAAACGATACAAACAGAGGAACTAACACAACATGGCGGTCCCGAGTCAACTGTAAGTTAAAATTAACTGTTAACGTTCGTGTGGGATTTTTTATCCCTGTAGAGCTTGGCAGTATCTTCACAATAGCACATGAATAAGACTGAAAATAAAAAGTCTCTCTTAAGGAGACATTTAATTCATATTTTCTCGTTGCAAGAAAAAGAGCAATTTTCGTTTGCGTAAATTTTGCTTCGTTTAATAAATAAGAGCGTTTTACCTATGTAACGAAACTTGTCCTGCTTTACGAAAACCTTTTTTTCTTGCACTTACGACGTGGTAAGAGTTTTTCTAAAGAGCTTTCCTCGAGGAGTTGTGCAGATGTTTCCAACCCATGATGCATTATGATTGCATGATAGGTACGACTGATGAATGGAAAGCAAAAAACAACGTAACGGGTTGACTCGATAAGAATGTTTTAATTTAATGCTATTGATAAGGTAGGTGTAGATTTTTCAGAGGACGCGAACCAGAGATCATCACTGCAAAAAAAACAAAAGTTGAGAGACCAGGACAATGGATGTCTCAAGATTCGCGTTACACAATAAAAAGCTGTGTATCATTTTGAAATTTTCAATATTAAGTCTTTCCTTGCCCCCCCCCCCCCCCCCCCAAAAAAAAAAGTGTGTGATGTACTGCTTCTGACCGAAACACTTTCTCGGCGAAATTTTCGCCGGGTTCAAGTCATTAGTTTGTTTCATGAGTATTTCTGGTAACTAATATGAGTGCTACCTGGTTTTGGGAACATATGCGACTAAAATAAAATACTCCTTCGCAAAACGAAGATTAGGTTCTTGAGCGTAATTCAGTTACGAACACACTAGCAAAATGCGTATGCCCGCGAAATATGTCATGTACGGCTATCAGATAACTGGGGATTCCCGACTACACATCGGTTTCCTGACTATTTGTTAAAAAATAAAACTAGGTTTTGGAAGAGTGGATTGTTTGTTTGGAGTAGGGGGCGGGGGGGGGGGGGAATCTAAAAACAACAGTTGGAGGAATACCTGCGATGAACAAGTAGCCCAACCAAAAAGAGCAGTTAATGTAATTCAAAACAGGACCAGGTTCTTCTACTTCTAACTAAATTTCAGTATAGTACATCTTTAAGATATTTATGTAACAAAAAGCTTTCTTAGTTAATAGCAGTGAAATATTACATTACAGGAGTGATAACAAGTTCCGTCATCTATCACTTACGTTACTGATAAATGTATACATTTAGCTCATATACTATATATAAAGACCTTTACCTGTGAGGGTCTACGATCTGGATGAGTTTAACTGGTAACTGGCAACCATTGTTTTCAATGTAAACTAATGTAAACTACTGCTGCCCCATCCTGACCCTTCAAGGTGGCTCCTTCTAAAGTTTTATAGCTGTCAGCTGAGACGGATAAGATGCGTTTTGTTCCTGATGGCTAAGATCTAAAATGTGCGAACTGAAAAATTGGCTGAAATTTTAAACGAAACCTGACCATCACCAAAAATTCACGAAAGAGATAGGAAGTATAAGAGAAAGCTGAGAAACGAGACCTTCAAAGTCAAATCTAACTCTAAAATTGTGTGAGCCGACAAAATTGCCGAGGTTTTTTCCGGTATTAACGACTGACAGCACTCTCATTCGGACCCCATTAACGTAATGTTTCCTTACGTTTGAGAACATAAGCTTTACAACCCAAATATTGACTGCTTTAATTATTTTTTTTTCTTTACGTTGTCTTCACCCTTTCATCCCTGTAAGGATAAGTTTCTCTTTACGTTTTGTTATCTCAGGTGCTGTTCTAGGTCTGCCCTACCGACACCCGGTGCATTTCATCAGAATGTGGTACTGGTCTTGGTAGTCTTAAAAGTGAAAAAAGGGGTAATCAAACTGTATTTCGAAGGGTTACTTTTTGATGTAGTAGCAAAAGTAAAGTCTAATATCCTTTGCTATGAAAGACTGTGGAATTTCTCCATCGAATGAATTTTTGTTTTCGCGGTCTTCACAGTCCCAGAGTATCCACTCCTCCGTAACACGCATGCCCAGTACTGCCTGGCAACTGCTTGAGTGTTTCAAAAGGAAGAACGGTTCGCGCATGGGAAGTTCGATTGGTGTTTCCGCTGATCCATCTGACCGACAGCAGAAATGTATAACAGTGTCCTTGCTGTAAGTACCGTCTGGTAGGACACCGCTGGCAAAGTTATCGTTTTTCGTATCCTCATCGTCCCACTTGATCCAGCCTTCACGAAATCCTGTCAGTAAAAAAAAAAAGTTGATTCTCATAAGTTTGTCAAATAATAGGTAATTTTCCATTTGCTAGGTACTTTTTTTCTGGCCGGAGTTTTGGAAATACATTTAACACTTCATGATTATAGGTGCTCCTTAATTGGGAGTTTGTTGACAACGTGGAATAAAAGAAAAAATGTTGCATGTTTATAGCTGTCGATGCGCTTAGCTACACCTAGCTAGTTCACAGGCACTCTACTGAAAATGAAAGAGATTGGCAAAAAAATAAAGGTCATCACCATGACAGCTGAATACTTGCTAGATACTGGATTGTGGACTGTGTGGTCTGGGTTCATACACAGGCCGGGGTCTTGAGCAGGCTACTAATCTCACTGAAGCTCTCCATGTGAGAATATAAACAGAAAATTCGTACAGCAGCCAACCTACCCTACAGCATCACATGGGCAATAGTAATACAGTTCTAGTGTGGTTGGAATTGGGTGAGGTGGATTGGACTGTTTGTTAAGAATAGAGACAGTCCTTTGTTTCCTAAATTTGCTATGGAATAGTGCAACGAAAAACTTAAAGGTAGAAGCAACCGTTGCCAGGACTCATTTTCACTCACTCAATCCCTCTCTTTGTGCCCTTTTGGGCACATAAGACCACAGGGACTGTTTAAAGACTCATGTTGAAATTGTAGAAATCTTTTTCGTATTCTTACCATAAGGACACTTTCCTTTTTTGTAAATACAATATTTCCCCGCTGGCCATTGCGTCTTCCCTGTCTTGTTTGTCTTTACACAGAAATGTTGTGAAATCTTACTGTCTTTCTTCTCTCCGTTCAAGTGAAAGGAGCTGGACCAGTTGTTCAATGGCGTCGAGTCTTCTGTGTCTTGTCGAAGAAGACCCTCTGACCAAGAGAATTCCGTTGACACTGGACATCCACTGTGCGGCATGGGTATAGCGTATGTTCCTCTCGGCCACTCGACTAAATTTGTTAAACGAAAAAGAGAATCAATCAGATGCTTTGTATGAACACCGAAAACTGCAAAACCAAAGACCTTCCCCGGGTCACGGGATATGGGTTACTGACGCGTCATGATTGACACTAGACATGGAGGTAGCCCATAGCGGACACGTCCCAATGAACTGGTACTCGATCCTGCACGAGTAAAAACACTACTAACTGACTTACGCCTGGGAAAATCGTAATTAAGCGCCCTGTTGTTAAGCTACTAGGCTTCAAAAGAGCTATTGTTACCCGTCCCGCTTGTGAGGAAGAGTGCGTGTATTGCGTGCCATGCGATGGCACGAAACACTATCTAATGTGCTACTCTTGCAGGTCTTTTACCACCATTTGGCTCATGGAAAATTTGCATCACATCATTAACTCAAAAGAATAAACGAAAACGCAAAGTAAGAGCAAGCATATTGGTCTCTATATTGGAATACGATTCGTGCATTATCGAGGGCGCTGAAATAGTTTACTTACCGCTCTCGAATAACCTCAAGTCAATGACAGCTTCTGCGACGTCGGGCTTATCATAGTTAGCGACATATGCCATACACGTGTATTTACCAACATCTTTTTCTGAAACGTTCGTAATGTGTAGAGAAAAAGTTCCTCGTCTTCTTTTCCGAAATATGTCAGTAACTTTCTTGTTGGTATTTTCTTGTACTTCCTTGCCATTAAATTTCCATGACACCATGGTATCGATGCGGTCTACCTCGCGACCTAGACACGTCAAAGTCGCATTGGAACCTCCGCTAGTTATCACGTTGGGATGGACTGGGCGGAGCACCGTAATAATACCATCGACACCTGCCCAAATGAGAGACCAGAGGAATACAGTATAAACAAATGAGTAAAAACCGAGTGGCTTAAGAAACTGCTGGCAGAAATTTACTATTTTGATACCAAAAAATACTGTTTAGCCAAGCAAGATCAAGCAGGTTCTCATATGTGGGTTACAGTTAAATTATGATAAACATTTAACCAAGGAGTGTGACTTTGAGACCGCAAATTTATAATACAGTTGTAAATAAATACTGGCAGACTATGTATTTAAGGCCAAACCCAAGTTTTTATATATTTTTTTAGTAATCATCAACTATATCTCCTTCATAGAAATTAAGAACCTAAGAAAAAATCTACTTAGCCTAAATTGCCAATAACTACTCCAAAATACAAGAACCTATTTTGCCAGACTTCAAAAACATCTAAGTTCTTACACGTGGGCTTTTACTGTATATAGTTATGAAAGTTCATCAAGTCGGCAATAATATATTTACAGTTCAATTATCTTTGAACTCTATCGAAGCCGCAGGCTGGTGACCTGGGTTGTTGACGTTTGCTATTAGGTAAACTGACATGTCCTCTCTAGTCCCTCTCGGCGTTAGTGCCACGAAATTAACCCTACACAGAGAACCAGCTAGGCTGTTGCCGCTGGACACAGTGGCCGAACAGCAATAAAACAATTAAACCCCATGTTTTCTCTGAAGAGATATGAGCTCATTATAAGATCTCCCCTGTTGCTTCACAGAAAGTGATCACCGCTTGGGAGTTTACACCAGTAGTAGTAGACTGCACAAAAAATCCCAAAAATGCGACATTTTCGACACGAGTGATGAGGAGGCTCGAGAAATCGAAGGTTTCAGAGAATGGAATTCCACTAGGCAGACATAATAAATAAATAAATAAATAAATAAATAAATAAACAAACAAACTTACCATTGGCATCAGCAACGACATGAACGCTGAAGTTTTTCAGTCTCAAGCCATGTGAAGTGTTAAGAACGCAAGAATATTGTCCACTGTCATTCAATCCAGCATTATATATAGTTAAACTGATCTTTTTCGTATTAATAGATCGTTCACTGCGACCAAGCCACTCATCGTTTACTTCATACTTGCTGTTGGTTTGTTTTCGACTTCCATTAAAAAGCCAAAAGGTGTCGACATACGATGCTTCGGTGTAAACTGCAATACAACTTATCGTCCTGTTTCTCCCGTTTGTAATTTCGACAGTCGAGAGAGATTGGTTCAGTTTTGGACCAGGTACGTCATGCACGCTTACTGATATGTTCTGTGCACTTATAATGGTAGTGGAATTGGCGCCACAAGTGTATGTTCCACTTTGGGCGAGTCCCACATGTTTCAGTGTCAATGGCAAGCTATGTTCTTCAACTGTGTTACTTAATGCTTTGTTACCACGTGCTTTTTGTACGAGCATAGTTTCCATTAGTCGTCCGTTAAAAAGCCAAAATGTCCAGACGTCGTCAGCTTCCGTAAAGTTTACTTGACACTGAAGAGTTATTGAGCCTCCTTCATGTAACGTGATGTTTTGTTGCGTGGTCGTAACGTTCAGCACTGGCAGAAGAAAAAGGAAAGATAGAGTTATATACGACATCCCTTCCGGCCACTTTCGGGCGATTTGAGGCGCCTGCCGTGATTTGCATTTTTTTCATTTCATTTTATTTATTTATTCCATTCTAAAATTACAAAGATAAATATAAAGTAGACAAGTAAGAGGAGAAATGGAAAAGGGCAAAAATATAGCAAGCTAATTAGATGCCCTTGTTTAATTGACAATAATAATTAGGGTAAAAAAGTTAACTTAACATAGGAGAGGAAGAGGTATGAATTAACCAATACTGAGCAATATAACACTGGAAGAGTGCTTTTTTAAAACGTTTTCTAGTCGCTAAGTTACGTATAGATAAAGGAAGGTCATTCCAATAGTAACATCCGATAACAGTAGGACAAAATTTCCTTATATTTATTCTGGAGAAACCGGGATTTAAGTGTTGTAGGGATGCACTTCGAGTAACGTAGTTATGTTGCTCAGATACCAGAGATAAGGTGTAATTAGACGGTTTTTCACCAATCAAGTGGTCATAAAATAGCTGGCAGGTATATAATTTAACAGTGTCGGGAAGCTTAATAAGACCAAGGTTTACATGATGGGGAGTAATATGTTCACGAAGTGGCACATTGTTGATTATTCTAATAGCTTTGTTTCGTAGTCTCACCAATTGTGACAATGGAGCCTCGTAATTATTACCCCACAGTACGCAACCATAATTTAAATAGGGATATATAAGTGCATAATAAATACTTGTTAGGGATTGGGATGTCACATAGGGTTTTAGTTTTGCAATAACATTTACACTTTTGCTAATTTTATTACTTATATAATCGATATGGTCGTGCCAAGACAGTGAGCAATCAATAATGAGTCCTAAATATTTAACACTGGAAGACTGTTCTAGGTACCGGTCTGCTAGTTTAAGAGAGAGATGTAAATTATAATTTCTTTTTTGTCGTGGTTGAAAAACCAGGTATTTTGTCTTACTTAAATTCAAGGTTAATCTAACATGTGTCTTTTAAATAGGAATAGAGCCGTCATTTAACGAGTATTGTGAACAAGGCATTTTTGTCGCTATCTTTAGTTCATAAAAAAAAAACAACAACAACTGAGAGGACTGGACTCAAGAGCCATCTGCTAAGCTGTTCCTGTAAGTTAAAAGAACTTTGCATAAAAGTAGCATAAGGAAGTGAAACTCACCCTTCCTGTAAAGTGACAATTCTATGAAATCTTCATCAACGTTTGTCTTTCCAAAGTCACTTACACTGGCCTTACAGACGTATTTACCAACATCTTTTTCTGAAACACCTGTAATTTGCAGAGAAAAGGTCCCTTTTCTACCTTCTTTTCGCCAGTGATACTCCACTCTAACATTCTTGTTGGTATCTTCTTTGATAATTTGGCCGTTAAACTTCCACTGCACCTCAGTATCGATGAGGTTTACTTTACGACCGCGACATTTTAAGGTGACATTAGAACCTTGTCTTGCTACTACACTGGCGGGGACTGCTTTCATCTCAGGAATGATGGTCTTAGTATCTGTTAAAAACAAAAGGGGGTTTTCAAAGAAAACTTTAGTATAATTTTGTACGTCCACCGAGAGGGGCTGAATTCCCCATTAACAGCACTTTATCAGGGTCCCTGCTTCAGGCCTTTTAAAGTGTGGAGACCGGTGCGTTTATACCTACGCATGCGGGTCGTGATGAGGTTACCAATGAAGGCTTAATCTGGGTAGAAGACTTTAAACTTCAATAATGCGAGAACACACAGGACAACAGTTGGGAAGCGCTTGCCTTATGGTTAGTGCGCTCGACTCCGGATCGAGCAGTCCGCGGAGTTCGAGCCCTGGTCGGGGACATCGTATTGTGTTTTCGGGCAAGAAACTTTACTCTCACGTGCACAGTGCCTTTCTCTACCCGGGTGTATAAATGGGTACCGGCGACCTTATTATTATTATTATTATTATTATTATTATTATTATTATTATTATTACTATTATTATTAATTTTTTTTATTTTATCAATTTCTATTGATTTTAAGTTTCTTACAATTTTATATAAACACACTGCAGATAATTCATAAACAAACAGACACGGAACATCTTACATTTACATACACACACATCAGTTCCTCTTAACTCTTTTCTACTTTTAGATATGACACTCAGCACAGTGTAGCAACAACACGAGATTCTATATCAGTCTAATTGTTTTTGTTCTTGCCCCATTTCATATTGTGAACTTTCAATTTGTTATTAATTTTGCTTTTGCGATCATTGTCTCAAGCTGGTGAATCGTTTTAATTTTGGAATTAAATACTTTAATTGCAGGGAGAGATTTGCTCTCATCTACAAGAACTACTGTTTAGCAATTATCACAGTATGATTAACAAATAACTCGTCCTCGCACCCTAGGATGCCAAACGGTATATATCTTTGTCAGAAAGGTGTTCTATCTTAACTCTTTGATTATCAAGCCGGCGACCTTAATGCTGGGGGTAACCCTTCGATGGCCCAGTATCCCATCCAGGGGGGAGTAGAAATACTCCTAGTCACTTCACACCACAGAAACCGGGATAAGCCCCAGCCTGCTGGGCCACTTGGCTCGTATGCTGACTTTACCTGTACCCTTTTACACAGGACAAGAGTTGAAGAAAACTGAATTTTGTTTCTATCCTTTGTTCTATTCTATCGCGCTCCGCTCAGCCGAATAGAAAACATTTCTGTTATAATTGGAGGAGACAAGTAATACAGCGAATAGTGGAGGGAGTCGCCAGCAATGATCGAGTTTATTTACAAGAATCTGAGACACGCTGAGTACAGGTTACAAGCCAAAGAATATAAGAAAATGTCACACGCTATTTTCAACAACGATATAAACAATAAGGAAAAAACAGCCACGAGTAAACTGGTCAGCGTCAAGTCGTGTGATATTCACAAGGAGTGGTATATAAAAGCCTGATTATCTCAGTGGGAACTTATACAAAGCAACCTAATTAAACACCTAAAAGAAATACATTTTAAATATGATACCACCCCTACGTTAACCATGCGTTCAAGGTATCTCAAGAATATGAGGACAAAAGAGCCAGACCAATTGTGAAGGGAAAAAAATTCCGGTTGACCAGTTGATAGGTTCGATAGTAAATCATTTTCTTTTCTACACGTGGTGTTTAAGTGTTCTTGACATCAGAGGTCACATGAATACATTTTCACTTCTTAAGACATCCTGTTTGTGAAGAGTGGGAGCATCGTTGCACTTGTCGCTATATATAGTAAAATTTATGTGACTAATTGCTTCCTAAGTTGGAAGCAATCATTGAAGAGAATTGAAGAATAATGACAAAATTCTAGTCTGACCTAGTCTTGGTGTTGGAATTGCTTAAACATTTTCTCTTGGATGTTTACATTCTGCAATGAGGTTAAAGATACCTAGTAAAGATTTACATTGGCGAATCGAATGATATCTTGCAATGTGAAGTGAGTCGGTGAAATATTAACTTTTCCACAAAACCAATAAATTTCCCGAATTTTAACATGTACATGAATTGTGGCTTGGGAATGAATTAATGACCTTGTTTTAACGACTGTCACATTCGCTTATGTGCGTTCCAACTAACCTCTTACTGAGGTATTTAAATACTTGCATTCTGATGTAAATATCAGTTATTACGAAACAAACTTTCACCTTGGTCACTTAGGAAGTGCTAAAGCAACAATCATTATCGATCAAATTGACGTATCACCTGCCATTCGAAAATGCCAGACCACGGCGCCGCTTCCTTAAATTTCATTATATGCCGCAAATGATGTGATAATAAGTCCACCTGTTTAATTGTGCGTGGCAATGTCGCTCCGTTACTGACTTCTCAGAGTATTAAAATCTACCAACTTCCTGCCTGAGTTGCCTCTCCTGACACTGATTAAAGCGGAAAATCGGTTTAGTGACAGAAGAAAGACGGGCAAGAACTGAACAGTTGTTATTTTAACAGCATATGAAAAATTAACCCCTAAGACATAGCTTTCTCGACAAGGCGTCTTGTTAGACACTGCATCAAAATAACACACCCTATTTGTTTTTTAATAGTTTTAGAACGGTATGTTCTGAAAGTATTTGCGGCGAAGACTCGCCGAGATTACTGGCGACAATCGACTTGAAAACTCAGACGGCACATCAAATAAGTTGTGGTTCGAACCGAACAGCAATGGGCGTGACCCAGACAGCGGCGTCAACCCTGCTATACGCCAAACGCTTTCAATAAATTTTTATACTTTCTTTTCACGTAACGAGCCTTGTTTTGCGACGTGAAAGATTCGTCATTAGAACTGCACGCAGGCCAAAAGCAGTTATTCTGTAGCCGAAGCACATACGCTGGAACTAAGTTTGCGTTCAGTGTGCGCCTTCTGCGCTATGAAGTGTAACTGTTCGAGAGGTAAATGCGGATGTACGACGATTGGAAATTGAAACGATGAGCATATGTTGTAAAGAAGTGAAAAAGAAAAATAATAATCGGCAGTTTGCCCGTCGTGTTTTGATGTTATGTTAACGGATTTGATCAGAATGTTTTTTCGATCGGAAATCAAAACGATTTTACAGATATAAAAGCTAGCGCGGGACGTTAGTATGTGTTACTAAAAAGTAAAGAACATTGAAATTATAAACAGCCTTCTATTTGTTCTATAGACCTCGATGAAGCAGGCCGTCAAAGAGAAGGATTTGGCATCAGATCATGCTAAATTTCGAGTGATTAATGTTGTCTAGTTTAGAACCGCGGATGAAAAAGGAACAACAATTTAAAGAACCTCGCTTTAGCCAAGTTTCGCGGTCGGTCAGGAACTACAAGGAAACAGAACTGCTGCTTAGAGGTCAAACCTATACTGTGCGGTTTCCGTCTCCATATGCACACAAACATTTTAATGTAACTACTATATTAACTTAATCAGTTGCATTAGCCTTTTTTCTCATTTTTTCGTTCCTTACCTGAGATTGACAACAGCGCTATAAGTGAAAAAGCTGCTGAGTAAAGTTTCATGTCTCCCAGCATGTTGTTTCCTTGCTCGGGCGCTTTCCGCCTTCACGTCCTTTGTCGGCGCAGGTTCAGAATGATTTTATTTTGCAGGTCCGTGATTCGTTCTTAAATATTTTCGTTTTCGAAGTCTGAACATGTCTGCTTTAAGATTATGAAAACAAAGGTGATGCTGGGGGAGGGGGGGAAAGCAGTTTACGGAAGAGAAGGAAATTGTCACAGAAATAATGAACTCTGCTGAAAAATTTAAAAGAGAGTGCGTGACGCATGCTGCTAACGACATTTATTATTGATTACAAAGTTGTGCTTACAGCGGAGTGCAAGGCTTCAGATAAACTGGACATGAATAAAATAGTGTTTCTGCCTGCTTCCTTCCCCCCGTCCTTCCAATTGTTTTGAAGACAGCCACCGGCAAAAGATTTTTTATGTTTCAATTTACAGTATACCCACTTAAACTTAATAAATACTGTTGCTGTGCGAAATGGTGATCACATAGGGTGGGTCACCGGGCATTTATACCATGCCGCTATTTTCTTATGCGTTCTCTGCTTGTCAATTATTCTATTAATAAGACGAAAATATTTACTCTGGGAGATTTTATATCAATGAAACAACGCACATTCCCTGCGGGCAATTGGGCAGCCCTCCAAACACTTGTCAAACGTGATTGACCCTTTGCACTGTCTCGAAGCCATGGTGATGGTTTGAGAGCTAAGCGTGCTCGAGAAAATAGAAATCAAAACAAATTTGTATCTTAACACTACTAACTTTCACTTGGGCTGTACTCTCGTGCATTTTGCAAATCACAATTAAAGATTTAACGCAAAGGAACTAAAACTAGCTATCCACAGAAGAAATTGAGCCCCGCCTTAATTAACACGGTTACTTCGTCATTACGGCCACCTTATTCAGTCCCGAACACAAGCTCAGCGAGTCATTCTTTCATTAAAGCACCCCTTTAATGCGACCAACCAGTTAATAAGGCCAGATTTCTGTGAAATGTTGGTAGACGGGTTTGACAAGAACTGATAACATGCGAAGTTGTAGTTCAGATATCTTCACGACATCGAAACCGCGCTAAAATGAAAATAGTTTTGGCAGAAAGGATTGCACGACGTTTAAGCAATAGCTGTTTAAATTTTCATTATCAGCTGATAAATGACCCTTTTATATTTTTACTGATAGCTGAGGTATTGGATGTTAAAAATTTACTGATGGCTTAGAATGGGCTGATAATATTATCTTAAGGTACGGCGGCATACAATAAAAGGTTCAGAAATTTTACGTAACGAAGCGAAATTTGCGCCTCCGCTTTTGGTTTGTTCCTTTACACCCCTCAATTATCGTGTCAATGCGATTTTATGTCGGAAATTGACTATACTGATACCTTAACTGTTGGCTGAGAAATTGTGGAAAATGTATATGGGTTATTGACCAAGTGTGAGTTCAAGATGGCTGGATATTGGCCAAGTTCTTTTTTTGTGTGTTTATGGACCGAGACGGAGTCTCGGTCCATAAACTCGCAAAAAAAGAACGAGGCCAATATCAAGCCATCTTGACCGAACAAGCTTGGTCAATAAAGGATTTATTATATGGCTTTCGCGGAAATTTTTCTTGCGGGACACGGCGGGTAGTCCCGAGCGGGCAAGATAGCTCCATCTTGCCTGCTCGGGTAGCCAATCACAGAGTAGGATTTGATTCATCTTGCCCGCTCAGGGAGTTTGCCATATAATGTCCCTTTACCTGTCTACAAATTATACTAATAGAGACAGAAATGACTGTTTTTAAATTATGATTGCTAATGACTGTTTGCACGTGTCTCTTTGCGGTCTATTGTACTGTCACAAAAATACTAGAAGTAATGTCTTTTTGAAGTATTTTAGTTAAAGAACGAAAATAAAACAAGCGCTGACTTGAACATCAACTTACTTCGAAGCTACATATTCGATTTGTCTTTTGCACACCGGCAAAGTAGACTCCCAAAAAGCTTTAGACCACTTATACAAACAAACCATACCAATAAAATGTGTACTTCTAGAATATCCTGAGTAATTTTCAGTTGCAGATAAGCTTGGGAAGACCGTTGTTTTGTTTCAATTAACCTTAATTGAATTGATCTCAAGAGCAAAGGTATCAGGGAATATATACTCAGTCGACGGAGCTTCGCGATAAATCTAAATCTCCTAAATTTTATCGGCAAAATACACTAATTACTAGCGCATGTTTACAGACTACAGATATATATATTTCGGAGAACCGAAGTTACATTAGGTCCACAGCATATTGTTCATATTACACCCCTTCTAAAACAGACTTAAAAACCGCCAAAGGGCCCGTTGCATTTGGAAACAAGATGGCGCCGCTTTTGTAAAGTACGATTCTTCTTTGCATATTTTTCACTGGACTTCAAAATATAGAAGGGAACTAGTATATGAGGTAGCAAATAAATTCTGTTGAAACGTCTTTATTTTCAGTTGCTTTCGGACCCTTTTTGGGCCATCATTATGCAAATTTGGTTACGTATTCCCGGACGCAGAACGGACGTGCTCATTATGCGGGAAAAACCTTGTCCTTCAGAGAATAGTAGTCAAAAACTTTCAGTGTGGCTGGTCTTGTGACACGTAACTGAAAAATGGCGCTGAAATATCGGTTTTGCAAAGAGACAGGCTTTCAAAACGCAATGTGTCAATGTGTATGTTTCTCGAGCTTCGAAGTAAATCAAAATGGAAATATTCTTATTTTCAGGTTACCTTCTAATCTATTCAAAACTAAAGCTATTCGCTACTCACTGTCGGCACAGTTCATATCTCCAAATAATTGATTGTTTTCGAAACAAAGAAGTTTGCAAAATCACACGTGTTCACCTTAGAGATTTGAAACTTGTACAAAAAGCGACACACATTGAATTATTAGCTTCTAAGGTTTGATGTTATCTACATCTGCATTTTTACTGAGCAAAGTGTTTCCTTTGCAATGAAACATTACGCGGAGTCTTCATTACTAGTGCGTGGTTAGAATGAAAGTTAACTTTCTTGTCTAAACAGCAAGTGTGGTGTGGATTTTTTCCCCGGGGGAGGGGGGAGGGAGGGACTACGGAGGATATTCTCAGAAAAAGTTGGCAGAGGTGTGCGGCCCTCTTCCCAAAACCCTATTTAAGACCAAAATCTGTGATTTTGTCAACCCTCTTTTTGATAAATTCAAAAAATTCGATATCCTATTTAAGACCTGACTCTTAAATCAATACCGTGTTTTCAGCCCTACCTTTTAATAAGTTACCTAGTTCAGACCGATGTTAAAGGCATTGGAGTGGCTTTTGTTGATGGTCTTTTCGATAATGTTGAAAAAAGTAAGTAGTATACTATGTTGGGAATTAAGCCTCATTTCGGCCTTCCCCTGCCTTCCCCTGCCTTCCCCTGCCTTCCCCTGCCTTCCTGCATACTAATTTAGATTTCCTGCATACTAATAAGCGTCACTCTAGTACAATGAAAACAAAAGACTTGCCCAGACTTGCCCACCAATAGTTGACACAGATTGGTGTATTCCAAACTCTATTATGTTTTCAAAATAAAAGCGCGTTTTCCAGTATCACTCTCGCAATTCGTTTGCTGGGAAAAAAAACAAAACTTTTCGCTATCTGCCATATTCTTTAAAACACTGCTCTAAACGTGCAAGTCGAATCAAACACCACGCTTTTCTTAACGGTAGACGAAGTGGAACAAGTCCATCGACAAAGGGCAGTCAGTCTTATTGGCCACGTTTTTCAGCTAACGTACGCCACCATACTAGACGCACTGATCCAAGAAGAAAAAGTAACTCGGTGCAATGGCTGCGCCATTCAACATCCCAGTCAAAGACAGCACTCCCGCCTTATGATGGATAGTGAAGACGCTTGGTTTTATTTCCGAGATGACGCGGTGGAGAAAACGAACCTCAACGATGTCCTGAAGATCGCTGGTAGTGTGTGTAATACTCTTGAATTTGAGTTAGGCAAGTCATGGGAAGCGTAAGTGAGCGATCTCGCAAAGATGCCTTGGACCAGTCTACATCTTACTTCCCTTCAAATGGATAGCTTTGGTGAGATCGCTGGAGCGAAGCAACTGCAAGAGCGAATTTTGCATGCTGTTTATGATGGTCCCAATGGTCTCAAGTGGAAAAACTTCAGTGAAAGAGTCAATTCAGAGAACATTGACTTCAATGAAGTTCAATGTCCTGAAACAATTGTCAGAAAAGGCGAAGAACTAATGGACCTTGACCTAGTAATCAATGAAATCCAAAATAAGCTATTTCTGTAAAAAGTAATAAAGCATGTACACGATTTGATCTTGATCCAGTGTGTGTTTATCTGTCTATACGTTAACATGGGGGGAGGCGCGGTGGCCTCATGGTTAGTGCGCTCGTCTCCGGATCGAGCGGTCTGGTTTCGAGCCCTGGCCGGGGACATTGTGTTGTGTTCTTGGGCAAGACACTTTAATCTCACAGTGCCTCTCTCCACCCAGGTGTATAAATGGGTACCGGCGAACTTAATGCTGGGGGTAACCCTGCGATGGACTAGCATCCCATCCAGGGGGGAGTAGAAATACTCATAGTCGCTTCATGCTACAGAAACCAGGATAAGCTCCGGCCTGATGGGACACTTGGCTCGTATGCAGACTTTACCTACAAGGACCCATATATACGCGTGCTAAAATGTGCGTATACGCGGGTCTCGTAAATTACATTTTATATGCCAGCACGAAATGTGCCATTTAAGAGAATGGTTGTTCATGTATGATAGCAATGAAAATTACTTTAACTAGGAATCGTCAATATGGCGGCAGTGTTAAAATGCCTTGTCTTGCTCTATCTGCTATTTAATGTTTGTTACTGCAGCTCTCCAGTGAATGGACTTCTAGAAACAGTTATGCGTGTTTTGAATGACTGTTCAAGATTTTATCCTAACGCTAATCGTCGAGAAGTTGCTGTGGATTACTCTGTACATCGTTTAGTGGCCTGCGTAGCTTGGCGGTTTTTAGGCAATTTGAACGCGCTAAGAAAGCGGCGAAGCCGCGATAACGAGCGCCAAATGCGGCGTAGCCACGAGGAGCCTGGGGGTTCCTGCTCGTTTTCGCAGCTTTGTCGCTTTGTGCACTCGCGCTCAAATTGCTTAAAAAATTGCTAAACCGCCAAGCTACGCAGGCTAATCCGTTAGTTGACTCATTGGACAGAGGTACCATGGCGAATGCTGAGAGGATACGGCCTCTAGAATCGCTGATGAGACAAATGCAATATTTGCTACTTAGATGGGAAATGTTTGCATTAAGAGCAGTTTCATGCACCTCAGTGTACTCCCATTTGGGCTTTGCCAACTGCATCAGCTTCTAATGGAAAAGTGGATCGTCCAGCCTATGATATATCAATACCTCAAGGGGAGTTTTAGGAAACAGAATGTAACTTTAGTGTAAGTCATATTGGGTCTTCACCAGATAATTCATCTGGTTGGGTGTTATTATCAAATGTGTCCTCGACAGCTAGTATTTCCAGTATTACATATATCTTGTAAAATCACTGCGTTCACCCATATTGGTTGTGCGTAAAGCATGGTTATTCCATGCCTCAACTAGGAGGTTTAACTGGTTGTTAATTTTGGAAAGAAATATGTAATACAAACAGAACAGATCGATTATGCTGGTCGATTCCAGGATGCCATTTTCTTCCATCTGGTAGAACAGAGTGTAGTAGAACTGACCGACCTCAATAAAGACTTCTCTCCAGAGACTTTCAATTCACTGGTTGTGTACAGACAACCCAGCAATTTTGCTTCCCCTATTAAATCCCCTGTGCCATTGCATAGCTCTTCCTACCTATGAATTTTCATCCCCTTCGTCTGAACACACTCTAGAGGGCAATCTATAACTTTGCACAGCAGCTAAGAACAGAGCGAGCCCAGTAGCAGCAGAATTTTTTGTTGCACAACTTAAAGTCTAAAGCCCTGTCAAAACCACCATGTATTACAAAAACCTCCAACTGATAATGTGCCAGAGAGAATTAGGTCCCCTGACGCCTTGTGATGGTATTGAACCACCTCAAATCAGACCCTGCTGGGTCAGTTCGAAAAAAACTTTCCCTTACACGCTGACGCTGAACATAGATGTTTCTACTTGGCAAAGACCCAGCATGATACTGATACCAGAATTGGAAAACCCACGTCAGTCTTATTTCTCGAATCATCAGGGCCGGGTTGTTCGAAAGCCGGTTAACGCTAACCCAGGATTAAAAGTTAACCCAAATATAAATTTTTCTCTATAAAACTGTTTTCCACTGCTTATGCTTTGTGTAGTTTGAGATTACTCAAGTTCAAAACTGAACTGCAAACATTTCTAGCAAGTATTGATTTTGTCTCACCAACAATTCGAGAGGCATTATTCTCTCAGCATTCGCTTGGGCACCTCTGTCCTGACGGTGAACAGAATCCACAGCAACTTCACGACGAGCGATCAAGTTCTCTGCCATGTTACGATTACCGTGGGGATAAAATCTTGAACAGTCATTCAAAACACGCATAATTGTTTCTAGAAGTTCAGTCACTGGAGAGCTGCAGTAACAAACATTAAATAGCAGATAGAGCAAAACAAGCCATTTCGCTACTGCCGCTATATTGACGATTCCTAGTTAAAGTAATTTTCATTGCTATCATACACGAACAAGCATTCTCTTAAAAAGGCACATTTCGTGCTGGCATATAAAACGTAATTTACGAGACCCGCATATACGCGCATTTTAGCACGCGTATATATGGGTCCTTGTAGGACGCGTATACTTGGGCATTTATTTCGCATATCCCCGCGCTTAAATTTACGCAAATGTGTGGCCCTTTAAAAATGCGTATATACGCGATCTAAACGGTCGTATATATGAGTTTAAAGCCCATACGTAACGTATGTAAACAAGTATACGCGGCAGAAAAACCCGCGTATACCCTGTCGTAATTTTGAAACGAATGGCCGACCATAAAGAATAAGATTTCTCGGAAACAAGTTCAAGATTGGTTGAGTCAGCAAGATGTTTACACGCTTCATAAACCTGCGCGAAGACACTACAAGAGAAGTCGCGTCATTGTTCCTGCTATTGATGCACGATTTCAAGCAGATCTGGTCGATGTTCAAAATTTAAGCCGATACAACAAGGGATATAAATACTTACTGACCTGTATAGACATCTTTAGCGAGTACGCTTGGGTGGTGCCTTTAAAGACAAAACGAGGTCAAGAACTAGTCAAAGCTTTTCAGACGATTCTATCTTCTGGTCGTAAACCAAACAAGCTTCAAACGCATCAAGGCACTGAATTTCTAAACCGGCTGTTTCAAAACTTTCTTCGAGAGAAGAACATTGACTTTTTTACCGTCAACTCTGGGCTCAAAGCGTCCGTGGTGGAGCGTTTCAACCGTACATTTAAGAACAAGATGTACAAGTACTTCGCAGCTAAAAACACTCTGAGCTATATTGACGTAGTACTCCAATTGGTAAAATCTTATAATAACACCTACCATCGTAGCATCAAGATGAAACCCACTCAAGTGACTAAAGCCAGTGAAGCTAAAGTGTGGGAGACTTTGTACGGCGATGATGTTGACAAGCGTGTGCAATTTAAATTTCAAGTGGGAGATCGCGTTAGGATTAGTAAGGTTAAGAGACTCTGAAAAGTCTTACCTTCCCAACTTTACTGAAGAAATGTTCACGATCCACACACGATTTGCGCGTTAAGTGCCTGTTTATAAACTGAAAGATGGTGCTGGGGAAATCTTGGATGGAACATTTTATGAGGCAGAATTACAAAAAGTAATTAAGAAGGATGATGTTTATCGTGTTGAAAAGGTTTTGCGTAAGCGAAAACGCAAAGGGGTAGTGGAATATCTTGTAAAATGGAAAGGATACCCAGACAAGTTTATAGCTGGGTCGTTGAAAGTAATATCTCAAAATTATAATGTAGGCTTCTTTGTAGGTGATTAATAAAAGAAAATCTAATGATAAAATGGTTGGTTGCGTGGTTTCTTATGTAGTAAGGGTACCACTATAGATAATCTCACTTGCTCATTGGACATCATGGACGTAACACAGTTTTACCTACATCTTCCTAGTGATAGTAGTCTCGATAAGTTTCCAAATAACACATTAACAGAGTACCGGGTATGTCTACCTCGAACCGTTAGATTGACAGGGGAATGGGAAGTCGCTTTGACAGAAATTCATTATCCTCACAGCTGGAATAATGTACAAGGAAATTTTCAGAATCGATTCTACCTTCGAAACCAAGAATTGTCCGAGGTATGGGAGGTACTAATTATTCCACCTGGTCATTATTCCTCCATCGAAGCAATCCTTTCAAAGATGAAAGAATTGGTCGACAATGAGAAGCGTTTCACTGATGACGTGAGATTTTCATACGATACGCTAAGTAGAAAGGTCACTGTTTACTTACAAAACAACGTTGAACTCTTATCTGGTGACATTGGATACGTGCTGGGATTCTCACCAAAAAAAGTTATTTCCAAAACCTCTACCGCCGAAAGAGAAGCGGACTTAGATCACGGCTTTCACGATCTTTACGTTTATTGTGATATTATTCAACCACAATATGTCGGGGACGCACTTGTTCCCTTGCTTCGAATCGTCCCCGTAGAAGAAAAGGACGGACAACGAGTCAGCAAATCCTTCGTGCGCCCGCAATACGTACCTGTCAGCAGGAAGCAGTTCGAAAGTATCGAAGCCAATATAAAGCGGGACACAGGAGAAACTGTACCATTCAAGTTTGGGAGAGTGTTGCTTACGCTTCATTTTCGACAGAGCAGACCCGTGAACTTTTAAAAAGATGAAGAAAATTTACACCCCTAATCACAAGTCGTACGAACAATATTATTTAGATCAAGCCAAGCAAAAACGTGGGAATTTACCAGCTTTTCACGGTGCTCGATTTCAGCGGGGTTATGGATTAGGTTCTATATTTAGAGGTCTTTTCCGTTGGGCGGTGCCCCACCTTCAACAGGGTGCTAAAATGCTTGGTAAAAAAGCTCTTCAAACGGGTGTTAGTGTTGCACAAGATGTGTTAGCTGGAGAAAACCTTAAAACAGCAACAAAAAAGCGCGCTAAACAAGCTCTGAGCCTACCTTCCCAGAATTCTTCGCAGTCAGGTGCTGTTAAAAAAGTCATTAAAAGAACGCCTCAACCAAGAAAAAGCAGTTCGCCTCCAGGCAAGAAACGGAAAACATCTCCGCAGCACAAGAAACCCGAAGAGAAATTTTCCTTCTTGAAGCGGTAAAATGGCTTTTGTTCATCACGAATCTCAAGAGTGCACGAAGTCAGAACTCGATCTCTTTACCATTCCGGCTACACAAACGTCTATCACCAAGGGGCAATGGATTGAGTACCACCCCCTCAGTAACATCACTGACACTGGTCCAATAGAATTTAATGTCTCTGGAACTGGAGAAGAATATATGGACTTGGCAAAAACCCAGCTGTTTGTTAAAGCGAAGATCACCAAAGCAAACGGTGACAACCTAGACCCAAACATGCAGGTCAGCCCTGTGAATCTATTTCTACATTCCCTGTTTTCACAAGTGGATGTTTCCTTGAACGAGCGACTGATTTTCCCGTCGACCAATACCTACCCATATCGTGCCATGATTGAAACGTTGCTTAACTATGGAGAAGACGCCAAAGCAAGTCAACTATCTATGGCTCTGTTTTACAAAGATACCCCTGGAAAGATGGATGTCGTGAACCCTGTGGCGGATGACGACGATGCAAACCTAGGCTTAAAGGCTCGCTATGGTTTTACAAAGATCAGCAACACGGTGGATATGATGGGCCCCATCCACAGTTATATTTTCTTCCAAGACCGTTTAATTTTGAACGGGGTTAATCTACTAAGACTCAAGCTTAATAGAGCTAAAAATTCTTTCTGCTTAGTCTCGCCAACCCCCGGAGCTACTTTCAAGGTCGTTATCACAGAAGCAATCCTGTATGTTCGCAAAGTCAAAGTGGCCTCTTCTGTTACTCTGGGACACGCGGCTGCACTAATGCAAACGACTGCCAAGTACCATATCCGGCGAGTTGATTGCAAAGTTCTCTCCATCCCTGGTGGTTTTAGTAGCTTTACACCAGATAACCTTTTCTTAGGTCACATTCCAAAGCGCCTGGTATTAGTACTGGTGGATACCGAAGCTTTTAACGGTACATACGGCTCCAACCCGTTTAACTTTAAGCATCACAACCGTAACCAAGTGGGTGTGTACGTCGATGGTGAACAGATACCTAGAAAGCCCTTGTTTCTCAAGTTTGGCGAAGCTGGTGGTCAAAACATTATAGCCGGATTTCAAAGTTTTTTTTCTGGAACTGGAAAGCTCTGCCTGGATGCAGGCAACCAAATAAACAGAAGCGATTATGGCTCTGGCTACACAGCTTTCTGTTTCGACTTGTCTCCAGACCACTGCTCGGGTGATCACTTTGAGCTTATAAAACAAGGCAACCTTCGTGTTGAGCTTCATTTTGGACAAGCACTCGCCAACACAGTCAACCTCATCATCTACGCGGAATTTCAAAACGTGATTGACATCGACGCCAACCGAAACGTTCTTTACGACTACACAAACTAACATGGACACCATTCAGCTGACGCTCATTTTGAGAAAGGATAAATATACCAGAGGCGTGTTTCAAGGAATCTACCCTTCAGACAAACTACCAGCCAGTGTTTCGTCTTACCCAGCCCTGTTCATCGCCAATGTGGATACCAGTGACAAGCCTGGATCACACTGGATTGCATTTTATTTCACCAAGGACCACGAGGGAGAATTTTTTGACTCTTACGGGTTGCCGCCAAGCAATTATTCAAGAACGTTTACTGGTTTTTTGCGCAATAATTCTAACAGTTGGATTTTTAATACTGTGACATTGCAAAGCGTAAACTCGAAAGTTTGCGGTCATTACTGTTTGTACTTTGCCTTATTTCGCTCTAGACAAGTTAGTATGAGCACGATTGTACATCGTTTTTCTAGTAATAAAAGGAGAAATGATTTTCTTGTAAAACGGTTTATTGAGAAACACTTCCGTCGTCTTAGTCTCCCGAAATATCACACCGATGTAAAGAAACAAAGAGCAACAGCACAACACAACGCTCAGTAATGATATCACGTACTTTCTTTTCAACCCATTTTATTGAGTGATCAAAATAAAGAAAAGGATTACAATGGAAAAAATAAATGTCTCTTGTCATGATTTATAAGCGTAACCAGCGAGCAACTTGAGGGCGCGGACTCTCAACTCTTCGCCTTTTCTTTCTCATGGGAGATACTGTCACGGGTGGGATAGGTAGCCAACGGGAAGTACTCTCGGGGGTCTCTTCTCTCACTCTTGCTTTAAACTCTCGAATAGCACTCTGCCTCTGGGGATTGTGCACCAAGTTTTCGGGGACGTTCATTCGCGCCAGGCCTCTTGCGAATACTGACCATCCAACTGGCTCAAATCCTTTTCGGTGGCGAAGCATATCATTTACTAAATCTACCAAGTGAGACCCTGGAATGGGTTTGTTTTCATACATCAGTTCTCCTTTTTCGTTCCAATTCAACACATCTCGATGTTCTTTTATTTTACCCAACAGTTGCCTTACCCCCGCCTTGTAGAGCTTGGGTACACTTTTCATTACTTCCTGTTCTACTGCGGAAGTCGAAATAGTTTCTGCTTCCGTGGATTCTTTACTATTTTCTTCACTCTCTTCTGGTTTGAGCGTTTCCACAGGCTAGGGAGTTGTTAACTTCACGTGAAGTGATTGGCCTTTGCGCTGATCGTAATACGCAGATAGCGCTGCAAGACTTGGTTATAAAGTTTTGCTTTCTCTTCATCGTCTAATTGGTTACTGGATAAAATATCTCCCATCTCATTATCCAAGTTTTTCAGAGTTTGTGTCACAGGTGGTGTTAATATCTGCTGACGTTGCTGCAAGCGCTCTATTGTATTTTCGGGAACAAGAACCATATGCTTGGAATGAATCATTTTAGACAAGAATCGAACTCAACACACGAAGCACCGGTGGTAACAAGACACTTAAAAAGTTTCCTCCTTGTTGCACTAAGATTTTCTTTTTCTTTTTCTTTTTAAGCGGAGTACTTTTTTCAGCGAGAGCAATCAGTGATTTCTTGTGGGCTAAAAGTTTCCTTTTGGCTGGTTTACTGACAGGCACCGTCTCTTTTAGTACGTTTAAGACACACTCGCAAATGGTTTTCATTAAAGCGTCGTCAGCTACTTTTAAAATTGCTTTGCGTTGAGCTGGAGTACACTTGGCAAGGAGCTTGAGAAAATCGTGGTTCCTTCTCAGAGGTTGGGCCATGCTAAACTGACGTTTAACGCTGTGGTACAGCCTTTTTATACCTTTTCGACGTAAGCAAACTGGGTCTCCCCGGGGAAAATGTTGGTCCTCAACCGTAAGTCGGTAGGCGTTTCCGGTTTAAGGTCGCATAACAAGTACCCATGAGGCCTTTTAGTGGCATCTTGGAAAGATTCTTGCAAGTGTTTGGTATAACCGGGAAAAATCTGCTTCGCTAAGTGACTGACTTGGCTGCTATCTCTCGGAGATTTGAACAACACCAAGTAATGACAGTTCAAACTCATATCTCTTAATTCTTTTCCGCGATGAAAAATGTTTTGTAAAATGAAAATGACACTTAAATTACGATGATGATAACCTCTGGTGAAGAGATTGGTAATTCGCGAGTCGTTACTGAGTTCTTGCATCAAATCGTCAATGATCACTAAATTCCGAATAGTGGGGTTTATCATGGATTCTAAATCACCAGGGACGCCTTCCACAAACGAGATGTTTGGAATACTTTTCAACATCTTGTCGTAAGCGGGTTGGTAAATGCCATAACACCAAATGATGTTTTCTGGGGCGCCTTCAATCATGTCTTCGCCCGATTCTAGTAAACGTTTAACAAACTGACTTTTCCCACAACAGGACGGTCTTGCCACAAGAGCAGGGAAGGGATGTTTCCATCTTGGATCCATGATAACAACTGACGAATTGAACGGCATGCTCTCAGACTTATAGAAAAATCGTTTTAGGTTCGGTCTCTTTGTCATATACGCGAAGCGCATTGGTTTTCTGTAACTTGGCAAATTGTAACCAATAGTTGCGTTCTAACTCTGTTAACTCGTGTACTTGAGTTAAATGATTTGCCAAACGAATTAAAAATTTTGACCCACACCCTGGAATTGGGCAATGCTTACACGTTCGTCGCACCATCTTCACGGTTTGAAAGCTGGATTACAACTGAACAAGACAGTTTATAACACGACATTTATCGGGCCAAGAGGGCCACAAGGGCCTCAAGGGCCATTTTTTTTTAGCTGTATTTCTTCTCCAGGCGTGGAAACTCGCGTGGAGCTAGCGCGCGAGGCTTGACAGAAAACAAGTCATGTTTAGCATACCAAAGTGTATTTATTTACAAACTATGTACAATCTTTCGGCAAAATTCTATGAGAAAACTATTTCGAGGAAAAAATTATATATTTGAAACAAGGCTTGGGGGTAAACTCAACCACTTGGTGTACTTTGGTCACTTCCAAACCATGCTCCAAGTACCATTTCAGCAAAGGCGTGGCCAGTAGAATCTTTTCGCCTTTCATACTCCCGATCAAGCTGCGGCGCGGTTGAGCCATGATGTTGTGCTCTTCTGCATAAGCATTCATATATTCTCCAATATCGTCGCGGTTGATGTTCGTGTTCTTAAAGATGGGACACATCTCGCTGAATTTCTCTTTCAGATGGTCAGGCACTCGTATATCCACTTCCACACACCCAAACAAACGCTCATGTCGCACCTCGCTCAAAATTCGCTCTGGGCTCATGATCTTAACCTTATCCAGGGTTCGTCTAACTTCAGTAGCAATGAATTGCTGCAAGTCACGATCGGTTCTTTTCATCTGGCGCCAATCACATTCGTACATTTTCACCACATTATAGCCTTTGTTGCGAATGTACTTGGTGGTGGCTCTGGTTTCTTCCAACAGCTCTGCCATGTGTTTCTTTCGTTTTTCGTTAAATTCTTTCCCACGGGTAAGTTCGCAGTCGTGACCGTGCCAGTAACAACCGTGAAACTGATAGATCGTTTGTGTCTGGGCGTTGAACCTGTCCACGGGGAGTTTTCGATCACGAACACGTTTTTCAGTGTTGTTGAGTTGGTGACGAATATGGATTCCCTCTTTGTAAGCCAGCCATTCCAACCACTCGATCGCCATCTTTATGTAACTTTTCGGTTTGAACTCGTTCTCTGCTAGGCGCCTTGTATAGCTACCGGTGGGCATATCTTGCATGATGGCCCAAAGGTAAAAGGCGTTGGCATCATATCCCACGATTTTCTCACACAGCTTGGCAGTCTGCCCTCTCTCTCGGCCTCCCTTATTTTTTGTTTTGCCGGCTTCATGGTGACAACTAAAGCACGAGGGTACCCGAGGAGCATTTTGGTTTGACCGTTGACAAATCGTTGCTGACTACCCCCGGTCGGGCTAATTATAGTTACCCAACACCGCGAAAGTGTCCTAACTTTTGTGACGCGGCTGTTTTCGAGTTTGCGAGCGAAGCAATCTCGAAATAAATGTATCGTTGCGAAGGCGTTGTGGACGGAATCGCATAGCGAGTGAACTGACATGGAACTTCAACATCTCTTCTTCGATTCTATGGAGGAATTGAGCCGGCAGGGTTATTTTCAGTGGATTTATTCGCTTCGAGCGGCGGGCACTCCGGAAATCAGTCTCCGGTCTTGTCTTTCTTTTAGTAGTGGAAACCCACAGAACGATAACTCGCCGAAATCGCGTTAGATCGGCCCGAGGAGCTGGCAAACAACAAAGACATGACATGATCATTTTGTAAAACAACAACATAAGTTGTTTATCGACATAAAAAGCAGATCCTAAAGTTTAAATCGCGGCACCGTTAGTACTTAACGTGTTCAACGTGTTCAAAAAATTCAAACTTCTAATCGATAGATTTTCTTTATTTTTTCGCTAAATGTAGAAAATTGGTAGAGAAAATGATCCATCAAGAGAAAAATAGGGGTCACCGAACGTCAAAGATCGTTAAATCCACAAGGCCCTATCATTGTTCATTTTGTCACTTAGCGCGCGCTCGATACATGACAAGGAATTTGACCATTTTATCATCTAAATTTTTAATTTTCTTGTTTTAATTGTTAGAATTGATCTAATGCTTTGCTTTTTAATATTTTAGTGTGTCTCATATCTTAGTTTTTTGTATTATCGTTGCATATTTGTGAATCTTTCTACATTGTTTTAAGTTTTAACAGGTCATCTTTTTATTCTGTAAATATTTATATGAGGGCCACTGGTTTTTCAGTGATTACTGTTGCGTGCTACCCTCGATAAATAAAGTTGATTATTATCATTATTAATATTATTATTACTATTATTACCATTGTTCTTGTTCTTGTGCTTGTTCTTGTTCTTGTTCTTGTTCTTGTTCTTGTTCTTGTTCTTGTTCTTGTTCTTGTTCTTGTTCTTGTTCTTGTTCTTGTTCTTGTTCTTGTTCTTGTTCTTGTTCTTGTTCTTGTTCTTGTTCTTGTTCTTGTTCTTGTTCTTGTTCTTGTTCTTGTTCTTGTTCTTGTTCTTGTTCTTGTTCTTGTTCTTGTTCTTGTTCTTGTTCTTGTTCTTGTTCTTGTTCTTGTTCTTGTTCTTGTTCTTGTTCTTGTTCTTGTTCTTGTTCTTGTTCTTGTTCTTGTTCTTGTTCTTGTTCTTGTTCTTGTTCTTGTTCTTGTTCTTGTTCTTGTTCTTGTTCTTGTTCTTGTTCTTGTTCTTGTTCTTGTTCTTGTTCTTGTTCTTGTTCTTGTTCTTGTTCTTGTTCTTGTTCTTGTTCTTGTTCTTGTTCTTGTTCTTGTTCTTGTTCTTGTTCTTGTTATGACGTGGCGTGTAAATTTGCCTACGCTTTTTGTAAGGATGCGCGGAAGGAATTAGCCCGAACGTCCATAATTAAGTATTCTCTTCATTTCACACTTTTTTGCACTTAATGTTCTGAACAAATATACAGAGAACCGTTTGGTTTACAGGGTAAACATTTTGCCTAGAGATACTAACCATCTCAAAGACTGACGAAGTCAAGTGGTGAGAAATTAACATTCTCGCCGATAAATTGAGCGTGCCGGAATTTTGTCAAGTGTTTTTTTTACATAGGATCGGCGTTTTCCGCGGTGAAAACCCCTGGACAGGATGTTATATCACTGACAACCGGGTTATCCCCGAGCAGGTTAAAAGCGCAACTCAGCAAAATGTTTCAGATTTTCCGTGAATTCGTAAAAGCCTGCAAGGCGTAAAATAACATTTAAACAAACAAAGAAAGAAAAACATTTCACAGACACAAGAAGGTAGCGCATTCGTTTAATACCCAGCCCGCCTTCTAAGTCACCTCAAACTGAGCGTTTTTCTTAGCTGTTTCCTTGCCATGAAGTGAGGCATCTCATACTAGGTTCATTGTCTATTCAAAATAGAACTGATCGAGGATACAGACAGGTTGCTTGCTTCACGTTCAGTCATCATGTCCCGCTTAGAAATTGAACAAGCTCTCAGAATCATAGGCATACATGCCGTAGTATCTTAGAGGGCAATTAATTAGCAGTATACACAAATAGTGTACACACAAAGTATGCACAGCCATTGCTTTATCCGACTTTACACCGGATGCGGAAGAACCCTCATTGCGGCTTGGCCGTGATGTTTGAATTAAAAAGGTATGATCCAAAACCTTTTTACATGCTGATTAAGTATCAGTGTTACGTGAACTGGTAACGGAGCCTTTACCGAAAGATCGCATGTTTGTTCACTTAAATATACTTGACCGCGGGAAGGAAAGAGACAGGAAGTTCTCTGGTAAACACCGCTTCACCACGACAGCCGCTAAATAATTTTATCGACTTGCATATTTTTCAAAAGTTGTGACCGAATAACTTAGCGCTCTTTCTCGGGATCATTAGTCAACTGAGACAAATGCACTATAAATAATACACACTATGTTGTTGCTACAAGCCACAAAACCTAGAACTGAAACAAGTCAGTTTTATTACAATAGTTTAATAACAGACGCTGATATCGGATGTTTTTCGGTATTTATGAAACTAAGTGAAAAAGTCATAAAAAAATCCCTCCGGAAACTTCCGGTTTGACTTTCGACAACGTAATTATTGCACTAAGAATTTGACAATACATGAGCCAATTCGTAGTAATATAATACAAACGGTCAACTAATATCATTGTCGTCGCTTGAAAACGTTAAACGGTCATATTAATCCTAGCCTAAACGGTGATAATGACCGTTTGACAACCGATTTCCGTCGTTAGTGACTGAGCTCGATTTACGCTTGGCTGGTTATCAATTATTCGTGTCATTCAGAGCTAAGTAGCTCACTTCGTAGCCCACTTCTCAGTCACGCAATATAAACATTTTCACCTCTTCAAGTTTTAGTTACTAGAGTCTATTTAAAATAACTTTGAAAGATTCTCTTTGGCTTTGATTCAAGATATTTAACTGACAATTTGCAAAAATCTTTGGTACATCTTCAAGCAATGACGTCAATCGTGCATATTAGGCTCTTATGGACAAATTTAATATGTTTGTTGTGTTTGAAAATTGATTCTTACGTAGGAGTCCACTTAAATTTGAGTTCAATGATCTACGCTTTCGATCTTAACAAACAGGCTAATTTCCAAAATACTGTGACCCGAAATAGAGCGCGCAATTACGTCAAACGGTGCATGTTGGGCTCGAAAGGGCCTATCAAATTTGTGTGTAGTGCTTAAAAATCGACTTTTAGAGCCCCTACTAGCCGAAAGGTAAATCACCTGTGAATTTACTTCACATCGATTTACTCTCTAAATAGAAATTGTCAAAATAAAATTGTGCTTAACGAACTTCATGGCACACCCCCGCTTTTGAGTAATCTTAAATAAAGTAGAGACCTTTGTGAGGAAGCTTCATTTCAAAAACAGTCTTCTTACAAGGCGAGGCAGCCTTCAACCCCGGCTGAATGGAAACTTACTGAGGACTGAAAGATTACGCCTAATGGCTGTATTCAGAACAGGGAACGTCCCTTTGAACAGTTTCGAAATGCTCAGCACTTTTATTTGGCGATATAAGACATCAAATCAAGTTGTGTGGCTCAACTTAGCAATCGACGAGGATTATGGCTAGACTATCAATATTGGTAAGTCTGTTGAGGAATTAAGTTGTTTTAAATTCTTTACCCACCAAATGACAGTTATGGATAGTCGTTTCAAAGTGAACTTTGCAGTATTTTTGTATCTTAACGGATTCAGTCGCTCTTTTAAGTGGTTCTACGACAGAACTACGACTGCAAGACTTTTTTTGTAAGAACCTTGGCTGTCGGCACGCCATTTGAAGGCCTTTTCAGGAGGAAAAAACATATTCAAAAATATCAACTTAAATGAATATAAAAACAGCAGACAGGCAGTATTCAGCCAAAACGAATTGCGGATGGTTAACATGGAGTAGGATTGAGACGGATTACGAAGACTCTTAGATCTCAGTCTGGGAATGAAGTATCGGATCGCAAAACAAAGACAAAGAAATACAACCTACACTTTTTCGAGATGCGCTGCGCTGTCGGTAACGCTGCTCTTTCCTTTCAGATTGAATCAAATATTTAAAGTACAGTGTGATAGTTTAAAACGATAGAAAAACGATGAAATACGATGAAATACGGTGAGTATGTTTCGTCACAAAACTCATCGCGTGGCAAGCAAGCGTGGCAATTTTTCTCAATGACGGATCAGCCATTTACTGTTTTGTGATAGAGCCGGAGACATTTTTATTGATAGTTTACTTTGTACTGTTCCAAAACTTGCTTGGAAATGCAGCAAAAAGGCAAACAGGAATATTATTTTTCACAACGGACTATGGGTAACTTTGTCAAAAATCGTGCTCCACTCAGACTCATAATGTGATCAAATACCTTTGCTCCCGAGCTGTTGCACAATCATGTTGAAGCATTTGAAGCATAAACCTATTTTTTCTCAGTTTTCGCAAGTTGTCAGATAGGTTATACAATCAAAATTTTGTTGAATGTTAAAGATTGGCTTGTCCCAAAAAGAATCGCCTACGTATTCTTTAAACACTGATGCACCTTTCTTGCTTCAGGCCCGTATGCTCATCTTACAGTGCGCCTTACTCTGGTGTAGTGCAAAGGAAAACACATACAGACTCGAATCGTTTAAGAGATTGGATAAAGATGATGGATTCCTGAAAGTTGAGTGGGACGAACACAAGAAAGCCTCCAACCTTTCGTTTACTGGATCTACAACAGACCTTGGCACAAGTGAGTAATCTGTTCACTTACTTACTTAATCCTTTAGGCTCCTAGTGGAGCAAAGGGTGTCATGCAACAATGCTCCGCCTGCGGACTCTGTTTGGTGCTTTCTTCTCAGATGTGGTCCAGATGATGTGGGCCATTTTCATCTCTTCTTCAGTCGACCCTCTCTATGTCTTAACAAGTCTTCTCAAACTTGTTAATAATTCCTCGAGTTAAAAGAAAGAAAATCACAACCTTGAACGACATTTGGATACCCGGTCTTTATTAGCTTAGATTTTGACGATTTTACTTCTCCGTTTACTCCTTAGTTTTTGTTTCGATTGAGAAGATATATCAAACACTCGAGACAGTGTTTCATCGGCTATTCAAACACCTCGAATATCGTCAAAAATACTCCGCAACTCTCTTCTCGGTGTTGCGATATCCCCGTGAAACACTGTCTCTCGTATTTTTTATATATCATATTCACCTTTCTTTTGCCTTGCTTAGTCGTGTCAGTGGTTCGCTCTCGTAGTGTCTGGCCTATACAAGACCATTGTTCACTTAATAGAATGTTAATTCTGGTTCTAGAGTGTCAGCACGGGAAAGCCTTTTCAGGGAGAGATAAAAGAAGGAGGAGAAACGCTTCCTCCTCTGCTTTCCTGCGTATTTCCCGCTGTCGCGGTCACTAGACTGTTTGTCCTTCTGTCTATCCGTCTGTCCGTCTGTCCGTCTGTATTTATATCTGCCGGTCTGTCTTTCTGTCTGTCCCTCTGTCTCTCTGTCTCTCGGTCAAGTTTATAGCTCTGTCCTGTTCGATCTCCCAATCCCCATCTCCGTCTATAGGTATACTTCAGTCTGTGTCTTTCTGTCTTTGTCTGTACAGACGTCCTTGTTTAGGTGTAGGTCTGGGTGTGTGTTTTTGTCGGTGTCTTTTTCTTCTTATGTATATGCCCATCCTAATGCGTCATTTTTATGAATAGCCTTCATCTTCAAACATGATGATTCAGTGATCACGCCGTTCACGATACATCCCGCTGGGAGGCCCAACTATATCCTGGCTGTTGAAGACGGAAGCTTAGTTGTGAAGGTAAGCATGTTGTTGACTCCATTGCTACAGATTTTAAATCATTACGGTCTTACTGAAGCAAATTGCTATTGGTGTTTTTCATCAATATAAAACAGTGGATTTTTTTTCCTAACACAAAAATGGTGAACAACGTCAGGATTAGTTCCTGACATTTTGGGTCCATCATGCCGTTCCGCGTCAGACTGATCGGCAAAACAGTATTCAACGAAATAACACAACTTAGCTTGCGTCCGCCTCATCAATGTAGGTCAGATTGGCACAACAGCAAGTATACAAGTTTAAGCTGCCACAAGATTCATTACAAATAACAGTGTGAAGTTTAAACGTGTTTGTAGTCAAATGTACTCTGAGGCTGAATTGTAATTATTTTAACACCATTTTCCGCGAAAGGCCTTTTCCTTAGTGGTCTCAACGACTTGTTTACATTTTGGCTTGTGTTCAAGAAGCGTGGTCTCACCTGTAATTTGATTTGGTAGTCAACGTAGGGGTTCTTCATATCAATGCACTTGAACTTAGGTTCTTCAACGGGAAACTATATAGGTTTGTGTTCGAAGTAGGGTCCATGCGGGTATGAGCACCAGTTTAACTAAGGGCTTTTGATATGAACTCAGACTTCAAAGTTTAGCATGTTGTCCGGGTTATTGTCAAGACCTTGAACTCGGTTGCGGTATCAGGTACAAATATCAGCCAGTACGCAGTATTCAAGATTGCCCGGGTTTCTGGCGTCAAGTTATCAAAACGGTGGAAGTAATATATCAAACACGAAAGACCGTGTTTGATCAAATTTCCAAACACGGAGAAGAGAATTGAAAATACGACGCGCAGCGGAGTATTTTTGACCAACTTCGACGTGTTTGGGAATGTGGTCAAACACTGTTTTGAGTATTTGACTTCTCAATCGAAACTAAAACTAAGGAGAAAACAGAGAAATGAAATCGAAAAAATCTATGCTAATTAAGATCAGATATCTAAACACCTTCACGGTCATGATTTCTTTGTTTAAACTTGATGAATTATTAATGAGTTTGAGAACATCTAATTTAAAATGCAGTGGGAATGAACAATGACACATCTATAGACTGACTGTTAGTCCACTGTTTCCAGTTCGAGTTTCAATTAAGAATTGGCTTTTGTACCAGATGTTCGAAAGAGTATGTAGATGTGTACATCAGTATGAATGGCCTGCAGAACCTTGAGGATGAATGAGCACAATACACCCATTGTTAACGCAACTTGTTTGTGATCATGATCTCCACGCTTATGACCGTTCGCTTTGCTCTTAATTTGCAGTCAACGTCAAATGTCACAATGAGCCCAAATATGAACAAATACAAATTTGTGATGAAGACATTAATTCTTCGTTACTCCGAAGGCGGAAAGATGAAAAAACCGGATTTCCACGTGATTCGGTCCCAGGCAACTCCTTTCAAGAACCTGATCAAAAGTACTAAGACTGGGAAGGTCTCCTTGACTTCCAATTGGAGAGACTGTCGAGCCTGGATTAGACTGCAGAAGGTAATTTAATCTAGTAAATAATTTTTCTAAGGTAATTGCCCACTGGAATCTTCACTGAAGTTCAACCATTGTTTACAGGCTCTAATGAAGAAGTCGCAACAAATTTTGCATTCATAAATTAATATAAACAAATTTGCTAACTTATTATTAGTGGATTTGCTGTACATAATTTTACGTGCTTTCACTTGCTGGAAACGCTTACTCCTTTTTTATAACCAAGTCCCCAAAAAACAAAGAATTGTTTAAGGCCAGTAAACAGGAGCAGCCAAAAGCTTTTGATAACATGAATAACTAACTTTGGTTTGATTTTCTTCTCTGGTTTTCCTTACCCACCAACCTTTCCTCGTCATCACTTTTTAGCTAGAATGCATCCCAAGAATTACAAATTTAAGACTGGATTTAAAATCATTTTTACTGCATAAAAAGACATTCCTCCATACAAAAAAGGTTTCGCACAAAATAGCTATCACTGACGATAAACTTGTAAGGTGCGACTTAATTATGTCACTGAATGTGTTCAAACGCTGCAATGAATAATTGTGCCGTATTCTTAGACAAGACACTTCCGTGTCATGTAATGTCTCTCTCGCTCTCCTCCCTGCTGTATCAGAATAAATAGCATCCTATCCAAAGGGGTGTGCTAGCTTCTAGTCATTCTTTCACGGTAACCGAAGAAAAGGGCCGGGCTAGCTGGCCACCAGGCTTTGACCTTACCTTTTTAAGTCCAAACAGTTGCTAAGTTAAAAGAGGGTTGTACAGGGGTATTCTCGTGATGCCTGATTAGCTAATTTTATTTTCCGTGAAACGTGAATTTAGAAATTATATTCTTCGTGACTCGTGACCTGGAGGTTTTGCGTGACCCGTGAAGAACCTGAATTATTGGTCGATATTCGTGATTTTACTACTCTATTCTTCGTGATTTTGAGACGCGAGTCCTTCTTATGGTTAGAGCTTTGACTTAGCCGTTCGCGATTTTGCTTTCTTCAAACACTGTTTCAAGTGTAAGAACAGGTTATTAAAAAGAATATCGTACTTCCTTATTTTCGTGATTCGGGAAAATGAAATTTTTATATCCGTGATCCGTGATCCTTTATTTTTCCGTTCGTGAACCGTGCCAGAGACCCCCTGTACGACTCTCTTAAAACGAAGTGATCACTTATCCTGCCCTAGCTTAATGCGGCCCTGACCAACTATGCATATTTGAAGACTATAAATAATGATTTATAATCCTTCAAGGAAACCCACGTTATTTTATAAATAAGATCTGCTTGAAATATGGAGTAAGTTGAAAACAATTGAAATGCAATGTAATTTATGTGCTCTGCCTAAAGTACATTTTAATGTTGTAATACTGAAGTCATTACCCACGAGACTAAAAACAACAACAAAGTTTTTGATCGACTGAGTTTTTTTGGTATATTAATATATTTAGTGCATGTACATCACACGATATACACATGCTTTATTTAAAATTACGTTAAACCTAGCGAAAGATGTTGTAATCTGTAATTATAAATTAAAGTGATTATTCTCTTTATGTGTCTTCAATATGTTTTTTATCCGCAGTTCGATAAAGGTACTGGAACCTGAAAAAACTGCGAGTCACATGTACACATTACTTGTGCTCTAAACTTCAGCTTTTATGGATACAAACGATAGTTGATAGAGTGGTTTTCAATTTTTGTGTCGAAAGTATATGAGCGAGTACTTTGGTTTTGGTTTTACTACGGTTTGAGATTGGCTGAGAAGTCTAATTGGTTAGTAATTTGTTTGGTTTTGGTTTTACGACCTTCAATCGAAGACCGCTCCAAACAGTTATAATTACCTTTAGTAGAATTCTACTAGTATGCTAATTCAATTGCTGTAATCTGATTGACTGAGCCATTGCACACTATACTACTATGCCACTGCACATACCACTATGTCACTGGACACCTTTGTGGTGACTTAGTGTAGCCGACAAAATTGCAAGGTTTCCTCGTTCTCCGAAGTTTTGAATGAACATTTACAAACAAAAGAATAACCAAATTCCTGAGAGGACTAGTAAGAGGACATTTACGGTTTCTTGAATTAAAAAAGCCCGCAAATTTTAAAAGAAACTGATAAGTGCGCTTACATAACTGCAACTGTCAAACTGACAATTCAATTCACGCGAATCCTCTAAAGCGTGAAGTTTTATACTAAGACCAGATAGAAATAATTGGAATCATAATTTGAAGGAAATTTCAGTTACATGTAGAATTCTACTAAAAAAAAAATTAGATTCTTCTCTCTCTATTTCTATGAGGCGATAGTTGATACGGCCTTCGGCGTCATCAACTATAACCTCATAGAAATCTCGAGCTCATAATCTAATTGTTAAATAGTTTTCTCACAGGGGAATGGTTGAAAGCTTACTAAACAAAAAGGTAACAACAGTAGAATAGGCTCAGTTCTTGTACAATTGAAGTAAAGTTAAAGTTCAACAAGAGACAACGCTCTCTTGAGTTTAATTGTCCATGACCACATTACAGATCAATTTAGTTACGAAAAAACACCCAATTACATAACTTTCATTATTCCTCAAAATATCTCCTTTCTGGTATACGCTTAAATTGATTTCTTGTATTCCTATTTCACTTAGTTTTTGGAGCGCTTTAGCGAGCTGGATATGAATGTTGAAGATTTTCACGTTACTTAAATCCTGCATACAGCTCAACAAACGTTGCTGCTTAAAGGAACTTCGTCTAAGGTATTCTGCGGATTTTTAAAAACGTACGATCGTGAAACGTTTCTAAAATCCTCCTTGAACAAAGTGTACAAGAGAGGATTGAAAAGAGATGTGCTATA
The DNA here is from genome assembly GCF_964199315.1 of Orbicella franksi. Classification (NCBI taxonomy): domain Eukaryota; kingdom Metazoa; phylum Cnidaria; class Anthozoa; order Scleractinia; family Merulinidae; genus Orbicella; species Orbicella franksi. Next base: position 28,603,220 of record NC_138149.1, on the reverse strand, counting down.
CCTCAGGAAAAGGAGAGTGACATTTACGGCTTGCGGGAGATGCATTAGTAAATTCTCGTCCAAGAGAATCGAGCTCAGAAAGTACGAGCACCAACCCAAAATAAAGGCCAGGATCATGGACCCGAGAATGATCACGGCGCGCTTTTGTCCCCGTTTTTGCCTGGCTCCCCTTGAGACTCTTACATGAGTCGCTTGCCGACGTATTCGCATCAGCTGAACTCGCAAAATTAAGAATATGCGACTGTAGGCGACCGCAAGGAGTATTAAAGGAAGCACCACGAGTCCTACAAAGCAGCTGTAACTGTAGATCACGTCACTGTGTTGCTCGTTTGCAGTTTCAGGGGTGGACCCAAAACTGATCCAAATCAGCTGAATGAGCGATACAGCCAGAGAGAAGGTCCAAATGAAGACCATCAAGGCCGCCATTCTATTTTTGGTTACAATCCGGTAGTAATGCATAGGGTAAATGATCATGACATAGCGTTCAAATGTGACAATTAGAAGATGCAATATGGTCGAAATGGCGATAAACCGTGATGCAAGGTCCATGGCGATGCAGGAAGCAATTCCATCTGGCATGGGCGAAAGATTGCAGGCAAATATCAAGGGAATGGCAACAAGGCCTGATAAAAGATCGGACAGCGCTAGGCATGCCAAACATAAATTAGTTATTGTTCGCAGCTGCGTATTTTTATATACCAATGCTATCACTAGCGAGTTGGCGGAGACGATGAGGCAGGAGAGAACACCCAGAAGAACGAGAGGAAGATGGTTCCCTTGTCCTGATGGGATCTCTTGCGTATTGTTGCTTTCATTTCCTGTTCTGTTCACAGTTTTGCTGGAGATGTTGAAACATACACTTGTGATGTTCATTGTTACTGTTGGATACTGCTCTTTGTCGGTAGAAGGTTATCAAACTTTTCAAAAAGGCTTTCTGCTGCACTCGACGGTTTGTCTCATAACATTGCCAATGCGGGCCAAACTAGTATTCTTTGAACTCAGCCTTCTGATTTTGAAAAAGACGATCCACGATGAGGAACAACTTGTAATATATATCTGTCAACTAAAGTGAAATTATTTCATTATACACGGCTGTCTAGGGGCGCTCTTTTGATGGAAAGATTATTTCCTATTTCGTGTGAAGCTTTATTAACTACTAAAACTGATGCGGCCATGTGGTTTTCCCAAAATAGGTACATGACACATTCGCCGTACATCATGCAAACACCGCAAATGAAGCTAAACGCGCACCGCAGACCCGTACGTTTCGTTAATGATATTTGAAATTTATTTCCATACAGATACAAAAAAGGCGAATAAATAAACAGAATTCAAATTGGACTTTTACCAACTGTACAAATAAATAAAGAAAATGTAAACATAGTTGTATACACAATTCTTCGCAGTTTTCAATGACAACTCTTTATAAGAAATCTTTATAATAACCTATGCTTTTTTATAGTGATTTTCTGCTGGGATACTGAGTATATCGAACATATGTATAAATAGTAAAGTTCCTATTCTGAATTTCCACAGTATAAATCAGGGAAAAACAAGTGGTTTATATTTGGTACTGAACCTGTAGGCATTTTAAAATAAAATGAAGGTAATCGCAGCTTGGTGTATCGTTTTGGAAAAAAAACAAAACGAAACAGTCTTCGCTCACTGCTGGTAGGAAAGAGAAGACAGAGAGCCAGAAAGGACACTTTTTCTGTTGTCGATGGTCATTACAGATACTAAGAAGACCTCCATAAATCAAAATGTGCAAATTTTGAAAGCTGTGAATTATATGTTATCTAGCCCTCGATGCACAATAATTAAAAAACACTGCATCGGTTGTAAACTGTTTTGGTCAGATGCTGCTCATTTAAAAGACCATAATTTCGCTTTCGGGAGCAATATGTTCCAAAGTCTCTTTAATTTTGAGTTTTGATTTAATTTATCAAAATAAGTAAGGTTTTACAACCAGTCAAAGATTCTTGTTTGTTTAGAAAAAATGCGCTTGATTTTACTCAGTCGAGCAAAAGAAAAGACCCGAAATTGAATAACGAAGAAAACAAATTTTGAATGACCTTGATGAAATAACATATCACCTTCGCACTCACTGGTCAAAAACTGCGAGTTTTGGAAAAGTCGACGCTGGCGCTTCAAAGATTTTTTTGTCCCAGATTTTTTCTACAAACCTCAAGGAAATGATAGTTACCTTAACACGCCGCCTACTTGTTCAGCTTTTACCAAAATAGAACGCAATTATGGTGTTTTGAACTCTCTTTAGAACATAACAATGATATCCTTGTTGTCAATTCTTTTAAAGTCAACCCGATCTGAATGATAAACATCGGGATTATTGAAATGAACAGTTTCCTGAAATGGTGTTTTTCCGCAAATCACCATCAGCGAAAGATTAACTGTAAATTTCGTTTGCGAGACAGTTTACTGTCGCCTCGTTGGAGGCAGATTTGCACTTACTACCGAGGAACGAAATGAGATTTTAATTTAGTTTCAATCTAAACAGAATTGAAATAGAACAAAAATGAGCTTTTTGACAGCTTCAAATAGTGTGATATATAGAATATGCAAACACCGTTCAATACAATTTCAGCAGCAATTATCACTTGGCCCAATGTTTGAAAAATCCGTCCTAAGCTTACCTGTTCTGTTTTGAGCTTGTCTTCTCGATGAAGTTGATCGGCATCATGTAATTCTTTACATTCTCGATTCCAATCAGTTCTTCGTTACGCTTCTTTGTCAATGAGTCGTTTGTTCAGCTTTAAACCCAGCTGAGAAAAGAAGGAAAACGTTTTCGTCGAATCTTTGCTAACCTATAGCTTGTACCTAGCTGCTCACACCTTTGTCAAGCAATAATTTTGTTCCGTTGAGAGAAACAAAACGGTTTGATTATTAAAACCGACCTTCGCTTAACACTTTTCTTGCAAAAGATTCTGGATTGAAAAAAGCAAAACAAAAGCCTGGCTTTTTAGTGAAGCATTGTCAATAAAATGGGCATTTTCTATTGGATAACAACCAAGCAGATAAGCAGTGACTCCTGGTAACCTATTGAACTGAAAAAAAAGACAGTTTTACGTACCAGCATGGTCAATAAAGTGAGCTTGAGGTATATAAATATCATATTTGGTTTGAAGCCGCTTAAGTTAACTTTAAATAAACTGGACATCGTTTCTAGCAACTAACCTAACAAACACCAGATGTACACCTTTTGTACTTAAAATTTCTCCTGAGTAGGTTTTCAGAAATGACGATGCTGCCAAGAGACAAAAGAGGCACACTGTTTTATTTTTCCTTGATTATGTCCCTTGCTATTGCTTTAGACCTCATAAGGACGAGAAAAAGATAATGAAAATAAAAATTTCGGTTAGAACCGTGGCAATTTATCCCTAAACTTTTATATAATGTTGAAGAAAAAACCTTAGAAACCTTCTCGGCAGCCTTTTTCTATAAAAATTTATTGTCATTGGTAAGCGGATTTTATCCCGAAAAGATACAAACAGAGGAACTAAAACGACATGGCGGTCTCGAGTCAACTGTAAGTTAAAATTAACTGTTCGTTTGGGATTTTTTACCCCTGTAGAGCTTGGCAGTATCTTCACAATAACATATGAATGAGACTGAAAATAGAAAGTATCTCTTGAGGAGACATTTAATTCATATTTTCTCGTTGTGAGAAAAAGAGCCATTTTCGTTTGTGTAAATTTTGCTTCGTTTGATAAGTAAGAGCATTTTACCTATGTACATACGAACGAAACTTGTCCTGCTTTACGCAAACCTTTTTTTCTTGCACTTACGACGTGTTAAGAGTTTTTCTAAAGAGCTTTCCTCGGGGAGTTGGGCAGATGTTTCCAACCCATGGTGTATCATGATTTGCATGATAGGTACGACTGATGAATGGAAAGCAAAAAAAACAACGCAACGGGTTGACTCGATAAGAATGTTTTACATTAATGCTATTGATAAGGTAGGTGTAGATTTTTCAGAAGACGGGAACAAGAGATCATCACTGGAAAAAAAAAAGTTGAGAGATCAGGACAATGGATGTCTCAAGATTCGCGTTACACAATAAGAAGCTGTGTATCATTTTGAAATTTTCAATATTTAGTCTTTCCTTGAGCCCAAAAACAATGACGTGTGTGATGTGCTGCTTCTGACCGAAACACTTTCTCGGCGAAATTTGTTTGTTTCATGAGTATTTCTGGCAACTAATATGAGTGCTTCCTGGTTTTGGGAACATATGCGACTAAAATAAAATACTCCTTCGCAAAATGAAGATTAGGTCCTAAACGTTCTTGAGCGTAATTCAGTTACAAACACGCTAGCAAAATGCGTATACCCGGGAAATATGTCATGTACGGCTATCAGATAACTGGGGATTCCCGACTACACATCGGTTTCCTGACTATTTGCTGAAAAATAAAGCTAGGTTTTGGAAGAGTGTATTGTTTGTTTGGGGCAGGGGGAGGGGGGGTGCATCTAAAAACAACAGTTGGAGGAATACCTGCGATGAACAAGTAGCCCAACCAAAAAGAGCAGTTAATGTAATTCAAAACAGGACCAGGTTCTTCTACTTCTAACTAAATTTCAGTATAGTACATCTTTAAGATATTTATGTAACAAAAAGCTTTCTTAGTTAATAGCAGTGAAATATTACATTACAGGGGTGATAACAAGTTCCGTCATCTATCACTTACGTTACTGATAAATGTATACATTTAGCTCATATACTATATATAAAGACCTTTACCTGTGAGGGTCTACGATCTGGATGAGTTTAACTGGCAACTGGCAACCATTGTTTTCAATGTAAACTAATGTAAACTACTGCTGCCCCATCCTAACCCTTCAAGGTAGCTCCTTCTAACGTTTTATAGCTGTCAGCTGAGACGGATAAGATGCGTTTTGTTCCTGATGGCTAAGATCTAAAATGTGCAAACTGAAAAATTGGCTGAAATTTTAAACGAAAGCTGACCATCACCGAAAATTCACGAAAGAGAGAGGAAATATAAGAGAAAGCTGAGAAACGAGACCTTTAAAGTCAAATCTAACTCTAAAATCGTGTGAGCCGACAAAATTGCCGAGGTTTTTTCAGGTATTAACGACTGACAGCACTCTCATTCGGACCCCATTAACGTAATGTTTCCTTACGTTTGAGAACATAAGCTTTACAACCCAAATATTGACTGCTTTAATTATTTTTTTTCTTCACGTTGTATTCGCCCTTTCATCCCTGTAAGGATGAGTTTGTCTTTACGTTTTGTTATCTCAAGTGCTGTTCTAGGTCTGCTCTACCGACACCCGGTGCATTTCATCAGAATGTGGTACTGGTCTTGGTAGTCTTAAAAGTGAAAAAAGGGGTAATCAAAATGTATTTCGAAGGGTTACTTTTTGATGTAGTAGCAAAAGTAAAGTCTAATGTCCTTTGCTATGAAAGACTGTGGAATTTCTCCATCGAATGAATTTTTGTTTTCGCGGTCTTCACAGTCCCAGAATATCCACTCCTCCGTAACACGCATGCCCAGTACTGCCTGGCAACTGCTTGAGTGTTTCAAAAGGAAGAACGGTTCGCGCATGGGAAGTTCGATTGGTGTTTCCGCTGATCCATCTGACCGACAGCAGAAATGTATAACAGTGTCCTTGCTGTAAGTACCGTCTGGTAGGACACCGCTGGCAAAGTTATCGTTTTTCGTATCCTCATCGTCCCACTTGATCCAGCCTTCACGAAATCCTGTCAGTAAAAAAAATATATATCGATTCTCAGAAGTTTGTCAAATAATAGGTAATCTTCCATTTGCTAGGTTCTTTTTTTCTGGGCGGAGTTTCGGAAATTTATTTAACACCTCACGATTATAGGTGCTCCTTAATTGGGAGTTTGTTGACACCGTGGAATAAAAGAAAAAATGTTGCAAGTTTATAGTTGTCGATGGGCTTAACTACACCTAGCTAGTTCACAAGCCTGTCACTTAAAATGAAAGAGATTGACAAACAAATAAAGGTCATCACCATGACAGCTGAATACTTGCTAGATACCGGATGGTGCCTGAATTGTGGACTGTGTGGTCCGGGTTCATACACAGACTGGGGTCTTGCGCAGGATATTAGTCTCACTAAAGCTCTCCATGTGAGAGTATAAACGGAAAATTCGAAAAGAAGCCAACCTACCCTGCAGCATCACATGGGCAATAGCAATACAGTTCTAGTGTGGTTGGAATTGGGTGAGGTGGATTGGCCTATTTGTTAAGAATGGAGACAGTCCTTTGTCTCCTAAATTTGCTGCGGAATAGTGCAACGAAAAAATTAAAGGTAGAAGCAACCGTTGCCAGGACTCACTCTCACTCACTCAATCCCGCTCTTCGTGTCCTTGGGCACATAAGACCACAGAGACTGTTTAAAGACTCATGTTGAAATTAAATTGTAGAAATCTTTTTCGTATTCTTACCATAAGGACACTTTCCTTTTTTGTAAATACAATATTTCCCCGCTGGCCATTGCGTCTTCCCTGTCTTGTTTGTCTTTACACAGAAATGTTGTGAAATCTTACTGCCTCTCTTCTCTCCGTTCAAGTGAAAGGAGCTGGACCAGTTGTTCAATGGCGTCGAGTCTTCTGTGTCTTGTCGAAGAAGACCCTCTGACCAAGAGAATTCCGTTGACACTGGACATCCACAGTGGGGCATGGGTATAGCGTATGTTCCTCTCGGCCACTCGACTAAATTTGTTAAACGAAAAAGAGAATCAGTCAGATGCTTTGTATGATCACCGAAAACTGCAAAACCAAAGACATTCCCCGGGTCACAAGATATGGGTTACTGACGCGTCGTGATTGACACTAGACATGGAGGTAACCCAGAGCGGACACGTCCCAATAAACTGGTACTCGATCCCGGACGAGTAAAACACTGCTTACTGACTTGTGCCCGGGAGAAATCGGAATTAAGTGTCTTGTTGTTAAGCTGCTAGGCTTCAAAAGAGCTATTGTTACCCGTCCCGCTTGTGAGGAAGAGTGCGTGTATTGCGTGCCATGCGATGGCACGAATCACTATCTAATGAGCTACTCTTGCAGGTCTTTTACCACCATTTGGCTCATTGAAAATTTGCATCATATCATGAACTCAAAAGAATAAACGAAAACGCAAAGTAAGAGCAAGCATATTGGTCTCTCCACTGGAATACGATTCATGCATTATCGAGGGCGCTGAAATAGTTTACTTACCGCTCTCGTATAACTTCAAGTCAATGATAGCTTCTGCGACGTCCGGCTTACCAAAGTTAGCGACATACGCAATACAAGTGTATTTACCAACATCTTTTCCTGAAACGTTCGTAATGTGTAGAGAAAAAGTCCCTCGTCTTCTTGGAAGAAATTCTTCAGTAACTTTCTTGTTCGTATTTTCTTGTACTTCCTTGCCATTAAATTTCCATGACACCATGGTATCGATGCCGTTTATCTTGCGACCTCGACACGTCAAAGTCGCATTGGAACCTCGGCTAGTTATCACGTTGGGATGGACTGAGCGGAGCACAGGAATAATACCATCGACACCTGCCCATATGAGAGACCAGAGGAATACAGTATAAACAAATGAGTAAAAACCGAGTGGCTTAAGAAAATGCTGGCAGAAATTTACTATTTTAATACGCAAAAATATAAGCAACTGTTTAGCCAAGCAAGATCAAGCAGGTTCTCATATGTGGGTTACAGTTAAATTATGATAAACATTTAACCAAGGAGTGTGACTTTGAGATTGCAAATTTACAATACAGTTGTAAATAAATACTGGCAGACTGTGTATTTAAGGCCAAACCCAAGTTTTTATATTTTTGTAGTAATCATCAACTACATCTCCTTCATAGAAATTAAGAACCTAAGAAAGAATCTACTTAGCCTAAATTGCCAATAACCACTCCAAAATACAAGAACCTATTTACTTTAGTGACCCAGTTATCAAAATCCGTTGAGAAAAATTTGGCTTATCAAAGTTTGTTGAATTTTTGCCGCAAACACTCCATGCCCCTCTAAGGCCATTCAAAATGGAATTTTGAGCATAATTCATGCCATAAACAAACTAAATTGCTCAGATGAAACCCTTATTCTGTATTTGGTGAGTGAAAATGAATTGTTAAAGCCAAATCAGTTTCATTGTTCAGAAATACTGTAATTCTTACCTTACAATTGCTCCTAAAAGGCCTTTGATTAGCACAACAAACACCCTGATTTAGCAAAACAAGGGTTAATGTTTTCTTTCAAAACTTAGTACCCATCAAACAGCACAAATGATGAAGGCCTTACCTAGATATAACGATCTTTTTGAACGATGCTTGAATTTTTCACTGATTTATATTCAGTTTCAAGTCATAATTCTTTTCCGTTTCTCCAAGCATGGAAAATCTCCATATTTGTGCGCGTGTATGATCCCTAACTGATAGTTTGAATCACCTGTAGCTTTGGTATGACTAGGTCTTCCTCTTACCCCGGACGCACCTGGCCCTTTGTACTTTTCCTTCAACCATTCAGTCATGTCTATCTCGCAGGAGAGTGTATCTAATTGTCGAGAGTCGAGAGTCGAGGGTAAAATGTCGAGAGTCGAGGGTCACGTGTCGAGGGTCGAGGGTAACTTAAAAAATATATTAAAATAAAATAAAAAATAAAAAATAAAAAATAAAAATAAAAATATAGTTTACATGAAATAAGTTGCTGAAGAAATCAAGACAGAATTTTCTTTAATCAGCTTTTCTCTTTTTTTTTTGAGTAAAGCGTTGCGTGTCTTGGGCGGTGATACCAACAGCGCTGTCTGTACTGTCACGCAAACCTAAACTCTTGTCAGAGGAAACATGCACGCTCATTTTCATTTCTCGATATTCACGCTTATTATCTCCCTTTAGGACTGTAGAACATTATTATAAACCACTAACTACCTTTGTTTTCATTGTTTTCATGCCTTGTTCTAATACTCGCCAAGCAAACAAAATTAACGTAAACATAGTGGATTGAAATAGGGTTATGTGACGTATTAAAGAATAGGGAATGGCGTGTCTTTTATCTTATCTTAGCCTTCAATGCCTTCCTGTTTGTTCATGGACTGCCCAAGATAACATTGGATACTTTCAAACAGTTCTCTCTAGTTTTAGTATTTATTGGAAGCTCTAGAGCAGGGTGTAACAGTAGCCATTTTAGCGTTCATTCTGTTGCTTTTTATCGAATTCTTAATGGCCTTCCTAAAAAAATAGGGAAAAATCACACATTTTTTGCCGTTCTCAAGAAAAACGTCATTAAACGTCGCGTGACTACTCGGTGACAGACCTTGTTACTGATGTCACGCAGATTTCAATTTTTAATGTTCCATTACAACAAAACGAAAAATTAGTGACAATTTCTCAGGTACTAATCTCTAAAATGTCTAATACAGCTGGCGAAAGAAAATTCTGTCTTGATGTCTTCAGCAATTTATTTCATATATACTATATTCCTATTTTTATTTTTATTTTTTATTTTTCACTTTATTTTAATATATTTTTAAAGTTACCCTCGACCCTCGACATGTTACCCTCGACTCTCGACATTTTACCCTCGACTCTCGACTCTCGACAATTGGATACACTCTCCTGCGAGATAGACACGACTGAATGGTTGAAGGAAAAGTACAAAGGGTCAGGTGCGTCCGGGGTAAGAGGAAGACCTAGTCATACCAAAGCTACAGGTGATTCAAACTATCAGTTAGGGATCATACACGCACACAAATGGCTTTTATCGCGATCCAGTGGACTCTTTTTATTGAACAGAGACCACGATATTTTACGATTTTGTCGTCTCAAATTGTTTGTTTGTGACGAAGATTTCCCGAGGTAATTTACTTGGTTCTTGCGAGGAGAAACTAACATTCAACAAATTGTTCATAGAAAGGGCAAAAAGTTTGACTAAAATCCTAACTTTGAAAGGTAAAAGTACACTTATTTTATCGCAGCAATCTCGTGAACCAAAAACCGCGATAAGAATAACTTGAAGGCTGCTTTTCGTCTGCTCGCTCTGTTTGTTTACATTCAGCTTTACCTGTGCAGACGCTTATCGCGCAATCACAATTCGAGCTTGAAACTCTACCGTTTTCCTATATTTGCTGGTTTCGTTGAAGAAAAATATTTGCAAGCATGCTGCATCGAAGCTTTTCGATGAAGTTGACATTTTAAGCGAGAAATTGCCTTGATTTACGGATAAAATTCTTGGTTACAAAAATTATTTGGATACATTTTTTAATTACTTACAATTAGATATTTAGTATGTAAATGGGGTGGCATAATTTTAGGAATCTTATACCCAGTTTGAAACCTATCTCAGATTTATCGTTGTATTCTGAAGCTCGATTAATTGATTAAACATTTTTTGTTTTCTACAAAAACACATGAATCGCGATAAAAAATACATTCGATTTTGAGACGGTATTACGAATTCATAATGACACCATGGTAGAGAATGTTTTCCCGCATATGGACTCTCTCCTTCGCATCGTTATGAAGTCCTAATATTGTCTCAAAATCTACCGACTAAGTTTGTGTTATCGGATTTGCTTGGAAGATTTAAACTAATTAGACTGCGTGCTAATACATAGGCACTGAATCCACGTGTGTCCTTGAATGGGAACTGATTCTCAATCGCTCCGGAAAAGCAATTGACCAGGTGGATGTTGTAAGGATGACCGTGTGCCCAAAGCATAGGTTTCAACTTACTATGCTTTATAAAGCAAAGGTAACAGATAGAGATTTTTTAATGGATGATCGATGCACGAGTCTTATCTGGCATTATAACATACCACAGGACAACCACCTTTTTAGGAAAGCCCTTTGAAGTTTCAGTTCATAGAAAAACAGCTTACAACCCCAGGTTACAACACTGTTATTTTCTGAGCAGAGCTGATTGTTCTCTATCAAGCAAAATACGTTTGGTTGTTGTTGATTTTTTTTACTTGCGGACGCTTAATGAATGTCATCTCTTCCCTAGTGATGCTAGTACATTACTCACCTAACACTTTCTTTACTCAAACTTTTCCCTAGAAAGTAGATTTCTGGTTTTCTACGTGGGTGTGACAGGGGGGGTGGGTTAGTGGGAGGGGAGGGAACACCTGCTAGTGACCTTGTTACACCCCTCAATCCTGAATTACTTACGTTAGACACGGTATGTTGTTAACTTGCGCATTTTGTTGTAGGATAAATGTTGGTCTTTTAAGAGCAATTGTAAGGTAAGAATCACAGTATTGCTGAACAATGATACTGATTTGGCTTTAACAATTCATTTTCACTCACCAAATACAGAATAAGGGTTTCATGTCAGCAATTTGGTTTGTTTATGACATGAATTATGCTCAAAATTCCATTTTGAATGGCCTTAGAGGGGCATGGAGTGTTTGCGGCAAAAATTCAACAAACTTTGATAAGCCAAATTTTTCTCAACGGATTTTGATAACTGGGTCACTAAAGTAAATCATGGTATAGGTACAGAAGTTATGCAAGAAGGCAAGTAGATACAGTGATTTTTTGAAAAATGGCGGTGTTGGTTTTATTTTTCAGTTGAAATGAATCCTTACTTTTAAGATTTGGTCTTTCTAAAGGGCTGCGTAAGGAGTCATAAAATAGCTCTAAGGCGGAGAAGCAAATCTTTTGCCAAATAGTGCTAGCAGCACACTAAAAAAAAACCAATGCCCCTTATATCTCGGCTTTATTTTAAGGAAGGCGTGGCATTCTTGGATTTTACCTTGAAAATACTTGACCACTTTAAAATTCTGTCCCGACGCGCCGGAAAAGGGAAAATTTGATGATAGATTTAGACTTTTAAATTGTTAGAAAACGGGAGGGGCACGCCTTTGGCAACTTGACTTAGGACTCACCTGAAATAAGGTAGCTGTGGCCTAAAATGTAGATGGCAAATGAAACACCTTTGAAGCTCATTCTGGCAGCTCTTTCAGTCTGGATTTCCCCAAAACAAGTAAAGAAACCATTTATCGGTTAAGTACTTTTATCGCGGTTCTATTCCGAAAGGAAAAGATGGTTCGAAACATGAAATAAATGGTTTCATTTTGCGTAGAGAACAGGTCTCAGGAATACGGGTCAGTCAAGGGTTTAGCAAACACTTATCTCACCATGTAGGTAAGGTTATTTCGAAATTCTATCCGTTTTATTCGTATTTATTTTGTGATTTTCGAGGTGCTCGGTTCTTTGAACGCGCTACTCGAAACAACTCGAAAACGTCATGTAAAACTAATTTTATTTTCCTTTGTCTGACACATTCTGAAACCCTGAAACATTCATTTGTTCTGAAAGGATGCGATTCTCCAAATTGCGCTTGCGAGATGGCCTTCTATCAATTTTCTGTCTCCTTTACACGTCAGGGAACGAGAGTGCTTCGTCAAAAGAGCATCAGACTTCCACTTTGTGTACGTTTATCCACTACCAAACCGCCGGGTACCGGCTATAAAGGTATGTCCGGCCACAAAGTGTATGGCTTTAACCGTTCGGGTCAGAAATAGGGAGTCGATTTTGCTCATTTGGCCTCAAATAGGGTATGGTTTTTGCACTCCAGTCATGAATTAGGTATTTTTTTTTTTTTAGAAGGGGCTACTTTTTTCAGCATTATCGAAAAGTCCATCGACAAAAGCCCCTCCAATGCCTTTAACATCGGTCTGAACTAGTAACTTATTAAAAGGTAGGCCTGAAAACAGGGTATTGATTTAAGGGTCAGGTCTTAAATAGGATATCGAATTTTGGTCAGGTCAAAAAGAGAATTGAGAAAATCACAGATTTTGGTCTTAAATAGGGTTTTGGGAAGAGGGCCGCACACCTCTGCCAACCTCCGCACCCCCCCCCCCCCCGCCCCCCTCGGGAAAAAAATCCATACCACACTTGCTGTTTATGCAAGAAAGTTAACTTTCATTCTAACCACGCACTAGTAATGAAGACTCCGCGTAATGTTTCATTGCAAAGGAAACACTTTGCTCAGTAACAATGTAGATGTAGATAACATCAAATCTTGAACGCTAATGATTCAATGTGTGTCACTTTTTGTACAAGTTTCAAATCTCTAAGGTGAACACGTGTTATTTTGCAAACGTCTTTGTTTCGAAAACAATCAATTATTTGGAGATATGAACTGTGCCGACAGCGAGTCACGATTAGCATTAGTTTTGAATAGATTAGAAGGTAACCTGAAAATAAGAATATTTCCATTTTGATTTACTTCGAAGCTCGATAAACATACACATTGACACATTGGGTTTTGAAAGCCTGTCTCTTTGCAAAACGGATATTTCAGCGCCATTTTTCAGTTACGTGTCACAAGACCAGGCACACTGAAAGTTTCTGACTGCTATTCTCTGAAGGACAAGGCTTTTCCCGCAAAATGAGCACGTCCGTTCTGCGTCCGGGAATACGTAAACAAATTTGCATGATGATGGCCCAAAAAGGGTCCGAAAGCAACTGAAAATAAAGACGTTTCAACAGAATTTATTTGCTACCTCATATACTAGTTCCTTTCTATATTTTCAAGTCTAGTGAAAAATATGCAAAGAAGAATCGTACTTTACAAAAGCGGCGCCATCTTGTTTCCAAATGCAACGGGCCCTTTGGCGGTTTTTAAGTCTGTTTTAGAAGGGGTGTAATATGGAACAATATACTGTGGACCTAATGTAACTTCGGTTCTCCGAAATATATATATCTGTAGTCTGTAAACATGCGCTAGTAATTAGTGTATTTTGCCGATAAAATTTAGGAGATTTAGATTTATCGCGAAGCTCCGTCGACTGAGTATATATTCTCTGATGCCTTTGCTCTTGAGATCAACTCAATTAAGGTTAATTGAAACAAAACAACGGTCTTCCCAAGTTTATCTGCAACTGAAAATTACTCAGGATATTCCAGAAGTACACATTTTACTGGTACGGTTTGTTTGCATAAGTGGTCTAAAGCTTTTTGGGAGTCTACTTTGCCGGTGTGCAAAAGACAAATCGAATATGTAGCTTCGAAGTAAGTTGATGTTCAAGTCAGCGTTTGTTTTATTTTCGTTCTTTAACTAAAATACTTCAAAAAGATATTACTTCTAGTATTTTTGTGACAGTACAATAGACCGCAAAGAGACACGTGTAAACAGTCATTAGCAATCATAATTTAAAAACAGTCATTTCTGTCTCTATTAGTATAATTTGTAGACAGGTAAAGGGACATGTCTCTCTCACAATTCAATGAATTTAAAGTGGCTTTAAAGTACTACCCAACGGTCTGGATGGGTTTGCTGACATCTCAGTAAAGATTTTTATTATATGGCTAGCTCCGTGAGCGGGCAAGATGAATCAAATCCTGCTCTGTGATTGGCTACCCGAGCGGGCAAGATGGAGCTATCTTGCCCGCTCGGGACTACCCGCCGTGTCCCGCAAGAAAAATTTCCCCGAAAGCCATATAATAAATCCTTTATTGACCAAGCTCGTTCGGTCAAGGTGGCTTGATATTGGCCTCGTTCTCTTTTTGCGAGTTTATGGACCTCGACTCCGTCTTGGTCCATAATATTGGCCAATATCCAGCCATCTTGACCGAACAAGCTTGGTCAATAACCCATACATATTTTCCACAATTTCTCAGCCAGCAGTTAAGGTGTCAGTATAGTCAATTTCCGATATAAAATCACATTGACACGATAGTTGAGGCGTGTAAGGGAACAAACCAAAAGCGGAGGCGCAAATTTTGCTTCGTTACGTAAAATTTTTGAACCTTTTATTGTATGCCGCCGTACCTTAAGATAATATTATCAGCCCATTCTAAGCCATCAGTAAATTTTTAACATCCAATACCTCAGCTATCAGTAAACATGTAAAAGGGTTATTTATCAGCTGATAATGAAAATTTAACCAGCCATCGCTTAAACGTCGTGCAATCCTTTCTGCCAAAACTATTTTCATTTTAGCGCGGTTTCGATGTCGTGAAGATATCTGAACTTCAACTTCGCATGTTATCAGTTCTCGACGAGAATGACTCAGCCATGCATCATGGTAAACGAGTAATATTATAGTGGACCTCCACAAACCCGTCTACCAACATTTCGCAGAAATCTGGCCTTATTAACTGGTTGGTCGCATTAAAGGGGTGCTTTAATGAAAGAATGACTCGCTGAGCTTGTGTTCGGGCCTGAATAAGGTGGTCGTAATGACGAAGTAACCGTGTTAATTAAGGCGGGGCTCAATTTCTTCTGTGGATAGCTAGTTTTAGTTCCTTTGCGTTAAATCTTTAATTGTGATTTGCAAAATGCACGAGAGTGCAGCCCAAGTGAAAGTTAATAGTGTTAAGATACAACTTTGTTTTGATTTCTATTTTCTCGAGCACGCTTAGCTCTCAAACCATCACCATGGCCTCGAGACAGTGCAAAGGGTCAATCACGTTTGACAAGTGTTTGGAGGGCTGCCCAATTGCCCGCAGGGAATGTGCGTCGTTTCATTGATATAAAATCTCCCTGAGTAAATATTTTCGTCTTGTTAATAGAATAATTGACAAGCAGAGAACGCATAATAAAATAGCGGCATGGTATAAATGCCCGGTGACCCACCCTATGTGATCACCATTTCGCACAGCAACGGTATTTATTAAGTTTGAGTGGGTATACTGTAAATTAAAACATAGAAAATCTTTTGCCGGTGGCTGTCTTCAAAACAATTGGAAGGACGGGGGGAAGGAAGCAGGCAGAAACACTATTTTATTCATGTCCAGTTTATCTGAAACCTTGCACTCCGCTGTAAGCACAACTTTGTAATCAATAATAAATGTCGTCGGCAGCATGTTTCACGCAGTCTCTTAAATTTTTTAGCAGAGTTCATTATTTCTGTGACAATTTCCTTCTCTTCCGTAAACTGCTCTCCCCCCCCCCCCTCCCCCACCACCACCTTTGTTTCCATAATCTTAAAGCAGACATGTTCAGACTTCGAAAACGAAAATATTTAAGAACGAATCACGGACCTGCAAAACGAAATCATTCTGAACCCGCGCCGACACAGGACTTGAAGGCGGAAAGCGCCCGAGCGAGGAAACAACATCCTGGAAGACATGAAACTTTACTCAGCAGCTTTTTCACTTATAGCGCTGTTGTCAATCTCAGGTAAGGAACGAAAAAATGAGAAAAAGATCAATGCAACTGATTAAGTTAATATAGTAGTTATATTAAAATGTTTGTGTGCATATGGAGACGGAAACCGCACAGTATAGGTTTGACCCCTAAGCAGCAGTTCTGTTTCTTTGTAGTTCCTGACCGACCGCGAAACTTGGCTAAAGCGAGGTTCTTTAAATTATTGTTCCTTTTTTATCCCCGGTTCTAAACTAGACAACCTTAATCACTCGAAATTTAGCATGATCTGATGCCAAAGCTCTCTCTTTGACGGCCTGCTTCATCGAGGTCTACACAACAAATAGAAGGCTGTTTATAATTTCAATGTTCTTTACTTTTTAGTAACACATACTAACTTCCCGCGCTAACTTTTATATCTGTAAAATCGTTTTAATTTCCGATCGAAAAAACATTCTGATCAAATCCGTTAACATAACATCAGAACACGACGGGCAAACTGCCGATTATTATTTTTCTTTTTCACTTCTTTACAACATATGCTCATCGTTTCAATTTCCAATCGTCGCACATCCGCATTTACCGCTCGAACAGTTACACTTCGTAGCGCAGAAGGCGCACACTGAACGCAAACGTAGTTCGAGCGTATGTGCTTCGGCTACAGAATTACTGCTTTTGGCCTGCGTACAGTTCTAATGACGAATCTTTCACGTTGCAAAACAAGGCTCGTTACCTGACAAGAAAGTATAAAAATTTATTTAAAGCGTTTGACGTAGAGCGGGGTTGACGCTGCTGTCTGGGTCACGGCCATTGCTGTTCGGTTCGAACCACAACTTATTTGACGTGCCGTCTGAGTTTTCAAGTCGATTGTCGCCAGTAATCTCGGCGAGTCTTCGCCGCAAATACTTTCAGAACATACCGTTCTGAAACTATTAAAAAACAAATTGGGTGCGTTATTTTGATGCAGTGCCTAACAAGACGCCTTGTCCACAAGGCTATGTCTTAGTGGTTAATTTTTCATACTCTGTTAAAATAACAACTGTTCAGTTCTTGCCCGTCTTTCTTTTGTCACTAAACCGATTTTCCGCTTTAATCAGTGTCAGGAGAGGCAACTCAGGCAGGACGTTGGTAGATTTTAACATTCTGAGAAGTCAGTTACGGACTGACATTGCCACGCACAATTAAACAGGTGGACTTATTATCACATCATTCGCGGCATATGATGAAATTTAAGGAAGTGGCGCCGTGGTCTCGCATTTTCGAATGGCAGGTGATACGCCAATTTGATCGATAATGATTGTTGCTTTAGCACTTCCTAAGTGACCAAGGAAAAAGTTTGTTTCGTAATAACTGATATTTACATCAGAATGCAAGTATTTAAATACCTCAGTAAGAGATTAGTTGGAACGCACATAAGCGAATGTGACAGTCGTTAAAACAAGGTCATTAATTCATTCACAAGCCACAAAAATTCGGGAAATTTATTGTTTTTGTGGAAAAGTTAATTTTTCACCGACTCACTTCACATTGCAAGATATCATTCGATTCGCCAATGTAAATCTTTACTGGATATCTTTAACCTGATTGCAGAATGTAAACATCCAAGAGAAAATGTTTTAGCAATTCCAACACCAAGACCAGATCAGACTACAATTTTGTCATTATTCTTCAATTCTCTTCAATGATTGCTTCCAACTTAGGAAGTACTCAGTCACATAAATTTTACCATTTAGAGCGACAAGTGCAACGATGCTCCCACTCTTCACAAACAGGATGTCTTAAGAAGTGAAAATGTATTCATGTGACCTCTGATGTCAAGAACACTTAAACACCACGTGTAGAAAAGAAAATGATTTATCATCGAACCTATCAACTGGTCAACCGGAATTTTTTTTTCCCTTCACAATTGGTCTGGCTCTTTTGTCCTCATATTCTTGAGATACCTTGAACGCATGGTTAACGTAGGGGTCGTAGTCATATTTAAAATGTATTTCTTTTAGGTGTTTAATCAGGTTGGTTTGTATAAGTTCCCACTGGGATAATCAGGCGTTTATATACCACTCCTTGTGAATATCACACCACTCGACGCTGACCAGTCTACTCGAGGCTGTTTTTTTCCTTATTGTTTATATCGTTGTTGAAAATAGCGTGTGACATTTTCTTATATTCTTTGGCTTGTAACCTGTATTCAGCGTGTCTCAGATTCTTGTAAATAAACTCGATCATTGCTGACGACTCCCTCCACTGTTTGTTGTATTACTTGTCTCCTCTAATTATGACAGAAATGTTTTCTATTCGGCTGAGCGAAGCGAAATAGAATAGAACAAAGGATAGAAACAAAATTCAGTTTTCTTCAACTCTTGTCCTGTTTAAAAGGGTACCGGTAAAGTCAGCATACGAACCAAGTGGCCGAGCAGGCTGGGGCTTATCCCGGTTTCTGGGGTGTGAAGTGACTAGGAGTATTTCTACTCCCCCCTGGATGGGATGCTAGGCCATCGCAGCGTTACTCCCAGCATTAAGGTCGCCGGCTTGATAATAAAGGAGTTAAGATAGAACACCTTTCTGACAAAGATATACCGTTTGGCATCCTAGGGTGCGAGGACGAGTTATTTGTTAATCATGCCTTGATAATTGCTAGACAGTAGTTCTTGTAGATGAGAACAAATCTCTCCCTTCAATTTAAGTATTTAATTCCAAAATTAAAACGATTCACCAGCTTCAGACAAATCGCCAAATCAAAATTAATAACAAATTAAAAGCTCACAATATGAAATGGGGCAACTACGAAAACAATTAGACTGATATAGAATCTCGTGTTGTTGCTACACTGTGCTGAGTGTCATATCTAAAAGAAGAAAAGAGTTAAGAGGAACTGAGGTGTGTGTTTGTAAATGTAAGATGTTCCGTGTCTGTTTGTTTATGAATTATGTTCAGTATGTTTATATAAAATTGTAAGTAACTTCAAATCAATAGAAATTGATAAAATACAAAAAAAAATTATTAATAATAATAATAATAATAATGATAATAATAATAATAATAATAATAATAATAATAATAATAATAATAATAAGGTCGCCGGTACCCATTTATACACCTGGGTAGAGAGAGGCACTGTGAGAGTAAAGTTTCTTGCCCAAAAACACAACACGATGTCCCCGACCAGGGCTCGAACCCCGCGGACCGCTCGATCCGGAGTCGAGCGCACTAACCATAAGCCAAGGGCCTCCCAACTCTTGTCCTGTGTGTTCTCGCTTTATTGAAGTTTAAAGTCTTCTACCCAGATTAAGCCTTCATTGGTATCCTCATCACGACCTGCATGCGTAGGTATAAAAGCACCGGTCTCCACACTTTAAAGGCCTGAAGTAGGGACCCTGATCAAGTGCTGTTATGGGGAATTCAGCCCCTCCCGGTGGACGTACAAAATTATACTAAAGTTATCTTTGAAACCCCCCTTTTGTTTTTAACAGATACTAAGGCCATCATTCCTGAGATGAAAGCAGTCCCCGCCAGTGTAGTAGTAAGACAAGGTTCTAATGTCACCTTAAAATGTCGCGGTCGTAAAGTAAAGCCCTTCGATACTGAGGTGCAGTGGAAGTTTAACGGCCAAATTATCAAAGAAGATACCAACAAGAATGTTAGAGTGGAGTATCACTGGCGAAAAGAAGGTAGAAAAGGGACTTTTTCTCTGCAAATTACAAGTGTTTCAGAAAATGATGTTGGTAAATACGCCTGTAAGGCCAGTGTAAGTGACTTTGGAAAGGCAAACGTTGATGAAGATTTCATAGAATTGTCACTTTACAGGAAGGGTGAGTTTCACTTACTTATGTTACTTTTATACAAAGTTCTTTTAACTTACAGGAACAGCTTAGCAGATGGCTCTTGAGGTCAGTCCTCTCAGTTGTTGTTGTTGTTTTTTTTTATGAACTAAAGATAGCGACAAAAATGCCTTGTTCACAATACTCGTTAAATGACGGCTCTATTCCTATTTAAAAGACACATGTTAGCTTGCAAATCACGGCAGGCGCCTCAAATCGCCGGAAAGTCGCCGGAAGCGATGTCGTATATAACTCTATCTTTCCTTTTCCTTCTGCTAGTGCTGAACGTTACGACCACGCAACAAAACATCACGTTACATGAAGGAGGCTCAATAACTCTTCAGTGTCAAGTAAACTTTACGGAAGGTGACGACGTCTGGACATTTTGGCTTTTTAACGGACGACTAATGGAAACTATGCTCGTACAAAAAGCACGTGGTAACAAAGCATTAAGTAACACAGTTAAAGAACATAGCTTGCCATTGACATTGAAACATGTGGGACTCGCCCAAAGTGGAACATATACTTGTGGCGCCAATTCCACTACCATTATAAGTGCACAGAACATATCAGTAAGCGTACATGACGTGCTTGGTCCAAAACTGAAGCAATCTGACTCGACCGTCCAAATTACAAACGGGAGAAACAGAACGATAAGTTGTATTGCAGTTTACCCCGAAGCATCGTATGTCGACACTTTTTGGCTTTTTAATGGAAGTCGAAAACAAACCAACAGCAAGTATGAAGTAAACGATGAGTGGCTTGGTCGCAGTGAACGATCTATTAGTACGAAAAAGATCAGTTTAACTATATATAATGCTGGATTGAATGACAGTGGACAATATTCTTGCGTTCTTAACACTTCACATGGCTTGAGACTGAAAAACTTCAGCGTTCATGTCGTTGCTGATGCCAATGGTAAGTTTGTTTGTTTATTTATTTATTTATTTATTTATTTATTTATTTATTTATTTATTTATTTATTATGTCTGCCTAGTGGAATTCCATTCTCTAGAACCTTCGATTTCTCGAGCCTCCTCATAACTCGTATCGAAAGTCATTTTCCTGAATTCTCGAACCAATTTTCGTTTCCTTTGCTGGATCAAGGAATAGGGATTTCACTGGCCACATTTGGATGCGTCAAACGATACCGAATGGTGGGACTATAAAAACGCAACGACATGAAGCAAAACCAAGTTCTTTCAGTGGTCAGATAAATTACACAAAAAGCCTTTAAATTAAACACAAGTATCATAAAATGAAGCTCTCCGGTAAGCTTATAATTAGAAGAAATTATATCGTTCTTTGAAAACTAAACCTAAATAAAAACTCATCGGTCTTTTATAATCCATCAAATATTTTTGCTCGCTCGCGATTGGTTTAAGCCCATCACGTGACTGAATATGCCCCAGCTAACAGTGGGGAATATCGAAGCGATATTCCCCAATTTTGAAAACTGCGAGTGTTGCAAAAACGTTCGAAGGATAATTAACACAATAGCCCCCATTTGGTGCAAAAAATATGCTGGGATATTTGTCCGCGGACTTATCTGTTCCTCAAAGCAACGCTCTCGGAAAACTGTTCGCTCCTCGGAACAGATAATGTCCGTGAACAAATATCTGACTAAACTTTGGCGCCAAATCAGTGGAGACTAGAGAGAGAGGGAGTAGCGGAATTTTTCGCGACGGATTATTGGGTCTCAAATCTGCAGAGTGAGCTTCTTACGAACTTTCGGTATCTAAAACTGAACGCACAGGTGCAAACTCTGACCGCAATTTAAATATATTGTAATCACAGGCAATAACTCAGAGAACAAGTCCACAACTGGCAAACCAAGTTCTCCCCATTGGATTAGGTAAGGGTTTTCAGCTTACAGAATGATTTTTAATAAGGCGGCTTGTATCAGGTTCATTGTTTAAACCTCGGGTGACTTCGATATAATGACGGGGGTGCTCGTTGGAAATTTTGAAAAGAACCCCCTAAGAGGTACCAAGATCCTGTTTTGTGGGCATGGCTTGAAATTGTTTTCATCCTTACGCGGTATCAATTACTAACTGAATTGTTGAGCAAACTCAGTACACTTTAAAAAGTCCTAAGCAAATCCATTCTCTATCAGTGAATCTAGGGTGGTATATTCCAAAAGCAATGCACATCTGTGCTAATTTCTATGTCCATATTAACACCAAGAGACCAATATGACCTCTTGATTTTAACATCGTATATAATCTGGAAATTACGGCTTCCCTTCACAACAGACCAACAAGATCACAGACAACCCACTTCGTCAGAGAGACATCTCCTTCATCAAACGCAATGGCCGATGTGGATCTACTGAGAACGATGCTGTTTATTGCTCTGGGATTGCTGGCTGGACTGATAGCGATGGCAGTTATTATAACGCTCTGGCGTAGGAGAAAGCGTCAGCCTCCTGGTTCATGTAAGTCAAAGAAGGCGTAACTAAACCGCAATTTCGTACAGAACGACTCATATCACGGACTTAACAACGCATTAGGGAAAAATTAGCCATGGCTTTTTACCAGCGAATTTAATGTGGCAGCTAACTTTGAGTTGGACTAATATTCAATACGTGGCGGGTAGAATGCCCATAGTCACTTCATATCGCAAAAACCTTGCAGAAAGGAAACGGCCGTAGCTGTTTTGTCATTAGACCGCGTGGTTTTTACCCTACGAGCAGTTGGTTTCTCCAACGCCAGGGGAGAAACCAACTACTCCAAAGGAACGTGGTCCTAATATCCAGCAAGCTAAATCCTGCGTCGGGCAAAGTGGCTTATCCCGGTTTCAGTAGCAATAAGCGGCAAGGAGTATTTATGGATGCTAGTCTATCGAAGGATTACCTTCCAGCACAGTTCAATTCGCCGGTTCACCTTATACACCTTGGCGGGGTTGTTCGGAAGTCGGTTAACGCTAACCCTAGACTAAAAGTTAACCGAAGTTTATTTTGTCGTGTATAAAAAATGTTACTCACGGCGTATGTTTTGTGTAGTTTGAGATCATTCAAACTCAAAATAGAAGGCCAAGCAATATGAACAGAAAACGTCATCGCAAAGTTACGAAACTCAAGTCAGTATTCTCGCTTATCCTGGGTTAGCTTTCTCGGGCTTTGGAGAACCGTACCCGGCCCTGGGTGTAGAGAGCTGCCTGCTAGAGAAACGCATCTGACCGACAGAAGAACACAACGCAGTGACTGGCTAGGTCTCGAACGCAGACCGCTCGACCTGTATTCCAACGCGCTAATCATGAGGCCACCGCGCCTCGCTCCGTGACGTCCTAATATTCAGCCGTGCACTCATGTAATCAGTTATTATTTATAGCCAGTAAGTTTAACATAAAATCTCATGGAATTTTCTTTTTCAGTGAGACTTCCCCCGGATATGGACGAAAATGACTTTAAGTACGACGTATTTGTTACGTACAGTAGAAAAGATTTCCCCTGGGTGGACGGAGAACTGTTGCGTTTGCTGCGTGAAAACCAAGTCAATTACTGCGTTGACCATGTGCACTTTGAGCTAGGGAAGGCGTTCGTGGAAAGCATGGTAGAAAGTGTGTACCAGAGCCGCAAAGTGTTGGCCGTGTGGTCCGGAAGTTACGCATCTAGCAAATACTGCAAGCAAGAGCTTGACTATGCCATACAGCGCAGCTTTCAGAACAGTGACTGTTCAGTGATCGTCATCAGACTTGACAGAACGGACCGGAAACAGTTACCCAAACCCCTACGAGCAAGAACGTTTCTCGATTACTCTGACAGCGTGGAGAGGAAAGGATGGGAAAAAAGGCTCATCAAACATTTAAAAGGGCCAGATCAGAAGAACCATGCAATAGCAACTATTGTTTGACCTGAGCTATATACTTTGCTCGGGAAATTATATGTGGGCTAAATGAAGAACTTCCTGTCCAGGTTCTGTCCGCACTCAGCCCACTCAGCGGTCAAACCCAAATAATCAGTTTACCTGCGGTTTAAATTATATGAAAGTTTGTAAACTACTGTGAACGATAATGATAGTCCTAGGCCGTTCACGTACTCTCTTATTTCTATAGCAATTGACAGATTTCAGCGGAACGACCCGAATTGGTAGGAATAACTGGAATGGACCGGAAGAGACCAGAAATACACCGGAATGGATCGAGATAGACTGGAATGGTACAAAAACTGGACCGGAATAAGACTGAAATGACCTGCTATTCAGTATTCTGGTCAATCCGGTCCGTTCCAGTTTGTTTCAGTTTATTTCGACTACGATAGCTTTCGCATTTGTTTACGTTTTTGTCCATTCAATGATCAATCAAACAATCAATCAATCAATATATTTAACGTGGTCGGCATGCTTAGCTAAAAAGCTAGTTTACAGGTACGCCACGAAAAAAAAACAGAAAAAAAGAAATTATCGAAGAAAACAAACAAGGAAATATATAACACTAACGTAAACAAATATACGTAACAAAAATCTTAGCCTCGTGGTTGTTTCTATAAATAAAGGAGTTGCCTGTTATGATATCGTTATTCAAATTCGAATCCTAGACAGCTCCCGATGATTGAAATTTTGTCAAGACTTCCATACATGCACGATTGAATGAAGAGAAGAGTCTCCGAGGGTTGAAGAGGGTTTAAATCTTAACGACTATCATTCAAACAAGGCCAAGGAGAATGGGAGTTCAAGAGAGTCGGCAAAATATATAGTACGCGAGCAAATACTCTCTTCAACCCCCTTAAGACTAGCCTGCGAACGCAGACTTATTTCCGAGCCAACTGACAGCCGGAAATACGTGTGCGTTCGAAGGCTATCTTGAGATCTGAGCAGGTTGAAATTCGATAAGAGTTTTCAGATGTTTGATTGAGGTGAATTTCAACGAAAAGCGAAATGAGGAAGGGTAAACCTCTGTCAAAACGGAACGGAATGGAGTGTAGCAGATTGAAAGATATGTACCAGACAGGACCGGAATGGACTCGGATAGCTTGGATTGTGCCGAACGAGTTGAAGTAAGACCGGATTGGGCCGACATTCGGTATTACGGTCAAAAGCAGTGTCATTTCAAGTAGTTCCAATATATTTCTTTCTCATTTCCGGTCACCCTTGTGCTATTCCGGCCCATTTCGGATCAGTCCACTCCATTCCATTCCAGTGTTCAGAAACGCTCCTACGGGGTCTTACGAACACAAGAAGTTCTAAGATACAAGCTTGACGTAACTTTTACGGTAACTATATCTCCCGTGACCATGGCGCATGGAGATTAACGCAGGATTTTGGCATTCCAGTTATAGGGATGTTTTGCAGTTCTGTTATAAGATTCCAAAATACGAGCGTCCGTGTTACTGGTAGCTAGCGGAATTACCACCAGTGTTCCGCAGCGTTTAAAAATGAACATGGCCAAGACATTTAAAAGTAAAGATAGTTGTGCATAGTTTTAGTCATTCGAATATCAACGGACAGTAATAATTTGATTAAACAGCCCTAAGAAAATGCGGACTGATTACTTTAAAATCGTGTTTCTATTAAACAATTAGATTATTCGCTCTCGATTTCTATCGCGTAATCGTTGACTAGGGCGCAGCCCGAGAAAACTATCACGCATAGAAATCGAGAGCAAATAATCTAATTGTTTTAGTATAATTCTACTAGTCGTCCAAAACTTTATATAAATCATCTTTACAGACACTTCGAAAACGCCAACAAGCGGCCGTCATTTCGTTAACAAGTGCACACTGATACGCTACTCACTATCTATCACAGTTTTTTCAGTTTTTTATTATCGCACACTACTTACAGAAAAACAACAGAATAGATAGTGAGTTGCTTAGCCAATCAGAGACCGGCATTCGTGATAGAACACTAGTAGATTTATACTAAAACTCAATAGAAACACGGTACATGTTTTCTATTTAAGAAATAGAAAACATGTACCGTGTTTCTATCGAGTTTTATATAATAACCCAAGTTATTCTCGCATTTTGATTGGTTCTCGCCTTTGATCTACTAGAGGACAGACGCACGATTGAAGTCATCATTACTAAGTTTTTCCCTCTGTGTTTTAAAATCACTAGATAGTGTCAATAGATTGCACTGTGGTCCATATATTTTAAATGATTCTTTTTTTTTTTTTTTTTTTTTTTTTTTGAGCCAACCAGCCACTTTGGTTATTTCACGGCGTCATTTCGGTATTCAACGCTCTGCAAGTGTGAAGTTAATAAAAAACATAATTTTATGAGTTGTCCAAACCGCAAAGGATGCGATTTTAAAAGCTGTTTAAATTGCGAACTTGAAATTTCACTCGCCAGCTTTTGACCTTTTGTTTGTAAAGAATATACCTTTTGTTGTGTGAAGGCCGTGTCCGTCGAATAAATGCACATCAGGCTTTACTTTCTTCCAGCTTGCATACACATCAGTGGTCTGCAGCTATATAAAGTTCCCGGGGTTCGTCGCCCCATCTCTCTTGGTTGTTTTCTTCTTCTTCTTCTTCTTCTTCTTCTTCTTCTTCTTCTTCTTCTTCTTCTTCTTCTTCCTCTTCCTTTTCTCTTTCGAGGCCATCGTATTTCTCGACGGTATTCAACTCAAAACACAAAATATGCGCGTTTAAATCGTTCATGATGACTAAACAGTTCTTCAATGTCAGTATTAATATCATTTTCACACGCCTCACAGGATCGATGGGGAAGGATTTTTCTCACAAATATCAACTTTGAAAACTGTACCGTAGGATAAAAAAATCAAATTGCGGCACACGTACAGAAGGGTGTCAAACGCCCTTTAAATTGTTACGCCCTTCAACGTCCGCTTTATAATCAATCTAGACGACAGGATCTCGTACTGCACAAATACAACTATATGCAGCAGTACAGAAAATGGCGCTACATTTTGCTCTGGTCGTTTCAAAACTTCTCAGTCGTCGGTGGCTGCCAGTGGCAAAAAAAAAAAAAGAAAATTCATAGTTATTGACATACTATATCAAACACGAGAGACAGTGTTTCACCGAAATATCCAAATACCGAGAAGAGGGCTGAAACTACGATCCGCAGCGGATATTTGACGAAATTCGAGGTGTTTGGATAGCCGATGAAACACTGTCCCGAGGAGTAAACGGAGAACAAAAATCGTCAAAATCTTTGCTAATTAAGACCAAGTTTCCAAACCGGTTTTGATTTTCTTCGTTTTTAACTTGATGAATTATTAATGAGTTTGAGAAGGACAGATAAACTTAAGCGGCCTTCACACGGCAAACTTAAGTTGGCAAACTCAAGTTGGTGTGTGTGAACGGATCAAAAACAGTCGGCAAACATGTTGGCAAACTGTTGGCGTCAAACAGAACTTGCCTCTGTTCTCGCCAACTTTTCACCGACATTTTGGTGTTGATAAACTCGTATCTGACGTGTGAACGATTGGCAAACATGAGTTGGTAACTGTCAACCAACCAAATTACGCGCTCTATTCACGTGATTTATTTGCGTGACATTTCACAAAATGGTGGACGCCAGTCAAGATGAACGTGAGGCCGCATTTTAATTTATCAGCAAGGTTCACAATTGTCCGGCTGTGTGGGACGTTTCATCTGAAGCGTACAAAGATACTAAATATAAACAAAAGAAAATGGAGGAGCTAGCGAACAAACTGGGTTTCGTCCAAACCTTTCTATTTCTCCACCGCTTTCTGTTTCTTCTCTTCTCTTCTTCTGTTTCACTGTTCTAAGTGAGTGTTACTGCACTAAGTCGGCCATGTTGCAAATTACCGTGTGTTGTGATTTGACGCGAGTTTGACATGTGAAGGCACGAGTTTGCCAAGTTGTTGAAGTTTGTCAACTCGAGTTTGCCAACTTAAGTTTGCCGTGTGAAGGCCGCTTTAGTTTATTTGATCAGAGTTGGCGAATAAGCACACTGCACGAATGTACTGTAAACCTCAGTATATTTAAACCTCAGTGGACGTTCTGTCCTTTCCTGAGGGTCTCTACGGAGGGAGGGTGGGATCCCTTAGACGGTTGACGGTTAAAAATAGGTCCGTTCTGAAGGTTGACGGTTAAATTTTAGGTTATTTCACGTTGACGGTTAACTTTTTTGAATAATCCAATTAGTCCTATAATTTGTGCATTAAAATTAGGCTTTTGGACTTCAAATATGAGTCTAATTGACTGCCTAATTGTCTGCCTAATTAACATACCTACTTCCCCTTTGTTACCGCTGGACGTATCAATCGCCTGTTCCTGATCCTGAGACTAGAGATTAACGGATTTGTACATAAATATATTTTTTTGTGATACATGGAAACGATCATTAATAAAGAGCATAACTTGACCCCATTTAAGACAATCGTTTAGTTCTTAATTAAGAATATCTGGAACACTCGAGGGCTAATATTGGTTTGCTCATTTGACAGTTTCATATTCATTCATTACGCCATCTTCGCTCCTGACCGGGAGCATAGGGCGTCAACTACGGACCTCCACCTGACTCTATTTTTGGCAGTTTTCTTTGCCTCTATCCAAGTGATATTCCTCTTGGTGAGCTCGTCTCGCATACTTCGCGTCCAGGATTTCCTTGGGTGGTCTCTTCGTCTGAACCCCTGAGGGTTTCACTCGAGGGCGGAACGGGTTATGTTATTCTCAGGCTTCCGAAGCGCATGCCCGATCTATTTCCACTTTCTTCTCTTAATGCTCTCTTCTATACGAGTTTGTTGTGTTCTTTCCCATAGTTCTTCATCTGAAATGACCTCTGGCCAACGGATATTCAGGATCTTCCTTAAACACTTGTTGATAAATGTCTGCGATTTCTTCATCAGTAGTTTCGTCGATCTCCCCATTTGACAGTTGACAGTAAAAATATTGCGTTTTTGACGGTTGACGGTAAATTTTTTGGCTATTTGACGATTGACGGTAAATGTTTTGGCTATTTGATGGTTGACGGTTAGTCCCAATGTGATCCTTTTTTCTTGCGAAAAGTTGAGGTGTCATTTCAACACCCTTCAAAAGTTTTAGTTCAGCATTATCTCGAGCATGTGCCGATAATAGTCTCCTTTTCTGAAGAGAGTCTCAATGGGGTTGCGGCATTTAGGACCAACGGTTCATAGTTAGACTTTTTTACGGGTAACCGTTAAGATACACCCCTTACGGCTAACACAAATCTTAGAAATTATTTACCATCATACATTTTAAAGGCTGGTTTCCATGTGATCGCAGACGATCGCAGAACTTTTTGCGATCTACATGTACGATCCGCGATCCGCGATCGTCTGCGATCATATGGAAACCAGCCTTAAATAAAGTTAGAAATAAACCTTCATTGTTTAGAAAATTTAAAAAATTATTTTGAATACTGTAAAACCTAATTGTAAAAAAACATGTATACTTAATTGGCCACTCCCCTTTGGAGCTTTTCAGGACCGATGTAAGCAAACAATGAGACTTTTAAAACAATGTAAACAAACAATGAGAAAGAAATATTGAGAAATATATTGTAGACTAACTTAGCCTACAAACCACAACACAAACCACAGAAAAGTCTTAAAATGGGACCTTGTCGGACTTTCACTTTAGTGGCTAAAATGATTTTGCTGTTACTAAATGTTTTACGGCTGACGGTTAAAATTTTCCTTTTTTTTTCACGCCCAACGGGCTCAATTTTTGGCCCATTTTTCGGCCGCAACGGTTAACCCCATCAAGACCCTCAGAGAAGGCAATCCGGTCCTTGGACTTCGTCCAAGCCAAGCGGAAAACCACCCAGCTGATTGCCTCCTATTTCTCTTGGCAACCCCTTACACCTAAAATATGTAATTGACATAAATGAAAGATACATATCATTTCATAGTAGTAGTCGAATTCAACACGGAAAGCTTCAGAGCAACGAAGAAACTTGACGTTGTTCTTCTAACGGTTTCCCTTGTGGTGCTGTTGTGAAGTCCAGGTAAGAAACAAGTTAGGGAATATATAAGATTGATTTGACTGAACAATATTTTCTATCAAACATTTGAAAAGACGGAATATAGTGTAGATTTCCATGAGATTTAATCCCGTAAGAGGTTTTGTGTTTCCCCGTGATTTCCGAACATTAAACTAACCTGGGATAACTTATCAGATTCATAAATTAGTTAAGCCGATTCACTTTTATCAAATTTGTTGGCTAAAAAATTACGATGACCTTTTACAAATCCGTTCTTTTGATGAGCTTCTCACTGTTTTTAAGACGAAATGGTGTCCTCTGCAAATTTTTATGTTAATTCATGTTACATTCATAACGTCGCCGTTAAAAGTTAAACGTTATTATTTATGAAGGCACAACGCGGCAAATTTTCGACAAAACTATTATGCGGCGCTCAGTGCTTCTAGTTCTTTAGGTTTCCATCTGTTGTACAATCATTCTCGGTTTGCATTCGCAGTTTTATTAACACACTTCGCCCTTTTGCAAGGCGGGACAATGCGAGCTTCAGTCGCGTGTTTCGCCGAAGTAACACTAAATACAATGGCCTTTGACCTGGGCGCAGATCGAAAAGTATTCCACGTCGTTGATAAAACTCATTCCATTACTGAAGTGCTTAAACGCGATTTAGAAGCTTTCGAGGTGTGGAGTAGGCTGGTTATTCCGTTATTGCACATAAATGACACAAATTTTATAACTGAGAATAAATTAAGGATGCTTTCTTATTACAGTGAAACCTGTATTAAGCGGACACCATATAAAGCGGACACCATGTTAAGCGGACACCCTCGATTAAAATTTAATATCAGCTGATAAAGTTTGCCTACGCCCTTGATTATTCTAAATATAACGATGAAATCACATCCGATAACTGTAGTGCATTGCGACATCCCTTCAAAAGACTGCAATGTGCAAGATTTAAAACAAGCACAATACTATATTTTATTATTTATTCATCTAGTTTCACCACCTTCTAGTAATGTTGATTGCTTAAGTGGACGACGTTTTCACTGTCGTTTTTCTAGCATCCTGTTTATTTAAAGCGCCACAAAGCTTACTGTTTCCGCCAGGCACATACCTCTTTAAAAATATAACTGATTATATAGCAATCAGTCAGGAGATAAGCGACTGTGAACAACCTCTAAGCAATATGGTTTGATTATTTTCATCAGGTCAGCCATATTTATAATGACCATTTAGGAAAGTTTGCCTTTCGGTAACCTACTGTATCAACATTCGGGTGGTCGACTTCTTATCCTTGATTGGACAGTGTAATTGTAAATACGTAGAAGGAAATATTTACCATTGAATCCCAAAGTCAACAATGAAATTTCTGGAGCGTTTAGCTTCAGCCGAAATAGCGCAAGTGCGCCGCAATATTAAACGTAAATTCAGTGTATACTGACAAATGCACAGGAAGCTGGATGTCTTTAGACAGGATGTCTTTAGACAGGATGTCTTTAGACAGGATGTCTTTAGAAAATGAAAGGTCAACTTGTCGAAAGGAAGATGATTCCTATCAAGTTGTTAAGCGGAATTCCGTTTGTTTTCTCTATGGCAGCTTCTTGCCGAGCTCATATGTTTACGTATGAGAGAAGTTTAGATGTTTAGAAGTCAAACTTAAGTAAAAAAACGAAATGCGAAGGCGAGTCTTTTTGCGCTACACTCTTTTTTGATAAGAAGAATAAGATAAGAATAACACGCTCTTAAAACAAACGGGATATTCTAAAATGCAATTTCTGGAACAAACAAAGGAAATCGGCTCAATATTTTCCAGATAAAATTAACAAATCTGGCATTAAATGCCCTTTTTGGCTATTATTTTCTCAGAGCGGGAAACATTTTGGCACAATTTCGAATTAAGTGCTTAAATTTTGCCACGAGTATCGAAAATGTCAGCTGGTAAGAAATGGGTAAATAACTGAAAACATTACCAGGACCGGAGCTTTGAAGACAGCTGTGGTAAAAATGTCACGAAAAGTTAAGATTTTTGCCAAGATCTAGTTGCAAGAATCAGCTTACTGAGAGGAGTTTTCTGCAAGAAAAGCAACAAATATGGTAAAAAGTAAGCCTAAATGTTTATTTTTGGTCAAAAGGATGTAAGAGGCAGCTTTCTCTTGGCATGAAAGAACGAGCATTTTGTTAATTTCGCCAATTTTGAAAACGATTGGCAAATTGATCGGTAATTGAGGTAATCTCTGTCAATTTTTTTCTTCTACGAAACATCTGGCAAGGTACATGGAAATTTCCATGTAACTTATGACTACACATAGCAAAACGTACATGGAAATTTCCGTGTACCTTGTGATACACATAAACAAGCATTTCCCTACCTGATAATCAGTTGCTTAAGTAAATCTTGGGAAATATAAGATCTAAATACAGCTTGAAAATTACTGAAAAATTCAGTAAATAGTTTTCATTAACCAACGGAAAGATACATCAGTATAGAACAATAGTACTCTGTATAGGTCCCATCGTAACAACCAAAATAGCGCAGACCTCCTTCCTCGAAGGTACAGCTCTAATCGTTCTTTACCCTTTTGGCGGATCGCAATACGTGATTCCGTTAAACCGCAGTAACATTATCTCACAGACATTTTGGGCGTGCTATTGATCAGGTTTCCGTAACCTAGTAATTAGGGGGAACTTCATTCATTTACATGCGTCGGTGTGCTTTGAATAACGAGGCACATACCAATAGTTCTTATTCAATGGGATGCAAATAAGTGGCTGGTATATTTGAGCGCAAGTTGTGTATGTGTCAAAAAGAACTAATTTTTATTTTATATTTCTCCAAAAAAGAGAAAAGCAAAACAGTAGAGAGAGTGTTATTTTGAGAAAAGTGTTGGTTTTGTTCTAGAATCAGCGGGATCCGGGTCAGCTGGATGCTTTTAATAACCGCAGAATTTAACCTATCATTGCAGTTTCGGAAACGAAAATGTCTAGCCTGCGAACAGGCTCCCGGTGAGCCCGAACGAAGCGACCACCCCCGATCGCTTCACTTTCCAAATTCTTCAGTTCCAAGCTCGCCGAATTTTTTTCCGTCCTCGCCGGGAGCCTGTTCGCAGGCTAGAAAATGTCGGACAAGCTGCTTTCATTTCCGCTGTGCTGTTTAACGGTCGAATTTCATCTCATGAGCTATATTTTTGAGAGTCGTAGTGCTGTCCCGATTAAATATTGAACTGATTTATTAGTATGACGAAACAAACGTATTCTTGCGGTGAAAGTAGACGTAGTCTAGTAGCCTTTTAAGCTGTAAGGAAGCTGAGGTCAGGGCAAGCGGTACACCATTAATTGTTGTGCGACTGCCAGCAAGCAAGGTTGTATATCGAATCTCGGTGAGAAGACAGTCGGTGAACATGCTACAGTTCACAGTTCATCAATTTACAGGTAAAAAAATGTTAACTTTGCGTTGCTAAGGCATGGGTTGCACTTGGGAAATCTTTCCCAGAGTTTGTTTACTTTGCGGTGGAAATCTGTCATCGCGGGCCTTTGCCTAGTGCGACCACACGTTTTCTGCTTTGGCAAAAAATTGCGAATCGGCAAAACATCAAAGACGCCGTAGTGCTTGGGTGGGGCAGGCACATTATCGAAAAGTCGAGCCAAACAATGGGAATCACAGCAGTAACTGTCAACGCTTGTCAGCGTAACATGGAAAACGATACGCGCGGGAAGTTCAGTTCTAGTTCGCGGTCTTACATCATGAACGGACGTGACTATTATTATAACCCCGCACAATTTCAAGGTTTTCAAGGTTTTTACGGCGATAGCATGGAATACCCGCAGTATGCTCCCGTCTAACATGATATGACTGGAAGGGGAACGCAACCGAGCACTTCACATGCGAGCATTGCGCAGGAAAACACTCTACCGGCTAGGTCCATGCAAGCAAGCGCTTCACAAGCGTCGTCGTCTTCATCTTCCCAATCGTCTCCTGATTCTGAACCCGCAGATACTGGAAAATGATCTTATGAAAGATGGTCAGATGATGAAGAAAAAATGCTAATCAACCTGTGGGCCGAGAATTTCGATCGTATCAAAAGCAGTCAAGCCCGCAAAGCTTGGGACGTCGCCAAGCAAATAAATTTGAAATCAGGTACTGACAATTATCTCCCATTAGTGCGACCCTCTGTTTCTGTCTAAAAGTTTCCTTTCCGGTTGCGGTTTCAAATTTTTGTGGTTTTTTAAAAAGATGAAAACTTTTCCCAAGTGCGACCCACACCTTAAGTGTTAAATGACTGGAATTAAAATAGTCGCGGGATGAGCCCATGAACGTGTCAAGTATCTTTGTGAGTCAGTACTCGGGTCATCTAATATCCAAAAGTGCGCCATTTCTGTAATTTTCGAAAACGTACATGTTGCATTGAAAACCTAATCATTCCCTTCATAAAGCTAAAATATATCTTTAAGTCAAAAAAAACAAAAAAGGTTTTGAGACCGATTACATGTAAATATATAAAGGAGATGGCGTATTCCGAGTAAGCAGTTTACAAATATTCAGTCGTTGAATGCTGAAATCCATACATGCAGCCCGAGATAAACACAGTGAACACGAACCAAACAAGAAACTAAATCGAACTCTTCGAAAAGTTAAAAGATTTCAGAACATTTTTTTCAATGTATTGACATATGTTGTTTCTAGGTCCATGAATCTTCCAAAGAGAGCTGTCTTGCTAAGACCGGGACAGGGTGTTGTGTATCTTACAATATATTTGTGCGATATCATATATAACATCTGCTGCCTCTCACTCACTCAATTTCGTTTAAGGGCTATCTGACACGTCCATAACAGGGAACGATTTAAGAGCTGTATAAATATTCCTCATACATTTTATGTGTCATCTTAAGGTACATGGAAGTTTCCATGTACCTTAACATGTGTGGTGCAGGAAGATACATGGAAATTTCCATGTAAATTGGATCTTGAGACTTTAACTTTAGTGGCTAAGATATTTTTACCGTTACAAATTTTTACGGCTAACGGTTGAATTTTCCATATTTTACGCCCAACTGACTCAGTTTTTGGCTCATTTTTCAGCCGCGACGGTTAATCCTTTTGAGACCCTCAGAAAGGGAAATTTGGTCTTTGGACTTAGTCCAAGCGGAAAACCGCCCGACTGATTACCTCATATTTTTCTTGGCAACCCCTAACACTTGAATAATAAATAAAACAATAAATAAAACACTTTAATAGCTGACACAATTACTGGTAACACAATAGTTTACATTGTGGGCTATAAAAAAAGATAAATAAATAAATAATATTTAGTTAAACAACATGTAATTGACATAAATGAAAGATATCATTTCATAGTAAAAAGTCAAAATCAACGGGGAAAGTTTCAGAGCAGCGAAGAAACCTGACGTTCTCTTTCTAAAGGTTTTCCTTGTGGCGCTTCTGTTGAGTTCAGGTAAGAGACAAGAAAGGGAGTATGTAAGATTGATTTGCCTGGACAATATTTTCTATCAAACATTTACAAACACGGAACATAGTGTAGATTTCATGGGACTTGAAGAGGTTTTGTGTAAACTAACGTGGGATGACTGTAATCAGCATCATAAATTAGTTAAGATTCACTTTTATCAAATTTGTTGGCTAAAAAATTACGGTGACCTTTTACAAATCCGTTCTTTTGATGAGCTTCTCACTGTTTTTAAGACGAAATGGTGTCCTCTGCAAATTTTTATGTT
The DNA here is from genome assembly GCF_964199315.1 of Orbicella franksi. NCBI lineage: Eukaryota > Metazoa > Cnidaria > Anthozoa > Scleractinia > Merulinidae > Orbicella > Orbicella franksi. The sequence continues at coordinate 28,567,708 of NC_138149.1, read as the reverse complement.
AATTCATGTTACATTCATAACGTCGCCGTTAAAAGTTAAACATTATTATTTATGAAGGCACAACGCGGCAAATTTTCGACAAAACTATTATGCGGCGCTCAGTGCTTCTAGTTCTTTAGGTTTCCATCTGTTGTACAATCATTCTCGGTTTGCATTCGCAGTTTTATTAACACACTTCGCCCTTTTGCAAGGCGGGACAATGCGAGCTTCAGTCGCGTGTTTCGCCGAAGTAACACTAAATACAATGGCCTTTGACCTGGGCGCAGATCTAAAAGTATTCCACGTCATTGATAAAACTCATTCCATTACTGAAGTGCTTAAACGCGATTTAGAAGCTTTCGAGGTGTGGAGTAGGCTGCTGATTCCGTTATTGCACATAAAATGACACAAATTTTATAACTGAGAATAAAATTAAGGTAGCTTTCTTATTACAGTGAAACCTATATTAAGCGGACACTATATTTAGCGGACATCCTCTATTAAAACTATCAGCTGAGAAAGTTTGCCTTGGCCATTGATTATTCTAGATAAAACGATGAAACGACTTCCGATATCTGTGTATCGCGACCCCCGCCCCCGGGGGGGGGTTGTCCCAGAAGCTTACTCTATTTATGACCAAAATTTGCGATTTTCCTCACCTTATTTATGACCTGACCAAAAATTCGATATCCTATTTATGGCGGTTGCGGCTGGCACAGTTGCTGTAAACATAATTTATGAACGGCTTTTGTTGATGGTCTTATCCGGCGATAATGATAAAAAAGACCCTCTTCTAAAAAAGCATGCTTAATTCAAGATCAGAGTGCAAAAACCATACCCTATTTCTGGCCAAAATGGCCAAAATCGATACCCTATTTATGACCAAAATGGCCGAAAAATCATACCCTTTGGGGCCGCGCATACCTATAAAGCCCATATAAAGGAGTAACCCCCCCCCCCCTGCTTGGAATTGTGACATCCCCTCAAAAGGCTGCAATGCACGAGATTTAAAACAAGCACAGTACTATATTTTATTATTTATTCATCTAGTTTCACCCCCTTCTAGTAATGTTGATTGCTTAAGTGGAAGACGTTTTCACTGTCGATTTTCTAGCATCCTGTTTATAGCGTCACAAAGCTTACTGTTTCCGCCAGGTACATATCTCCTTAAAAATATAACTAAGTATATAACGATCAGTCAGGAGATAAGCGACTGTGGACAACCTCTGAGCAACATGGTTTGATTATTTTTATCATGATCAGGTCAGCCATATTTATAATGACCATTTACCTTTCGGCAACCTACTGTACCAACATTCGGGCGGTCGACTTCTTATCTTTGATTGGACAGTGTAATTGTAAATACGTAGAAGGAAATATCTACCATTGAATCCCAAAGTCAACAATGTAATTTCTGGAGTGTTTAGCCAAAGCCGAAATAGCGCAAGTGTGCCGCAGCAGTAAATGTAAATTCAGTGTACACTGACAGATTCACAGGATGCTTCAGTTTGTCACAGACAGGATGTCTTAAGAAAATGAAAGGTCAACTTTTCGAAAGGAAGATGATTCCTATCAAGTTGTTAAGCGGAATTCCGTTTGTTTGTTTGTTTTTTTGCAGTATCTTGCCGAATTAAGATGTTTACGTATGAGAGAAGTTTAGATGTTTAGAAGTCAGACGGATTTAAGTAAAAAACGAAATGTGAAAGGCGAGTTTCACTGCGTGCGCTACATTTTTTGATAAGAATCTTTCCATAAGAATATTGAGATTTAAATTGTCGAAAGTTTAAGTTTACGTTGTGCAGGGTGACGTAAGGGTTTGGGGTCATGCGGATTTGTGCATTTTTTGGTGTGGTTTAAGGGAAATGTTTATTACAACCCGCGGTATTGCGGTTTGCAGTTTTTACACTGTATTGCTGATCCAGTCGAATTGCGACCAAATGGGTGTTCTGAGGTCGTGTTCGGGTTGTTTGAGCTTAAAAAAAGATCTTGACGAATTTTCACACCCACACAAAAAATAAAATAACGTAACAACAATCCTGGAAAGCACGCTTTGCACAACATCTGAGTGGCTTGCGGTGTTGAAGTTGTAAACAAGTTCGTATTTCTTATGGAATGGCGAACCTGAAGAACTGATGGCATCGATCAAACAAATTTGTTAACAACATTTTTGTTTTTTGCGTGTTGATGGAAAATGAAGTACAGTACACTAACATGATGTTTTTAAATGAACCTTCGTTTACTGCTGAAAGGTAAATGTAGTGTATGGAGCAATGCGGATAATGGCGCTCTGGTCGATTCAACATTGCAGTTTTTCAGTAGCTGCGAGTGACAAAAAAGGGAAATTCATAGTTGTTGACAGATAAACTTTGCTAATTTAACTCAGAGTTGGCGAATACTGCACTAATGTACTGTAAGTAAGTAGCTGAACCTCAGTATGTTTAAACCTCGGTAAGCACTCTATCCTTTCCTTGCGCAAATTTGAGGTGTCGTTTCAATACCCTACAAAATTTTATTTCGGCGGTATTTCGAGCATGTGCAGACGACTGTCTCCTGTCCCGAAAAGAACAGTTTGGTCTTTGGACTTTGTCTGAGGCAAACCACCCGGCTGACTTCCTCACATTTGTCTTGACAATCTTTAACACTTGTAAAAAATATGCCAGTGACATAAATGAAAGATATCATTTCACTGACTGATAATCTATATCAACGCGGAAAGCTTTAGACTGAACGAAGAAACGTCTAGGAAAAACATAACATATCCTACTCTCTACCGGTTTTCCTTGTGGCGCTGTTGTGGGGCCCAGGTAAGAGGCAAGATGGGAAGTATACGATTGATGATGCAACTGTTTTCTATCAAAATTAATATTTGAAAAGATTGAACACGTGGTTAGAGTAGCGAGGTTTTGTGTTTCCCTGTGATTCCCGACTATTGACGACAAATTGTCCACAAAACTATTATGGCGCTCAGTGCATTCTTCTAAGTCCTTTACGGTTATAATAATAATAATAATAATAATAATAATAATAATAACAATAATAATAATAATAATAACGAATATTTATATCTGCTGTACAATCATACACGGTTCACGCTCGCAGTTTTACTAAAACGCTTCACCCTTTTACAAGGCGAGACAGTGAGTACATCAGTCGTGTGTTTCGCCGAACTAACACTGATCCAAATGCTTTTGTTCAGGGCGCAACTCTACAAGTATTCCATGTCATTGATAAAAACGCACTTCCATTACTGAAGTCTTTAAACGCGATTTAGAAGCTTTCGAAGTGTGGAGCAAGCTGGTTGTTCCTTTATTGCACATAAAATGACACAAATTTTAAAGCCGAGAATAAATTGAGGTTGTTTGGCTGTTAGCTTTTAGCCCGTCTTCTTCAGCCGAAAAAGCGCAAGTGTGTCGCAACAGCAAATGTAAATTCAGTGTACACCGATAGATACAAAGGATGCTTCAGTTCTTCACAGACAGGATGTCTTAAGAAAGTGAAAGGTCAACGTATCGAAAGGAACATGATTGCTATCAAGTTGCCAAGCGGTATTCTCTTTTTCTCTTGCCGAGCTCAGATGTTAACGTAGGCGAGAAGTTTAGATGTTTAGAAGTCACGCTTAAATAAAGAATGAAATACCAAGGTTTCCCTGCACTGCACTCTGTTTTTATAAGAATCCTTTTATAAGACTGTATTGAGGCTGAAATTTTGCGAAGTTTGGAATAAACCAAACGCTGAGATTTTGCTGACAACTTTTTGCGTGTTGATAGGAATCAAATAACAGTTCTTAATGAGCCTTCTTTTACCATTGAAAGGTATGGCAATTTTTTTTCTCTGACATTTTTCGGATTGAACGACTTGCCTTGCAAGGTTGTCAAGGCGTTTCCGCTATGCTTGAGTCGTAGTTGAAGTTTCTGTACTTGTTGAGGCGAGAGTGGCGCTCGGGCTTGCTTGAAAAGTGCAAGACGCCAACGAGGTTTATCAACTAAGCTTGTATACATTTTAATTTTGCATTTAAGGTAATCAGAAAATTTCAAATTGTACGAACAACGTATATTTTAAAACTGAAACTGAAAGATTAAAATGCCTTTGAACGTTAATTTTTCCGCAACAGTTCACGCTGATAAGGACGATAAGTTGTCTAAAATCGTTCTTTATATAGTTCAGGTAAACTTACTATTTTCAAGGTCGTAGCGCCAACTCTGCTAATCAGGGAACGAATTTTGCACAAAATATGCAAGCAAGAGCAAACTATAACCATGCCGATGCCATAGCTTCTGAAATACTGTGATAAAAACAATAATTACGAGTGAATGTCGGTAAGAATGGAAAAACCTGGTAGTGTCTCAAGTCTTCCGACAATTTGACAAAATTTAAAGAGATTCAGATACAGCTTTCCTGAGTTACGCTTCCATTTTTGTGGACTGATCTAATGTGAATCGTTTTCTTGAACGTCAAAGAAACTTGCTCAAAAGTACAACTTCCGCATCTCTGAAATGTACACCATTCTTGTCTAGCGGCGACGTGAAGCTTCGATCTCCTCTGTAATGAAACGTTTTTTGGGTTATTTTAATTGTTACAGCAAATTAATGAAACATTCCTTTCTTATAAAAACAAAAGCCTTGTAAGTCATCAGCTTAGAAATTTTAAGATAAGACTTCGTTCGAATCGACCGATTTTAAATTACAGTGAAGGCGCTCATACGTGAAATGAATAAGAGTTCAAGTGTAATTTTATGAAACTTTGATTGGCGTCCATGAAAAAAGTTTTCTACATCCCACAAATATGAAATCATAAACATGGAAATCAATGACTGGACTATCTCTGGCGAAACTTTCAGTAGATTTGACGCACTACCAGTCAGCTTTTTGACCTGCTAGATTAGGCTTATTTTAGATCTTTTACTCAAATGTGGAAAGTGTATCTGAGTATCCGGGCCTCAGTGTTAATGATGAACGGCAGATTAAAATAATATCATATCTTGACTGAGGAAGACCATGGAATAAAACTAAAAACTCACCTGATATTCTGCAGTTAGTCACCTAGGCCTACAAACTAACGAAGTTTAAGCAAAATTGATTTTTTGACCGCGGCCACGAATTTTTTTATTTTTACTGACATTCACTCTTGTAATTTACGGTATGCCACTATTTAAGACACTAATCAATAAATTAAACTGAAGTCATGTCCATAAACAATAAGACAATCCAAATTGAAAAATGATTTTCTTTTTCACATGTACCTTCCACTTTAATGCAATTTTGAAAAAATTCCGTCGACATGATCTTGAAATAGATCCAAATTAAGGTGGCAGCCGAAATCAAATTCAATTTAATTGTTCCATTAAAATATGCTTTTTTAAATAAACAAAAACACGGCGGTTTAATTGGAGGTATGAATTTTTTCCTATCAGAAAATACTTGAGACATCACTGTGTTTGCTCTCCCGAGCGCCCAAAGTTTAAACAGGCCAGGTCATGCTCAATCTTAAGTGATACTGACTGGATCCAAACTGTCCTTATTTACCTAAAGACATGGTTCAGTTGGGACAATAGAAAACTGCATCTGTAAGAAATATATCAATTTTCTCGTATGAGATATATTTGAAATATGAAAAGCGTTGAAAATAATTAACACAGTGTAGTCTTGTTCCGTTCAGTTGCCGTTCAGCTTCCGTGCAATCTTTGCAACTAGTTGCGTTGACTAGTCGTGTGTATCATCGCCAAATGTAATAACGCTGTATTAAGATCGCCCAAAGATCACGAAAACTTTCCGAACTTTAGCGAGCATAGCCGAGGCATAACGAAGTTTCCTAAACTGTTTTGGACAATTTTACTAAGGACCTTCTAGTCCAGAGATTATTTTCCGTAAATGAGAAATCTGAGAACTACCCGTTGACGGTAGAAGATTTTGGACTGAAAGTGTGTCGCAAAGGTTTGCTTGGTAGTGTAGTGACCAACTTTGCAAATTGTACATTCATTTTCAACTTGTCATAACAGTAATTACCAAATAGTTCATTTTAATAGCAATAACACTCTTAATTGCCGTGCTTTTAACATAAAAGTACTTGTTAATTATTCAGCTTAATAGAACCTTTAATTCCTAACAATATTTATTAAACATATTCTTTTAATTTTTTGATATCGATTATTCATTGGACCATGGTCAACGTTAGGAATTTTTTTAAAAAGTAATGATCTAAAGATTATTCTACACAACGATGTATCACATTCAACAATTTTATTCACTAGTCACTTGCTATGTTGAGAAATGGTGATTTCTTAAAGGTTATAATTTAATAGTCATAGAAACTGTAACTTCAACTATAATTGTGTTTTCTTCTTATTCTTATTCTTTTTATTTCGTCTTCCCTTTTTCCACGCTTTGTTTCTTATGTTAAATCAAGCGCCTTTTCCAGTGTAAAGACTCACCCATGCCTTTATCGACTGTGGATCGTTAATGATTGGCTTCAGAGCCAAACCTAGGCCACTGGCTTTAATTCCTCCTGTTCCTACAAGTTCTTCGGATGCCTTGATAGCCAAGACAAATGTCTCAATTATAGCTAATTCGGTCATGTTCGGAAGGTCAATGAAAATCAACGATGTTGTCAGTGCAGTGATATCATATCATTGCAAAAATAAAGGGTTAATTATTACATTTAGCGTTAAATTGTACTACATTTACGGTGGGTTGAGTTATTGCATTTAATGTTGACTTTTATTACATTTACGGTTGGTATTACATTTAGCGTTAATGTTTAGAGGGGTTTCCAATTGAGTGTCGTAAAACAAAACCAAAGTAATCACTCTAGCCAATCACAAAGGCCATACACATTACAGTTAGCCAATCAAAACTCGAGGTAATTACACATAGCTGACGCAAAGCGCGGGAAAACGTGTGTGAACGAGTTACGATTGGTTTTGGTTTTACTTCTGATTGGATGAAAAATTGGCGCGGGCTTTTTTAAGCCAGTCGCGTAGCGTAGTAAGCGCAAAACCAATTACTTTTCGACACTCAAATGAAAACCACTCTATTACATTTAGGGTTGGTATAGTATTTAGCGTTGTTATTACATTTAGTGGTGATACAGTCGTAGATTGCTATGTAAAAGAGATAAATTATTAGAGACCTTTAGATCCACGTTTACCGCAAACGTCCACAACTTCGATTTGGGGTTAGACGTTTACCGTTTGAACATTAGACGATTTAGACTGGAAAAAATTGGGGCGAATAGAAATCCTGTCACTGGCATTGGTAATTCGCAAATTTTGGGAAAAAGGTATGTTTAATTGCAGGTGTAGCTTTCTAAAGAAATAAAGCATCACAAAAAAATAATAAAAAAATAAATAACATTCAACTTAAGCCGCCGTCATATGGGATTTCTTTTTAGGATCAATGCTTTTAATTTCTACAAACAACATAAAAAGCTAGAAATGGCTTGTTTGGCTAAAAATATAGTCCATTTGTAGAAAAAGAGTTACTTTATTCGATTTCAGCATTTGTAGTTGGCATAAAATAAAATTGAAGGAAATAAAGTCTTAGGTAAACGACTTACGCAAAAACCTACCTCGAGGGTCTCAATAGGATGGTGGCATTTAAGGCTAACGGTTAATATTTAGGCTTTTCTACGCGTAACGGCACGTTAGTATATTTTCCTAATGGCTGACAGTTGGACCCCACTAATTTGGACTCTGCTGTTTCGAATCCCCCGTTATTTCCAACTGAAACCTATTTCTCTTGGATTTGCCCTTGTTTTTTGTAAGTCATTTACTATTGGCTATTTCGAACTAGGTTATTTCAAACTCCCCCGCTATTTCGATCTCCATTGTTTGACTTGAAAGAGAACATAAGACATTGTTATATAGCTGGCGCTTTCCCGCTATAGCGCGCCCATTCATTGGCTAGTTCGTGGTCACATGACATCTAACAATAGAACTGTTTCCCGCCAAATGGCATGAGCGGGCAACATTGCGAAAACTGTGACGTCAGACTGGGAACAGTTCACTGTTACCCGTGAAATGTTGACCGCTGTTGCACGTCATTTGTCAAGAAAGTGATTATTTGTTTTCCACCGGTTTGACCCATTTGCTTTGCTATATAACAAATCACTTAATGACTGGTCCCTTGGGGAACAGTGAATTTTGTTCCCTCGAATCTCAATGTTTCCCGAAACGAAGTCGAGGGAAACATTGAGATTCGAGGGAGACAAAATTCACTGTTCCCCAAGGGACCAGTCATTAAGTGTTAGTGTCAAGACATGTCAAAATATCACTGGAACACTTCAAATTTACACTTACATCGATGTTCGCTTCCTCCCCTTGGTTAATTTATTTGTGTTTGACAAATGAAAGCGCACTACATCATCTATTTGAAGCGTGACGGTTTAACCCAGCCTTAGTTGCTCAAACAAATAAACGCTGTAGTACTGTAGTACTGTAGTACAGTAGTACATAGTACAATTGTTAATGTTGAATAAATCTCGGTGAAAATACGTTATGTTGTCAACTAAAGGCTGAATTTGAAGCGTAAGACATTCCTTCTTGTAATGTATTAATCATCAACAACTAATTAATTTTTTTTATCACATTTGACGCTGGTCTGGTTATCTCGAACTCCCGTTATTTCGAACTGTTTTTCGTTTCCCTTGAGGATTCGAAATAGCAGGGTTCAACTTTATTTTTTAAAAAAAGTTAAAAATTAACTCTCATTGTTTAAAAAAATTAAAATTTATTTTGATTACTGTGAAACGTGATAATAAATAATGGCATCTTTAACATACAATATAATTATAAGAACTGCAGACTAATTTAGCATACAAGCCACAAGACAAGACACAGAAAAGTCCTGACATGAGATCTTGACACTTTCACTTTCCTTACTGTTAACGTATTTTACGACTAACGACCCTCTACTTCTTGACGTTCAAAACGCGAGTCGAAAACCTCAAACATGACTTCTGGCTCTGGTCAGGTGACCCCTAGCGGTTCGTGTCCCGCGGAAAACGCGGATCTTAAAGCCTGTAATAAGACCCTGAAGGACTGACAGAGTCTGTCTTATTTGTCTCACTTTATGTCTCTCTTTTAAGGTAAGCTGCCAGCTTTCTGTGTGCGGAGAAAACTCAGTAAAGTACGTATAAAGTGGCTACAGGATGCGGTTAGTGTTCACCATTCACGTTATCATCACACTGCTGATGTTAAAGCCTGCCACGAGCCAGACCTGTGATAATGTAGACGGGTGGGATGGCCGCATAGCGTGCCCCCGAAGTAATGCGTATCTTAGAAACGTCCGGACTGATCATTTATATCATAGCCGTTATGGGATTGTACAATTGACGAAAGCAAGATGCTGTAAAGCGGATGATCCTAGATACGCCAATCAGCCTGTAAAATGTTTCAAAAGATGGATAATTGCTGGGTAAGAAATCAGAACAACTGAGAACAGGAAAGACATAATAAGATAAATGTGGCATTTAGGAAACTCGAAATGTTGAAATGAGCAGGTGTAAAAAGCAATCAATGTTTTTTGTTTTTTTTTAACAGGAGCTTCTGTTTTTGAAATAAGCCCATTGTTTAGAAGGGCTATGCCATTTCACTCCCCTTGCTGAACATAAAATTGCCTTCAGACATACGGAAGTACAGACAACTAATTTACACTGGTAAAATTGGGCCTATCGGATGTTTTGACGATGTTTCCTAACTAGCTAAAATAAAAAACCTGGGAACGAGATTACGTCATCTTGGCTGTCAGCGCACATTGTTCGCTGAGACAGTGAAATCCTCCACTTTCAAGTCAAAATGTCTGACAATTTTAAAAATGTACTATAAAAAGCATTCGAAGCCAAATATACAAAGAGGAGCTCTATTGTCTTGCAGTTTGGTGTTCTATTGTATTCTTGTGACGGTTTTTTAAACAAAGTCACGCACGTTTGCACTTCTCGCAGACTGATTTGAGGGTTTCTTTTTTAGCACGGATGACTGGGTCAAATGCCCTACTGGTTATTACTTGAATGACTTGTATCGTCGTCCATCCTGGTCTACGCCCCAATTGCAACCCAAGGGGCTATGCTGCAGTCCCCAGCATCATCCCAATACTTATGAACACTGTTACAATGGAAGATGCCCAGCAGGTTATTACATGACCAGCTACCGGTCTCCTAGCAGATACAGATGCTGCAAGATGAAGAAAGGTAATTCTATCCTACTTGATTCACACTTGGATCATATATTAGTTGCAAAGTAATGTAACACACTAAACATTATCAATGTCTTCGCCAACCATGCTGTGTTCAGTAAGTGCAACAGTTGCAATCAATCAATCAATCTAGACCTGGGGATAGTCAGGCCGTGACGTCAGAACAAGACATATTTTTCGAACAAAACGAATAGAAACGAAAACTTGGTAAGTGAAATATACTAGGACTCCTAAATACTCTCGTATGGCTCCAGGAGTGGCTCAAAATTGTGAGAATGTACGAAAGAAACCAAACAGAAACATCTGTCACTGAGTTTTGCTACAAAAGCGTGAATTTATCCCTCGAGGAACTCTAAAACATTAAAATAATACTTTTTCTAAGACATAAACTGTTCAGATAGCCAAGTTCCCCGAAATAAGTCACTCTTTTAACCATCATGACAGCTCTCTAGGTCGTCATATAAATGCCGCGTCACGCAAAAACTTAGAAATTCAAGCGTAGTTTATCACAAAATCAAGAACCCATTCGGAGCGAAAATTTGTATGAATATTCGTTTTCAGCTGCTCTTATACATCATTTAAGTAAAATCTCAGGAAGATCACTAGTTTTGTAGTTCGAATTTCAGTGACGTCATGTGAAAACCAGCTATTGCGGCAACAAAAAAACAAGCGTTTCCTCGGAGCTCACCTTTTGGACTTCGATTCACGAGAAACGGCTTCATTTTTTGCTGATTTTTCGCGATAATAGTCCAGCTTATGAGATTTTCCATTTGCATGATGACTTGCGTTCACTTTGGTCCAGATAAAATTTGCTCGCAAATCGACACGTTTTTCATCGTTTGGCTACCCAAATCAAGTCAACCCAAGTTGCGTGACGTCCGTTCGTTGTTCTAGCAACCTATTAGCCAATGAAATACAGAATTTTGTTTGCCTGATGGTTACATTTTGGCTGCGCGGGACTAAGCCCGTAACTTTGAAATGGGTTTATTTTTAGCGACTTGCGGGTACTTGCGAGGAAACTTGCGAGTCCGTTTGGCCACCCAACACAAAGTCTCTACGCAAGTTCAACTTGGGGCTACTTGCGACTACCTGCGATTCCGTTTTGCCAGGGCTTAACGGCAGTAATAACGCAAGCATAACGTAAGTATGCACAGAATGGACAATTGCATTAGTTTCGGTTCGAAACTTCCTCGTTTCAGTAAAGCAAAATGGTGGACGACGTTTATGGTTATGGTTATGTTTATACTTACAGCAGCGCGTTCTCACTTGACATAGAGCACAAGCACAAGAAAAACAAAAACTTTTGCTCTGCTTGTGTTCACGGTGCTTATGCTTTTGTTGTGGACGTCCTCACAACCGTTATGCGAGGAAAAGTATGTGTTGTCGAACCTTAAACCTCTATGGGGAGATTTCTGTGATTCTCTTGTCTTTAATTGAAATTCTTGAAGTCCCTTTAATGTATGTTTTATCCAAGTTGTTGGTGGTAGTCAAATTCAAGTAAAGAATAGAACCAAAATTCCTTTTTTTCTCTTTCTGTGCGTCAGGGTACAATAGGCTACTACTGTTCTTCACTTAAAAGACACGAGACATTGTTTGAAGCAATTTTGATGCTCAGTGACTCGGTGTTCTAAACTGATAGAGAGGTTAGCAGGAGAAATTGTAAACAGCGCAGATTTTCAAGTCAGGTCCTCGCTACGATTTTTAGAAAATGTTTCAGCTAAGCTTTGCCATTTCGTGATGCTCAAAGCTCTTAATATGTGACCAACAAGACTAAACATATAACAACAGTCATATAAGGCGCTTCGAAACGAAACGACTGTCAGTGAGATGGAGGTCCCGTCGAATGAACGTATCCCTTTCAATCGCGCTAGTCTACTTAGGACTACATTGTACTCAGTAAATAAGAGAAAGCGAAACCATACGACATGAATTAAATTATAACATATTGAATGAGATTAGAAATGTAGATGAGTGGAGAAAACATTCATTACATACACAGAAACCTGTGTTAGCTGGATACCCAAGATCCAGGGTTCTTAGCTAGCTGGTGTTAACGCGGCACAGATTTGTTTTGGCAGAGAAGAAAACAGCTTAGGATTGACTGGAGGGTGTGTTGGGTCCCACTGGGTTTTATGGTCTTCAGTAAATTTTTCTTTTTGAAAACTTTCACGGTGTCCGTCATATTTTTTCCCGTCACCTCCCCAGTAAGTAAAACACTTGTTTTGCGCGCGCACTACGCCATCTGCAGGTACGTGGTTACAGTTGGATTTCAGTATAATTTTCGACAGATAAGAGCTAGTTTTTCAACTGGACGACGTTAACAGTTAGTGCTTAGCGTTATGCTGTTATTCTGGTGTTCCTGGTTTAAGTACAGGTTCATTAAACTTGATTTGGTCACAATAGGAAAAAAAATGCTTCCATTTCAGTCGTGTACTTGTCAACCCCAGCGCGCGCGTGGCCGCTTAAACTATGCCTTGCGTGATGTGCAGAACGTCTGCGCACCAACAAAAGTCAGCACCGTCTTTAATGGCGGTTTCACTGTATACTGCAAGCAGTGGTAGCAATGCTCTTTGAGAGAAACTTCGATGTTCGTGAAATTTGTTTATTTAAGTATTTTAGTTTTTGGTACCTCGAAAAAGGATTTTTTTTTTTATCAAGAGATCGATAGAAGAGTGTTTTCTTTTACCATAGAAACCACGGCGTCCTAAATAACGAGGTCTCTCAATCGGATGTCCTACAAAAACAAGCACCCAGGATCACAAACCGACAAGTCGATTACACCTCTGCGCTTTAGCGAAAAGAAAAAGGAGAAAGATGCAAGTCTGATAGGAAAGGATTGACAAGAAAATCTTCCGCATATTTTACGGGATGCGGGAGAGGAGTAGAAAGCAGGCAGTGGGATTTTAGAGGTTGAAAAAATCTGGAGAAACATGCAGGGAGATTTTCATAACGCTGCTCTTTTTGAATTAGCGCAAAAAGAAGGGAGCCATAATAATAGGAAGTGAAAGGTGCAGCAAACGGAATCCAATTCGCTCATTCAGCTAAAGTGTAAATGACACTTATTTTTTGTTATTTGCTCGATGGAATCCACATTAGATCATAATATGGAAATCGTTTTTTCTTCACTGCGTTTTAGCCATCTAAAAACGTGAAATTTCTTTTCCGGTTATGACCGGGGACTTGTTAGGCTGCGCCGCCAAAACTAGAACGATACGCGTCATCACAGTGGTCAAAATGTTGAGGACTCACTCGGCTGCGCCTCGTGAGTCCACAGCAAAGTTTGACCACTGTGATGACGCGTATCGTTGTCGATAAGAGTACAGGCCACGCTAAACCACATTTCGATTTGCTTTTTACCACAGTATCAACGTCAAAGAAAATGATTTTTTTCAGAGCGCGAGCTAAAAAAAGGCATTGCGTGACACATTGACGCGGGCAGCGTTGTCTGGACTCTTATCGACAACGGCAAATTAGCCAATCAGATTGCGAGATTAGTAGCAATTGTGGTCAAATATTGTCTTGACAAGTAAATAAACAATTGTGTAATTTTGTAACCGTTTTATCCATATCTACTTAGCGTCAGTGTAGTCCCTGAAGAAGGTTAGTCCTGTCTAACCGAAATATTGGGCATTAAATCTACTCTTTTTAGCCGTCCGGTCAGCCTTTCAATTGATTTTATAATAAACTATTATTGGATGAGGCTTACCAAGACCTTGATTGTTCTGGATATTACAAAAACCGAATCTGACAACTGTTATTATTCATTGAACGAAAAAAAATGGAAGTCATGTTTTTGCTTCTTCACTGACGGTAAGGAACACAAAGCGCGCGAACTTGACATGATTACCCTTAGAAATCAAGTACCGCGGTCATACATGACATGATTACCCGTGACCTTGAGTGTCCTTTACATGATTATTGTATTATGTGCAGCTAGACGACGTCACTGAGCCTGATTTCGTAAATTCACTGTAGGCTTTCGGCCAATCAGTAAAGAGATAAGTGAGTTCAATGTATAATAATCAAGAAAACAGTAGTGCGTAGTCCTTATCATGTACAACTAGTCACAAGCCTGCAAAAATAATTGTAGTTGAAAAAAATCGACGTTTGAACAAAGTTTTGGGCTAATTCCTGACGAACCCCTATTAAGCTTTAAATAGGAGTTCGACTGTATTTCCCTAATGCCTATCGTTTGTATTTGTTTGGTTCGCAAAATACGTAGGGCTAACGTTCTTGCTTTGACGTCACAGCCTGACTAGTCCCAGGTCCTAACCCGCCGCGGTTTCTGACCCAACCGGAAGTTTTCAGATAGCTCAAACGTGGTGAAAAAACGATATCTATTTTTATTTCAATTTCCATATAACGATTTCTTGCAGATTCCATAGGGCAAACGAAAAAATTATCTGTCATATAAACTTTAAAATTTCTTTGTATATTGAAACTGGTGGACGTATATAATCATTTAGTATCAAATTTCAATCCTCTTGCTGACTCAGTGAATTTCCAATAACTAGTTAGTTTATTTCGTTTAATTTTTCTTCCTACAGAGACGTTTAAAGCAGTATACGACAATGTAGTAGTAAGAAAAGGCTCCAATGTCACCTTGACATGTCGTTCTGATAAGGGGTACCAACACCCAGAGAAAGTGCTATGGAGCTTTGTGTACCTCCACCATATCATTCCACGAAATTCTACAAACAAAAAATACATGGACAAGGTTCACCCGACAGGAGAAAGAACTTTTTCGCTACACATTGCAAATGTTTCAAAAAAAGATGTTGGTAAATACATATGCACTGGACATTCCAAGGGTTTAAACCGCACCCTGGAAGATTTCATTAACTTAAAGTTATATGAGAGCGGTAAGTAAACTCTTTCAGCAGCCTCGATAATGCCCCAGTTCTGCAATTCTGCTCTAATCTAGAACCAATATGCTTGCTTTTATTGTGCGGGTTCCTTTGTCTCACTCGTGTTGGTAAGTCGGACGTTGCGGAAAATTCCACAGTCAACCCTTTCGCTGCCTTTACTAATCTACTCAACAAATTTGAAAGAACAGCTCCCCAAATAGCACTGGGTTAAAAATCCTGTCTTTTTAGTTTTTATTATTTCTTTTTCTTTTTCTGAACTTAAAAGACAGCGAAAAATAACCTTTGTTTATAGCTAAAAATATTCGTTACATAACTGCTGTATTTAGATTCGAATTAATGACCCATCCTAGCCTACCAAAACAGCCCTCTCTTTTCGCCCAAAACTTGCTGGGACCGATGTCGTGTATGATTTATTTTCCTTTTTCTTCTGCTAGTGCTGAACGTTACGACCACACAACAAAACATCACTTTAGATGAAGGACGCACAAGAACTCTTAGGTGTAAAGTAAAATTTACGGAAGCTGAAGACATATGGACATTTTGGCTTTTTAACGGACGGCTTATGAAAACTGTGCCCTTACAAAAAGCACGTGGTAACAAAACCTTGAGCAACGCAGTCAAGGAATATATCATGTCATGGGAACTGAAGCATGCAAGACTCGCCCAAAGTGGAACATACACCTGTGGCGCTAATTTCACTACCATTCAAAGTGCACAGAACATATCAGTAAGCGTACATGACGTGCTTGGTCCAAAACTGAAGCAATCTGACTCGACCGTCCAAATTACAAATGGGAAAAACGAGACGATAACTTGTAATGCAGTTTACCCCGAAGCATCGTACGTCGACATATTTTGGCTTTTTAATGGAAGTCGAAAACAAACCAACAGCAAGTATGAAGTTAAGGATGAGTGGCTTGGTCGCAGTGAAAGAACTATTAATAGGAAAAAGATCAATTTAACTATATATAATGCTGGATTGAATGACAGTGGCCAATATTCTTGCGTTCTTAACACTTCACATGGCTTGAGACTAAAAAATTTCAGCGTTCGTGTCGTTCCTGATGCAAATGGTAAGTCACGTCATTTACTTTATTTACCCAGTGGAATTTCCATCTCTTGAGCCCTCGATTTTTCGACTCTATTTCACTGTAATTTTATCCCGATATCGCTAACTCCCGATTGCTTGAAACAATTTTAGTTTCGCTTGGAGGCTCGATAAATTCATTTTTGGGATGTCAATTACACCCGCTTTCAGTGTTGCGTGCATAGGCGACATCTTTCGGCATGCCACCTCTCGACATGCTAAGTAACCTGGCCCACGTCGAAAATGTAAGCACAATGGACTTCTTTAGGGTCGAACTCGACTTTTAATAATGAAAGTTGGATTTGTTTGACATCAGAATAAGGCTAGCAGTGTTCAGAAGTCTTTCTGTGAGAGATAAATTGACTGTTTTGAATTTTCACATCTTTTGAAGCGGTAGCAGCCTAATTCTACCGGAAGTCACTATTGGGGGCCGATCGACTACACTCAAATCGTTTGATTTATCACATAAATCGGCAAACATGCAAAGTCCACAATCTTCTTCATCTATTTGAGGCCAGCAATTACAATTTATTTCTCATTTCTTCCTCTAATAACCGGGAAAATTGCTAGTTTCACCGTTAAAGGGTCTTTCATCCATTTACATAGCATGTCGAAAGATGGCATGTGGAAAGACGGACGAAAGATGTCGCTTCTGCACATAACACTGTAAGCGGGAGTAAATTCTTACATCTGGATGCGTCTAACGATAGCGATTGGTGAAATCATCTAAACGCAACGACACCGTAAGCCTTCAATGAAATCGTGGTCTCCAGTGAGGATCGCTTATAATCAGGAGAAATTATGTCGTTCTTTGGAAGGCAAACCTAAATATTAACCCTGGGCTTATGTTGGTCAAGGTAAAGCTGGGGGGACTTTTTTCCCTAAGGTTTTTTGGGTCTGAGATTTGGAGAGTGTGCTGCTTAATTTCGGTATCTAAAAATCTACGCATAGGCGCTGAATAAACATATTCAATAAACATTGTTTTGTAATTGCAGGCAACAAGTTAGTGAACAAGTCCACAACTGGTGCAACAAGTTCTCACCTGCAGACTAGGCAAGTGCATCCGACTTTTAAATTAAATAGCCAGTATGTCCAGTATGTGGCACCTCACTTATATTGCCTAAATATTTTCAGTTGTATGACAAGCTGAAGTTTCACTGGATTGTTCAGCCCCGAGGTTAAGTCAATGGTGCCTGTTCAGAAAACTCAGTACAAGTGAAAGAGTCCGAAAGTAAATTCCGTTGGGTCCAGCTAAGTGCAGGCGTAAATGATAAGAAATAAACTTACCACTGATAAAATTGTACGATTTGCTGTTTCTGTAATCCTGCATCGATGACTAGTGAAATGGCCGGGCTGAGAACAATTCACATCAACTCAATACTTGTCTGCTTCTACCTGGCGGTTCATCTAAGCAACCTACATTACAAAATTCTAAGAATGGTCCTTTAGAACTTTCATTCATTTTCTTTACAGTTGTTCGGGTTTATATTACTTTCTGCTCATCGTTAAAAATGAAGGGTTGGCCTGGCTTTCAGATATAACGCCGGACTATATACAGCCGAGCCTCTATTAAGCGCCCACCCCTTATTAAGCGGCCAGTTATCAAAGTCTCGAAATTATTGTCAGTGAAATACTGTAAATGAAAACCCTATTAACCGACCACCTCTATTTAGCGGCCGCGGCCACCTTTTGGTCGTTCAGATGAGGAGTTTCTATTGTCTTTACCCCATTAAATGGCCACCAAAAATTTAATACATGTACACGTAAATTAACTTTGTTTTAAAAAAGGCGATGACAGATAAGAGTCCGAAATAGAAGGTGACGAGTGATCAAAACATACAAACACACGTTTATCATGAGTGTCTCTAAGTGACCCCATGTTCACTAAGAAATCAACCCGATGGTGAAAATATTCAAGCTAAACAAACCCCTATTAAGCGGCCAACCCCTGCGGCCACCTCCCATTTCCCAGAGGGTTGACGGTTTAAAAGTGGTTTGACTGTAAATAGATAGATATTGTTCTTTTTTCAGAGGTACAATAGACTAAGTGCTTAATTAGATCGTTAAAAGAGGTAGAAGGGGGGAGAGGTTTCTGGTGGATGGCCTCTGTTGTCGTCTTCGCTCAAATTCTCTGACATAACTTGACACAATTGCAGAGGTTTAACAGAATGTTTATTAAAGGAGCTACGTCACGACCCGCGCATATGCGAAATTTGGCTCCGTTCTCATTGAGATTCAAATGCATCCGCCATCTTTAATTTATCGGAATTGGTAAATTTTGCGCGAATTTAGCCGTGCTTGGTTAAAATTGTTACGTCTTTTTGTCGTGTGTGTGGATTTCTTCTCGTCGAGCTACTTATTTTATCGCAGAGGCAAAATTATGGACGCAGAAGAGGCAAGAAAGGCTACGGTGGTGAGTTTCCTTCGACACCATTACGTGACAGATTTGAATGTGTGAACTGTTTCGTAGTTTCTGGGAATATGCTCCAACGCAACGTTCATTTTCTCTTTCTTCTGTTCTTATCCTGTTAGGAAAATCGCATCTGCTGTCCGTGCGAAAGCGCTTGTTCCACGAAACAGAAAACAAATGCAAATCGTCGCTGCCCTTGCAAGATGTGGAAGTGAGTGCACGTGTGTTCGACAGCAAATCCGTGTCGAAAACACGGTGAGATTCCTTGTTTATGCACTTAGCTTTGATGTAACATTGTTTGTAAGTAGGTATTGAAAGCTGCACGTGAATGGATCAACTAGGTTTCTGGCTATTTTTGGTTCTGTTTGTGTTCAAGACTTCATATGTACATACATATAGTCATGTGTACAGCAGGTCTTTTTCATTTAGGCCAAACATTTCACCAAGCATAGAGCGGTTTCGAGTTTTTGCAGTTTGAATTGTCTTTCCCTTGAGCTGAGAAGGTTTCTAGGAGATTTGATTTTTCATATACAAAGTACAACAGCTTTGACATGACTCTTTTTTCCTTATCAAGGCTGGTGCAAGGACAACTTCATTTGTGGCTGAAGAACACAGCCATACCAGAGTGACAGCAGGCAAGGTGAAGAGCAGGAGAGGATAAAATAAAATAGAGATGTGAGGGTCTGCTTGTATAGAAATATATTTTTATTTATTTTTTTGTTGTTATTCCAAGAACAAAACTATGCCTAAAAGACCACAAAAATCAAAGCTTGAATACCAATTCAAACGCATAAAGTTTAGCAAGGCAAGATTTGTTTTGTTCCCACACTTGATTTTTCACATTTCTAGGCCCACTTGGCAAAAACTCTGTGTTTGCTAGCAAACTGTCAAACTGGAATCTTTGACACAGTTGTTGGCTCTACCTAAAATAAATCAATTACAACACTTGATTTTGTCAGGCGAGCACAAAATACTTTACAGTACTGTACTTTATTGGTGATTCCCTCTATAATGTTCTTTTAGGAATTCATTCAAATGCTTGATGAAGCAATGTGTGCAAGCTGTGTGCCAGAAGCCTGCCTAGAAGAATTGACAATTTAGATGAGACCATCGGTGAAAGCGACATTTCTCAACCTACCACTGGCACATCCACAGAGGGACAGATGACAAGTGTGGATGGAATGCCTAACCCTGCACCTCCTTCTAGCAACTCGGCAATACCATGGTGCAAGTGTGGCATGTACCAAATTATGCCACAAGAAATATACTGCGATGACAATAGCACGCATGTCTTCACGAAGGCAGCCTGTTGGCAAAATGTTCTCCATAGATACGGTTATCTGGGGAAAGGAAATCAGGTGTGCCCTTCCTGTGTAGTAACAGTTATCCATTGGCAATATCCCTCACACTAGAGTTTATATTGGATTCAGGCTGATTAAACCAAAACAAATGAAAGTAACAAGTTCTTTTCCCCTGAAGAAAAGCCCACAAAGAAAGCATTTATAGTAATAGTGGAAGAGGCATGTGTTTTGTTAATTTAAATCACCTCCACACCTGGTTTTCATCTTCATCATTGCACATTCAGGATGGGTGTTGGTTCATTATTCCGAAATAAAATTCATTCTCAATACATGTTTCTGAGTTGAAAATTCACCAACAGCTAGTTCATGAATTTGTTACTTTTATAACAAGGCCAATGTTTATTACTGGAAAAAAAAACAATACAGAAAAAAGATCAATAAGTTCAAGATATAGACAGGAAAACAATCAATAAAAACAAGGTATAGACTAGAAGAGCACACCGGGATTTTTAATGAACCAGATTTTCAAGCTACATCTCTAGGCAGGCTTGTGCAATTTTAACTTACAATATTTCCCTGCAACTGATGGCAGTGCCAAAACCAAAAACGAAACCACTGAAATGAAACTCCTCACAACTGTCAACAGCCAACTGTAACCCGAGTGTTATTCAGGCTAACCAGAGTTTTATAGGGCTAACCCGAGTGCTATCTTGTTGTTTCATTTTGTTTGCAGGGCTGCAAATGACAGTCGGTCATCGGTCATTGGCCTACCAAAATTTGCTCATGTCCAATGAAATCCCAACTGTGGGTGGACATGATGTCTAGACAATTTTTTATCGTAAATTACTTTGTGGTAAGGGTGAAAAAAGATCTACTGTGAGTAAATCTTCCTTTTTTGGTGATGCCCGACCACAATTTGTTTTGTCTGACCAAGATGGTGTTTTAGTAGGACATATGTCCTTTACAGAGAAGAATATTATTTGCAGCCCTGGTTGGTTATTTTGTTTCTGGTTTTGGTACCTGACCTATACAATTTTTCCATTTTTGCTGGCAATGTCTCATAATATCCAGTAGTTCCAAAAGACTTTGCTTTCATCAAACACCCTGGGACATACTGTATTCAATAACTAGTCATGGTCAGTGTTACCGCCGAAGAACAGTATTTTATTTTTGTTTTATTTTGATCGTGACGTTTCGTGTCAATGACATGAAGTAGCTTGCAAAACTTTGTAACCACCCGGACGGACTCACGTGGAACTGATTTTGTAAAACTTGGACGTGTCTTTGGTTATTAAAAAAGTGTTAAAATCAAATTTGTTATCGGATTAGAACGAGCGAATCGAAGAATTTGGAATTTGGTGTGGCGAAGATTTTGGAATTTGGTATGGAATCGACCGAAGCGACTGATGGCGGTCGCCATCTTGGCCATTTGGATTCAGCTCGTACTGTGAGTACTAACGTTGTTACTTTAAAAAACAAACGGGCAGCCGTCAAAAGAAGGATCACGAACACGTTGAAGAAATTAGAGTCCACCATCGAACAGTATGGTCGAAAAGCGATTATACGTGGATATGTCAACAACTTGCAGGAATATCTTAACGAAGCGAAAGGCCTCAATGATGAACTCGTCTCAGTGATCCCAGAGAACGAGCACGAAGCCGCAATAGATTGGTGTGAAGAACAACTCGATAGAGTCGAAGACGCTAAACTTCAGGCCAACGCACATCTTGACGAGCGGGCAGAGGAAAGTTCTAGCGGATTAAGCTCGGTGAAATCATGGAAAACTTCTTCGACAAGAAATGTCTCCCAAGCGGCCGAAATTCGCGCCAAAATTACTTCAGCAGAAATTAAAGCAAAACAACTTGCCTTGGAGGAACAGCGAAGAAGAGAGGAGTTCGAAAAACAACTGGAGGTTAAAAGGAAACTTGAACTTGTCCAAGATGAAGCTCAAAGGCTAAAATTCATGGCTGAAGAAAGAAGAAAGACTCAGGAAGCCAAGGACGAGGCTGCACGCCTCGCAGCAGAAGCAGCAGTGTTACAAAAGGTACAAAATGAAGTTAATGATCCGGAAGCTTTGTCTAATCGATTGCTTGATTTTGAGGATGATTCATTGAAATTTGTTCCATCATCTAATCTTGATGAACCGTTAACAATAATTCCTCCACTACTCCCTGGTTTGTTGCAAGGAACTGGAGCAAATCATGGAACTGCATTGCCACCTGACAACCCTACAAAAGTTGTTACACCTTCACCTTTGTTACAACAGCCAAAGTCAGCTGTTTCATTTATTGCACCTCAGGGCACGAAAAAACCTAATGAAACATTGCCTTTGTATCACTCGTGGATTGGAGATTTACAAAGTGGAGTACAGCATCCAGCTTTAACTAGTACGGACAACCGAAAAACAACCATTTGTGGTCATTCTACTCGTGACTCTCTTCCAAAGTTACGCCTAAGTAAGTTTGATGGTGACCCTTTACACTGGTCTGATTGGTCCTCAATGTTTAAATCAATTGTTCATGATGCTAATCTGTCCCTTAATGGTAAAATGCAACATCTTCAGAACTCTGTTATTGGTAAAGCTAAGTCTGCAATTGAAGGATATGGATACAGTGGAGATTCCTACTATGAGGCACTGAAAGAACTGGAATCCAGATTTGGCAAACCTTCCCTTGTTGTGAAAGTCACACTTGACAAACTGAAAAAAACAGCTCGATTACAAAATGACAAACCTCAAGAAGTGAGAAATCTGTCAGATGTTGTGTCAACTACTGTGTGGACATTTAAGAAGTTTGGATATGAAAGTGATCTGAAAGCAGAAGCTAATGTTTCCCTTGCCGTTGACAAACTGTCCCAGGAGCTCAAAATCAAATGGAAGGACAACACCAAAGCTACCAAACTGGAACGACCTAGTCTTGATGACTTCAGTGTGTGGTTAAAAGGTCAGGCAGATATTTATGATGATTGTTGTTACCCAAAAATGTCAAGTAAGTTTCCATTCCAACCTCATAAGAAACCTCGGTCTGGTGGATCAAATGGAATGACTGAAAAACAGAACACTTTCTCAAGTAACATTTCACCTCGCCCCAGGCCAACAAAGTCCTCTTGCATTATGGGTGATGGGCAGGAACACAAGTTATCTTCTTGTCCCAAGTTTAAGGCTCTAAGTGTGGAAGAACGCCTAAATGAAGTACAGAAACATAAGTTGTGCTTTTGTTGCCTCAGTCCTCGACATTGGCTTAGCAATTGTTCAAATCAAAAACAGTGTGGTGTAAATGGGTGTACGCGATCACACAATGCTCTGTTGCACAACTTGAGAAATGTTTCGGTGGAAAGCAGTGATGCAGTGTCTGCTATTAACCCAGTAGCACAAGCCGAAGTTGGTTCGTCTACTGAACATTCTAACACATCTCACAGAAGCAGTCACACCTCTGTTCTGTTACAAGTAGTACCAGTAACCCTCTATGGTCCAAAGGGATATTTCAACACATATGCTATGCTGGACACAGGAAGCACTTGCAGCTTGCTGTTAGTAGATGTTGCTGGAAGACTTGGTTTGGATGGTCCTTTGGAAAGTGTGGTCTTAAATGGAATTCAGAAAACATCTGAGCTTATGACAAAGCGTGTTAATGTACAAGTCAGCCGATTGAATGACTTTGGTACCCAATTTGATGTGAATGGAGTTCTTGTAGTTGATCACCTGAATGTGCCAGAGAAGAAAGTGAAACTTGATGAGCTACAAGAAAGATGGCCACACCTATCAGACTTGGAGCTGACTGAAGTCGCTGGGACTCAAGTCACTTTGTTCCTTGGTAGTGATGTCCCGGAACTTATTGTTCCCCTGGAAACTCGACATGGTCCAAAGGGTTCCCCTGTTGGTGTTCGCACTAGGATTGGATGGACTGTTACTGGTCGCTTACCTGGCCATATTCAAGAATGTGAATCTGTTTGTAAAGTTCATGTGGCGACTCCGGATGAGGAACTCAGTGACACCGTAAAAACTTGGTGCGAACAGAGAACTTTGGTTGTCGTTATGACAATGACACCCAGCGCTCAGTTGAAGATGAAAGAGTCATGAAATTCTTGAATGAAAGTACACGTAAGGTGGATGGTCGTTATGAGGTTCCTTTGATTTGGCGTGATGACAAAGTCGAACTTCCTGACAATTTTGCTGCAGCTGCTCAACGTCTGAATTTTCTGGAGAAGAAGCTTAATCGTAATCCCGAGTTGGGAGAAAGATACAGGAAAACTATTGACATGGATATGGAAAAGGGATACATCAAAAAGCTTACTAAGGAGGAAGCAACTGCACCAGCCATGCGCAAATGGTACCTCCCTCACCACCCTGTTCTGAACCCCAAGAAACCTGAGAAGGTTCGTCGAGTATGTGATGCCACTGCAAAGTTTCAAGGCTCATCATTAAACAGCCAACTTCTTAGTGGCCCAGATTTGCTGAACAACCTTGTTGGAATTTTCATGAGGTTTCGAGAAGAAAAGGTTGCGCTTTCAGGAGACATTGAAGCGATGTTTAACCAAGTTGCTGTCCCAGAAGAAGATCAAGCTTCCCTTCGATTTCTGTGGCGTCAATCTCCTGAATCATTGACAGAAGTCTACCAGTATGTGCGTCACATATTTGGAGCCAAATGTGCGCCAACCTGTGCTAACTATGCTCTGTTGAGAAGTGCAGAAGATAATGAGAAGCAGTTTCCGAATGCTGCCTTTGCCGTAAAGCGAAACTTTTACATGGATGACCTTTTCAAGTCTGTTAAATCAAGTGATCAAGCTCTGGAACTGCAACAAGAACTTGTTGAAATGCTAAACAAAGCAGCTTTTCACTTGACCAAGTGGATCTCTAATGAGACAGAAGTGATCGAGCGAATACCAGAATCGGAAAGAGCGCCCTCTATCAAGGTTGTGGAGGAAAGCGTCGTAATGCCTATGGAACGTGCTCTTGGTGTCGTTTGGGATACCAGCTCAGATTGTTTTGTCTATGAAGTGGTGAAGAGAGACATTGCGGACACGCGTCGGAAGATTCTGAGCTTGATAGCATCCCTCTTTGATCCGATTGGATTTCTAACTCCATTTCTGGTCAGAGCAAAAATCTTCCTCCAGCATGTGTGGCAGTTAGGTATTGGATGGGATGATGCACTGCCACCAGAGTTTCTAAAGGAGTGGTCCAAATGGCAGGAAGAGCTGGATGGAATTGCACAGTTTCACATTCCCCGTTTCTATCGTCACATACCAGACAACCCGTCTGTTATTGACCTTCACGTCTTTGGAGATGCCAGTGAACAAGCATTTTGCGCAGTGGCTTATTTCAGATTCTGCTATGTCAGTGGAGCAGTGCGATGTGCATTTGTTACAGCGAAGACTCGGGTAGCCCCGAAGAAACCCTTGAGCATCCCAAGGCTTGAACTGCAGGCTGCTGTTTTGGGTGCAAGATTGGCTGCTGTAGTGATTAAGGAACATGATTACATCATTGATTCCACCTATTATTGGACAGACAGCAGTACTGTGTTTCAGTGGATTCATGGAGTGTCTAAACGCCACCCCGCCTTTATTGCTAATAGAATTGGAGAGATCCTGGACAGCACCGAACCCAACCAATGGAACCACTGTCCTGGACAGATAAATCCTGCAGATGATGGCAGCAGGGGACTTCCAGTGAGCTCTATTACTTCTGGGAGTCGTTGGGTAAATGGCCCTGCCTTCTTACACTTACCTGAAGAGAGATGGCCAAAGGGAAATGCAAAGCTTGAAATTCCCAAGCCGTCCGATGATGACCCACAAGCCCAAGAAATGGCCATTACTTGGACTGGTGTGGTGAAAGGTTCAAAGAACGATTTCTTATCTCCAGCGAAATACTCATCTCTAACAAAGCTTCTCAGAGTAACTGCTTACCTGAAACGGTTTATATATAACTGTAAGCACCCCAAATCTGAACGTCACATTGGTTCTTTGTTGGTTGAAGAGATGGAGCAAGCTCGAAAGTTTTGGATCTGCGTTGCCCAAGCAGAATCCTTTCCTCAAGAAGTTGCAGTTCTCAAGTCGAAACAGCATGTTTCAAGCAAGAGCAAATTGGTATCTCTCTCACCATTCCTTGATGGGCATGGAATCATTCGTGCAGGTGGTCGAATTGAGAGAGCCGATATTCCATTTTACAGTCGTCACCCTGTGGTACTAGCACCAGATCATCAGTTGACCCGTCTCATCATCATGAACTGTCACGAGAAATTGAAACATGAAGGAGTGGACCAAGTACGAAATGAGTTGAGACAACAGTATTGGATCTTACGCTGTCGTGCTACAGTGCGAAAGATCCTTCATCAGTGTTCTTACTGCAGAAGGCGAAAAGCGAAACCAGAAGCACCCTTGATGGCAAGTCTACCATATGATCGCTTAAGTGTTGCACCACCATTCTCGAAAGTTGGCGTGGATTTCTTTGGTCCTCTTAAAGTGAAGCATCTTAGAAAAGAGGAGAAGAGATATGGTTGTCTCTTTACTTGCTTGGTGACTAGAGCAGTTCATTTGGAGGTTGCATTTGACTTGTCAACCGATTCCTTCATCATGTGCCTTAGGCGGTTTATGGCTCGAAGAGGTAAACCAACTGTGATTTACTCCGACAATGGAACAAACTTTGTAGGAGCAGACCGTGAGTTACGTGAATGCATCGATGGCTGGAATCAGCATAAGATCGGCAGTGAGTTGAGCCAAGAGGGAATTCAGTGGGTATTTAACCCGCCTGCCGCACCTCATATGGGAGGTGTATGGGAGCGCCTCGTACGATCATGCAAGAAAGCCCTTAATGTTGTTCTACAGAAACAAGTTCTTACTGATGAGGTGTTGCTTACCGCCTTTGCAGAAGTGGAATGGGTTGTGAACAGTCGTCCGCTTACTGAAGTCAGCTCGGATGTGGATGACCTTGAAGCTCTGACACCGAATCATTTCCTCATTGGAAGAGGATCTCTCAACTTACCGCCCGGTATCGTTGACGACAAGGAGTTGTCAAGTCGCAAACGTTGGCGACAAGCACAAGTGGTGGCAAATCATATTTGGAGTCGTTGGTTAAGAGAGTACCTACCTGGTTTGATTACTCGAAAGAAATGGACTCAACCTACTGTAAATGTCAAGGTCGGAGATTTGGTGTTAGTGGTTGATCGGGCAGTTTCAAGAGGTTTCTGGCCCCTTGGCAGGATCGTAAAAGTCTTTCCTGGACTTGACAGTATTGTAAGATCAGCAGACGTGAAAACGAAGTTTGGAGTAATGAGACGCCCTGTGACAAAACTTGCCGTCCTTGAAGAGTGTTCGACCAACTAAATCGGGCGAACACGGGGGGAGGATGTTACCGCCGAAGAACAGTATTTTATTTTTGTTTTATTTTGATCGTGACGTTTCGTGTCAATGACATGAAGTAGCTTGCAAAACTTTGTAACCACCCGGACGGACTCACGTGGAACTGATTTTGTAAAACTTGGACGTGTCTTTGGTTATTAAAAAAGTGTTAAAATCAAATTTGTTGTCGTTATGCGAGTTCATTGGGGACTAAAGAAGTAGCGGCAACAGTCAGCACAGTCACCAAATGGTAATCAATAAATTTTATTGACTATATACATGTACTTTAGTGGAAATGCAATTTATTTTAGTGTGGGAGAGAAGTAAAAATTAGCTTGATCATGTCATTGAAATGAAAGAATATTGGTACACATTGTAAAAAAATAAACAATTTGTATGTTTGAGGACAATTTGGATTTGAAGCATCTACACTGTATTAGAAAAATAATTTATTTGACAGTATTGCAAGACAACTGTTCCCATGGAGATGCTCTAAAGGAGGCCATGTCTTGTAAACAGGACTTCCTTATTAATTATTTCAATAAGATGCTGATATGCCTGTAATATCAACATTGGTAGAACTTGCTGTAACATCAATATCCTCTCTGCAACAAAGACATTGAACACAACACATATTAATCGCACATTCAGTACATATATGCATAAGTGAAGCCATGGAGCTGATGGCTCATAACTGCCGGAGCTTATCCCGGTTTCTGTAACATGAAGCAGCTAGGAGTATTTCCACTTCCCCTGGACGGGGTGCTAGTCCATCGCAGGTCACTCCCCCGCAATATGTTAGGTTTCCCCAAAAATTCGCCAGTACCCATTTATACTCCTGGGATGAGAGAGGCACTGTGAGGGTTAAGTGTCTTGCCCAAGAACACAACACCGTGTCCCTGGCCAGGGTTCGAACCTGGACCGCTTGCTCCAGGGACGAGCACACTAACCATACATGCATACATATACTTTATTGGCTCAGCCACCTTTAATCAATGTTTGAATGCAACAAACAAAACAGTACAAATATACACAAAAAAAATATCAAAATAAATGCAAAGTCACGCCAAATAAAATTTTGAGCATTGCTGACAAGGATGCAGAGCACAAAGGGAATTTTGTATATTTGGATAATAAATGTAACATGTGGAGGGCAGGATGACTGAAAAAACATCAGTTACTTGACTGGGCCTTTATGATCATGACTGATCATCCACCCACTAAATAACACACTTGTAAACCATACAGGATAGCAAGGCATACTAAATGTAAGTGGTAAACTATTTGTTTTGAAAGGGGAAATTTCACTTGTAGGAAAATCTAGTTCATATGCCCAGTTAGACTACATTAAAATAGGTAAACAGGTTGTATTGACTACGAAGGAAACATATAAGAAGAAAATGGCGAAATGAATTAAATGAAACGACTACACATAGTCATTCCTCCTGTAATAAAAGTCAAAGTTGCGAGTGGTAACTTGTTTACAGTTGTACATATCAGCTCACCTTCGACAAGGCGCCGTCATTTTGGGGAAGGGCTATCTTTCCGTATCTTCTCTCGTCTCGTATTTTCCTCTACTGACTTACTTTCCTTTATTTGAGAGGCAAAATAATAGGAAACATGTAAAATGACCAGATAAACGGTACAAGCAAAGTGGCAAACTGCACGTGAAAAATAAACGAAAGGTACTTGCCTTCGTCGTTCCAGGGAAAGAAGGTGGCCGGCAAACGCTGAATCACTTCGATCTGAATCACTGGCTGAATCACTGCCATAAATCATCGCAGATACTGACGAAGAATAAAAGCGGCAGTCTAGCAAAATCCTTCGAAGGCCTTTTTCCCAAAACGTTACTCCCTCAGAAACTGAAGTGTAAATCCTCTTTCGACCACTTGCAGATGGCTGACCGCCGTGAGAAGACATCACACTACATCACAACATCCACGAAAATTCACTCACAAAACATCGAACACGAACCAAAATCTACATGTAAATACTCTACAACAATCAATTGACTTATAACCGCTATCAAAAGAATAGACCACTCAAGGATGGCAAAGATATTTTCCGATAAAGTTACGAATACGTCCTCGCCGACAATTTAGAAAGTTTGAGGCTAAAACTTTCAAACTGTTTCGTGACCGCACGCGCATGCGCGACCGTGACACAGCTCCTTTAAATTTGATTTCACAAGGACCCACTCGTCGAGATCGCTCTTTAACTCACGTGCTCCAACGCGATTCGCTACGATACAAATTAAACATGGACAGTTAATATATATAACGCTAAAGGGAAATCTGGCGGATCCTCCTCGGTGATTTATACTTATTTCGCAATCTTCTCGATGTTATAACCACCTCAATACAGCTCCGCTCCACTGCAATCCATCAAATCTCAAAATGTCCGTTCAGTTTCCCGCTAGGCCACCCCGCAAAGAAGTATGGGTATCTGGCAAGACCCAGGTCCCTAGACTAGGGCCCAGGCGTTAGGAAATAATTCTAACAGCCTCCAATGCTTAACTTCTTCAAAACTTCGCCCATATTTTTATTCCGGCCCTTTGCCCTCATTAATTATTCAAAACTGGTGGAAAAGAGAGGCGAAACAAACCAATTAAGAATATTTTCGCTTCCTTTCACAGCACACCAACAAGATCACAGACGGCCCAATTCGGCAGGGAGCCTTCTCCTTCATCAAACGCGGTGATCGATATGGATCTGCTTAAAACAACACTGTTCACTGCCCTAGGATTTCTGGTTGGAATAACACCGACGGCACTTCTTATAAAGCTGTGGTATAGGCGAAGGTATAAGCCTCCCGCTTCATGTAAGTCAACAAAGTCGTACCCTGTCGCAATTTCGTACCGAACGACTCATACAACGTAATTAGGAACGCCCAGCGTAAAATAGGTTATGGCTTTGACTAGCGAATTCAACGTGATGGTAACCCTGCAACCCAGGGGGAGTAGAAACACTCATAGTCACTACATGTTACAGAAACCTTGCAGATAGTAACTGGCCGATAGCCTATTATACTCAAGATAAACTTGATCTTTTCCCCCAAGTGAATATATGAAAGATCGCATATCTTATGATTAGATCTTTTTTGTCGTTATATGGACCACGTGGTCCTAATTCAGTCATAAATGAACAGGTTGATCATATAACAAGTGATTATTAATTTCGATGATATCGAGAGTCGATAATCTAATTGTTTTGGCAGAATTTTAACTGAAATTTCTTCAGATAGCGGGTGGAAATTATTAATTTCTCATATTAGTAATAAACTTCGCACAAAATAACACTGACTTAATTTTTCTCGTCACTTAAATTTTTTAAACATATTTGAGTTTTAAAGTTCAAGTAATCGTGAACGCCTTCTTCTTTTAGCGGTCTTCCCAGGAATTTGATCTTCCATTCGCGTTTAGAAAACTTCGGAGAACATGAAGAAACGAGGCAACGTTGCCATTTTGTCGATCAAATCGAACCACCGCGCACTGATGACTGATTGTTTGCGATGACTCAGACAATTAGATCGCAGAATTTGGATTAGTATACTGTTAGAATTCTGTTAATATCCATTAATTTTACATCGATTCTTCGTTCTCAGTGAGACCTCCCCCGGATATGGACGGAAATAACTTCAAGTATGACGTCTTTGTCACGTATAGTAGAAAAGATTTCCCCTGGGTGGACAGAGAACTGCTGCGTTTGCTGCGTGAAAACCAAGTCAAATATTGCGTTGACCACAAGCACTTTGAGCTAGGGAAGGCGGTCGTGGAAAACATAACAGATAGTGTGTACCAAAGCCGCAAAGTGTTGGCGGTGTGGTCCGGAAGTTACGCATCTAGTAAATACTGTAAGCAAGAACTTGACTATGCTATACAGCGCAGCTTTCAGAACAGTGACTGTTCAGTAATCGTTATCACACTTGACAAAACGGACCGAAAACAGTTGCCCAAACCGCTACGAGCAAAAACGTTTCTCGATTACTCTGACAGCGTGGAGAGGCAAGGATGGGAAAAACGGCTCATCAAGCATTTGAAAGGGCCAAACCACAAGAAAAAGTCGATGACAACTATTGTTTGAAATGAGCTATGTGCATTGCTCGAAACATGATATGAAGATTTTAATTAAACACCTATTCGTGGGGTGGACTCCCAGATAAAAAGGACAAGCGTGCTCCTCGTACCTTTTAGAGGTTAGAAAAAAAGAATTTTGTGCCTCTTACGGTGTGCAGCCTTAAAAGAATTTGGTGCCTCTTACGGTGTGCAGCCTGAAAAGATCCCACAGCAGGAGCTTTCGCGGTACCTTTAAGGGTACCTTTATCGAGTTAAAAAAAGTCACTGACAGTTACTGGGTTGTTTTAGAATGGGTACCTCTAAGGGGTGAAAAAAATTCCTAGCCACGCCCTCAAAACAGGGTCTTGGTATCTGTTAGTGGTTCTTTTTAAAATTTCCAACTAACACCCCCCGTCCTTTTTATACAGGAGCCTTTCCCCCGCCCCGGGCCCCCCCCCCCCCCCGGGCACCTATTCGTCCAGATTCCTTGCTGCATCGGAACGAATTGGGCTGTCCGCGCGTAGGCCGCGTAGCTGTCAAACCAAAATGACCAGTTCCCCTCCGGTTTTAATATTTTTAAGTTTGTAAGTACCCTCTTGTAAAGTCCGTGTCAAATGACAATGAGAGTCCTTCGCTGTTTTTTTTTTTTGTTTTTTTGTTTTTGTTTTTTGTTTTTGTTTTTCAACGCTCTAATCTAGCCTCAGTTTATTACTGCAGCGAGGAGTGGAATACCCTTGGTCAAGGACACTCAAATGAGGCTCTCAATGGGCTTACTATTACCCGCAAAACGGACTAAGAATTGAGCCGTTAGAAGTAAAAGTTGGAAAATCTTAACCGTAAAAAAAATCTTAGCCACGGAAGTCAAAGTCTCATTATCTCGTATCAAGTCTTTTTTTGTGTTTGTGTTGCTATACATGTAGTAATAAGCTGTGGTAGTAAACTATGTTAGTCTCCAATTCGTACTAGAAAATAGCACAAAGAAAATACGAGCGATGATTGGTTTAAAATCGTGTTTCTGTTTAATATTTAAGTTATGAGTTCGAGATTTCTATCACGCATAGAAATCGAGAGCAAATAATCTAATTGTTTTAGCATTAATCTACTAGTCGTTGAAAACTCTATCTAAATCCTCTTCACAGACACTTCGAAAACGCAAAGTGGCCGCCGTTTGGTAACTGCTGCGCTACTCACCATCTATCACAGAATAGATAGTGAGTAGCGTAGCCAATCAGACAACGACATTCGTGAACGTTGGTAAATTTACACTAAAACTCGATAGAAACACGGTGCGGGTTTTCTATGTCCTAACTATAATACCTTTTTCCATCCTGGAATGGTATTAAGACCTCGAATATGTTTTGCAGCAATCAAAATAAATTTTTAACTTTTTTAAACAATGAAATTGAATTTTTAACCTTTTAAAACAATGGTAGTTAATCTCTAAGATTTCTGTGAACCACAAGGAAAATTTATTAACCGTTTGCCGTAAAAGCCACCACTCTATTGAGACGTTCCCAAATAGACTCCAGAAACTCCAGAATAGATCTGCTCGACAAGTAGTGGATTTCAGCAACGATACTGCTGGGAAACCCTAGAAACTCAACGGGCTAAGTTTAAGGAAAATCAAATATATAAGTTATCAAAGGTTAAGCTTCTAGTTGCCGAGCAGATCGTGTCTCTATCAGTAAGAAAAATATAACTTTGCATTATAACCTCAGCGGTTCCTTCACTTCGCTAGAGTTACCGCAAACCAAAACTGAATATCTAGAGAAAGGTTTTTGCTATAGTGGAGCAAAACTCTGGAATTCGCTTCCTGCGGCCCTTTGCAACTCAGCAACCCTTAACGTTTTTAAGATAGAATTTAATGATACACACACTTTTTAATGCATTAACTGGGTTAGCAGAAGAAATTAGTTTAAGTAATTAGTGTCTTAGAGTTAGCACTAGAAATTAGTAACATATATATGTCATATAGACTATTAATTCATTTTAGACAGTTTTAGAATTTCTTATTGTATAATTGACGGGACAGCCGTGTTAAAATAAAGTTCTACCTTTGGACCGAAATAAACTAGAAATGACTTTACGTCACAGTACAATACAATACATGTCATGTAATACAATTTGGTGCTTTTCTTTGTAGCGTAATGTAACGAAATTTAAGTAGAGTGAGTCTTGTTTCGTAAAAAATGGAGTTAATATTGTATCTTATTAGTAGAATAAAAATCGTGCTGCATTGTAAGTAGAGTAAATATTGTACCTTACTGTATGTAAAGTATTGTATCCTATTGTAAGCAAAGAAAGTAGTGTATTGTAATAAATAAATAAATAAATAAATAAATAAAAACCTAGAATATGAGTGGAATGACCTACAACTTGGTATTCTGAACATTATATCCGGTCCGTTTCAGTCTGTTCTGTTTACTTCGCTCTCATTCTGGTCCTTTTTCGTCGCAATCGGATTTTATCTAACGTTACCATGGTGACAGGAGGTTGATGCGGGTAGTTAGGCATTTCTTGATATAAGGATGGTTTGCATTTCCGATGTAAGATTCCTCCTGTGTGTGCGCGCGATTGTAACTGGTGGCCAGTAGCAAGACTTAGAAAAGCTGGTGCAGATGACCAAGACTTTTAAATTTAAAAGTGCTCGTGCATGTTTTTATTCGTCCGAATTTGATTGGGGCATAGTGGCTTTGTAATCAAACCGTTCAGATTTAGTTTTTTATTTACTGGATTAAGCTTCAAACCATCACAATAAAACGAATTCAAAACAAGGAAAGCTAGAGTGGGGCTTACTTATATCCGGGGAGAGCTTATAACCAAATGCATTTACTCTTGGCAGAAATCAAATCGAAGGGGCTGATTTCACAGCTCGAAGCATGTGCAAGCTATAATTGTAGTTGTTCGTCTTCCCTTCTCTTCCTTTCCCATCTCTTATCGTCTTTTTTATCCCATCTCATCTCATCTCATCTCGCCGCTAAAAGTGTTAGCATCTCCGAGTAAATCCCGCTTTAAAAATTGTGAAAATAAACCTGACCGGTCGACTGGCCGTGGCCTCGAATATCTTTCTAACAGGTTTATCATCTGTCTTAACAAAATCAAGTACTCTACAAGAAACTTGCAATAACTCTAACAACAGGCTCTTTCGAAATTTCTCACATTCTTAGCATCCTAACTACTCTTCTTTAATCTTTTTTTACGTGAGTTCATTTTGTTTCGTATAAAGTTACGATGTAATTTTAGTTCTGTTTAATAGTAAATATTTTTCATCATTTCACGATGTATAGAGCGGTTTTCAATTGTGTCGGAAAGTTATCAAGTAATTAGTTTGGTTTTGGTTTTACTGCATATTCTGAAATCGGCTGAGTAGAGTAGTCTAATTGGTAAGTAATTGGTTTGTTTTGGTTTTACGACGCTCAATTGCAAAACCGCTCTTCTAGAAATTATTGTAAATGTTAATTTTGCAAAAATTATTTGTGTCTGAAAACTGAGCCCTATTGGGGAGGTTTAGTCAAATGTAGGTCTGTATATTTTTGAGTTTACCTCAGCCTTTGCATGGCAACGTTCTCAGAATATTCCTTAAAATTTGTAAAAATCTCAAAGTTCGTAATCAATATCAAGAAAAACTTTCTTATCCACAAAAAATAAAAATTAAAAAAATAATAATATTAAAATTCTACATAGCGCGGCCGTTCCCAATGAAATGATCAAACACCCCCACCCTCCCTCCAAAAAAAAAATAGAAATAAAAAAATTAGAATAGTATTGACCTGACCAGTCATCCAAAAACCATCCAAACACTTGCAAACTGGAAATTTTAGCAATAAATCTCTCCTGTCTAATCAACATCACAGACTCTTCCCCCAGGCTTCTCTCTTTCTTGTTCTTCCGACAAGTCGATTAACGGCGAGGCTACCAGGCTAATGCGTTTTTTCGTAAATATAAAAATCCCCCAAGTTATATCCTTATATAAATGTAAAAAAAAGCTAGAAGAGCTTGAGAAATCTTCACCTCTTTGAGCTGATTTAAGAGACTAAGTTTACGCCAGCAGCCCATCATACCCTGATGTAGATGAAAAATTTTTTTTAAAGGTAGGTTACCATCAGATGTATATTTGTATAACATAACGTTTAAAGAGTGTTTTGCGCTGTATTATTATTTACTGCATGTGTTGTATTTAGTGAAAGTAAAATAACTGTATTCTAGAAGGAAAAAAAAAAAAACGAGCGGGCCTGTCCGGGAGTCGAACCCGGGACCTCTCGCACCCGAAGCGAGAATCATACCACTAGACCAACAGGCCAAGATGCCAATAACATGGACAAAACAAGCGATATAAATAACATGTTCTATTGCTACGGACTTGCTTTTAATTTGTAAGGTTGTTCTTATCATCCGGATATAATCTGGTCGATTAAGGAGACAAGGGGTTCTTTCACGAATCGTTAGATGTACTTATTCATCGGGAATTCGTCGGCGATCGAACATATCCAGATGTTATGAAATTGTCTCTAGCGCTGGTTAGGAAAACACCGCAAAAATTTAAGGTTATGCTCTCTGTATTTTATCACGAACTGTAAAAGCAGTAGAGCTCTAACTCGTTTCTTGTTTACCTTCACATAACAATTGACAAACGATCCCACTGCCGACTGCTTGTAATGAAATTACCATAAACTGCGAAAATGCAAATTTTGATCGGTGTTGTGTCACGCACGGCTGGTCACGCAACTATCGGACACTTCAAGTGATCCGGCGAACGGGAGTTCATTCCACTGGCGCTCGGCGGGTTTATCAAGCATATACTGTTGAAAATTTGATAATTCACGATCCGTTTTATCTTGTTGACTTCTTTCCTTCTAAATCGTGGTTAATTGTCTAAGATAAAAGCGATAATTCGCTAAAAAACACGATCCATTTCAGAGGCTGTGTCTGACTGACACGCACACAGATGAAATGCTTGCTCCCGAAAAGTGTACTGCGGGTAATAGCTGTGTGGAAAAATGGGTTATATTGCTATGAGGTCGTGGTTGAGCTGTTTCGAATAGAATATTTATCTTTAAAATCGAAAGCTCCGAAAGTAACCCTCTTAAAGACCACTGTGTCGTCAGCTGTCTCTGTCAACTCTTACGACATGTTATTAGCGCTTTTCAGTTGAAGTATTGAGACTTAAATTACCTTATGGTTTAAAGAACTGATAACTACAATAAAAATCTGTTCGAAAAATGTACATTTCACCCGATAAAAGAAACCTGGTGATCGATTTACTGAACAAATCTCGATTATAAAGTAATTCATAGTTAAATTTTCCACTCATGTAACGGGTGAGGCCTGTTGGTCTAGTGGCATGATTCTCGCTTTGGGTGCGAGAGGTCCCGGGTTCGACTCCCGGACAGGCCCTCTGGTATTTTTTTTTTTTTTTTTTTCTTTTAATTTCTTTTCTTTTCGCATGTTTTTTTCACATTTTACCCTTTTTTTTTTAAATTTCTGTTATCAAAATAAATCCGTTTTAACTTGGGTGCAAAAATAGTTCTTCGTTTTTCTACCGATCACAGTGATATTGGCGCCTAAACCTCAACTTAAAGTAACTCAACGCAATAATAAATATCCTCATATCCTCTAACAATTTTCAAGAGAACCCCAGCAGATAGATAAGCTCTTAGAATTCTGCTAACATGAGATATTTGAATGAACAAATACTAACCGAGATAAAATATAAAATCGTGATCTCAACTCTGAATAGTTGAAATAAAAACATAAGACTCACTCACATTCATGCAGAAAACGAAGTTGCACTAAATGTCAGTCCTCCTGTTCCTTCATTGGTTTGAGCCACAAAGACACTGAAAGAGTGTTTGCACCGGCTTTCCAAGCCTTCTCTCGTAAGACCTACGTCACGAACTCCTCCAAGGTTCGTTCTTTCACTTCGAATTTCGCGTAGACTTCGACGCTA
This sequence comes from Orbicella franksi, assembly GCF_964199315.1. NCBI lineage: Eukaryota > Metazoa > Cnidaria > Anthozoa > Scleractinia > Merulinidae > Orbicella > Orbicella franksi. The sequence continues at coordinate 28,530,543 of NC_138149.1, read as the reverse complement.
ACGCAGGAGAACTGCTCTCGCCTGCGAGCAGACGTGATTCGTCTTTGGATTTAGCTGCTTCAGGGCTGAATTTTCTCTGAATTTTTTCCGGAAGAACGCGTATCATTTCTATCATTCGTGGAATCACGGTTAAGAAGGCGCGAAACCGTAACTTAGTAACCACGCTGTTAGTGGCACAAGATATGCGGTACGTGTGCTTGCTTACTGGTCTGAATCTGTGATTGAGTTTACGTTCGTCAATTTTCCGAATCTTAAACGATTTTTGACAATTAATCGTGAAAAATTTCTCTTAAAATGTTCATCGTGTTTTCCGCGAAGTAAGCTCAATATGTGCCTTGACGCCTTCGCTTCCCAATCCCTAGACAGTCATTTAATAGTAAGTGTTGTATAGACAAAGTTATCAAGCCCTACTCCAACGGCAACCTTGCAAAATATAAATGTTCAGGTGAATCTACGAAAAAAAAAAAAGAAAAAAAAAAATTAAAAAGGGCCTGTCCGGGAGTTGAACCCGGGACCTCTCGCACCCTAAGCGAGAATCATGCCACTAGACCAACAGGCCGCCGCTGACCGATAGATTTCTAAATAAGTATTTAATGCATAGAAAGTCTCGGTTACCTGCTACCAGCGTCAATCTTCACACCTGTTTGCCAAAAACATCTTTTCATAATGAATTCTGGCGCGCTATCTATCTGGTATAAAAGTAGGGTCAAGTAATTTCTGGGATCAGGTAAGATGGCCATTTTTCTGATGATATGCCCCTTGGATACGGCTATATGGCTACTGCACCTTAATTGACCAATCAGGATTCGACATACAGGAAAAACTGTATTGTCTTGACGTCAAAGGGCATTGAAGTTGGGCATCTTTTCTCGGAGACTGCATTGAGTGTTGACAAAAAGGAATTTATAACTCCAAACTAGTATCAGCCTGTAAAACTGAGTAAAAAAACATACGACAGACTTTGTGTCTTCTTGTCGCCCGCGTCCAGCAACTCGCTCGTCAAGGTTCCGACCGGTAGGATGATAGTTGTGACATTTTGAACAACATATGTTGTTCCTCGTCTAATTAAGGCCCAAATTCTCGAATTAAATATTAGAAGACGCACTCTGGCATTTTCTTTACTTAGTTAGCTGCGAAGAAAAAGACTATTATCGCCTCGGTTCTTACTGACTCGTACTGCGGGTGCATGGCCGCTTTGTTCTAGTCCACGAACGGAAGATAATAAAACGGATTACAAAAAGCATGGTATTTTATCTCTACTGGTACGGCGGTACGAGGATTTTATTTTCGACTGTAGAAACAGTATTTTACGGACGAGCGCAAGGAGTGGGAAAATATTGTTGTTAACTCGAGAAACAAAATTCATATATTCTTTATTACATAGACTAACCGAAGACTATTCATTTTTTTTTTTTTTGGCTAAATTTTTTTTTTTTTTTTTTTCTCTTCGAGTGCGCGAGAGCGGCTGCGAAGCCCCCAGGGCCACCTTGCGTTTGGGTTTTGTCAAATTACTTTTAGCTACTTTTACTTGCGACCGACGAACTAGAATACGTTCCTTTGGGGTGATCTGGATCAGGATCAGTGATCCAAGATCACTTTGATCAAGGTGCATCAAAGGAACCGATGAATCCGTGACCAGCCAGCTGGATTCGTCGGTTCCTAGATCCTTTGATGAACCACGATCCGAGTGATCTTGGATCACTGATCCTGATCCAGATCATCCCAAAGGAACGCACCCGAGACAAAATAGAGAGTCCTTGGACAGACTACTGGTGCATGTCCGACTTTCGTGGTGACTTCAAAGGTATTTGACGTTTATGTGTCTGTATGTGTTGCTTATGCATTTTTCGCGGAAGGAGAGGTTGTAAGGTCGACAGCTTGCCAATAGCAGATTTGCACGTTGTCGTCATTTGACTACAACTACCACAATTCCTTTCGATTTTTCTTTATTATTTAAATTTTGAAACCCCAGCGGGGTTGAAATAACAGTTGCTCTAATTAGCATAAGAATAAGAAAAATTGAAGGATACTGGTGGTTGTCGTCAGATGACGCCATCATGCAAATTCGCCTTTAGGCAGCGTCTGTATCGCTGAAAAACTGACCTGCTTACCCAGGAGGGGCTGGGAAAGACTCGCTCATTAAAACTAAGGGAGGGTAATCTTCCTTCCTTTCTTTCTTTTCATTCCATTAAATACGTTTTCCTCGCACACTTTTCCCACAGTTCTCAAGAACATATCGTGAATCGTGCGACAACAACAAAAAGTAAATAGTTAGTCACGAACACCACTCCTGAAGGGAATCCTTTATTCGAATGCCGAAACTTCTGAATTCTAAGAGGTGTCGTTGGTCAGTAGTCTAGAGCCACTACACACCTCTAGCCGTAAAAAATACCAAATTAAATTGCTCTTCCAGTGAACACAGTCCACTGTAGTGATAAGTTTCGATAAAGCTTCGCCTTCTTTAACCTTGCGCATCCGCCTACCACGATCAAGTACCTTTCTCTTCAAGTTCATCACGGATTTCAGTCCATAGGATTTCACGCAAGATCATCAGGTTTGTTGTTTGCTTGATTTATTTTGCAGTCATATTTTCAAATCATATATCCCTGATCCACAAAGTAGTATCCATGTCTCGTAGTGGGCAGCCTGTTCTAAATTAAAAACCGAACGAAACGAAGATGCCGAAACAACGGAAATAAAACGAAATGAACGAAAATCACAGTTGAAAGCGCGACTCTAACAGGAGACCGACAGAAGTGCCGTGCAGATTAATTGGAGTGCAAGGAGACTGTCAGGGACCTGCAGTCCTTTACTCTGGTTAGCCTGAATCAGTAGCAATCCTGTTCGCCAAAATACAACACTTAGGTTAGCATGTTCACGGTTATTTCTCAATAATGATAAGAGTTATGTATCTGTTTCGTTGGCAGTTGTTTCGCTTCGCTCGTTTCGCTGTTTCGCTTCTGTGCCTCAGTTATTTTCGTTGTTTCGGGTTTTAGTCCGTTGAGCACCTGAGTAAATGAAGTAGTTGCTGAATTAAGCTCCTGTCACGAGTCAACCCGGTCAAGTTAAGTCCTATTCAACTTTTAGTTTCTTCATCTCCTTAATATACGTAAACTGTATACCGTATTGTAATTTAACGGCTATCTTTAAAAGCGGGAATCTTTAAAACGGGGAATCTTTAAAAGCGGGAATCTTTAAAATGGGGAATCTTTAAAAGCGGGAATCTTTAAAACGGGGAATCTTTAAAAGCGGGAATCTTTAAAATATGGAATCTTTAAAAGCGAGAATCTTTAAAATAGGGAATTCTTTATTAAAAGCGGGTGATTTCTTGTCAACCACTGTTTTGACTTTCCGTCCTTGTTCCTGGTTTTTGTGATAAAAACGGCTTCAAACGACCCTTCCCCTATCACATCTTGTTCGCCGAGATCATTCCACTTAAACTGTGGAAGACCTTCAAAGCGACCGATTCTTTCCTCTTTAAAGTGAATGCAATGGGCACTTTGAAATTGTCTTCGCATGACTACATGGCGTAGAAAGAGGTATCATTAAGCACCCAATGACGGATTATACGCGAAATTCGCCGTCACATCGTTCGGGCATCGAGCATCGAATTGCCTTATTGCCGGTTTTCAGTGTCATGCTATTCAAAATAAACAAAATCAAAATCAAAACAGTTCAAATGATAAAGTCCAGAATCTTGAAGAGAAAGAAGGTAAATATGCAATGACTTTCGCTAAGATTCAGGTCACAGCAATGTTTCTTACGCAAGACATGTGGAGAATTTTTTTACCCAAATTTATAGAGATTTTGATGGAGACGCCATGCTGGCGCCCATCCGGATGGCGGCCGGAAACCAACAGAAACATCTGTCACTGAGTTTTGCTACAAAAGCGTGAATTTATCTCTTCAGGAACTCAAAAACATTTTAAAAATAATACTTTTTTTAATACATGAACTGTTCAGATAGCCAAATTCTCCGAAATAAGTCACTCTTTTAACCAACATGACAGCTTTCTTGCCCGTCATGTAAATGCCGCGTCACGCAAAAGATTAGAAATTCAAGCGCAGTCTATTACAAAACCAAGAACCCACTTGGAGCAAAAGTTTGTATGACTATTAGTTTTCAGCTGCTCTTACACATCATGAAAGTAAAATCTCAGGATGATTGATAGTTTTGTAGTTTGAATTTTAGCGACGTCATGTGAGGGGACTCAGTGTTGATTTATCGATTAAACAATCAAAAACGTGTTTTCCCTGCCATATGTTTGTCGTTAAGTCGTAAGTCCTTCCATCAGCACATGATAAGGCTACGACAAATATCCATCGCTGCGAAACTAAACGTCACAGTCCGGAGTTAAGATAAATCCAGGCGGTTAGATTCTTTGGTCGGTCTAGCGGATCTCAGAGTGAGAATCGAGATTTGAACCGCTCCACTATCCCGCTAAACCGATGTGCTTTAATAGCGTGCAATAAAATTACAATGAATAAATTCCACAACTGTCTCTGTACCTGTTGAGTTGATACATGTGAGAGAATAAATAGCTTCCGGTGGGAAACTGAGAGATTCTCGTTCACTTTTCAGTGAAGATTAACGCTATTAAATATTCCCCACTTTAAAGATTCCTCGTTTTAAAGATCCCCGCTTTTAAAGATTCCCCGTTTTAAAGATTCCCGCTTTTAAAGATTCCTCATTTTAAAGATTCCCGCTTTTAAAGATTCCCCGTTTTAAAGATTCCCGCTTTTAAAGATTCCCCATTTTAAAGATTCCCGCTTTTAAAGATTCCCCATTTTAAAGATTCCCGCTTTTAAAGATTCCCCATTTTAAAGATTCCCCGTTCCCCGTTCCCCGTTCCCCATCCCATTCCCCGATTCCCCGTTCCCCATCCCATTCCCCGATTCCCCGTTCCTCATTTTAAAGATAGCCGTAATTTAACTTTAATTGACTCCTTCAGTTAGTGGGTCTTGTTTACATAACGTGACAGATCTGAGCAGTCTGATTGATGTCAGTTCATCCGAGTCGTGACACTACCACAGCTACTTACTTTCAAATTCTCTCTACTCAAACTAAAGTGAATCATTTTCCTCTTGAATGCAATATATTCGAATCAAACAACACTATTTTATGTTTGGCTGCTCGGTTATTCCAACCGGGTGCATAGGCGTACGGGCACCTTCGGCTTGGGGTTGCGGTGCAGTGACCTTGCCCGAAAAAAATACGCAATGCCCGAATGTGAGTGTTGAAATCGGGGTGCAAACGCACTCAAAATGCGTGAAAAACAAAAGCGTTCAGAAAGATAGTTATATTAAAAGCTTACATTCTCAATAACCTCTATCAACGGTCTCAATCTAGCTAGTGAATCTAAAACTCATTAAAAGAAAAGTACTTCCGTTTATGGCGTTCGTTCAGAGATAGGCTGATCAGCAACATAGACAGGGGCCGTTTGGACGACCGTTACAGCCGGAAGCTATCCTATATTCGAGACGAGCGTCTCGACATACTCGCGACGTTCAAAGAACAACACGGGGAATTGCGAGAAGTCCTTCGAGATAGTATTTGTTTTGGCCACAGCAGACTTGCAGCTTACACTGCAAGCCTTCCATGAATTCAGAAGCCACGTGAATAAGATGGTAAACAACATGGACGTACCAGAGAAACACTGACCTCCAAAGAAAAATTCAAGAAAAAAAATTAAAACACCCCATTGTTAGGACATTCCAAACGGCTCTTCTCAGAGCTTCGACAAAAACAAGTCTTGGTCTACGTTTGCTTTGATACGTGTTCTTGTTTTGTCGATGGAAAATTGTGAAAGGAAATAATATCCTTATCGTGGATTTCCACGATACACATTTAACCGACTTGTAGCCAACAGAAAATCCCTGGTCACTCAAGTCATTTCAGTCTAAGTCCTTTATTGCAAGGCAAATGTCAGAGAAAGTAGCTTACAAGCCTCGAAACCTTAAAGAAAAGGCCGGAAAGGAAAGGAAAGGCCGCTGTCGCGACTGATTACCGTGGTGTCTTCGGTGCGCAACGATACTTCAAATCAGTAGCAGATATAAATGGTACACTTAACACGGTTCTACTTTAGGTAGCAACTCTTTTTAGTAAGAAACCACTTGACGGCCTAGAGCCCCTGTCGGGCGTCTAATAACACAGAGAGACATAAAAGGTAACAACCTTCATTTACGAAAATCACGCCAACAGCATTATTCTGTAACGTTTTCTCTCAAGTGTCGTTGCCCTAAACATGAGCGTTTTGCCCGAAATTTCCGTAGCTGGGGGGGGGGGGGCAGCAGTCCCTCTCATTCCCCCCCCACCCCCACCCCCCTTAGTTCGTACGCCTATGACCGGGTGACTGGCGTGTGGTGGATGCAGACTGCACACTGCAAAACTTGTATCTAATATCGTATTCTCATTTCGATAGCTAACCGTAAACAGGCTAGCCACGTCGCGGAGAGGCGCTCGTTAAGCATTCCTCATAAACATATTAAATGTTAGGAAAGGGAGGCATGTACTTAATCCTATCAGTAGATAATTCTGAGCAGTGTAAGTAAATAAATAATATATAGATTTAGGCCAGCCTAAAAGCGGAGCTCCTCAGTTATTTTTCGGAATGTTGTTACTAATGAAAATAATCCAACATGTATGAGGTAAATTGTGAATGATTTAATAGTTTCAGCCGGAAATAGTATTACATCAGCAGATCGAGGTGTAAGATGGTGTGATTATGAAATATAGAGCCATGATTTCAAGGATTTCTTGCAAGCCACCAAAAATCTTGATCACAGAACAGAACTGTCTTCTGTGCTTTTTGGTGGCATTTCTTGTTCTTTCCTGCCTTATTCAGAAAGACAAGGCATTGTTATTAATCATTATATTCTTCCTTAGTTAACATGGGGACTCCCACACAAAAGAAGTTTACACATTTTTTTGTTGTGGGGACTGATTGAAATGCAGTGGTTACAATATACTCAGTCCCTGAATCTCTACCAAATGAAATCTCACAAAAATACCAAAACAGTATACATATGTGAAAAGTTGGAAAGTTTTGTTTTCTAACTTGTCCCCAAAGATACATTTAACCATCTTCGCTATTGTATGGAGTCTCCTCCTGCTGTAAGGGTTTGCAATAAGCAAAATCACCCTCGCATGAATGGTACTTACGATACTTTTTTTTGCTGATCATGAATACTTGCATAGGCTTCTAATAATAATTTTATTATTCAATTTCAATGTGATTTGTTCTTTTCTCGACTGGCATTGTGGACTACGAGAGCTGTTATTGGGTTCCATTAATTAATTTTGCTATGATTAAATTATACCAAGAATTATCAGTAAGCTAAGAGGAAGTTATATTATGTACATGTATTTTGTCTGCACTACACAACCAAATGCACTCCAAGGTTATCAGGCATAGGTGCATTTGTCAGAAGAGCCCAGCATATCCAAGATATGTTTTGATTGACACATCAATTAAGATAATTTACAGCAAAATGGCTAAAAAATACATCAATATCCTACATGCACCAAAGCCAGACATGGGGTTATAAGGCAATCATTTAAACAACAGATTGAAATAATTTATAAATTAGAGAACACTATTTCTACAACAGAATGGCACAAATTAACCTTATCGGACATTGCGAATGGCAAGGCTGTCTGTAGAATGTCACAAATTTCTCAACCCTTTCTTTCTACAAAAATGTTAATCCTGCAACTTTGCTTAAGACCCAGTTCTCCATTTCGTGTTGGCAAAATATCAATTTATGCCATGTCCAATGCAGATTATCACAAAATTGATTTAAAAGCTCAATAAATATCATTTTAAAGCCAAAAAGCCAATTATTTAAACCATGAGTAAATTATCTCTAAGAAAAACTGATTAATTTAAAAGGCACTTAAAAATAATTAGTTAATATGTGTTTCTTAATAATGTAATCCAGTGTATCTGTCACAATGTTGCAGCTATGATACTACTACAAACAGGATGGGTTGCAGAACTGAACCTCCAAGTCAGTTTATTCAATCAACTTGGTGCAGAATCTATAATCCCATCAAGTTGTCTGTAAATACAGAGAAACCAAACAAAGCATTACAATCATAAGTAATGAATTACTGAACTCTTTTACATGTATGAACAGTGTATGTTCCATTAATATTGGGGATCTCTCAGAAGCTGCATCCATGATAAATTAATTTGTTCCCAGATGCATTTGTTTATAGAACTTTTCACAAATTAATATCTCTGTCATAACAGTGATGTCTGTGTTCTACAACAATTAGTACACAAGAAAAATACACTCAGTAAGATATTGTTTACAATAAAAATCAGTGCCTATAAGCAATCATAAGGACCTTAAATTTATATTTCCTCAGAAATATCTCACCAGGACATGGTTGCTTTGAAAATCTTTGATGTTTTAATACAGGCTCCCCATCTGTAAACTGTTCATATATTGACTGACAGGAACAGGCATGTAATTCCTTTCTTTGATATACAGTGTACTTCATTGTTAGTTGTTTACTGAGTGTTAGTAGTGAATCAAATGCTAGGGGTTGGTACTCCAACTTTCACTGTGGCAGGCTCTGCCCTGAAATACAAAGCAAACTTACATAACTGTTATGAACTTCGCCACTTGCTTTCAAGAGCAAATGCAATTTGCTTCAAACAAGAAACTGGAACATTGAGGGTTACAACAATGTGCACAGTCCCAATCACAGGGTCATCCAGGCTGTTTGGTTGTACATATAACTGCACAACTGTATATGAGTTCAGCTTCCAGAAGAAAATCAGAGTTTGTCAGGATAAATACAGATGTTCTTGCTTACTCAATGAATGAATGTGCAGTTCCAGAAGATATTCACACCCAACACCCATTCATGGCCAGTCTCTAGAAATTCCAAATTAAAGTATCAGGTATCAAGAGCTCTAATAGAGAAAAAACCTCCATGTGGGGTATGAATCTTTTCTTGAAGAAAACAATGTCTGAGAAATCATTAATTACAAAATAATGTTTAAGAAACATCTTACCTTTCAGAGAAATTTTAATCTACACTGTCTGGCCAGTTCATATATTTGACAAGTTGACACTGGGCGTGTTTTTAAATTTGTGCCCTTCAACATCACATTACTATGTAGTAGCACTGGTCAACTAAAAACAGCATAATTTGGTTAATTAATATACACTGTACATTATTAGGTTGAAATATTGGTGTAGATTGTTGCACATCAACAGATACAGAAACTATTTGCACCTGAATCATAACGAGAGAAAAATCGTGCATGAGACATTTACATGTACATGTAACAGCCCTCCACCTCAGAACCATCACAGATATGATATGATATTTTTAAACTCTCTGAAATTTCAGATTATTCAAGATTAACATATGCACATACATCATCTGGGGCACTCCTAAAACACTGAATTTGGAAACCGAAATCCGGAATCCAGAATCTGGAATCTGGAATCCGGAATTCAGAACCAAAAACCAGAATCTGGAATCCAGATATTATGAATGATGATAGAAATAATTCACTTCAGCAATGTCTAATAAATAAATATGAGCAAAAATTATTTTGTTGTCATTTATTTTCTTGGCTTTACTTCAGCCACAGACTGTAATTGCTAAAAAATTATTGACAAGTTCTGAACAACCCTTAGCTATATTTCTGGCCCGGTTGTTCAAAAGCTGCATAAAGCTATCCATTGGGTACATCACTATCCAAGTCAGGGTTACTGATTTTTTGGGTGGATAGAGTTACTCATAGCCTGCGAGCAGGCTCTAGTATCTGTCTCTAGTGTCTGAGCAGGCTAAATAGGTGTCTAGTGTTTTTCTGCATTGGCATGTCACCAAGAGCCTTCATGCGGCTTTGCCACTCACGCCCCCAGCCCAAACACGAGAGCCTGCTCATAGGCTAAGTTACCCATCTTTTGTTCAAGCTGGCCCTGGTGAGAGCCTGCTTCTTGTCTAGATCAAATTGCTCTGAGAAGACTGGTGAGCAGCACATTAACAACAAGCTATTATAGGCTATTGCAGTGAGTTTCTGGCAGTCTTTTAGCATCGTTTAACAACATGTGGTCTGATCTGTTAGCAAGTGAGAAGCAGATGGAAGTAAGTGTGCAACATTTCTACAAATTGTTTTAATATGATGGCCGCCAAGAATATGAAAGGCTGATTTGTCACAGTATCAGTGTGGAAATTGTGTTAATCTGGAATTGGTCTCGTATCTGTTGGAAAAATCAAATTTCATATTTAGACCAGATGGGTTAGCCTTTAGACTTCGAAAGTGGGGGGCGTGACTGTCAATGTACAGGGGGCTGCCACTGACGGATATCCTGTTCTCTATGACATTTTCTATCTTGTTCAGTATCTACTAGACATAAAGGATAAACTTATACTCCCGGTAAATTGAAGATCACTTATTAAACAAAATGGCAATTACCAGCAAGCTTATTTTAGACACTCTCGAGGTGCTTGGAATAAAATTAAGACGCACTTTACTGAGATTCTCATAATCATAGCCCTCACTAAAAATAACGGTTGCACGATTTCAACATACAGGGAATTTTTGTTTCGAAAAAGGTTAAGTTTGAGGTCCTTTTTACTTGGCAGCTTACTTTTTACAGTTGAAAAGCTAAGCAAAACAATTTTCGTGTATTTGAAGAACTTATTTTCTTTGATTTGCGGATTCTGGTTTCCAGTTTCTGGATTCCGGTTTTTGGTTCCAGATTCTGGATTCCAGTTTCTGGGTTTTAGGGTTACCCCATCTTTAACAGAGTGTTTGTTTCACATTCAGTTTACACATGGCTGTTATCCAGCATAGGCAGACTTATAAGTTTTCCTTCAAAAATATATTGCAACAACTATTGCATCTTTCATTACCTATTCTTGTGATGAAATGACACAAAATCCAAGAACAAGAAGTCATAAGCATAAAACTAACTTACGTGGTAGTGTTTACAGTTCCTCTTACTGTCTGCCTATGCCGTCCATAAACTGGTGCTGCCTGGACAATGTACTCATTATTTTTCTGATCACACCTTTTAAAACATCACTGTTATATAATTTGTCCTGAAAAAGCAATACATGAAATGTTATGCCTTTGGCACTCATCAAATACCTTTACATGATGTATAATGTACACCATATCAACATTCACAATTCTTTTTACTCTCATTGTAACTCTTTTGTGTCATTTTCCCTCACTTGAAGACAGGACTTCGACATTAGGTGATAATTTGCCTCTGGAATCTCTATGAATTCACAGGGAGTGATAACAATTAAATCGTGACTAATTTTAGCAAAGGAGGTGTTCAAATGTCAGATTTTAATGCTAAGTTTATACACTAACTTTACATTACTCTTCGTATATATATATATATATATATATATATATATATATATATATATATATATATATATATATATATATATATATATATATATATATAACCTCTCAATTATTGCACCTATAGACAGAAGGTGTGCTGGGGGAAGAAATGTTCTAAACTCTCTGAACTTTTCTCCCTTACCTGTAATAGGATGACCATTATGAACTACGGTTTGTAACCAACACCAGCATCAGGTTATGTATACATATGTATATTTTGTTGTCATCTGTAATCATAAAAAAATAAAAATTTAAAATCCTCCATAAAGTTCATACTCAATAACACTGCTACATGTAGCGCTGTTACTGGAATTCAATTTAAGTGAAACTGTTGCAACAGCTCTGTCAAAATTGTTTCTAGCAGTTAAGGCAGGATAACAGAATATACATATAGCACACAGCAAAGGCTAGAGATACACACATGTTAGTTATCAGTTAGGATTTGGTGAGCTTCTGTGCTGTAGGTATGGTGGAAAATAATAGATTATCAGAAATGAAGGTTCCTGAGACATTTTGACAGCACTGAGAGGAATTAATATATAAATTCACAAAAGAAGTTCTTGCCCTGTCCAGTTCTCTGTAATAAAAATATAATTTACATACAAGTCATTTATTATATATGGTTTGTGTTTAAAGCCGATATAATGCACACTCTGATTGGCCAATTCCAGTGCATTATTTACATTTACATGGTATACCTCAGTAAAATCATAAAACATTGCGTGCGACTAAAATAAAAAATATAAAAAATAAAAAATAAAAAGAAATGCCTAATTCATAACAATTTAAACTACTCAACACTAAAACGAATGTAATTCTTTACTTGAAAATTATTTTCCCGTAATGCCCATGGGCCAATTACAGGCATGCTAAAAAGTCCTAACACAAAGTAAAAGGAAATTAAGAAAACTATTGCTTTTTTCCGGAAAATTGTAGCGACTGAAGACAATCATGGAACACTCTGAGAGTGCATTCTATCAACCTGATGAGATAAAATTTAAGGGGAATAGAGAATTCACAAAGTTATGTCACAATCGAATTGGTACAGGACAGGAGAAAGGAAACTGTACAGCCAGGAAGAAACTGAAACTTTCTTCGACGAGCAAAAAAGTATGCATGCACAACAAAGAAAACAGTCAGTGACATTCATTTAATAAGTTAGTTAATAAAAAATTAGTGTGAAGAAGAGAGCACAGGGAGAGAGAGTGGAGATAGGAGAATGCTCTCTCCAACTAAATTGTGTATATATGTATGTAAAAGTTATTCTTATTACCGAGAAATGGTCAGGGCAAGAACTTCTATTACACTGTTCAATTCACCGAGTTAATTAGTACCATGTCACTTTTTAGGAACATTTCCATATTAAGTGTAAATACCGCATTGGGGAATAACCTCTTATTAAGAAAATAGGGTCCATATACCCCCAACCAAAAGCAATGGCACAAATAAAATGAAATAGCCAATCAAAATCACAGCAGAGCTTTATTTGCAGACAGGATTGCCATGCATAATCGTCTACTCGACATTTTGGAGTATATAAGCATTTCACCAAACCGAAATAATTGGAGAGACAACAAAATAAAACGAGAAAATCTACATTATAAACACAAGATGCATATCACTACATCTGAGCTCGAGTATCAACAGCAAATCCCTTCTCAGTGAAAGGTGACCGGATAAAAGAGAGGATAAAGAAAATTCGTTTAAGCTTGTGGTGTTACAGTTTAAAAATTATTCACGCTTAAATTTGAATATTACTGAGAGTCTGTATTTTTGCCGACGGCTTAATTTAGCTTTGCAGTCATTTTATTGGCAGTAGCTTTACCATGCAGTCTTCAACCAAATTAACCTCGGAATTCACAAAAGCATTTCGCCAAATCGAACAAATTGAACTAACAAAACGAGGAACTCTCCATACTTTGTAATCACAATATGCAAATATTCACATAGGAACAAAATTAAATTTAGCAAATCCTGTTCGCCTCGGCTTAAAATGGTTTGTAGACCTTCCTAATGGTTTTCAACAACAGAAGAAGAAATTTTAGCAGTCTACGAAGCGGCAGTGCTAACTAACTCAGAGAAAACTTCAAAACTCGCCCGGCCGTGTTTACAAGTACGGTTTTGGTTAAGCTTATTTTCAGACGTGAGGTTATAAGCTTAAGTTGAGGACGAAAATCGACAGAAAACTTAATTTGTTTACAACTTACAGCAACCTCCAAAGCGACCCACGTGTTATTGTTTAGAGACGAGCGAAATTAAAACGATGCAATTTTTAAAATCTCTTACAGCATGGCTTCAAATAAGGACGACTTTTAATGGATTCCAATTGAAAATAAGCTTATATCGCCGAGGCAACTTGTTAATTTTCATAGCAAACGCAACAACAAAAGTCACTTACCGCAAGTTGGCAATTCAGTTCGGCCAGTGTAAATCTTCCGGGCAGAAACTTGCAGCAAAAGTTGTGAAGACTGAACTGAAGTTATATTTTCGATAGATCAACGAATCAACCACTTCTTTCCGCTACGTTTACTGTTTGGTAATTTCCCTAAAACACTCGGGCACGTTTGATTTCTCTTGTGCATCACCTGACCAAATCAGGTGACTTTTGAATTTTCTTGCACGGCTGCACAGCATCACGTTCGCGCGAATTTTGAACTTGGCCATGGGGAGTTCGGCAGTCTTCTGAATCAATTTGTCGCGTACCCAAGTACATGGGGAACGGTAAGCGTCAACCACAGCGTACAAAACTTGATTTTTAAATTACTTTAATGAATCAGCTATCGTACACGTGCGATGAAAACTACAAGGCAAATTTGATTGCGTAATCAGAAACGAACCTAAATAAATAACAAGCGAAAATAGAAATCATAAAAAGCAAAAAAGCGATCAATATGTACAATAGAAACTCACGTCTGATCCTGCGTAGCGAGGTAAACACATAGACTCCAAGAAAATAACTCAAACTCCTGACTCCTAAACACTCGGATGACCCCGATACTGAGATGACTGCGTGGGTTATGTAAGCGACTGGCTTTTAACGTAAATTGATAGCTAAATCACATGATATAAAACGCTCTGATTAATGATTAAAGGGCACGAACAATGAAACGATAGAAACGATAATAAAACTAAACAGAGCTGCAATGATAGAGTAAACAAAAACGATCTCTTATACTTTGAGCGTTCAGCACACTCCTCGCCCAAGGATTCTAATCCTTGTTACTTATTTGTTACATGTCACTATTCAGTTTGGTTTTGGATCAACTTCTTCTCCGTCATCAGGCAATAGTAGGACAAGCTCCTTGATGGGTCGTAGGTAGGTCTTCCTTTCTCCGTCTCTAACAACGTCAACTTTAACCTTTCTAACTCTGTCATCCTCACTTCTTATGGCTTCTGAGATTCGTCCCAGTGGCCAGTCGTTGCGGTGCCGTGACTCGTCTCGCATGAGGACGACATCTCCGACGCGTAGGTCTCGCTGCATCTCTGTCCACTTCCGTCGGGGCTGCAAGCTTTGTAGGTACTCCCGTCGCCATCTCGTCCAAAACTGATCTGCTAGGAACTGAACACGTCTCCAGCGACGACGAGCGTATATGTCAGGGCGTAGGAACTGACCTGGAGGGGGTCCAGCTGGGCGTGTTTTCATTGTCAGTAACATCGCAGGAGACAGAGGTAGTGGGTCGTCTGGGTCGGATGGCAGCGCAGATATGGGTCTGGCGTTAACGATGGCTACCACCTCAGCCATCAGTGTGATAAGCAACTCGTGTGTCAGCTGAGGCCTGCCCAGTTCGGCAAACATAGCATCTAATACTCGACGGATGGTATTGATTTGCCTTTCCCACACGCCGCCAAAATGTGATGCGTGGGGAGGGTTAAACTCCCATTTGCATCCGTACTCCGTCACAAATTTCTCCACTTTCTTGTCGTTGAGCTCCGACACTGCTTCTCCAAGCTCTGTTTTGGCTCCGATGAAGTTAGTTCCTCTGTCGCACCTAAGAAGCGTAGCATGGCCTCGTAGCGCGAAGAATCTCCTCAGTGCGCAGATAAAGGCGCTGGCATCCATGGCTTCTAGGACTTCAATGTGTATGGCTCTACTGCTGAGGCACGTGAAGACCAGACCCCAGCGTTTAGCATTCGCGGTCCCTCCTCTTGTTTTACGCGTTTGCACCGCCCAAGGGCCGAAAACATCGAAGCCCACGTTAGTGAAGGGAGGACAGACTTCAGTCCTATCAGGCGGAAGGTCTGCCATGCGCTGCTCCAGTGGTGGTCCTCTTAGCTTCTTGCAGGGAACACAAGTTCCGACGACTTTCGTCACAGTGTCATGACCTCCGATGAGCCAGAATCCTGCCTGTCGAATGGCTCCTCCGGTAATCTGTCTTCCTTGGTGGTGCACCTGGAGGTGGTGGTGTTTCGCTACAAGCCGTGACACATGGTGATTCTTTGGCAGTATGATTGGGTGTTTCTCTCCGTACTCCATCTCTGCTCTCCTTAATCTGCCTCCGACGCGCAGGATCCCGTAGTTGTCAAGGAACGGGTCAAGGCGGTACAGATGTGAGCCTTTGAGGGATTTCTTTGCGCCGTGCTGAACTTCTCTCGGTAGCTCGGGCTCCGTCCTGGCATCTCGCAACAACTCCCTAAATGCTGCTCTCTGTGTGGTGCTTATTATGACGCGCAGAGCTTGATCCCACTCTTCGACTGTTGGAAGTCTACGTTTGCCCGGTCCTTTAGGCACTTCACTCCTAGGGTTAACTCCTCGTGCTTTGGAGTCTCTACGGCGTTTGAATTCTCTTGCCACAACGATAAGATTGGCGACTGCGCGCTGCAGGGACCTTAAGGAAGAGAACCTCTGGAATCTTTTTGCCCAAACGTCTGGTTCTTCGCCTCTTTTATCCATTGTGACTTTGGCCCTGAGCACTCCCTTGCGAACTTCAGGATCACTCGCGTCGAGTGTGAACGTTTCATCCGGTCGAGGGGTACCTTGTGGTCTTTTAAGGAATCCTGGCCCTCCGAGCCAGGTCGATGCCATTAACTTGTCAGGGGGAACTCCGCGCGTGGCCAGATCTGCTGGATTCTGCTCGCTCTCCACATATCTCCACTGCTCTGGGGTAGACAGACTTCTGATTAGCTGTACTCGGTTGGCCACGTAGACGTAAAACCGGCGGCTTTCGTTTGTGATGTAGCCTAGCACTACTTTCGAGTCGGTGTAGTATGTCACCTCCGAGACCTTTACGTCAATTTCTTTGATAACTCTCTGAGCTGCTTGAACTGCTAGCACTGCTCCGCACAGTTCGAGTCGTGGGATGCTTGTAGGGTTTACGGGGGCAACCTTGGCTTGACCGTAGACGAGAGACGTGGACATCTCGTTTACTTCGTTGAACTGGCGGAGGTAGACTGCAGCTCCAATGGCGTCCTGACTCGCGTCAGAAAAGGCGTGTAGTTCCACTCTGGTCACGGTGCCAAATTCCTTTGGGTGGTAACAGCGGGGGACAGATAGGTGCTGTAACTCCAGCAGAGAATTTCTCCAGCACGTCCACCGGTTCATCATTGCGGTAGGAAGAGGGTCGTCCCAGGCTAAGGGGGTTTTGTTCTCGGCTCTTCGCTTCCCCATGAGTACGAGCTGCTGTAGTATTTTTCTCCCCTCGAGCATGGCAGGTACCGCAAAACCGAGCGGGTCATACACAGAGTTGACAATAGACAAGACTCCTCTCCTGGTGAATGGTTTCTCCGGTGTACACACCTTGAAGGTGAAGGCATCCGTCTCCAAATCCCAGAAAACTCCTAGCGACCGTTGCGCGGGCAGACTGTCGCTGTGCAGGTCGAGGTCACGCACATCCTTTGCTCGGTCCTCAGCGGGAAAGGCTTCCATGACTTCCACCGAATTTGACACGACTTTGTGTAGTCGTAGCTTAGCCGTGGCTAGGGTGGCTTGTGCACCTTTCACCAAGTCTATCGCTCCTTGGGCGGTCGTCAGCGAAGCCAAACCATCATCGACGTAGAAATTGCGGCATATAAAATTCTTGGCCTCCTCGCCGTACTTCTCCTCGCCGTCTACCGCCGTTCTGCGAAGTCCATACGTGGCGACTGCGGGGCTCGGTCCATTGCCAAACAGGTGGACGTTCATGCGATATTCTGTGACGGGTTTCGACGGGTCATTATCCTCGAACCACAGGAAACGAAGGAAGTCTCTGTGTGCCGGGTCTACGTGGAATGAATGGAACATTTGTTCGACGTCGCACATGACGGCAACATTCTCCTTGCGGAAACGCATTAGAACTCCAATGAGGTTGTTCATCAGGTCAGGGCCAGGTAAAAGCACTTTGTTTAACGACACTCCTCTAAACTCGCAACTCGAGTCGAACACAGCGCGAATAGTGTGCTTTGTGTTATGGTAGGTCACGAAATGCGGTAAGTACCAAGAACGCCCAGGGGGAGGCGGAGCGTCATCGCGCGGGACAGGAGAGGCGTGGCCCTTCTCGATTATCTTGCCCATGAACTCCAGGTAGTCCGCTTTCATTTCAGGTTTCCTGTTGAACGTCTTAAGAAGCCCTTGTAGGCGTTGCATGGCTTTGGCTCGGTTGTTTGGCATTGTCTGGCGTTCATCACGAAATGGCAAGGGCATTTCCCAGTTACCACTTGCGTTCTTGTGTATCCCTCTCTCCATAATCTCTAGAAAGGCGCGGTCCTCGTGGGAGAGACTGGGCTCGTTGTCGTTTCGCGTAGTCTTGAAGATACTATCAGGGGGGCGCTCCAAAGGGGGGTCTGTGATCTTGAATTGGTTGGGGCAGGGCACCAGTTCGTAGCTTCCGTCTCCAGGCTCCTTCTCTCTCCATGTATTAGTGGACAGATTTGTGAGGCGGGCGAGAATGTGCGCAGGGCCACTAGGGAAGTCGAGGCACATCTGACCACTGATAGTCCAGCCGAGGGCCAGTCGCTGCCCCCAGGGTGCTCCTCTCGGGCCATTCCTGGATTCCCTAACCTTTAACAGTTCTGGTGCGTCCCGGCCGATTAGCAAGTGAACTTTGGCAGTTTCATCTAGGGGAGGTATTTCGCTAGCTATGGCCGTCAAGTGCGGGAACCTCCTCGCCATGCTTGGGGTTGGAATCTCACGTTTGTCCTGTGGGATGGTATCGCACTCGGTGAGGGTAGGCAAGACAAACTCTGCTCCACTGATAGACCGTACTGTGATGCCAGCTACTCGCCGGCCGTAATTCTCCTCTCTCTCGCCGCTGCATGTGGATAGGAAGTATTTCTCTAGGGGCCCACCTGCTCCGAAGTCGTCGGCTAATTCGCTGGTGACGAGAGAGCTGTTGCTCTGCTCATCGACGATGGCGTAGACACGCTTGGTAAGGTGTGGGCTACGCTGGCTATAGACGTCCACCAGCAGGGTTTTGCTGCAAGACACACCTCCTGTAGGTTCACAGAGTGCAGTGCATTTCGCGCTGACTGTTTCATTCTCCGGTTTGGGGGGCGGCTGTTTCCCCTTGTGCAGTAAGGCACTATGGCGCTTGTCCCCACAGATCGTGCACTGTATAGGCGTGTTGCACTCACTTGCAGTGTGAGCGTTGCTGAAACAGCGAAAGCACAGGCGCGCGTCCATTATCCACTGCGTGCGTTCTTCCAGTGTTTTTGCAGCGAAGGCCTTGCACTCCGATAGGTTGTGCGCGCTGCTTTCGTGATATGGACAATGCTTACTCCTTGTCTCTCTCTTTCCGGGATTCTCCTTCTTCTCTTTTCCGGGAACTTCGTTGTTTTCAGCCGGGGATCGAATGCCTGTCTTGAACGATTTATGATCTCGCTCCCTGCCTTGTTTTGGCGGGGGAACGTGGGCACCATCCTTACCAGCGAGGATGTTCGGATTGTTCTTGGTCTTGGCTTGTTCCTGAACAAGTTTGGAGAATCTGGAGAAGGGGGGGTACATTCCTCGGTGGCTGTCGGAATAATTCGCGATTTCTTTCTCCCATTTAGTGCGGACGAATTGTGATAGTTTCTCGGCTATTGGTTGGATAGCGCTCGGGTAGTTAAGGCATGCGAGTCCCGGGAGAAATGTCACTTGACTTTCGATGTCAGCACAAAGATCTGCGAACTGTTGCAGTTTATCGTTTTCGTGCTCGCTGAACGTCACTGTGTTTCGCAGGCGCTCTAGCAGTTTGTTACTGATAACCGCAGCGCTTCCAAATCGCTTCTCAAGTTCCGCCCTCAAATCCCTTAGCAACGCGACGGGATCGCGCATTTGTCGCTTCCTGTAATTATCAACCAAGCGCTGTGGTGCTCCGCTAGTGAAACTTCTTAAGTAGTTAATTTCCTGAGTTGGGGACACATCAGTATCCATTAGCATGGCTTTAAAGGCACTTCTCCAAGGGTGAAAAAGGGTAGGGTCCCCCGAGAACACATCAGGTTGGCATTTCGGAAGATTTTGCCTAGCCAGACCAGCTACTATTTGTTGGTTCACGACTGTGAGAGAGTCAATTAGCTGACTTCCGGTCATATCTTTGAACGGAGTTGAAGCTATGAGTGGCTGTCGATGGAAGGCAGTGTTTCGATGCTCTCTGTGATCTTCGTTAGTTAAATTCTGGTCTGGCGGATCTGGGTTTGGAAGGAGGGGAATTCGCTGTTGAGGTGTTTTTTCCGATGTATTTAATTTTGGGGCGGCGGACAATAGTGGCTTTGTTGTCTCTGACGCGCTTAGCGGATCATGTTCGCGCTCGTGGCGAAATGAATTTCCCGTGGGTAGGGGGCCAGGCGTGAGAGAAGAGTGAACCCATTGTGAAGTGCGCTGCTCTGTCTTAATTTTGGGAACTTTGAACTCTGGCAATTCTGACTCCCTTTCTAAGTCTTCTTCCAATAGGGCGTTCTCAAAAACTTTGAGCTTAGCATTTGCTATCGCGGCTTTTTTATCCGCTCCTAAGATCGCCATCTCGGACTCAAACCGTGCATTCTCTTGTTGACGAATTCTTTCTGCCTCTGCGTCGCGCGTCCTGCGCTCGAGTTCTTTTTGCGCTATTAGCCGCGTGTATTGAGCTTCTTCTTTCGCTGCTTTAGCATCGGCTAGCGCTCGCAACCTAGTGATTGTACTGCTAGTTTTCGAGACTGATGAACGGCGCGAGGAGTGACGAGAAGAGACAGATCGTAACTCCAACAATTTTCTGGATTGTCTACTAATTCTATTTTTTAACTTCTCTACAAGTAAGAGGGCCCTTTCTAAGATATGGTTCTCTTCATCGAGGTGAGCTTCTCCTACGTGATCTTCGTGTGAACCTTGGCCGTGCAGGTCAAGCAACTCCTTCAACAGCTTTCCGAATTCTTCCGAGGCGACTGCGAGTTCACGCGCGACGGTCTCGATTTCGCTGTCCTCGCTTAACTCTTCTACCGATTTCATTACACTAAGGAGCCTTTTACGAGATTTCGTAATTTCCCTTCGTTTATCTTCAACGGCGTTTTGCAGGGCCTTCGGTGTCAATTTTATTCCCCTTTTTCTTCTAGCTCCGGTCTCATTGGTTCCGCCGGCATTTGGCGGTTCTGCATCTCGGCTTGCCATCGTTGCTGGCTCCGTATTTAAATAGTAAGATACGGCTTACCTCCTTTCGTCGATCGCTCAGACTTTTCACTGTCGCGTACCCAAGTACATGGGGAACGGTAAGCGTCAACCACAGCGTACAAAACTTGATTTTTAAATTACTTTAATGAATCAGCTATCGTACACGTGCGATGAAAACTACAAGGCAAATTTGATTGCGTAATCAGAAACGAACCTAAATAAATAACAAGCGAAAATAGAAATCATAAAAAGCAAAAAAGCGATCAATATGTACAATAGAAACTCACGTCTGATCCTGCGTAGCGAGGTAAACACATAGACTCCAAGAAAATAACTCAAACTCCTGACTCCTAAACACTCGGATGACCCCGATACTGAGATGACTGCGTGGGTTATGTAAGCGACTGGTTTTTAACGTAAATTGATAGCTAAATCACATGATATAAAACGCTCTGATTAATGATTAAAGGGCACGAACAATGAAACGATAGAAACGATAATAAAACTAAACAGAGCTGCAATGATAGCGTAAACAAAAACGATCTCATACTTTGAGCGTTCAGCACACAATTTGTCGGGTACTTTCGCCTCCTTTCTATAGCCCTCGTTAGCTTTGGTTCACGGCATTGTTCGGTATTATTTCACCTCCTTTCTCTAGCCCTTGACTAGCTATAATTCACGGCATTGTTCAGTACTGTCTCGCCTCCTTCCCCAGCGCTGGCCCGCTCAGTCTTTTTCGCGATCTTCTTCGCTACTTCTTTGCCTGTTAATTCTTGCTTTCTGTTTTTTGCTTCAGTGCAACCCTGTCTTAAAAATATTAGATCGACCCCCGCTATCGTTTTTCTTTAAAAATCCCGCCAAGAAAAATGGCATTCTGCCGCTACAAACCGAGGGTGCATGTCTCTGTCAGCCTATTAGCTGGAGTATGGCCGCCATCTTGCGCGACTCCGTCGTCGTCGTCGCCGTCGTGCGTACGCGCCCACGAGCAAAACCGCTAGCCATGATAACCATAAGAAAATCAATTCCTGGGTTTCCTTTTCTTCCCTATATGGGTATGGGGCTCCGCTTGGCGGCCCTTCGGGCCGCCGGAGCTCCGCTATTAAGTAGCTTGTGTGTCATTTGACCTCTCATTTGGGCGACTTGATATATAACGGTGGTGAGATCGGTTTATATTTTGCTTTGTTGTGAACAACCTAAAACAAGTTTTCCTTGGCCGGTCATGCAAAAGAACGGCATTAAACTATAAAGACTGAAATGTGTGCGGAATTTAAGTGAAACTTTCAGTGATATGCCTAAGCTCGCATGCTACCGACGCACTTAAATTTAAATTGATTAATTATTTAATTAAAATGTTTCCTCTGGTGTTTGCAGAACTAATGAAATATGTCACCACCTTTTTCACCAAAACAACTGTTCTCTCAGAAGTCTGCTCGGACGTTCAGACAAACCTTCCATTTTTATACGAGTTTATTTCAAGGCGGCCTCGTGCTGTGAACCCAGCTGGTGCCTTGAAAACACTAACAGCTACTAATAGAGGACCTGGGTTTGACTGACAGAGCAGCAAATAACACGTTTTTGGCTGATCGCTGAGATCTCAGATCAGCAACATTTACTGATAGCTAAAAGAAACTAGCTGAAATTATAACTGATAGCTCAGTAATCGCCGAAGGTTCAACTGAGAAGTGATATTCAGCACCCCATCTAAACCCTTGAAGTAGCAAGCAGCACACAGCAAATAGCCGTGAGCAGTCGCGCGGAAGGTTCATGGCTGGCCTTGGTGATACTAAGGTTAACCTGCTTTAGGCTAAATAGCACTCTGCCGGTTGGCTCAAATAGTTCCACTTAGCTCAAGGTCAGCCTAAATGCTTAACAATTACTGAAAGCTAAACAATGCCACGTCAGCGCTTTTTATCCTAACCCTACTGCTGCCGGTTTTGCATTCGCTGTTCGAGTTTTCAAGACACCTACGCTCGGTCGATTTCGACTCATCTCGTTCGTGTCCCGGGGGGGGGGTACTCCCTTACATGGGCATACAGGTATTTGCGGCCCCAAAGGGTAGGGTTTTTCAGCCGCTTTGGTCATAAAAAGGTATCGACTTTGGCCATGTTGGTCTTAAACAGGGTATGGTTTTAGCACTCTAGTCTTGAATTGGTTATGTTTCTTGGAAGAAGCTACTTTTTAATCATTATCAATAAGACCGTCAACAAACTTATGTTTAGGGCAACTGTGTCAGTCGCAACGGTCATAAATAGGGTATCGAATTTTTGGCCACGTCATAAATAGGGTAGCAAAAATCGCAGATTTTGGTCATAAATAGCGTAAGGGTTTTAGGAAGTTGGCCGCACACCCCCACAAAACTTTTCTGGGAGTACCCCCCTCCCCCCCCAGGGGGTGTGCAACTCCAGGAGACGGACGAAATTCAGGCCAATACACGAGCCTCTTGTTGAATTTGCCAGCTCTCCGCGCTAAATCGAATCATTGCAATACGATTATTGAAGGCTGAGTCATCCGATTAAAACAGCAAATCACTTTGCAGGCAAACAGATCCCTCGCCTGTGGCTCGGTCTCTCTATCAGCAAGAGTAAATGAGAAAACAAAGCCATCTCGTGCAAGTGACATACAATCCTATAACGAAGTTCTCATCTTCATGGACCCGTAGGAAACCGAGTTCCCAATGCAAGGTTAAACTTGCCTCGTAAAAAGTAGCGTGATCTTACATAAGTTTGTTTATAACATAGCCTTAGCGAAGCGCGCGTTCTGATTGGCTAATAAGCTCGATCCATTTGCCCGTGGGTTACACGGCGACGTCAGTTTGTTTATTTGTACTTTTGCTCAGCAATTTTTTCCATCGATGTTGACACTATTTTTCTTCCTTTAAATTACGGGAAAATCTAATAATTCTTCCGGAGATGAGGAATATTATTCCTGTGAGCTGCCAAATTTCAAGCTTAAAGGAGCTCAGTCACGGTTTGCACATTCTGAAAAGTTTAGCCTGAATTTTTTCAAATTCGTCGTTTGCAATCCGTATCAATCTTCGTCATCCTTAACCATCCTTGTTCCTTTATGGTTTATTATTATCTCTTTAATGTTTCTCTATCTTAGTAAACTATTATTTTCAGGTTTCCTTCCATTTAAAGTAGATTTTGTACGTGGCCAAAAAAAAGACAAAACACCGTGACTGAGCCCTTTAAGTTTTTTGCCGGGGCCTCCGCCTAAGAGATTTGCGAATTTAAGCGAGCAGGAGTTGAATCAGCTGGTTGAACAAAGGCACTCGGCACTCGGAGACAGCCAAAAGAAAACAACAAACTGGTCTGTATCAACCTTTCGAGGTTAGTAATGCATTGCGGGAATTTAAGAGAGAATTTTCTAGTGATTTGACGACAATAAAATTCAGCACAAACTTTCATTGTAAAACTTTTCTTGCATCAAAAGCGAGAAGATGAGAGCTTTAACAAATCTCTGTTTGTGAAGTGTTACATAGGAAATCCATCTGTTCCAAAAACTTTAAGGGTAATAGTTTTTCTGAGCTTGACACAAGGAATTTTTATCAAATATTGGTAGCCTCTGATGAATTGAATTATTTCAGTTCCCGGGTTTTAGTTTTGCTCGAACGCTTGTCGCTTATGGCCTTAGGTGTCCTGCGGGACACGATGAGGAATGATGATGATGATGATGATGATGATGATGATGCTTGTCGCTCGATCGTCAATTGAAATCTTCAAGAAACAGCCGCTCGAAGGAAAGACTGCATTGTGCACAAATATAAGCTTACATTTCTGACATTTTCCTTTAGGCCTCAGTCTTCTGTTTATTTAAGCTTATGTCATTTTACCAAATAACGAAAGTGACAGAGATCGTTTTTAAAAGCCATTCATGTGTTCAAGGTCAGCCTTAGACGCGCAACTCATCAAACGAAGTGGAAACGGAAACGTAACCCACAAACCTGCTATTGAACAAGAGCATCTCAAACAGCTCAAAGTCAGGGCTGTTTGTTCGCTTTCGTCTCAGCTTTTGCTTTTAAGAAATGTCTGGTTCCATATTGTTCTGTTCTTCTGCTGAAGAGACCGTGAAGGACAGAGAGCTCAGCAACCAACAGCCTCAACCATGTGCAGTTTGTTTTCAATTCTTCGGAAAATTGATCCAAATTTAAGCTTAACCAATTTTTGAGAAACGCTTTTACGGACTGCAATTTTCGTTTGTTGTCAGCTTGATATTTAGGTTAACTGAGCAGTTTGAAATTGTTTTTTTTTTTTTTTGCCGGAGAAATCATTAACTCGCCGCGATCCGGCAAGTAAAATTTTGATGTGTCGCTTTGTCATATTTCTAAGTGAACATTTTCGCGCGGTTCATCGCGCTTTTGACTTCATGTAAGCTGGACGAGATTCAATATATAGTAACCCAAAAGTCTCCATGTTATAAAAGAAATGGTAAATGTGCAGTGTGCAACTATCGAGTTATGGATGCACTTGGGAGCTTTCCTAAGCACTCAAGAAGCTAGAGTAGCACTCGGCTATCGCCTCTTGTGACCCTTACGCTTTTTTCGTGCTTAGCAACCTCCCGCGTGCATCCATAACTCGATAGTTGCACGCTGCACGCTTACCATTTCTTCATTGAAATTAAGCAAAACAAGCATAGAACTATCTCATTTCTTTCTCTACCTAGCATTGACCGATAACAGATTACTGTCATGCCAAACGCAACACCAGCAACTTCATCCAATAAGGAGACGACTAACTATGCTCGCTTGTGTCGTCTCCTAGTTGATGTTGGTACCCAGGCTCTTAGGGACACACTTGATGCCATTCACGCACCAACAAATCTTCACGCAGTTTTGGCGGCAAATAAGCCGACTTTACAGGGTCTCAGATCAAGAAGAATTATCAATGCTACGCAATGGGGCAAGCTCTTCCCTGTCATTCCTTCTGCAGTGTCTTCGAAAACCTTTGACACTACCCTTACAATGGTTCTCTTAAGAAACTTGTGCGGTTTGCCTTCTCCAATAACCGGATGGGACACACTTCCCGCTGCAACGGACATGAGTCGTGAGGCAGACATTGCTCGTATTAAGTACTTTAGAAACACCGTGTGCGCGCATGCCGAACAAGCCTCGGTTGATGACACAACGTTCAACGCGTACTGGCAAGACATCCGGGACACTCTGGTGAGATTGGGAGGTGTTAGGTACAGGGCGGCTATTGACAATTTGGAAACTGATTGCATGGACCCCGAAATTGAAGATCACTGCAAGCAACTTCTCAGTGAATGGAAAAAGGACGAGGATAACATTAAAGATGAGCTGAAAGAAATCGGAACCGAGATCAGAGATGTCAAGAAAATACTTCATGATTTAAAAGCAGCAAGTATGACTAACAGAAAGGAATCAAGTGATGGAGGTGAGTTAAGATATTTTTGTTAGTAGCTCATCAACTCGATATACTCTTATACTTCAGACACAGAGGTTGAGTGGGGCCTCTCATTAATGTAAGCTATATATGTATTTTTACCATGCCAAAGAAAATACAGCCAATCAGAATACAAGAAGCCGTTGTTTATTCGACGTTATAACACTCAACCTTCCCATCGTGTGCCACGCGTATGTCCCATTGATTTTGCTGGCCATTGAATTTTCTATGGCATGGTATAAAATAGTTACGCAAATCTGTCTCGTGATGTACTATTTGTCATTTGTAATTTTTACAATTCTCCCACGCTCATTAGTTAATTTTCATTGTTAATAAGCGGACAGACACCAGGGGGAGTTAATTTAACTCTACTTTAGGAGTTATTTTAACTGCTTCAACTCCTTGAAAATTGGTGTGTATACCTTGAAGACAGGTTTTTTATGCGTCTGTCCTATTATTGATAATAAATTTCGTCATAACATTGTCAAAGTAGTCTATAATAATAATAATAATAATGACTTTATTATCGTGTCAATTACATCTAGTAGTGGAGAATTCCCACTGCTAATAGGGGACACCTAACTAGAAGTATCTAAAAAATAATATACAGAAAAGCTATATAAGAGAAATTAAAATTATGAGTTTATTTATTTATTTATTTATTTTATTTATTTAACTTTATTTATACACGGGTAAAACATCAGGACTTAAAGTAAATACTAAAATTGCATTAATTACATTGTCAAGATACTAAATCTACTACTAATTAAATCTAATAACAACAAAAATAAAAGCAATAACGAAGTGCCTGCTTTCCATGAATGCCGCGTGATTAACTTATTTATTTTGAAAAAGGAAACCCCTGCAGCCGGATTTAAAACTAGCAAGAGTTTGTGCTTGCCGCAGATTGGTAGGTAAGCTGTTCCACAGCACCGCACCATTATAGCTGAAACTGTTTTTTAAAAAATTGGTGCGGGGGAGTGGAACAGCTAGTTTGCCCTCACAATTCCTAAGAGAATAGGTAGATATTGAACTCCGATCAGTAAACATTGATTTCAGATAATCAGGGGCGAGATCATTAAGGGATTTGTAGACCATAGTGGCTGTTTTTAGTTCTCGTTGAAGATTAAGTTTTTGCCAGCCAAGTCTAACAAAGAGATCATCCGCATTGGCATCATATGAAGAAGAGGTCAAAATACGCGCAGCGCGATTCTGTAGCTTTTGCAGTTTAATGGAAAGAGATTTATTGCAATTACCCCATACGACGCTACAGTAATCGAAATGAGGTTGAACTAGAGCATTATAGATCCATAGAAGTGTTTCAAAAGGAACAAAAGACCTGCTTCTCTTCAAGATGCCAATGCAGGAGACAATTTTTTGGAAATATGTTCGATATGTATGTTCCAACGGTTAACTTTTCATCTATATATACTCCAAGAGATTTCGTAAATTCTACTTGTTTAATAGAATTACTTTCGATAGTAAAAGATGGGAGTCTATTAAAAGTATTTAACCTTTGCCTTGAACCGATCAACATAAACTCAGTCTTTGACTTATTAAGAGTGAGTTTATTTGCCGCTAACCATTCAGTAATTTTAGTTAGATCATCGTTCATATTTTCCTCTAGATGCGCAACATCGTTACTGGCAAAGGTCAAATGAGTATCATCCACATACATTCTGGGATGTGAGTTAACAAGACAGTTCGGTAGATCAATTATAGAGTATAAAGAGGAGAGGTCCAGGGATTGTACCTTGATGAATACCGCAAGTTAAAGGTTGGCTATTCGAGAGAGAGCCATTCACAAAGCATTTCTGCGTACGATTATCCAAGTAGGATTTAATCCAGTTAGACGAGTTGCTTCCGACACCATAGGCGTTTAATTTAGATAGCAATATAGTGTGATCAAAGATGACAGCCACTACATCGATCCATCTAGGATGTTGCTTAGATCTAGCCTCTGTGCGTGGGTCTTAAACTGCTTGAGATCTATCGCCTCGTGGATCCACAGCCACTTTGACAATGTTATGACGAAATTCATGATCAATAACAGAACAGACGCATCAAAAACTGACGTCAATTTGTTAATTCTTGGTATACACACTAATTTTCAAGCAGTTGAAGCAGTTGAAATAACTCCTAAAGTAGAGTTTAATTAACTCCCCTTAGTTGAGTTAATAAAATTTGAGTTATGCTTAATGGAGTTATTTTTTTGAAGTGAGTTATCTTAACTCTAATTGAGAGCTAAATATAACTCCTACTAAGAGCAAATTTCAATGCGTTATTTCAACTCTGTATAGTGAGTTAATATAACTCGCTTTTGGAGATATCTTATAGGAATTACTTTAACTCTGGCTGGAGACGAATGAGAGGAATTTATGAATATTTTTAATACTAAAAAGGGTGCTTCATTATTTTAGTAATTTGGGACCGATTTCCTCTTGAAATTTGTATTTCCAAAATCCAATTCGATCCTGGAATGCATGGGCGCGGCCATAAATCGAAGAGGAAAAAACTAGGATCCGTAACTTACAATACGGACACAGAAGACAAGGTTAATAAGATACAGACGGACCTCTGTTAAGCGGCCCCCTATTAAGCGGCCAAACTTTATTTGGAGGCCAGCGGCCAAAGTCCCGGAAAAATTGTCAGCTATACACTGTAATAAAAACCTTCATTCAACGGTCACCTCTATTCAGCGGCCGCGACCAGCGTCTTGCCGTCCCAAGGGTGATTTTGTTTTGTTTTATACCTCTACTAAATGGCCAGGAAGATTTGAATTTAGACGTTTGTAGCCAGCTGAAGGTAAAAGAATAACAATGTGGAAACGTAATTGTTTCTTTGGCTTTTGTTAACATTATGGACCATCATTGTTCTACTTTTTCTCCACTTTCATTTGTTTGTACTTATATTTGATAAACTGAAAACTGGACCACGCCCAACGTTTTCGGGTGAACCTCTATTAAACGGCCACTTCTATTAAGCGGCCAGCCGTGGTCTCGTCTCTGAGAGCGGTCGCTTAATAGAGGTTGGACTGTATTGTTATGTCTCTCAGTGTCTGACGGGTTCTATTTACGAGGAACGACTTCTAACGAACGAATAAATAACCGCCCCTTAAGCACTTTTAGTAACTACTAAGCACTTTTTCTTCAATAAGCATTCTCCTGTAAGCTACCAAAAGTAAATTCGTTCCTCGGGTCCTAAATTGAACCATTGTAGTATGTTTGTGTAATGTAAGCTAAGCTTAATCGAGCTAGAAAACACCTTGGGAACCAAGATACGATGATAGTGGTGGTAATCATCAACAGACGAGGCGTAGAACTATGGCCCATCAACGAGGAAAAGAAACAACAAGTTTGTACAATATCTTGCATACGCATATAAACTTATCCAGGGTCACGGCTGGATTTTAGTTCGCCTGATTTATTCTTCCAATCAAATTCAACCACGATCGGGCCTCTTGAATTTGTTTCTCGAAGTTTAAATTAATTTACAGAATAACAACAATACTTACATTTGCAAGCTGAGTGACTTCGGATCCATTGGGACCAAATGGAATCCATCGATGACGAAAAACCTACAGTTTTCGAAAACCTAGACTGTTCACAGTCTCTCTACCATTCAACGCGCGCGAAAGAAAAATCGAGCGAGGCCTCACCTTCTACCCCGTAAAGTCTCTCGTTTTCCACTGGCGTTCAGTTCGCTCATGATTCTATTCGTGCGTTCAACGATCGAATAAGAATACGAGAACGGTGGAGGGCTGTGAGCAGTCTATTGAAAGCCTTACTAATTATACTATGGGAAAAAGACACTGATGATATTTTTTGGTCTAGTACTTAGTGCAAGTGAACAAGGTACAAGTTCCAAACTGGAAGAATTAGTGGAAACCTCTGTCACGTGTAGAGAGAAACATCACGAGAATAAGCCTCTCAATCATTATTGTCAGAACTGCAAAGTTTGCATTTGCGATAAGTGTGGACAAACACGTCATGCAAATCACACCAAGGTGGATATCAAGCAAGCCGCCGAAGAACAAAAACTCAAGATGGCGGAGCTTGTGCAGGAAATGAAAATAGAGGTTACTGAACACACGACACAAATGGAGAAAACAACAGAAATGTTGAAGAAAAACAGAGAGAAAATTGCTGCCGCTCGTAACAAAGTGTTAACCACTGTTGAAGAACTCATTCGAGTGTTAAAAGAGCACGAGATCGCTATGGTGACCAAGTTGGATGTTATTGAAAACGAACAGCAAAGAGATTACTCAACTCAGTTAGAACACTTTCAGATATCTGCCACGCAACTGAATATGTTTTTGGAACATTGCCAAAGAATTTTACAAGGAAACAACAGTGTTGAAATACTTGAATCGCAGCAGGGTGTCATGGAAAAGTGCAAAGGTCTCCTAAATGCGAAGAAAATGACCATTTATAAACCATCGCATGTTCAATACAAGGCAAATGAAGAGGATATCCAGAGTGTTAGACGCGCGTCTCTGGGTGAAGTTGTTGTCATTACAACTGATCCTCTACAATCAGTGGCGGAAGGGAAAGGCTTAAAAGAGGCAGAAGCTGGAAGAGAAGCTAGCCTAACAATCACGACAAAGAATTCAGAGGGGCAGCAGTGTTATAACGAAATCGACCAGATTGTTGTCAAAGTTCGCACTCCGTCAGAACAAGACCTCGACACCAACATTGCAGACAACGGAGATGGTAAATATAGCGTCACCTACACACCCGAATGTGACGGACATCATGACGTGGTGATTGAAGTTAATGGTCAACCGCTGACCAGTAGTCCATGGAATGTTCACGTGAAGCCGCATCAATACCATGCCGTACGTTCTTTTGGATCACGTGGTAAAGGACAAGGACAATTTGATGACCCCTGCGACATTGCAATAAGCGACAAAACGGCGAACATTGCAGTTGCTGACGCTTATAATAATAGAGTACAGCTTTTCAACTCAGATGGAATTTATTTGAGAGAGTATGGTCAGAAAGGACTTGACGCCAAGACACTTAATTGTCCCATGTCAGTAGCATTCAGCAAGTCTGGTGACGTCACTATCTGTGATTGTCTTGGTATTTTTTGTTTCGCTGAAAGCGGTCAGTTCATAGAAAAGATCTCCAACAAACATTTGATCAAACCACCATTCATAACCATTACTTGTGATGGCCGCATGCTGTTGTGTGACCGTGGTGACAAAACAGTCAAAGTCTGCTCCCCTGACGGTACAGAATTGCTGAAGTCCTTCAGCTGTCCAGGCTTCGATGAGCCTCCGTTGGTTGCTTTACATCATCAAGACAGGTTTTTTGTCTCCTATGGCTCTGATCACTGCGTCAAGGTATTTAATAATGAAGGGGAATTTCTATATGATATTGGCACAGAGGGGCCTGGTAAGCTGTGCGAATCTTTTGGACTTGCTGTTGACAAGTTTAACAACTTGTTAGTCTGTGACGGTGAAAATTGTAAAGTTTTTACACTGGAGGGAAAATTTCTGAACTCGATAACAGAGCAGCCCTCCCAACTTCAATGCCTTTTTCGTGTTGCTGTGTCAAACGTTGGACAAGTATTCATTACAGATACAGCAAACCAATGTGTTCATGTTTTTGAGTGAACAACCGTTTTAGCCGTTTCTATTATTATAAGGAGTCTCGAGATAGTTTTGTCTCAGATTTTTGGGTGTTTCAGTATCATTTTTTACGCTGTTTACAGAAAACAACTTAACATAAGATGGTTTCAACGATACAGAAAAAAAATACAATAAAAATTCACTAGAAGAAACAATATTTAGTTGTGTACAGTGACCAAAGTAGCCAATGAGCTTTCGAGTTGGTCACTGTCATGCAGATATAAGTTGGCGTTGGCCGCATGTTAAGCCATTCAGGCTGTAGGAAACAATGTAGGAAGAGACTGCTCTTCATTAGCTATGATTTCAAAATGTTTAATATTAACGAACTCCTCAAAGGTACAGTCAAATATCATCCAGCAGGAGATCCAGTCCCTTAGTTATCTTCGTCGACGGTCAGGTACAAATAGGTCGTTTTCACGTGACGTCATCACTTCCTAAAATCCGAAACCAAAACAGCTACCAAAGTTTTATCCTCATCAGGCATAAGAGGCGGTACATTTATATCTGTTTAATATTTTACAGCTCAATAGCGTGCTTCCTCTGGAAACCAGAGCATTTTGAATTTCAGGGTTATGGAGGTCCGAGACACAAGGCTACGATCGAGATTGTTGAAAAATATATACTTATCTCATGATTTTGAGCCTTTTTAGAAGTTAGAGCATTAGGAAAAGCGCTTATGTAAATGTTTGTTTGTTCAGTACTGATAATCAGTCGCCTAGATAGCCAAAGTAAGAGGGTCCCCAATAGGCTTGACGGGATGCGGGATTTGGCTTTTTTTTCGCCGTGATATTTGGGATTTGAGCTGAAAACGGGGACGGGAAGCGGGAATTACAAATACGAGCGGAAGCGGGATTTCGTGTTTTTATGGGGTTGGGATGTGAGATTCGCAAGGGGAACAGAGCGGGATACGGGATTTCAATTCTTCCGTGACCTCATAAATTGACCAGCGCAAAAACCACAAGCTGGCAGAAACCAGGGCAGAAACGAACCTTTTGTGCCTATAGCTGTGTCAGGTTTCAAGTAATGAATATAGCAACGGCTCTGTACCCCGTCAGGTCAGGTTCTGTCATACGTATCCATTACCGCTTGACTATGTTAGTATCATTAAACTGTAGCAACATTTTCGACGCTTGTGTCTGTTATCCTGAGCCCCCTATCCTTTCTAGTTCTTTAGCTAGTTTCGACCTTTTCCAGAGCGCATGGCTTGTTTTGGCCAGTATGGCCACACCGGATGGCGGTGATAGTGATTTACCGAACGACATCAACAATTGCATAGTCATATGTTTCGAAAAGGATGTGCGAGCGGGAGTGCCTTCATTCGGAAAGAAAAGTACTGAGCCCAGATTTCAAGTAAAGTGAAGACGCTGAAAGCTTTGAAAGAAACTGACAGGTGTGTTTATGGGCGATCTCTTGAATATGGGAATGAACAATCTTTTTCTTTCACTGATACGTGGACAAAAGAAAGCAAAACAGTGAACTGTTTCAAAGAAACGTTATTATCATTTGTGCTTACTTATCTGCTATCCATTGAATCCTTTTGTGTGATATCTATTTTTAAAAAGTTTCTGTGATAATTATTAATTTAACAAATTAATAATTAACGTAGAAACGTCTTTGAAATGTGGGCGGGATCGTGATTTCCAGGCAACAAAGGGTGGGATGGCGGGATTAACAGGAAAAAATGAGCGGGAAGGCGGGATCTGAGAACCCTACTACCCTAAGTTCCAGATGTTTACACTATTTTCCGGCCGCCATGGCGTTTTCATACTGAGCTCTGTAAATATTTGCGAAACATTTCGACAATATCTGAAGTTTGGGGAAACGCACAGGCCTAAAACCTGGAGAAGTGTCTTATTTAGTTATCTTCTATAACACCACCATCATCTTAGCTTTTTCCACTAGATGGTTTTTGATTTATTTTTTTATTGCGTGACAGTGAAAACTATCTATAGAAAGCAAAAATGCCTGATGGTAAGTGACCATTTACCATTTGCTCAAAGAACCCAGTTTACACGAGTTCGACTTGATCATAATTCCAAGACGGCGGTGAAGAATTGCAAATAGTAACCACATTTTCCACTCGGATATTTCGGTTGGGAATTTTGGCCTACCTTTCAAGACGTTTCGTTTATATATTTCGAACGTTTTCCGTTGATCGAGCCAAAATTGTCTTACCATTTACATTCTCACCGAAATTTCCGGAATTTTACGGCAAATGGTAAACAGCCTACAACGGGAGCGTCCTACGACAAATGGGTTTTCTCCTGCACGGTGACACTTCAACGTAAGGTAAAATGTCAAGGCAGCTAGCTATTGTTTGACATACTCTTATTGATAACGTAGTCACGAACAATTTTAACAATGTAGGTATTAAAAGATTTCTCAAAAAGAAAAAAAACCGACATAAGCCCAAAAGGGTGCATGCTTTTTTAAATCTAATTGAGTAACTTTTTGAGATCAGTTGTTGTATCGTAGAGGGCTCACGGTGTTTTCAAACTGTTGAACTGCTACCCAGGTCTATGATAATCATGCTCAGGGGAAGTTAAGAAAACTCGCCATAAAAGTAAGTGCACTTTAACTAAGAGTATACTCTGATTATGCTATTAAAGCATTTGAAAGTTTCATAAGATAAACCGCGTCATTCTGTTTATAGGTTTTGAGTAACGCACCGTTGTCAGTTGAGACATTTGTAACTCGGCTCTCAGTCTAGTTTCATTTATTAATCAGATGATTCTATTAACAAATGAAAATATTTTTGTTTATAATCCTTCAAATATTTTCGCTCGCGCGCGATTGGTCTAAACGCGCCACGTGTCTGAATATTCTCCAACTAACACTGGGGAATATCCTAGTGATATCTCCCTATTTTCGAAACTGCGCGTGTTGCAAAACAATATTTGAAGGGTAATAAACACAATGGCCCCCATTTGGAGCGAAAATAGGCTCGGATATTAGTCCTTAGACATTATCTGTTCCAAAAAGCTCACAGTTTTCCTCCAGCTACGCTCTCGGAAAACTGGTCGCTTCTCGGAACTTTCCGCGGACAAATATACGAGGATATTTCCTCGCCAAATGAAGGCTTTTGTTTATAAAGCACTTCAGCGCCTATAAACAAAGCGCGCTTTTCAATCCACCGCCTAAGGAGGCTACAAAGCAGTCAGATACACTGGAGTTTAGACCCCCTTCCCAGACCTTCAATTACCTGGCGTGGTTTTCTTCTGGTACAAATATTGCCTAGTGCAGTTTCTAAAAAAGGAAACAGAACAAAAAACGCCATTGAGTTAGTGAGTCGTCAAGTATCATGGTTAATTTTTTTAGAATTGAATTGGCCTTTGGTCACTTGAAAACAACATGACATCTGCGCACGTGACAACTCACGTGACATTTTTTACGGCTGCCTGCGCTCAAACAGCAACTTGGGTGTAGCTTGCACTATGGAGACGCCATGCTGGTGCCCATCCGTATGGGCACTAACATGGCGTCCGGAAACCAACAGAAACATCTGTCACTGAGTTTTGCTACAAAAGCGTGAATTTATTCCTCGAGGAACTCTCAAACATTAAAATAATACTTTTTCTAAGACATGAGCTGTTCAGATAGCCAAGTTCCCCGAAATAGGTCACTTTTTTAACCATCATGACAGCTCTCTAGACCGTCATGTAAATGCCGCGTCACGCAAAAGCTTAGAAATTCAAGCGTAGTGTATCACAATACCAAGAACCCATTCGGAGCGAAAATTTGTATGAATATTAGTTTTCAGCTGCTCTTATACATCATTTAAGTAAAATCTCGGGAAGATAAATAGTTTTGTAGTTCGAAATTTGGTGACGTCATGTGAAAACCAGCTATAGGTGTTGACCACTTCCATTTCTAGTGGGTACATCACCGACCCTTAACCCATAGGGTTATTTTGGAGTTATGAGTTACATAAGGCAATTTTGATAATTTTATATAGTTATTTTTTATATAAGGTCGTTTGCCCACATGCTGATATTGATCCGATATGTTTCCCCTATCGTTTTCAAGCCAATAAATGTCCACAATAGTTTTAATCACTAACAATTGCACACAGAGCATAGAAACAACAATGATCAGCCACCCCGCTGCCTCCCCCAACGGAGGATACACGTAATCCTAATACGTGATTTTAGTGCACTTGATTAAGGTGAACATAAAGATACCCTATAGGATAAGAAAAACATACCGTGAAATTCCCTCCTACGGGAGAAAAACAGAAATAGCGTAGAATTCCTATATAACAAGCCCTTCGGACTCGAAAATAAGCTACACCCCGCCTACTTCCAATGTTTGGAGCGAAATCCTCCCAACAATAAGCACCTTGAATGTAATCCTTTGTATTTATTTAGATTTTATAGCCCTTAAATTAATCGCGTTGACAAAAGATTGTAACCTCTTCAGATACAAGGCCTTTATTGTACAGCTTGTTTTCGAATTTTGTGTCTGAGTATGCTCAGAGAACTGTAGTGTTCAGTTAATGACTTATAGTAAGAAAGTGCTGAACCATTCTTGCATGCACCTAAATGGTTTTAAGTAACACATCCCTTCCAAAGAGACCATCTTCACGTTCCAAAGATAAATCCAAAGCTTATCATTAGCACTTTCGAAGAGAACAAGATATTGACAAGTAAGAGGACACATCGTTTATCTTATTCATTTTATAGCGCTGCACAACATAAGTCGTTCTTTGTCGTTCTTTGGATCAAACTCATCTCGGACACACTCGGAGAGTTTCCGATTTTCATTACTCAATCAAAAGCAAGCTCGAGCTGTAACGAGCACTCCGAACATTATTGTCACGCTCACATAACTTAGCAACGTTAGCAATAAAACCATCGAAATCAGTCAACTGGTGCTTGTCCCCAA
Source organism: Orbicella franksi (assembly GCF_964199315.1). Taxonomy (NCBI): domain Eukaryota; kingdom Metazoa; phylum Cnidaria; class Anthozoa; order Scleractinia; family Merulinidae; genus Orbicella; species Orbicella franksi. Next base: position 28,493,697 of record NC_138149.1, on the reverse strand, counting down.
GCCTCCATCGCATACGCTCGTTTGGCTCCAATCACACAATCTATCCTTCCCTAGGCAGGCGTTCGTTGGAGAAGCACGTGACAAACCCAAAGACCGTCTGCGCAAAAGACTTGCTGACTTTATAGCCTGAAATGTCAGTCATGTCAAGCCTTAATGTCCGGGGATTAGGCTGAGGGAACCCATTATTTTGGCTGAGGCGTGAAGCCCTAAAAGTCGAAAGGATTGTTAAAAAAAAAAAAACAAACAACATGCAGGTAAAAAAATAACCTAGAAAAATTTTAAGCAATTAAAAGTTATTTAAATGGATTCAAGTACTGGCCAAGGTAACAGCTTGGAGTTGTTATCTACTTCATTAGCCGTGACAGTGTACCATGACTCAAGACTTTTATGCAATGATAAACATGCCATTGTAAATCACTCTTCCATTTTCGTTTTCAAAGTCAATAAAATGATTGTTTCTTTAAAGCGGCCTTCACAAGGCAAACTAAAGTTGGCAAAAACTCGTGTTGGCAAACTCAAGTAGGTGTATGTGAACGGCACAAACACAGTCGACAAACACGTTGGCAAGTGTTGGCGACAAATAGAACTTGCCTCTATTCTCGCCAACTTTCTCGTGTTGGTAAACCCGTCTCTGACGTGTGAATGATTGGCATACATGTGTTGGTAACTGTAAACGAACCAAAACACATTCTCTATTCACGTGATTTATTTGCGTGACAGTCACAAAATGGAAACAAAAGAAAATGGAGGGTCTAGCCCCGGGGGGGTACTTTAAGAATTTCTGGGTGGGGATGTGCCGCTGGGACCCTGGAGCCCTTAGCCTATACCAGAGCTAGTCAGCTGAATTTTGCTACCCTATACTAGAGTAAACTCCCCAAATCCCCCCATCTATCGACACTATTGAGGCTGGTTTGCGTAAATTTAAACTCGCCGATTTGACTTTTTTTATCTTTTTGAGGGGCAATTCCTGGTTTCCTTAGTCTAGATAAAATCTTCAACCAACTAGTCAGTTGTAAGAAAAATGATACCCTATTCTAGACCCAGACGCTCTGATTTATATACCCTATCCTAGAGTAAACTGCTTGAAAACCATACCCTTCACGGCGGCACATACCTATATAGCCCATGTATGGCAGTGCCCCCCCCCCCCGGTCTAGCGGACAAACTGGGTTTCGTCCAAACCTTTTCTATTTCTCCACCGCTTTCTGTTTCTTCTCCTCTCTTTTCCTGTTTCACTGTTCTACTTCAGTGCCACTGCACGAAGTCGGCCATGTTGCAAATTACCGTGTGTTGTGATTTGACGCGAGTTTGATATGTGGAGGAAAGAGTTTGCCAACTTAAGTTTGCCGTGTGTAGGCCGCTTTTGAGTGGTTGGAAATGTCGCCATCCTTTGTTCCCGGGCTTTTACAACAGTTCTAACCTTTTCTAATGCGTTGTTTTCGAATATCGTTTTTACGAAGAACTTTTGCAAGTTTCGGTAAAGCCATCGATTCCTCACTCTTGGCTAGTTTAAATATTCATAAACTCGCGTGTTTATCATTATTCGTCAAAGGCTGCAGCCTGGTAGCCAAAGGCTCATTGTCTGGAAACCTTTTAACCAGAGGATTTTAGTTAGTTTTAAAATACAGTTTCTTATGCTTATCTCCAACAAACGGCGTTTTCAAGATCGACAACTAGATAATCGACGGCTCCCGCGTCGATGAAGAACTGACCCGCTTTCCTTTCTGCTTTGGGAAAGATTCGCTAATGGCAACAAAGGCATAGGTGATCTTTCTTCAGTTTTTGTTTTCTTCTTCATTCCACTTTCCCGGGACAAATATGTTTTTCTCGCTCCCTTTTCTCCCAATTCTCAAGAAACACAACGCCAAATATGTCATTACCGAATGGTTAGTCAAGCACACCACTCCTGAAAGGAATCGATCGGTGAGAGTAAACTAGTTCCCTCACCCCCCGTCCCCACCCCTCCCCCCACCCAACTCACCACCAAAAAAAAAAGAGAAAATGAAATCGCTCATACAATGAACACAGTCTACTGTAGTCTATAAATTTCCGGTGCGTATCCGCCTACGACTGGTCGGTATAAAACGTGGAGCCCCATCTGGACCAACTTTCAGGACCCCCTTCTGCACACCTTTATTTCCTGGACCCTTTTCTTAACTTAACTCGAGAATTCGTTATAGTAATGGGACCGAGTGGAGTACAATTCAGGGAGTAATCGCTCGAGTAATTTCAAAATCAGACGAGTGCAAAGCGCGATGCCGACTTGAAATTACGAGCACGATTACTCCCTGAATTGTACGACACGAGGTCCAATTACTAACTAATCGTATCTATAACAAAATTTGGAGTTAAAAATATCTTTTGAGAACTTCTTTTGAGCGAAAACGTCTGTAACGATTTTCATAAGTTTGGAAAACTGTAGGAAACAGTGCGAAGGAAACCATTAAAGCGCGCGTAATTGACGTGCGAATCACGTGGGTATCCAAATACAGGTATCCAATTACGAAAAGTTCAAATTGGATACGTGTAATTGGACACCCGCGTGACCGCGCGCCGATTACTTAACAAATAAGCGCACGGAGAACCAATCACGATCGAGAATTTTGTTATAGATACGATTATAGGTTTAATTTGACAAGGAACAACATATTTTCTTCAAAATAGCATAACTATTGTCCTACCCGGCTGGCGATACTCAATGAACTACGGGCGAGTTACCGGACAAGTTCGCACAACAATGGTGATAACTTTGTTGTTAACCTGCACAGTTCACTGACTCTTTTTAACCGACTGACAAACAAAATTAATTGCGTAACCTAAACACCCCGAGATTTGAATGAAGGTAGTCTTATTCTTATTTTTTTCTTAATGTTTTTGACGAATTATCTGTCTTCTGTAATATACTAACACGAATAGCAGGAAAAACTGAAAGAACCCTGCCAAGTCTGCCACAACGGATTATGACTCTCTGGTATAGAAAACAACCAATCAAACTTCCAACTCTTTTCACGTGTTCAGTCACGTGTTCAGTCACTCGACTTGTTTTTCAACTGAAAGAGAATCCCTTTTCTCTCTTTATCATAACTGATCTGTTCTTGAAGCATGTAACAAATTTAGACCAGTTTTATTCATTTGTTTGCGGAAGCGGACGTGCCTTCGACGAGTCGGAATACCTACCTTCAAGGAATAATTATGAATAGGTGTCTTAGAGTCCGTCAACTTTCTTTCGCAAGTCTGCAACCTTTTCAGCAATTTCTGAACCGAAACGCAGATTTCTTTGAGAATCACTGAACCCAACCAATCCACCATTTATAACTACCTAAGAGAGCAACTAATTACCTTCCAAGATATGACTCAGTACCTTTTATTATTATAGTGTTTACAATAGTTGAAGACCACATAATTATTGACAGAGTGCTTTAGTGCCCAGTTACGCATATGCTTTGAGATATTTGCCCGCAAACAGTCTGCTTCCTGCCACTGAGTATCCGACATTGCCCAATTCCCAAGGTAAGTTTTATTTTGATTCTATTCGAGTGAGGTTGTGTAGCTCATCTGGTCTTTTCGAGATGCGAAGTTTAGCACAAAAATAATTATAATAATGACTTTTTTTTTTGCATTCTGCGCTTTTTGCCATACGCTTAATTCAAGAGCCAGTCAACAGCAGTCTTCTTAGCCTTTGGTGTTAGGCCTATTTAAGTATTTGTTTAGTAATAATTCACTCTCTCAGCGAGTTACCATCACTGATACAGTTTGTTTTGCTAATGTTCGGGCATGCGTGCTATGCTGCGCTTTACAAGAAGCGACTACTGAAAGCGGAATTGTCGGAATTATCGTGTGATCTTCCTTCAGTTACCGAGACTAGGCTATCTGACTTTAAAGATGAACGGTCACAAATAAACTTGAATTGTCAAAAGTGAATCTTTTTTTGATAAAGCACGCTATTAATTACTTGTCTATTTAGCAATAAACAAAGAAATTTTATCGTTTCGGTGGTTTTCATTCGTTGTTCGTTTTTCTTTTCTTTGATAAGTGACAATGAAATTTTCTCCTCTGGCGATATATCACTATGAACGAAACATAAATAAATATAAAGCTTCGCCTTCATAAAACCGGTTAACGTGAACCCAACGGTTGCGGTTTAATAATTAAGCAAGAGTAATTAACAAACTGACGTAATTGTCTCGAACTGCAAATGTTCAATTCTAGCGCACAAAAACATCAAATGAAACCCGAGTTCGCACAACGATCGTGATAACTTTGTTGTTCACCAGCACAGTTCACTGACTTTTTTTAACCGACTGAAATATTTGTTTTAAGCACAACATTATAGTGCAGCAAAGTGACGTCATGTGGCCAATTTCATCAAGCCTGATTAGATTCCTCTTGTACAACAATGACAAATATTTCATTTCCACGACCACTTTTAAAATCACTATTCTACCTCACACCGAAACATTAGTTCACTCTGTGAATAATCAATTCGTAGTAAATTAATTCAAAAGCTCAGAAGTTAGCAACTTTTATCCAATATCTTGAAACTGCGTGATCACGTGATCTCCCCCAAGTAAACATGACCTATTTTAACAAAATTAATTGCGTAACCTAAACACCCCGAGATTCGAATGAAGGTAGTCTTTTTCTTATTCTTTTCTTAAGTTTCTTGGCAAATTATCTTTCTTCTGTAATATAGTTAACTAAGACGCAAAGCAGGACAACTAAAAGAACCCTGCCAAGTCCACCACGGCGGATTATGACTCTCTGGTATAGAAAACAACCAATCAAACTTCCAACTCTTTTCACGTGTTCAGTCACGTGTTCAGTCACTCGACTTGTTTTTCAACTGAAAGAGAATCCCTTTTCTCTCTTTATCATAACTGATCTGTTCTTGAAGCATGTAACAAATTTAGACCAGTTTTATTCATTTGTTTGTAAAAGCGAACGTGCCTTCGACGGGTCGGAATACCTACCTTCAAGGGATAATTATGAATAGTTGTCTCAGAGTCCGTCAGCTTTCTTTCGCAAGTCTACAACCTTTTCAGCAATTTCTGAACCGAAACGCAGATTTCTTTGAGAATCACTGAACCCAACCAACCCACCATTTATAACTACTCAGGAGAGCAACTAATTACCTTCCAAGATGTGGCTAAATACCTTTTATTATTATAGTGTTTACAATAGTTGAAGACCACACAATTATTGACAGAGTGCTTTAATGCCCGCAAGCAGTCTGCTTCCTGACATTGAGAATCCGACATTGCCCAATTCCCAAGGTTAGTTTTATTTTGATTTTATTCGAGGGGGGTTGCGTAGCTCATCTGGTCTTTTTGACATGCGAAGTTTAGCACAATAATAATAATAATAATAATAATAATACTTACTTTATTTGATTTCTGCGCTTTTTGCCATACGCTTAATTCAAGAGCCAGTCAACAGCAGTCTCTATAGCGTTTGGTTTTAGGCTTATTTAAGTATTCGCTTAGTAATAATTCATTATCTTGGTATTTTACCAGCACTGATACAGTTTGTTTTGCTAATGTTCGGGCATGTGCGCTATGCTGCGCTTTACAAGAAGTGACTACTGAAAGCGGAATTATCGGAATTATCGTCTGATCTTCCTTCAGTTACCGAGAGTAGGCTATCTGGCTTTAAAGGTGAACGGTCACAAATAAACTTCAGTTGTCAAAAGTAAATCTTTTCTTGATAAAGCACACTATTAATTACTTGTCTATTTAGCAATAAACAAGGAAATATCATCGTTTCGGTGGTTTTGGTTCGTTGTTCGTTTTTCTTTTCTTTGATATTTACAGTTATGAAATTGTCTCTTTTAGCGATATATCAGAAAGAACGAAACATAAATAAATAGAAAGCTTCGCCTCCATAATACCGGTTAACATGAACCAAACAGTTGCGGTTTTACAATTAAGCAAGAGTAACAAACTGACGTAATTGTTTCGAACTGCAAATGTTCAACTCTAGCGCACAAAATCATCAAATGAAACCCAAGTTCGCACAACGATCGTGATAACTTTGTTGTTAGCCTACACAGTTCACTGACTCTTTTTAACCGACTGAAACATTTGTTACCAGCAAATTGACGTCATCTCGCCAATTTCATCAAGTTTGAACAGGTTCCTCTGGTACAACAATGGCAAATATCTCATTTCCACGACCCCTTTCTAAATCACTATTCTGTCACACACAAAAACATTAGTCCACTCTGTGAATAATCAATTCGTAGTAAATTGATTCAAAAGGCTCAAAATGCAGCATTTTTTATCCAATACTTTGAAACTGCGTGATCACCTGATCTACCCCAAGTAAACATGACCTGTCTTAAGAAAATTAATTGCGTAACCTAAACACCCCGAGATTTGAATGAAGCTAGTCTTACCCGTATTCTTTTATTAATGTTCTTGACGAATTATCTGTCTTCTGTAATAAACTAAGACGAATAGCAGGACAAACTAAAAGAAGCCTGCCAAATCCGCTACGTCGTATTATGACTCTCTGGTATAGAAAACAACCAATCAAACTTTCAACTCTTTTTACGTGTTCAATTACGTGTTCAGTCACTCGATTTTCTTTCGACTGAAAGAGAATCCCTTTTCTCTCTTTATCATAACCGATCTGTTCTTGAAGCATGTAACAAATTTTGACCGGTTTTATTCGTATATTTGTGTTAGCTAACATGCCTTCGATGAGTCGGATGATACGCTCAAGGGATAATTATGAATTGGCGCTTATAGTCTGTCGGCTTCCTTTCGCAAGTCTACAACTTTTTTCCAGCGATTTCTGAACCGAAATGAAGTGTTTTTAAGAAGCACTGAACCCAACAAACCAACCAACCAACCACTTATAACTACCCCGAGAGAGCAACTAATTACCTCCAAGTTTTGGTTGAGGTATTTTTATTATAGTGTTAACAACAGTTGCAGACCACATAATTATCCACAGAGTGCTTTATTAGATATATACATATGCTTTGAAATATTACCCCACAAACAGTCTATTCGGATGAGGTTGTGTAGCTCATCTGGTTTTTTTTTATGATGCGAAATTTAGCACAAAAATAATATTTGCATTTTGTGGTTTTTGCCATACGCTCAATTAAGGAGCCATTCAACAGCAGTCTCCTTAGCTTTTGGTGTTAGGCCTATTTAAGTATTCTTTCAGTAATAATTCACTCTCTCAGCGAGTTACCATCACTGATACAGGTTGTTTTGCTAATGTGTGGGCATGCGCGCTATGCTGCGCTGTACAAGAAGCGACTACTGAAAGCGGAATTGTCGGAATTATCGTCTAATCTTCCTTCGGTTACCGAGACTAGGCTATCTGACTCTAAACGCGAACCACCGGTCAAAAATAAACTTGAGTTTTCACAACTAAATCGTTTCTCGATAGAGCAGACTGGCAATAAATCATCGTTTGGGTGGTTTTTATACTGGGGGTTGTTCGTTCTTCTTTTCTTTTCCTATGTCTTTTTATAAGCAGCAGCCAACTCAGAAAGTTCTTCTACTTTGGCTGCTGAACACGTATTGTTCCGTTGTTCATACTCCCATCCAATCTTATCAGTTGCAGGTGGCAAATTGTGCAATTGTAACATCCCAAATGAAACATTACGTAGTCTGAATTGGGTGGCAACAAGGATTTAAACACTTTAGCCGAATCCGTCTATACCGCATTGGGGAAAAAACACGGTTTTATGCTTGGATGCTCAGGCATTTCACACGTGAGATAGAAGCGCTTCTCAAGCAGTTGTCATAAACAAATTACTTGATAGAGAAAGGAGCCGTGTTTTTTAGCCAACAGTAACATAGCTGAAATTCAGGTTAAGAGTGCTCTCCGCACGAAATCAAATCATTAAAATAGGATCGATGACGAAGCTATGAGTTTCACCAGATCAAAGCAGTTCGATACAGATTATACAGTGAGAGAGAGACCGAGTCACAGGTACCGGCTCAGTTAGCGAGCAAAATGTTGTGCTATAGACCCTTTGCATAAAAGATACCTAAATATGAATAAAAATACTATTCACAATACTCATAATGATATGCAAAGTTCGATGCGCAACAACAATGTAGTTTTCTCGACTAGGTGAGCATTTTTCGCACCAGTTATGTAATAGTTCTGCAATAAATACCAAAACGACTTCACTCCATTCGTGCTCGATTTTCCGCCCGGTTTTCCAGCGGAGAGCGGATTAGGGAACGGGCTCACCCTCCCACCGCTAGACTCGACCTCCCCTAAACCAAGCTGTTCCATCTTGGCTTAGTCCGCTGATCAATCATGATTCCCATACCTTATTTCAACTGAGCATGAATGGGAGTGTTGTGAAATAAAATAGTTTACACATGCTACGCCTCGTGTTCATGTTTCCAGACAAAGGATTTTTCACGTGAATGTGAGGCTTAAGATGTATAAGTATTGTTACTCAAATATTGGTGCCATCTATTTAATGTAAAGCGCCATGGACAATTAGTGGATTTGGCGTTATATAAATATTTTTTTATTATTATTTATTATTTATGCAAAGGGTCTATACCACGGCATTTCGTTCGCTAACTGAACCCGTACCTATGGCTCGGTCTCTCTGAGCAAAAGACAAAAAATAAGAGCATCGCGTACATGCCAGTTTCTGTTTTCACGTTGTCCGAGTACCAACATTATATTAACAGTCCTTAGAAGTAAAGAATCTTGTTTCTTTCTCTACCTAGCACTGAGCAATAAAAGATTACTCTCATGGCAAGCTCAACACCAGCAACTTTATCCACCAAAGTGACGACCAACTACGCACGCTTGTGTCGTCTCCTGGTTGATGTTGGTAGCCAGGCCCTCAGGGATACATTTGATGCCATTCATGCACCGGCAAATCTTCACGCAGTTTTGGCAAACAAAGACACCGTTTTACAATCCCTTAGATGCAGGAAAATTATCAATGCAACGCAATGGGGCAAGCTCTTCCCTTTTTTTCCCTCTAAAGTGTCTTCGAGAGACTTTGACATTACTCTTTTGATGGTTCTATTACGAAATTTGGGAGGCTTGCCTTCTCCAATAAACGGATGGGACACACTTCCCGCTGAAACGGACATGAGTCGTGAAGCGGATATTGCTCGTGTTAAGTACTTTAGAAACACCGTGTACGCGCATGCCGAGCAAGCCTCGGTTGATGACACAACGTTCAACGCGTACTGGCAAGACATCCGGGACACTCTGGTGAGACTAGGAGGAGTTAGGTACAGGGCAGCTATTGACAATCTGGAAACTGAGTGCATGGACCCTGAAATTGAAGATCACTACAAACAACTTCTCAGTGAATGGAAAAAGGACGAGAACAACATCAAAGATGAGCTGAAAGAGATTGGAACCACGATGAAAGATGTCATGAAAAAACTTGATGATTTAACAGCAGCAACTGTGACGGCTAACCGAAAGGAATCGAGTGATGAAGGTGAGTTTTAATAACTCTTATATGTTTCCGAGGTTACCTATATCAATAACGTTCGTCAACTCCATCGTACTTCAGACAGAGAGGTTGAGTACTCCCAGGAAGGGGATATACTCTGTAATGTAAGTTATCTAGGTATATATAGTCTAAGAGAATGATTATTGAGATGGTTTGGTCTGAAATTGGGCATAGCTTCAATTTGGAACAGTGTTGTTAAAGAAAAAAAGATGAACACCCCTGGGCCTATGATTACTAATATATATATTTAGCCAAGCCTAAAAGCGGGGCTCCTGGGCCCGGTTGTTCAGAGCGTGATTAAGCTAATCTTGGATAAGCGAGAATTTTGATTCGAGTTTTTTAACTTTGTTGTGAGGTTTTCTGTTTATATTGTTTGGTCCTCTGAATTTGAAAACATAAGTAGTAAGAACATTTTTATACAAGAACAATTTATACTTTGGTTAAATTTTAATTCTGGGTTAGCGTTAACCGGCTTCCTAACAACCCGGTCCTGATTACAATAAGTTAACCTGGCTTTAGCCCGCGATCCGATAGAAACACCGTTCTTGGTTAGCGGTCAACTTTAAAAAAACGTGATCTCGTTGAGCTCTAACCGTAAGCCTGCAATATGTTTACGTGATACTAGTCAGCGGATACCTTGTTTTGATACTCCCCCAATTGTCAATTGACGATAACATGAATGTCCAATATCAAAGATGGACGCAGTAAACCAAAGCTGCATGTCTCGGTCAACTTATTAGCTGGAGTATAGCCGCCATTTTTGCGACGTCGTCGTCGTCGTCGTGCGTACGCGCCCACGGGCAATACCGTTAGCAATACTGCTATTATCATTTTACCATGAGGAAAGTTTCTATGAGTATGGGGCTCCGCTTGGACCGCCAAAGCTCCTCTATAATGCCTATGCCTATGCCTATGCCTATGCCTATGCCTATGCCTATGATATAATGGTCATTAACATAGAATAGACTGATTAGACGAGTGGATGATGCAGCCCGCTTTTCACGTAATTTTGACGACATTGACTTGGGACAAGAAAAGATCAAGGTAAGAGAGTTTATCCCCCATATGGCCCCATACCCAAGGTAAGTTGTTCTTAAGTTATTTTTAGAGATAGAGTACCCAGTTTTTCTGCGGATGTTACTCGCTCGATGTGTGGACAGCCCAAGCGACATTCTCGAAGAAGCCAGAGACGAAGTGGCGGGAAATGTGCTGAAAAGTCCACAGCATGAATTTTTTCTCAACTCTCAGCCGTCTTTTTGTTCGGCAAGTCTTTCTTTCAGGCTTTGTGATCGTTTACATGCTCAGTCCTCTGCCGTTCAGTTGGTTTTCAGGAGTTTAAGAGGCAAACTCCCAAAACGCAGTCCGGTCGATCTGGCTTGAAAAATAAGTCTCGCTCATTTCTTGTGTTCGTGTACGTATGTAAAACCCCGATCCGTTTGATTAAATCGTTTGAATTGTTCGTATTTTAGTTTCGCCCGTCAGTCAGTGCGAAAATTAGTTATATATATACACTGACTGAAGAGCAAAAAATACCACAAAACGCAAGGCCAACAAAGGATTAATGGGCGCAGCGACTTTATGTATCGGTAGGGAGGCCCAGGACCATGGGCTCTTGGTGTTCGTTTTTCACCAGTAACGAGAAGCCCATTGATAGGTACAATACTAAGAACTACTCCCGGGGGTTTAATTCCAAAAAAATTGGGTGGGGGTGTGGGCCGGCTTCCCAAAACTCTTACCATATTTATGACCAAAATCTGTAATATTCCCTACCCTATTTATGACCTGACTCTTAAATCAAAACTCTGTTTCAGACCTACGTTACAAGTAGTTCCCTAGTTCAGACCACCGTTTAATTACCGCAAGCATAATTTGTGAAGGGCTTTTGTTGATTTTCTTTTCGACAATAACGAAAAAGTGGCTTCTTCTTAAGGTGGCTCCCTATAGTTTTACCATCGCACGCGCGCTTAGAACGAATAGTCAGGTAATCTGCGCGCGCTCAAAGGAAAACGTCAGTGTTTTTCGATATTTTATGACGCCAACACGAGTGCAAAAAGCAAAACTGACAGTGAATTTTCTCGCGTTTCCTACAGTGAAATTCCGTAAAATTTGGCAGACTTGTAATAAATATTTTACTTTGGAGCTCGTTTTTCTCCGAAATCTACCTGACCAGTTTTTCTGCAGCGGTAAAAGACAAATTTGCAATAATCTAAAAATCTGCCAGTAAAAAAAAATCCTACTTTTTTCGTGTTTAAAATTCGTATCCCGCAGTATCCAATGTACCGTAAAAATTTTAATTTGGAAAATTTCACCGAAGGAAATTCAAGAAAATCACAAATAAAGCCATATAAACGGTAAACAACGCATTTGTTTGGGCATTTATAATTCAACATTAAAAGCCAAAATTTTAACAGAGATGATAGTAAATCAACATATCATCATTGCTTATTACATTTAATAAGTTTGAAAGGACTGGCTGGAAAAACAAATGCAAAAACAACATTCAATACAAAACACTAGCGCGGGCAACATACCTATATCTAGGCTAGAGTGCAAAAACCATACTCTATTTATGACCAAAATGGCTAAACTCAGCTAAAATCGATACCCTATTTATGACCAAAACGGCTGAAAAACCATAGTACCGTTTGGGGCTGTACATACCTATATAGCCCATAGAAGGAGTACCCCCCCTCCCCCCGCGCGCCCCGGGGAAACTACTCAAATAATCACAAATAAGATGTATGCAAAGAAGTCAGCTGAGGAAAAAGGCACAAAGTACAAAAGACATTAGCGACACCCTACACAAAACAACAAAGCCAAATGACCAAATTCTGCGTATTCTAGGAAACGTGGACTACGACGCCCAAGTTTTAGTTTTCGAATTTTGATGTGTCCTACATGTCAAGTTTGGGATAGCTCTGACAGTGATAGACTAAATTCTTGTGAGATTCGCAGGTTGAATATAAATTCATTTTTCATCTTATTAATAGGCGGTGTCCTTGGAGTTGCCCTCGTAGTCGCTTAAACTCCATTTTGCTTTTTTTTTGGGGGGGGAGGTGAGCGTCAGTCCACTTTTGATCATCTGTTAGCTCAAAAACAAAACAAGATCTAGATAAGGCATATGCTAGTTTCATGTCAGGTTGTATCAGAGTTCTGGGAAATTTTTTTGGTTTGCTATGAGACTCAAGAAAATGTATACACGACACCTGAACGACAAATTTGTACAGATACACTAACTTTACTAAATCTTACAAGATGGGCCTCACGGAGAAACTTATACACAGGACTTACAAATTTATCAACACCTGGAGGGGCTTCCACGAAGACATTCACAACCATATTGACACTCTAAAGAGAAATTGTTTCCCTGGCCACATACTGTCGCTTGGATCTAAGCGTGAACACGTGACACCGAAACATGCTCTAATTGGGTGTCAAACGTGGCATGATTGGTCACCAAACATTTGAAGTTTAGCAGACCGTAAAGCGAACTTTCGTGACTATGTTTAAAATCAGTCTCGATGTCCTTTGGAGATATTTACTAGAAGACTCTGAAGGTCTTGCTCCCGCCAATATTTCATGGTTATACTATGAGTAAAGCCACTTTCGCGAAAGGCGCACATGCATATTAACAAAGGTCAGGGTCAATTTCTCTGAAGAAATCTTCAATGTCCAATCTTTCTGCCATTTCGTGTGCTGAACTTTGAGCAGGAAAGTTCGCGCCACGGTCTATTAAACTTCAAATGTTTGATGACCAATTATGCCACGTTTGACACCCAATTAGAGCATGTTTCGGCGTCACGTGTTCATGCTTAGATGCAAGAGACGGTATACGATTAAGGGTACCGTAAATAGCTATTTTACAAACAAACAATATCAAGCTGTGTCATCACATGAACGCACAGAAACACCAACTTTCTATCTCAAGTTCCTGTACATAGGCAGGTTTTCCAGTATCACACAAAATCGCATAACGGGTTTAGTTAAACGATGTGCAGGCTGTGCAGGCTGTAACGCTTGCTATGTCGATGAAACTACCCAACTTTTTTCCACACGTGTCAGTGAACACCTTATAACGAATAAAAACTCACACAATCAAAATTACAATAAAAACGTTCGCTGGCAAAAAAATTCAAAAAAGAACATGAGCTTTCGGCTGTCGATCTACAGCCTTCGACGGATAAAAACTGGAATGCAAAATGATAAAATATATGCAAGAAAAGGCGAGATAAAAATAAGAAGAAGAACAAAAGAACCCTCTTACATCGCGCAATTAAACTCCCTAGTACATCGCAAAGGAAAAATACCGAAATCAACCACGTCACTTATGCTCTACGAGCCAACAACTATCCCTCCTATGTTAATTCCAACATCTTAAAGCAGAAATTTTCCAAACCACCCACACACGCCATCCCCACACCTGAAGAATTGGTTTGCAGGTTTTTTTTTAATGGGCTGCGCCTCAAGAGAATCCTAACAGTCTTGCTGTCCTTCCCTTCATCAATGGTGTCACGCAATTTGAAGGCACGACATTTAAGTTGTAAATAAGCACTTCAAGACTTTGCAACAAGAATTTTCTTCTCCCAAATTCAGACCATCTATTGAACATCAACCTAACGTGATTTGTAGACGAAACCGGCCGATGTTTTGAAACTCTTAAGAAAGAACATATCAGGAATGTCAAAACATGTGCTAATGGATCAAACATTGCGAAACATGCATGGTCATTCGACCATCGCATAGACAATTCTAGCGTCATAGACAGAGGCTCTTTTCGCATTGGCAGAACTTTGGAGGCTTGGCACACCTCTGCGACCAAGCATGCTGACAATAATTCTAAGCCGATTCCAAACCAGTATAGTATTCTTTTTACACAACAGTCACCTAATTTTCACATTTTTACTTTGCTTTTGTTCTTATTATTTTTATCTCGCCTTTTCTCGCATATATTTTATCATTTTGCATTCCATTTTTTATCCGTCGAAGGCTGTAGATAGACAGCCGAAAGTTCATGTTCTTTTTTTTGAAATTTTAGCCAGCGAACGTTTTTATTGTAATTTTGATGATATCTCATCCTGGCTGCGCTTCAATGTTCAAAAACTCACACACTGGTATACACCTACGGAATTCTGAGAGCTGACGGGCCTCCAAGCTCCAGGGATTGCTTTCACGTGATTGATCAAGCTACGTAGCACCAGCTTCCAGTTCAAGATCAAAGAGGCTCTGCACATTAGGTGGAAAAACCCTTCTCTTAATTATCAAATCAAACATGTTCTAAACTTGTTACTGTAATTGTCACGCTTATCTTTATTGTATTTTTTTTCCTCTTCTTGCCGCTATTGTACTCTTTAGCATTTTCCAGCATTTATATTCTATGGTCTATGCGCTTATTGTATCACACCAATGAAAGCAGATGTTCCTGCCGCAACATGTCTGTGAATTTTAAAATTGTCGTCATTTATATGAAATTAACGCAGATATAGTTACAAAAAAATAAAACCAATAAAATTCGTTTGCGTTGTGTTTGGGGTTTATTTGCCTTGCACTCGTTTGGCCGTTCATTTCTCTGCCGTTCATTGAGTTTCCTTGTCTGGGAAGGGGACATCTGTCTCTTTAGTATTTAAACCCTATTACAGTTTTGATATGCATTAAAACATAGCGAGGTTGCTTCTTTCCGTTCCTTTATCTTATAATCAAAGAAAGCATCCTTTCAGCGTTGGAGGCTTTCCTTGTTCTTGAATTTGTAGACAGAACATAAAAGATAAACATCCACGCAACGCGCCAGTAACATCCGTGGAAGAACTGCGTCCAATGTCTAAAAATAACTTTTAAGGTGGCTCAAAACAGTTTCCAGCAGTTAGATTTGGATGGGTCATTATAACCACTCTTTATCTCTTGATAAAAAAAAAAAAACTGCCCAATCATCGGTAAACACGTTGTTATCACACAATAGGTTACCATAGCAACAGTGTGACCTGCTAAAAACACCCTTAATTACCGTTTTAGGGGCTTATAATTCAAAAACGGCACAGTGAAATTTTTTGATATTATCAGATTTTAATAAACATGATAAGACGCAGCTTTTGGCAAAGTTTTTTAAAAATCTGTACATAGCGTCCAGAGCCACCTTAACCGTTTGAAAATCTAAGGTGGCTCTGAACCCTATTTACAGATTTTTTCAAAACTTTGCCAACTTTTGCCAACTTTGTTCCGTCAGAACAAGACCTCGGCACCAACACTGGAGACAACGAAAGTGGCAAATACAGCATCACCATCGCAGCCGAATGTGACGGGCGTCATGACGTGGTGTTTGAAGTCAGTCGTCAATCGCTGACTAGTAGCCCCAGGAGTGTTCACGTGAAGCCTCATCAATACCATGCCGTACGATGTTTTGGATCACAGGGTAAAACACCAGGAAAATTTCATCTACCTCGCGATATTGCAATAAATCCCAAGACAGGGAACATTGCAGTAGCTGATGCTCACAATAAGAGAGTACAACTTTTTAGCTCAGATGGAACTTATTTGAAACAGTATGATCGGAACGGACCAACCGCTAAAAAGTTAAACAATCCCATTTCAGTAGCTTTCAACAGTGCTGGTGGCGTCACTGTTCTTGATTCCTATCGTGAGATCTATTATTTTACTGAAAATGTTGAGTCCATTATAGATATCTCCAACGAACACTTGATCAAACCAGGAGACATGACCATTGCTCTTGATGGCCGCATGCTTGTTTGTGACCTTAAGGACAAAAAGGTCACAGTCCTCTCCGCTGACGGTGCAGATTTGCTGCAGTTCTTCAGCGACCCACGTTGTGTTGTGTCCCCGTGTGTAGCCTTGTGTCATCGAGACAAATTCTTTGTCTCCTATAATTCAGCTTCTTGTGTCAAGGTATATAACAGTAAAGGAGAATTTCTATACGATATTGGTAAAGAAGGACCTGGTAGGCTGTGCCATCCTGTTGGACTCGCCGTTGACAAGTTTAACCACTTGATTGTCTGTGACAAAAAAGGTGGCAATGTTAACGTTTTTACACTTGAAGGAAAATTTGTAAACTCGATAAAAGGACAGTCGGCCCAATTTCAAGAGCCTTGGGCTGTTGCTGTGTCAAACACTGGACAAGTATTCATTACTGACACAGAAAAACACTGTGTTCATGTTTTTGAGTGAACAACTGTTTGAGCCTTTTCTATTTATTATAAAGGAGTCTAGAGACTTTTGTCTTTTTGGGTGTAAAACTTTTCAAACAAAAGCTCGGCTGTAGGAAACAATGTAGGAAACAACAGCTCTTCATTTGCTATGACTTTAAAATGTTTAATATTAAAGAACTACTCTAAGGTGAAGTGAAACATCATATCCAATCCATTAGTTATCTTTAATGAAATATTGCTGGGTGTCATGAAAAGCAGATCATCTAGTAGCTGACTAATTCAAATCATTTGGCTGATGTAAATATACTCAAGTTGGATTGGTTGAAAATCTTGCATACTTTTTTTTTTTCATTATTTATCAATATATACAACAACAACAACAACTTTCTTTGTACTCAGCGAGAAATGAAATGAACAAACATAAGTCTAAGTCAACATATAACTAAGGAATACTAATAATTATGATGAAAATACATTTCAGCCAACCCCAAACTATAGAATAAGTGAGCTGAAAGTTCAAAATAAGTCTTGTCGCCTGGAAAAAATTACAGGGGCGTTTGGTTTAGCTAGCGATATTATTTCACCTGGAAAAAGGTTGCAGGCTTTTGCGTCATTATATCCACAAAAGGACGCTATGACAGACTGACAGTCCTATAGCGAAATTCAGTGTTTACAAATGTTAAGGTCCGATTCTTTTTGTTATTAATATTCGAGGTCTGGTTACCCTACGGTTGTTCACCATTTACACATCGAGACACCGGTTCGTCAACGATTGCCTGCAAATAGAAAGCAAAAATGCCTATTGGTAAGTTCTGTTCAAATTGGCCATTGACCATTTGCTAAAAAAAAAAAAAAAAAAAAAAAAAAACAATTTACACGAGTTCGACTTGGTCGTAATTTCAAGATGGCGGTGAAGAATTGCAAATGGTAAGCGTATTTTGCACTCTAATATTTCGGTTGGAAATTTTCGCCTACCTTTCAAGACGTTTCGTTTATATATTTCGAAAGTGGTCCGTTGATCGAGACAAAATTGTCTTACCATTTACATTCTCACCGAAATTTACGGAATTTTACGGTAAATGGTAAACAACCTACATCATTAGCAGGATTCCACGGGAGCTTCCTATTTCTCCTGCACGGTGACACTTTAAAGTAAGGTAAAATGTCAAAGCAGCTAGCTATTGTCTGACGTAATGTTGTTGCAAACGTACAGTAGTCACGAACAATTTTAACAATGTAGATATCAAAAGCTCTCTGAAGAAAACGACACACGCCCGAAAGGGTGCATGCTTTTTTAAATCTAACTGAGTAACTATTTGAGATCAGTTATTTTATACCGAGAGTTGTATTGTAGAGGGCTCATGGTGTTTTACCATTGAGCTGCTACCCAGGTCTTATGATAATCTTTCTCAGGGAATGTTAAGAAAACTCGCCATAGAAGTTAGTGCACTTTAAGTTAGAGAATACTTCGATTATGTTATCAAAGCATTTGAAAGTTTCATAAGATAAACCGCGTGATTCCGTTTGTAAGTTTCAGTAACGCACCGTTGTCAGTTTAGTATTTGAGTATTTGTTATTTTCTTATTCTAGTTTCGATTATTAATCAAATGATTGTATTAAGCAAGAATAATATTTTTGTGTAATTTTGATTTCAGATGAAATAAAATACACAGTTACACTATCGCCAGTAATTCTTCGGTTCTGCTTAGTTTCATTTTCTTTCGAAATAATTGTAACTGTGCTCCACTAATCACACGCGCGAAACCTTCTGTTTGTTTGCTTATTTGTTTTACTCTTGTCTCATTCGTTTATTTCGAAACAATAAAACTAACAAAGACAGGTGCATTTTCCCGCCCTTTGCTTCAGTTGCGATTTTTTTGTTTCGTTTTTGATTCGATTCTCTACCTTATTACATTTACTAGGATTAGTTAGTCGTAGAACCATCGAGTATCATAATCCGTTATAATTCTTTTGCCAGGGGTTGAAATATTGTATAACTGACTTAATCTTCGATTGCTTAAGTGAAACATGACGTCTGCTCACGTGACAACTCACGTGAGATCTTTTGTAGTGCTTGTGCTCAAATGGTGGTCATGCGCAATTTCAATTTTTGTCGTCATGACTTCAGTTCAAGTTTAATGAATCAAAACCTTCAGCCAAAAAATACTTAACGATGATGCTGGTGGAGCGCAATTATGTAACTTTGCTGGTTCTTTGCTTGTGCTATTTCCCAATTCTTAGTTTTTGCCTCGTAGTTGAGTATTTTATCCACGCATTGACAATGTTGGCTCCAACGGCACACGTGCCTCGGGTGTAGCTTGCGCTCGGCTATTTCTATTTTGATAACAACATTATGAAAACCTTAATGCTTCTATTATGTCTATGTATCCTGCGAGTACATCGGAGACCCTAAACGTACGTCTCTTGTTTAAACGGTACAAACCCGGCTCTTACATAGGTTTACATCTAACTCCAACCGGTGATATGTTTCCCCCATCGTTTTCACTCCAATAAATGTCCACGATAGCTTAAAATAACCAACAATGGTACACATAGCATAAAGGTAACCGTGATCATCCCACTGCCTCCCCCCACGGGGGATACATTGTAATCGTCACACGTGACTCTAAGTCTACTTGATCAAGCTAAACAATTAAGATACCCTACAGGAGTAAAAAAAAACACATACCGTAAAATTCCGACGAGCCTCCCTCCATCCCTTCGAAAATAAGCAGGAGGCAGCATGGCCGAATGGTTAGGACCCCTGACTTGATATTCGGTGGTTGCAGCTTCAAGTCCCGCTCTGACCACTTAGCTGGAATTGTTTCCAGGTAGACCCTCGTTCATCTCCTCGGTCATGCTTGTAAATAGCCAATTGGTCTTCCTCCCACCAGTTGGGACTTGTAAGCAAGGCGGTTGTAAACGGCAAGAGGAAGCTTTAACCTCCTTATTTATCTGAAAAATGTGGAATGCTCATCGCCTACTTTCGCAAAGATCAATGTTGGAGAAAAGATAAAGTGAATCTCTCAGTGAACCAAAGGAGTGAGTGCTTAATACTGAAAGGTATTATTATGTTATTCTCCATTAAAAAAGTCCGGTTAGGATATGTAAATGGCACTCAACTTTTCGGTTAAGCCTATTGGCACATTGACTGAAGAAACAGTACTCCTGGAAAGGTAGTGTCTATATCCCGGTACTATTCTAAATGGAAAGTGATGTTCCATTTATCATTTTGCATTATTTGCAGCAAGGTTCCAATCGAGCGCCTCAACCAAAGTGATAGGCTCTTACAGCTTCGGGGAAACTCAGTCAAATGGAATCCATTCTTGCCGAATGAAATTGTTAATCACAATTTGTAAATTAAAATGGTAAGCAACCATCAGACCATTAAAAGGGGGCTTTTGACTAAGCTTGTTCGCTGAAGATGGGTGAATATTTATTAAGTACTTTTTATTACATCACCTTTTTTGTGATATAATTATTGGCACAGAATGTTAGAAACGATCAGGAAATGCCCCAGTTTGACTCCAGATATATCAACGAGATCAACAGTAAACCGAGACGCTGATTTTTTGGCCTTTTCGGGTCATCCTGTCATGTTGCATGGAAATAAATCTCTTGAAAACGGTGTTTAAGAAATCGCGCCTTTCTCAAGTGTTCTCTTTCCAAAGTAGACGATATAAAAAACAAAAGGAATGTCAGTCTGTTTTCCTCCACTCTCTTATCGTCCTCTTCTTCCTCTTCTAATTTTTTTGTCCCATCGCTTGGAGTGATTTTAAGGCCTCTAGGAGTAGTGAAATCAAAGTGCATTCCATATGGGTGATTTGGTGCAAAGTATTGTCACGGTTTTCATAAATCCAGTAATATGATATAGCATAAGAAACATAACATCATCATAACTTTATTAATGTGTCGAGATTGTTTAGCCGAGGGATAACCCCTCTACTAATAGAGGACACCTACCTAAAAAGAAATTATAAAACCTAAGAATAATTTAAAAACTACTTTATTTGCAAGTTGCAAAACCTAATAATAATTTAAAACATTTGTCTATTTACAAGTTTCGTGAAAATAAAAGAATTTAGAAAAAAAACCTAATTAATTAATTATCGCATAGATCGCAGTTACGGCATCGTTCATTTAGTAAAGATTCCAGTTTTATTTGATTGATTGCTTTCGTCTCTTTTGTCTCCAATGTTGCTAAGTTAAGTGAGCGTGGCAATGTCAAAGTGCTCGCGAGTGCTCGTGAGTTCTCGTGAGTGCTCGTGAGTGCTCCTGCATTTGGGGTAATGAGAATCGGAAACTATCCAGATGTTTCGACATTTCAAAAAAGCTTTGCCGAACGAAATCCCTCGTGGAATGCTATGAAAGAAATATGAACATTCTTGCGCTCTCTGACTGGTCCACCGCTTGATCTTTATTTAAGGTTTGGGGGGGGGGGGGGGATAAAGGGTGAAGGTGGGGACTTTTTAACGGAAGGATGACGTGACAGAACTTTTAAATCAGAACCATACAAAGCCCAGAACAGGCTCTCCTATCTTTAACTGAACATTGCAAATCTCTGAGCGTGCCCCAACAACATAAAATATCAAATGAGTTTTTAGTTACAGCCTTCCTTAAAACGTTTCAGAGTTAAGTCTAAATCTGAGCCCTCGCCTTGTATAAAATCATTACTTGTATGTGCGATCTTCGCGGCAACTTCAAAGATTTGTTTTGCTTGCGTGACCGTATGTGTGAGAAAAGTAAATACAGTTTCCTGTGTACTTTTCGCGGAAACAGAGGTTATAAGGTCGGCAACTTGCCAAGAGACAGCGTCTACATCGCTGACAAACTTACCTACTTACCCAGCAGGCGTTGGGAAAGATTCACTAATTGAAACTTAGAGAAGGTGATCTTCCTTCTTTGTTTTCTTTTTCATTCCATTTTCTGGAGACAAATACGTTTTCCTCGCTCACTTTTCCCACAGTTCTCAAGAACATATCGTGAACTGTGGAATAAAAACAGTAGTTAGTCACGCACACCACCCCTGAAGGGAATCCTTTATTCGACTGCTGAAATCAGGTCAAGACTCTTCCGTTCTAAGAAGTCTCGTGATCGGTGGAGCCCCTACACACCTCTAGCCGCATAAAACCATAAATTAAATTGCTCTTCCAGTGAACACAGTCCACTGTAGTGATAAATTTCGATAAAGCGTCGCCTTCTTTAAGCGCGCATATCCGCCTACCACGATAAAGTTCCTGTCTTGGTGTTCATCACGGATTTCAGTTCACAGGATTTTACGCAAGATCCACAGGTTTGTTTGTTTGATTGATTTTGTAGTCATATTTTCAAGTCACATATCCACAAAGCAGTATCTAATTGTTAACAATCCATTTGTCTCATCGGTGGCCTGAACTTCATTAAAAACGAAACCAAACGGCCGAAACGACGAAAACCAAACGAAATCAACGAAACAAGAGAACAGTTATCACAATTGAAAGCTAAGGCCCGGTCCAAAACGCCGCTCCACTCATGTGCCGAACCAAACTTGATTTAGTTCGACTTCAGAGCGACTTTGTAGCGACGGCTGGTTCGGACGGCGTACTTGCGTCGAACTTAATTCGGGAAGCCGGTGGTAACAATTTCAAGAAAATATGCGTTCTCAATTCAAGAACTCTGTCCAAATAGACAAGCTGTGACTAACATTTCGCCGTTATATTTCTCCCGGTTAATTCGACTTGTTAAAGGGAAATCTCATGAGGTGGCTCTTATCACGAAGAAAAAGTAAAAAATGAATTTGCGCTAAAGAAACTCGCTTATACAGTCCCGTTTCTCATAAATCGAAAGCATTTTGTTGTCTTAAATTTTAGCGACGACTTTGAGCTTCTTGCATGACTGGTCACGCCACTCAATTTTGAGCCAATCACGAGTCCCGTTATATGAAAAATACATTACAGTAATTTATGCATTAGGTTCGACACATGAGGAGAACGCCGTATGAATCAGCTGCCGCTCCAACGTCGCATAGTGGACAGACTCTGCCGAATTTAATGTTGTTTGCCGCACCAAGCCTAACCTGCCGAACCAAACTGATTCAAACGCCGCTCTTCTGCCGTACTTAACTCATCAGTTAGGTTCGGCGCATGAATGGAACGGCGTTTGGAACGGGCCTAACCCTTAGGCTCAGAGAGGAGGCTATTCAACCGGAGTCCATTAAGAAGGCTGTATACCTGATCATACCTTCAGTCCTGCACTCGGGTTGGTTTGAAGACTAACCAAAACGTCTCAAAATAACATGTCTACGTTAGCTCTTATTGACAGTGGCTTCTCTAACCACGGTTTCGTTGATTCATTTCGCTCGTTTCGGCTGTTTCGTTTCGGTCGGTCGGTGGTTTCGTTTAATTGTCTCGGGTTTTGTACATACAGTCGTCATGGGCATCTGAATAAAAAAGAAGTCAGTAGTTTCTGGAGACGGAGCCCGCGTTACGCTCAAGTCGAGTCAACTCAGTCGATTTAAGTTCGATTCAACGTTAATTTTGTTCTTCTCTTTAACCATGTTGTAATTCTATTTTATTTGACCTTTTCAAGTTTTGGTTCTTATGTTCCTAGCGTGGCAGATCTGAGTAGTCGGATTGATTGCAGTTCATCAACATTTTTTCCAGAGTGGCCGGCAGGATCTGTTTAGGATGTAGAGGAATCTCACTTGACCGTTTTTTTCAGCATATATTCACGGTTCACATGCAGCGTAATGCAAATCATATTAATGTGCGTGAGCATAGTCTCTGCTAACTACGGCGTGAGCAAACTAAGCGTCAAGCGATCGTGTTACGCGTCTGTTGAAATCCTATCCGCAAGACGATCCGACTAGTGAACGTCACCCGAATTCCGATGATTCCAGAAAGCTAAACTTTCTGGACGTATTTCTCCACTGGAACAAATCAAAAGACCCTTTTAGCCTGCCTTATTCACTTGTTTTAGAGCGCAGCGAAATACATTGCTTAAAGGGGGTAGGATATCCTCAAATGGACCAAAAAGTTTGTTTAAATATGGTGAAGAGAGATCAACTGTGTGCTATTGCGCTCAAGAAGAGAAATTAAATTTCTAGAGTTTTACTCAAAATGGTTGCTATGGAAACCAGCCACAGCCTTTTGAGGTAGTGTTTTATAGTATTGACGCCAACACTTCCTGCTCTTTTACAAAACAAGATTTGACTGTCAAATAAGCATATCGTGTAAGTTTCTGTTTTGTTCTGTGCAATGAACCTAAATTTTGACAGTTAACTCTTATTTTCAGTGCTTTTTACAGGCTTTATTTGGAAATAACCTTATTTTTTACCACACCCAGTGGACAAATCATCTCATGTCACGTGACAGACCTTAAAATGTTACGATTTTTTGGGTTTATAACATCACGACACTATTGGTCTTTGATGAGCCCAAGTTTCGGGAATTCTACTTAAAAACCTTGCAAAGTAGAAATGTTGGCGCGAAGTCAGTCGGTACAAAAGTAAACTTTTGAGAAAAATGCACTTTAAGTTTCTTACACGAAGTATTAAGCATTTAACGAGCCAAAAATAGCGGGGGGTTGCAGATTGGATCTCGGGGGAGGGGGTGCAATGGTTGTTCTATTTTGTAAAAAGTTACCGCAGTTGTGGGAAATATTCCTTTTCATAAGGGAAATGAATGAGCCTGTGATGGCAATTTGAGGCAAAGCTTTTCTCAAATAATTACACCAATCGAGTTGTGTATGTCTTAAAAGTTTTTTTCTAAATAGTCTCGTTCATATGAGTTAAAAATAATCTATTTTTTTGGTCACGTTCTTATAGTAAACAGTCGTTGCTATGGCCGTTGCTACGTGAAAAAACTTATACCACTGTGTACTTTCCTTAAATTTCACACTCATCCGGAAGGAAATTCGGCAAGATCGTTTCAGAGTTTTTTTGACAAGTCCTCAAGGGTCTTTAAGAGGCCCTGCGCCTAAGAAACGACCGATGATTTCCGGCTAAAAAATAAAATCGGCCGATTTTTATCTCCCAAGCAGAGGTTACCGAATACTATTTAAAAATGAATTTCTTTTGTTTCAGTTTCGCTTTAAACCAAAAATATCGCGCCACAAACTTTTTCCGTCTGATAGCAGCAAAATCAGGCCGAAAATAAGCCCCCACAAAAAACTGTTCAGAAATTACTATCGCAACGCAAAATAATGAGAAAACTACACAGTGTTGAAGAAAAAGGCCTTTTAATGCAATATCATTCGATAAACATCAAAAAACTGCCGAAGCGATTAACAAATAAAGTTTCAAATATTGCATACTAAATTAGATGGAGTGTTGGAACTGATTTTAAAATAATTATTTCTCAAAAGTTCAACGCTTTTGAAAGCAATCACAGTGATGAATCAGACATTGGACGGATATACATCACGTTTCTGGAAAAACATTTTTCGGCCAAAGTATATTGACTTTGTACAAAGCGTTCAAAGTTACCGTGTTTACCGTTATCCTGCTACTTCGGCGAAACACTTCTCTTTTGCCAATACGGCCGTGGATAGCGTGGTAAACGCCACTTTAAACCTTGCTAGGTATTCAAAGACCATCCTGAGTAGAAGAACGTAGAATTAAAAGAGAAAGGAAGATGAAAAATACGCGGAAAAAGAAAATAACTCGAAATTACCATCTGCTAACGAAAGTTGAATCTGGAAAATGTCGTGGCGTGACAGCGGCCATTGACGTCATTTGTCACGTCAAGTCGCAAGAGCGTGGGAAAACGAGTCTGCAATGTCCTTCGGGTGGTCAGCGGCTAGGGATCCAGTCGTAACCCAATAACTCAGATCACGCTGCGGCCAAAACGGTGTGGCGGTTGGGGAAGTATTTCTTTTTCAGTGACCATCATTTGTGAAAAATAACATAACATTGTTCCACTAAACGTTTTCTGGCCGGGAAAAATTGTTTTCCTATTTGTGCATTCGTTTGGATTCCGCCGCTATTTATACAAATGACGTCAATGGCCGCTGTCACGCCACGACATTTTCCAGATTCAACTTTCGTTAGCAGATGGTAATTTCGAGTTATTTTCTTTTTCCGCGTATTTTTCATCTTCCTTTCTCTTTTAATTCTACGTTCTTCTACTCAGGATGGTCTTTGAATGCCTAGCAAGGTTTAAAGTTTAAAGTAACTTTGAACGCTTTGTACAAAGTCAATATACTTTGGCCGAAAAATGTTTTTCCAGAAACGTGATGTATATCCGTCCAATGTCTGATTCATCACTGTGATTGCTTTCAAAAGCGTTGAACTTTTGAGAAATAATTATTTTAAAATCAGTTCCAACACTCCATCTAATTTAGTATGCAATATTTGAAACTTTATTTGTTAATCGCTTCGGCAGTTTTTTGATGTTTATCGAATGATATTGCATTAAAAGGCCTTTTTCTTCAACACCGTGTAGTTTTCTCATTATTTTGCGTTGCGATAGTAATTTCTGAACAGTTTTTTGCGGGGGCTTATTTTCGGCCTGATTTTGCTGCTATCAGACGGAAAAAGTTTGTGGCGCGATATTTTTGGTTTAAAGCGAAACTGAAACAAAAGAAATTCATTTTTAAATAGTATTCGGTAACCTCTGCTTGGGAGATAAAAATCGGCCGATTTTATTTTCTAGCCGGAAATCATCGGTCGTTTCTTAGGCGCAGGGCCTCTTAAAAGCCTGGTATTTCCAAGAAATTGAATTTTTCATGAACATCGCCATATTTTAAGGTATCCTACCCCTTAAAGGCATCACTCTAAAAGGCGTCACGATAAAACTGAGGCATCATGCAAAAACCCATCACGCTTATAGGCATCACGCTAGAAAGCATCACGCTAAAAGGCGTCACGAAGAAAAGCATCACGCAAAAACGCATCATGCGAAAAGCCATTACGCTTAAAAAGGCTTCACGCTGCAATTCATCACGCTTTAAGGCATCTCGCGAAAAGGTATCACGCTTAAAGGCATCCCGCGAAAAGGTGTCACACGTAAAGGCATCACGCGAAAAGGCATCGCGCGGAAAAGCATCACGCGAAAAAGCATTACACTAAAAGGCATCACGTGAAAAGGTGTCACGCTTAAAAGCATCACGCGAAAAAGGCATCACGTAAAAAGGCGTCATGCAAAAAGGTATCACGCAAAAAGGCATCAAGCGAAAAGGTATCAAACCGAATTTAAGTAAAAATTTAACGCTTCTGCTTGTATCTCTACACGTGCTTTTCCTCTTGCACCAGAATAAAGGAAAGGTGTAGCTGCAGTAGTGAATTCATGTTCAAGAGGTTCTTGCACTATTGTCAATGTCCTACAAAGAACTCCTAGCCCTTGTCTACCATCTTGAAAAATACTCGTCGATCTCAAAAGGACCTTCGGAATGTTCCATGTGTCCGGTTTTATCGACGGCATACCGAAAGTAAAATGATAATTTTTACGAGTGCACTGCTGCAATGTTTCACTTTTTCAGGTAAATTTTGTATACAGTCGGCAAGGAGGCGGAGATGATTGACGTCCACCAAAACTTAAAATTAGGTTTTGTCAAGACGTTTTTGCTCTGAAGGTCGCGTGTGATTGATAACCGCTGTAAGAGTGTTACACGCTGATAATCACGCTTTGGAAAATCACTCTTGTGTTTTCAAAGTCAGTAAGATGTTTGTTTGTCCAAGAATGGTTCGAAATGTTTTTTCTTTCTTTTACACCCGGGCTATTATAACAATTCTGACCATTTCTTATGCGTAATAACGTCATTGCGAAGAACTTTTCAGTCGCAAGTGTTTCCGTGAGCCCATTTAGTGATTATTTTACACTTCATTTTGGCTAGTTTAAATATTCATGCACTCGCGTGTTTATTATTATTATTCGTTAAAGGCTGCAGTCTGGCAGCCAAAAGTTCATTGTTTAGAAAACTTTTCACCAGACAACGATTTTAAGTTTCTCAAAATACAGTTTCTTCTGCATTTTTCGCGGAAACGAAGTTTGTAAGGTCGACAACTAGCCAATCAACAGCTTCTGTATCGCTGACAAATAGATCTACTTACCCAGGAGGGGTTGGGGAAAGATTCACTAATGACTAAATTATAAGGCGAAGGTGTATGATCTTTCTTCAATTCCATTTTGTTTTTGTTTTTTTCTTCCCACTTTCCTAAGACAAATACGTGCTCCCCTCTCTCCCAATTCTCTAGAAACATATCGTTAACTGTGCAAAGATACATCTTTAGTCAAGCACACCACCCCTGAGGAGAATCCTTCAATGAAGAAACGTCTGTTCCGCTAAAGAGGTCCAGTCTGATTGGCAAACAAATGACAAACAAAGGAAATAAGTTTCTTGGCCGCCACATACAGTAGGACGATATCTTGTTCATATTAAGCTAGCCGCACAAAAAAGCAAATGAATGTGTTCATTCAATGAACAGTCTACTGTAGTGACAAATTTCCATAAAGCATCGCCGTAACGGTGCATATCGACATACGACGATCAAGTTCCTGTTGAGGTGTTCATAAGATTTCAGTTGATAAGACTTCCAAGAGCCACAGGTTTGTTTGTATGCTATTAAATGCAGTAAAGACTTAACGAAACCGCCAATATATCGGAAACGAAACGAAATCAACAAAACAAAAGGACTCATTATCATGATTACTAAGCGTTATTTGCAACTGAGGAGACTGTAAGAATGCAGTCCTGCACTCCGGTTAGCCTGAATAACATTCCTGTTGGCCAAAATAACACTCAGGTTAGCATGTTCACGGTTAGCTTTCAATAATGATAATGGTTTCCCTGACTGTTTTGTTGGTTTCGTTTCGTTCGTTTCGGCTGTTTCGTTTCGGTGGTTACGTTTCAGTGCTTTGTTCGTTGTTTCGGGTTTTAGTACATGTCGTTCGTTTGGCCGCACCTAAGTAAGTGAAATGCTTTCTGATTTAAGCTCGAGTCACATGTCAGCCCAGTCGTTTAATTTTGATTTAACGTTAACTTTGTCCATCTCTTTGTAATTTCAAATTTGTGTCTTGGTTTTACTAGTGCCGCAGATCTAAGCAATCTGATTGATGTCAGTTTATCTGAGTCATGACACTGCCAGAGAAGCTTACGTACGTTTCGTTAAATTTAGCTCAAACTGACTTGAATTTTTTTTTCGTAAATTCAATACCTCATTCGCATCAAACAACACTGTTTTAAGGTTAGATGCTCAGGCATTCCAACCACGTCAGAGAGAGGTGCTTGCCAAGCATTTCTCATAAACACATTACATGTTAGGAAAGGAAGGTGTGGTCTTAAGCCTATCAGTAGAGAATTCTGAGCAGTATAAGTAAATGAGTAGCTTGTGTGTCATTTGGGCGAGTTGATAACAGTGGTGAGATCGGTTTATATTTCGCTTTGTTGTGAACAACCTGAAACAAGTTTTTCTCGGCTGGTCATGCGAAAGAACGCCCTTAAATTATAAATTCTGGAATGTGTGCGGAATTTAAGTGAAACCTTCAGTGATATTCCTAAGTTCGCATGTTACCCGTGCACTAAACCGTTTCATTTAAGGACTTTCACTATTGTTTACAGAGCTGTTGAAATATAATTCTACCTTTTTCACTAAAACGACTATTTTCTCGGACGCCTAATCGGACGTTCATTAAACCTTCAATTTCGATACGACTTTATTTCAAGTTAGCCTCGCGCTGTGCGCCTCGCTTGAAAAATCATGCAAAAACAGGGTCTTCAAGGGATTTGACCGACAGTGCGAGAAAACACTCATTTTTGGATGATAGCTGAGATCTGAGATCAACAAATTTACTGATAGCTAAAAGAAACTGACCGAAATTATAACTGACAGCTCAGGAATCGCCGAAGATTGAACTGAGAAGTGAGATTCCAGCACCACACAAGAACCTTAGAATTCCAAACAGCATACAGCAAATAGCCGTGAACAGTCGTGAAGGTTCATTGGTGGCCTGAGTGGTACTAGGGCTAGCCTAGTTTAGGCGAAATAGCAGCCTGGTTCACTCAAATAGCGTTCTAGTTGGCTTAAATTTAGCTTAAACCCTTAACAATTATTGAGAGCCAGCTAAACAATGCCACGTCACCGCTTTTTATGCTAACTCGAGTGCTGCCGGTTCGCTGTTCGTTGTTCGAGTTTTCCGCACAACTGCGTTTGGTCGATTTCGTCTCATCTCGGCGGTGTGCAGCTCGAGGAAACTGGAGAAATCCTGCCCATACACAGGCATCGTGTTGAATTTCCTAGCTTTGCGCTCCTAATCCAATCATTACAACAGGATCGAAGAAAAATCTGAGAGACCCGGTGAAAATAGCAGATCATTTGGCTCGCAAACAGAACCCTCACCTGTGACTCGGTGTCTCTCTAAGCAAGAGAAAATGAGGGGACAGAGCCATGTCATACGAGTGAAATACAATCATTTATACCATGCCATAGAAAATACAGCCAATCAGAATACAGGAAAGCCGTTGTATATTCAACGGTATTGCATCCAACCTTCCAATCATGGGCCGCGCGTATGACAGTTCTATTTTGCATTGATTGTGTTCAATGGCCACTCTATTTTCTATGCAACACCCTCTTGTGGTAGACCATGAAATATCGCACTTGTCACTTGTATTTTCTCGGTATATCGAAAAAATACAAATGACTCGTGGGACATTTCATGGTATACTACGACAGGGGGTTGCATAACTAGTATATAACGAGGCTCCCATTTTCCTGGACACGTGGGAAAACGAGTTTGCGATCCAACGTTAAACTTCCCTCGGTAAAAAAAATTACGCAAAACAAGCGTACAACTATCTTATTTCTTGCTTTATCTAGTATTTAGGCATAACAGATTCAGTACTCTCATGGCAAGCGCAACACCAGCAACTTCATCCAATAAGGAGACGACTAACTATGCTCGCTTGTGTCGTCTTCTGGTTGATGTTGGTACCCAGGCCCTCAGGGACACACTTGATGTCATTCACGCACCAGCAAATCTTCACAAAGTTTTGGCTGCAAATAAACCCACTTTGCAGGGTCTCAGATCGAGGAGAATTATCAGTGCCACGCAATGGGGCAAGCTCTTTCCTCTCATTCCTTCTTCAGTGTCTTCCAGAGACTTTGACATCACTCTTTTGATGGTTCTGTTGCGAAATGTTTGCGGCTTACCTTCTCCAATAACCGGATGGGACACACTTCCCGCTGCAACGGACATGAGTCGTCAGGCGGATATTGCTCGTATTAAGTACCTTAGAAACACCGTGTACGCGCATGTCGAGCAAGCTTCGGTTGATGACACAACGTTCAACGCGCGCTGGCAAGACATCCGGGACACTCTGGTGAGACTAGGAGGAGTTAGGTACACGGCAGCTATTGACAAACTGGAAACTGAGTGCATGGATCCTGAAATTGAAGATCACTACAAACAACTTCTTAATGAATGGAAAAAAGACGAGGAAAACATTAAAGATGAGCTGAAAGAGATTGGATCCAAGATGAAAGATGTCATGAAGAAACTTGATGATTTAGCAGCAGCAACTGGTACTAACAAAAAGGATTCAAGTGAAGAAGGTAGGTTTTAATAACACTAATATATTTGTCACTTTATTTAGATCAATTGAGATCAGTTGTATTACTTATCACGTATATTTTCTTTGTTTACACACTCGCCTAGAGGCTCTTGTGTATACGTAGAAAATCCAAGTTTGAAAGTGACTCGTAAGAAATTCGATGGTATACCACGAAAAAGCGTTGCTATTTGTATGCGGATTCAGATCGATTGGGACCCCCAGGCGTCTGTCGATAAAAAAAACTTACATTGCAGCGTCAATTCAAAAACCCTACAAATTTAACAATGGAAAGCAAACACTTGTTTTGGTTTAGCACTTAGTGTAAGCGAAGATTCTAACTCTCGTCTAATTAACCTTTTTATACCTGTTGTGCTCGATAAGGTACAAGCTCCAAACTGGAAGAATCGGTGGAGACCTCTGTCATGTGTAGAGAGAAACATCACGAGGATGAGCCTCTCAATTATTATTGTCAGGACTGCAAAGTTTGCATTTGTGACAAGTGTGGACAAACACGTCATACAAATCACACCAAAGTGGATATCAAGCAAGCCGCCGAAGAACAAAAACTAAAGATGGCGGAGCTTGTGCAGGAAATGAAAGTAGATATTGCTGAGCACACGACCCAAATGGAGAAAACAACAGAAATGTTGAAGAAAAACGGAGAGGAAATTGATGCGGCTCGTAACAAAGTGTTAACCACTGTTGAAGAACTCATTCGAGTGTTAAAGGAGCATGAGATCGCCATGGTAACCAAGTTAGATGTTATTGAAAACCAACGGCAAAGAGATTATTCAGCACAGTTAGAACACTTTCAGATATCTGCCACGCAACTGAAAACGTCCGTGGAACATTGCCAAAGAATTTTACAAGGAAACAACAGTGTTGAAATTCTTGAAGCGCAGCAGGGTGTCATGGAAAAGTGCAAAGGTCTCCTAAATGCGAAGAAAATGAACATTTATAAACCATCGCATGTTCAATACAAGACAAATGAAGAGGATATCCAGAGTGTTAGACGCGCGTTTCTAGGTGAAGTTGGTGTCAGTACAACTGATCCTCTGCAATCAGTGGCGGAAGGGAAAGGCTTAAAGCAAGCAGAAGCTGGAAGAGAAGCTAGCCTAACAATCACGACAAAGAATGCAGAGGGACAACAGTGTTATAACGAAATCGATCAGATGGTTGTCAAAGTTCGCACTCCGTCAGAACAGGACCTCGACATCAACATTGCAGACAACGAAGATGGTAAATTTAGCGTCACCTACACACCTGAATGTGATGGGTATCATGAGGTGGTGATTGAAGTTAATGGTCAACCGCTGACTAGTAGTCCATGGAGTGTTCACGTGAAGCCGCATCAATACCATGCCGTACGTTCTTTTGGATCACGTGGTAAAGCAAAAGGAAAATTTGATATCCCCTGCGACATTGCAATAAATGCCAAGACCGGGAACATTGCAGTAGCTGACCTTAATAATAAAAGAGTACAGCTTTTTAACCCAGATGGAATTTATTTGAGAGAGTATGGTCAGAAAGGACTTGACGCCAAGACACTTAATTATCCCTTTTCAGTAGCATTCACCAAGTCCGGTGACGTCACTATCTGTGATTTCCAAGATATTTTTTGTTTTACTGAAAGCGGTCATTTCATTGGAAACATCTTCAACGAACATTTGATCAGACCAGGTTACCTTTACGTTGCTTGTGATGGACGCATGCTCGTGAGTGACAGTGGTGACAAAATGGTCAAAGTCCTCTCCCCTGACTTTACAAAATTGCTGCAGTCCCTAAGCTGTCCAGGCTGCGATGAGTCCCCGTGGTTTGCTTTACATCATCAAGACAGGTTTTTTGTCTCCTATCACATGGCTCAATGCGTCAAGGTATTTAATAATGAAGGGGAATTTCTATATGATATTGCCACAGAGGGGCCTGGTGAGCAGGGCGGTCCTGCTGGACTTGCTGTTGACAAGTTTGACAACTTGTTAGTCTGTGACGTTCGAAATGTTAAAGTTTTTACCCTGGAAGGAATATTTGTAAACTCGATAAAAGGACAGCCCGCCCAACTTCAAGAACCTCGTGCTGTTGCTGTGTCGAACGCTGGGCAAGTATTTATTACTGATATAGAAAAACACTGTGTTCATGTTTTTGAGTGAACAACTGTTTTTTGCGATTTATTATAAGGAGTCCCAAGATAGTTTTGTGTTAGATATTTGGGTGTAAAGCTTTTCAAACAAAAGCTCAGCTGTAGGAAACAAAGTAGAAAACAACAGCTCTTCATTAAAGTTTTTACACTGGAAGGAAAATTTCTAAACTCGATAAAAGCAGAGCCCGCCCAAATTCAAGGCCCTTTTGCTGTTGCTGTGTCGAACGCTGGACAAGTATTCATTACTGATACAGCAAAACAATGTGTTCATGTTTTTGAGTGAACAACTGTTTGAGCCGTCTCGACTTATTATAAGGAGGTGTCGAGATAGTTTTGTCTTAGATTTTGGGGGTGAAGCTTTTGAAACAAAACTCGGCTGTAGGAAACAAAGTAGAAAGTATGCATACTGCTAGGATCAACACTATCGAAGTCATCGTGAGTAGTGATAAGTTAATAATGATGGTGAATTTTAAGCTCGGTAGTGAAATTTACCATCTTTATTAACTTATCACTACTCACGATGACTTCGATAGTGTTGATCCTAGCAGTATGCAGGACACCTGTCATATATGAACTCAGCTAAATAACCTTGCTCTCCATGAGTTCTCGTAGCTCAGTGTATAGAGCGCCCGCCCGGTGTTCGGGAGGTCATGGGTTCGATTCCTGTCGGAGACTCAGAATTTTTCTTTGTCCCACGCTCGTGTCATGTTGATTAATTCACCTTCACAGAAGTACAAACTATTCACAAGTAAGATGTTTATTTAATTAATCTTATAGCCATTGCTCAACGTAAGATCGAAACCCTCTCGAACACATTCGGAGAGTTTCCGATTCTCCTCACCCAATCAAAAACAAGCTCAAGCTGTCGCGGCCACTTACGAGCACTCCGAACACACTCATGCTCACATAACTTGGCAATGTTAGCAACAAAACCACCGAAATCAGTCAACTGGAGCTTGTCCCCAAGCCTCTAACGCATACGTTCTTTGGGCTATCGTCACGCAATCTTTCCTCCACTAAGCAGGTGTTCATGGGAGGGGCGCGTGACAAACCCAAAGACCGTCTGGGCAGATGACTTATTGCCTTTATTAAATGTTACCAGGAGTCCATTGACCAGCATTTTTTGCAGAGTGGCAGTAAAAATGCAAACTCGTTCCCGCGTGTTGTTTCCTGTAAACGTCAAACTTAACCTCTCTAATCTCTCCTAAAGGTAACGGCTGAATTGACTACAATCTCTTCTTTTACCAATCTATAAACTTACGTTCGTTACATAGGAAAGTCCCATTAGAAACAGCAGGACGCATAACACCAACACAACCAGCTCCCTGAATCGACTCAATTTGTGAGGATAGCGTTCTATTAGACAAGCGGCTACTCTCTCTACTTGACCAAACTGAAAATCAAATTAAATAAACATAAAAATAACACAAAAGACAAGTAAGATACAACAAGTTGACTGCTTGAGGGATTAGGTCCATTCCTTTTAAGATAATTCAGTTGGATATACAAATGAATTTATAATATTTACAATATTTCGAGCGGAAGCCACATCAGACTTAGCTAGTTTTCAGGCGGGTCCTCTATCCTGGTCGAATTGGAATTTGAAATGTTGGTTTCTGTGGAGGGAGGAAAACCGGAGAACCCGGAAAAATTTAAACCCTCGGAGCAACGCGAGAACCAACAACAAATTCAACCCATGTATGGCACCGGGTCGGAATCTCACCATTGCGTCATTCCTGCTCCCCAAACAGCCGGTGGGTCTCGCTAATTAAATCGCCCACTTTACAGTTCCGTGCTTAGTGGTCAGACCTTTGTGCCCAAGCGAGGGTAGAGTTGATTTTGTCATGATACAAACCTTGTTTTTTTTTTAATGTAAATTATTGTGTTATCATGGTAATTAAT
Source organism: Orbicella franksi (assembly GCF_964199315.1). NCBI lineage: Eukaryota > Metazoa > Cnidaria > Anthozoa > Scleractinia > Merulinidae > Orbicella > Orbicella franksi. Next base: position 28,458,509 of record NC_138149.1, on the reverse strand, counting down.
TTCTGATCTCTGTCATCCGAAGGTCAAACCAAACCTCGCATCCATATCATGCAGAGGCCAGGTTACATTTTACAGAACCGTCTAATGGTCTGCTCTGTTCCAGCCTGGTCTTAAAGGTTATATTATTTGGATGATTCTATTACATGCTAAATACTGTTTTTGAGGTGATTTTGGTACCTCACACAAAAGTCTAATACAGCCGAACCTCCTTTAAGTGGCCACCCCCTATTAAGCGGTTAGTTATCAAAGTCCCGAGATTACTGTCAGTAAAATACGGAAAAGAAAACCCCTATGAATCAAATATGAGTAAAGCTACAAACCCTGTGACGCAACATCAGCGATACTTTTGCCTTGCTGGTCTGCGATAAACTCCAGAATTGAGAAAATGGCAAATCCTGCAAATATGCTTGTAGCGCAGTCAGTGACGGATATGATTAAGCGTCCCTGAAAGAAATAATAGCAGAAGGAACTTAATCGAAGGGGTCGGGTAGCAATGTTATGAGCAGTTCTAGTATCGTTGCGTGATCTATGAACATGAAGACTTACGAAGAATGCGTGACTTTGAACAATGCGTGATTATCGAAATATGCGTGATTATTTAGCTATGTTTCTTTGTGGTCTCAAATAGTTTAGCGATCGCGGTTTCCTGTATATGACAGCTCATAAATAGTTCGTTTTCCTTTATTTGACAGCTCATGAATAGTTTGCTTGAGTAGAACTTTAGATTTCGATTTCAGTTGCGGTCAGCGTCAGTATTGCGAACATTCAATTGTATTTTAAGCTTTCATTATATTAGTTCTTCCAAACCACAGAGAACCTCTCTTCAGAATCTACTAATCAACTACAACAAAGATTGAAGAAATCTCTGCTGGTTTCATACGTTTGGCGCCTTCTGCAACAAGCAGCTCTCGCGAGGTCTCACATGAATGGCTTGATACGGGGGGGGGGGGCACTGCTATATATGGGCTATATAGGTATGTGCCGCTGTGAAGGGTATGGTTTTCACGCAGTTTACTCTGGCATAGGGTATATAAATCAGAGCGTTTTGGTCTAGAATAGGGTATCATTTTTCACGAAACTGACCAGTTGGTTGAAGATTTTATCTAGACTAAGGAAACCAGGAATTGCCACTCAAAAATATAAAAAAATGAAATCGGCACGTTTAAATTTTTGCAACTCAGCCTCAACAGCGTCGATAGATGACTATCATAAAACACTACTGGATATTATTAACTGTCAAAAATCGTGGATTCAGACGGTAATCGGTGGTTTTAACACTGGTTACTATAGTATAGGGTAGCAAAATTCCGCTGAGCTAACTCTGGTATAGGCAAAGGGTTCCAGGGTCCCAGCGGCACATCCCCACCCAGAAATTCCTTAAGTGCCCCTCCGGACTTGATACTCTTTGAGAGGACAATAGATGACACAACAGAAACAATGCCTCAAGCCTCAGAACAATAACAGCTCCTACAACATGACGAAAAGCAAAAGAATTATACAAGCTTACGACAGCGACTACACTTCCGAACCGAAGTGGTCTTTAATTTGTGTTTGTTACATGTCTAACATCACATCATACAAGCTGCCAGGAGAAGCTGCTGAATTCCAAAGCCCGCGGTATTTCTGGTCAGACATACATCTTAGTCCAGTTCTGGCCCTCTCTGTCACGCAACGCAACGTTTTCTGGAGAGGGTCCCTCTCTCCCGAGAGCGTCGCTTGGCGTGTCAGAGAGAGGACTAGAACTGGACTAACATGTTACTATGAACATGAAGTAGGTATGCTCGAGGATGGTGAGAGGACCGTGGGCTCACACGCAGTTGTTCCTTGAGCTGCTTTTGGATCACAGGAATCTGAATCGGAAAATATTGGAAAAAATCGAAAGGAATTTGGAAATTGCAGAGCCAAAACCTTACTTTAGAATGTTGTTCTTCTTGCTACTGTAGCTGCCAAATGTGAGCTTGACGTCCATTCCCATTGTTAAAGAGTACAAGACTTGAGCCGCAGCGTCTATCCACACCTTAAACAGCAAAATAGGGTTCAAATGGGGCATTGGGGCGAGAGAAAGAGGTTGAGTATTAGGAGAAGCCAAGGCAATTAAAAAAAAAAAGAAAAAAAGAAAGAGGTAAAGTCTGTATACGAGCCAAGTGGCTCATCAGGCCGGAGCTTATCCCGCTTTCTGTAACATGAAGCGACTAGGAATATTCGTGGATGGGATGCTAGTCCATCGCAGGGTTACCCCCAGCATTAAATTCGCCGGATCCATTTGTAAACTTGTGTGGAGCCTTGCATACGGCCGGCGCGCCTGAAATTTGAATTCACCAGTCAGGATTCTGCAGGGGGGCGGGGGGGAAACTCTGCTCTCCTGACGTCAAATGCATGTTAATTAAAGTCAGGCATCGTTTCTCACTTAAGACGGCATTAAATGTTCCGGAAACAGGATTTTTTTTTACTCCAAAAGCCATATCAGATTGTAAAGAGTGAAAACTTGAAACATTTTGTGTCTCCGACCTTTTGATTTGGCGCCAAAAATGTGTCGCCCGCGCTTGGCAACTTGTTCTTCGATCGCTGTCGCCAGGTAGGATAATAGTTGGATCATTTTGGACATTTTGAACAAAATGCGTTGTTCCTCATCAAATTAACCCAGAATTCTTGTCGAACGTTCTAACCAGGAGGCCACCGCGCCTCCACGGTGGGGCACACTGTTGATCATTAACTATTTACCCTGAAACAAGTCGAGTTACCTCTTACCAGTCACCAGAAAGCAAGACGTTACATGCTCTTTACATGGAGAAAGAGATGCTAATCAGAAATTGCTATTTAGTAAAGACTATAAATGTACATGTACCTTGGGATCGCCAAGTCGCTTCCAGGAGGGCACAAGGTAGAGTATCAGTCCGTCCTTCGTTCCAGGTAAGGTGATTCCCCTGAAAAATAGGATCACCAGGATAAAGTAGGGAGCCGTGGCCGTCACGTACACAACCTGTTGACGATCGCAAAATTAGCTCCCTGCTGTACGTTACTCACAATCCCGTAAACCGACGTCTCTGAGTCTTGGTGCGTTCCACTCCTTCAAGAAGACCCTCTTATTAGCTAATATTAATCGATGCAAAATATTTTGCTCAGTATAGATACTTTGCGCTGAACCTAGAAGTAAATAATCATCATCGTTTTGTTTGCCACGATAGAAAAGAAGTATACACAATAACCGTGAATAGGCGAGGAGACATCCAAGAGACCACCATGCAGGCCTATTGCGGAGGCCACCTCAGCCGTTAACATAGTTTAAAATTAATTTTTAGCTTACAGAACCCACAATACGAAACTCATTTTCTGAGCATTGGAAAGAAGCACGTGATCACCTTTCCCGTCGTGCGCACGCCTTCCATATACAGAAATACACTTGTATCCAGGCCACGAGCACCGAGATGGTGATCGCTCCGTTAAGAGGGCCTGGTTCATGAACTCAGCTGGTGATCTTTAGAACTTCTTCCCTAACGAAAACAATTAAAATTTTATCAATATTATTTTATTGGACGGCTTTATTTTAGGTCACTTTTTTTTTGTCTCAAATTAAAATCGTCCGAAATTTTTTGCAAGTAATGCAGACTTTCGAAAATCGTTCTTAATTGATAATGTAATTATCGACTTACTCAAGGAATTCTCGACTAGGCGAGGTTCCTAAGGCGTTCGGATTGCAAGCATTCAAGAGGTAACAATCTCAACCCACCCAAGGAATATCCTTCTTGAAAGCTTTGTAGAAGTAGAACAAAGACCACGCCATGATAACATTGTAATACATTGACACCAGGAATGAAACAGAAATGCTCCCAAACCCGATACCTAGGAAGAAAGAAAATCGAGCAGGCGAAATAAACCTCTAGGATGCAATTGTTCTCTGGCACCTCCACACCACACCGGTGGAATTTGAAAACGGAGGTTTCACTCTGAAAACCCATCAAATGTTTTCCGTCGACACTACGTCGGAGGTATTCAGAAACGCAACAATCACCGGTCATTTTGGATTTGTGTTTGGGTAAAACTCGGTCAGGAAAATCACATCATTATCGTAACCTCATCGTTTTCGAAAAGCTTCTTTTTGAAAATGTTTTCTGTCCTAGCCGGAAAAATGAAGGCGCGTTTTCAATGAAATCGTATGAAAGCTCAAGTATAAGGATTTACACTACTCGTGATATTTGAAAATTCTTGCAAATTGCACTCCTCTAAAAGCTCGTGCAATTTTGAGAGAATTTTCAAACATCACGCGTAGCGTAAATCCTTAATGGCACTCACATTTGTAAGATGATACGAACCTTGGACGCTCCTCTGGAGCAGTGATGAGAGAATTGAGTGACAGTCTTAAGGAACGGACCATTAGAAAAGTGATGGGGGGATGAGGGAAAAGCAAAAAACAATTCATGCAGGGGAGGGTGACTGAAAAAAAATCGTGCAAAGCAGAAGTGAAGAAAAAAAAATCATGCAGAGTGAATTGCACTGTCGAGCTTAAAAACTATACCCGCCTGAATGACAACTTGGCAGCCACTTTATATTGCATACTTTATACTTGGCAGCCACTCTGTACTCGACAACTTGCAACTTTGTCGGCTTGCAACTTGGCAACCACTTTTTACTGAGTAGCAACCTCATCATGGACACTGCCAGCCAAACACCCTTGCAGAAAAACCCTTATGGATAGCCATGGCTTAAAAGTGATTTAAAAAAACCATGTGCTATAAACAGCCATCCTGCGTAATTGGTTTGCATTTAAGCAAGCAGATACCGTGTTTTGAAAGAAATATAGGAGTGATTTCACAACTTACATTTATAAATGACGATTGTGGACACAGATGTGCACACCCGTGGCGAACTGTAACAAAGTAGACCGCCAAGATCAATGTTGCAAAAACGTTGTAACCAAAGACAGTCATGGAGGTGTTAACACAACTGATGCGTTTAGTATGGGCTGTTTCAATCTATTTTAGGTCTTTGGCAAAGTAAACGACGCATTATCATTCAAATCCCGTGGCATTAAACATATCGGCTGAAAATCGTGGAAAACTCTCCAAAAGTTTTTCAATTTTTCAGACCCCGTAGTTGAATAAGCTGTTCGGCCACAAATTTCACTACTGGACGCTCACTCATAGAACTTTAGCTTAAGCCTTGATTCATTGCATGCCAAGAATGAATTTTATTGCAAGGGTAATGAATCAATAAAATTGATATTTCCCTTTCCTTGATACCTCGGTATGTTTCCCCCGAGTAGTATGACTTTGAAAGGAACGCAAAACGACTGTGTGAAGGTTAAAAAGATATTTGTTTGAACATGGAGCCTGTTCCAGGCATTCAGATTTTGGTGAGTGTAACCCCCAATTCCCACTCTCCTAAGAAAAATCCTGCAGAGGCATTGGACGTGAAAAAAAATTCTGCTGGAAAAGTCCCACCCCGCTCCCCCCTCTACTTTTCTAATGGTCCGTCTAAGTAAAGTACAGGAAGAAATATTGCGTTTCTGTGTTCTTTTTAAAGTACCAACAGAAGAGAATCCTGTGTAAAAAAAAGTTACGTATCTGTGAAGTTTCTTTCCAATCACAAATAAAAAGAGGCATCATTACGTTTCTGTTAGGTTTCCTCCATCGGTTTCCTAAACAGAGACGCGATGCTGTGTTAACAACAAATCTCAAGAGTCTAGTACCGACTTACTAGACTTGAACCCTTTAACCCCGTGCGAGGGGGCATACCATGTGGCACTAAATTTTTGCGGGTTCTAATTTTTTCGATTTTTTGCGTTTTTTTCCACGATCCGCAAAACCAAATTCTCGCAAAAATTTCCTCCCCAAAAATCTACTCAACTGGCGAAATTATACGTACAAACATCACAAATAGAATCTTGTTACTTAACGTCTCTTTGGTTCAAAATCAAAACGATGAAATGAGAAACAAAACGTTCAGAAATAAAAAAAGTTTACAGGAAAGGATCGTCTGAAGATGCTTTACTCAGTAGAGCATCTACAATTTCACACAAGAGCACGATGTAATTGTGATAGAGTGACACTGATTACTGGATTACTGTGTTTTATATCTCTACATATTGTTCTCGCTTGTCAATTGCATGCAATTTAGTTTAAAATGTGGAAATGTTGTAACATCAAGTAAACACGACTTCCCCCCCCCAAAAAAAAATTAGTACCCAGCGAGAAAAAAAACAGCCTTTTGCAAAGTAAAAATTAGTTCCTGCAAAATACAAAAAGTCACTGATTCGCCAAAATAAACTACTGCAAAAATTTAGTACCACGCGCTACTACCTTTCAACATTAGCCATTTTGAACACTCACTCCTCTGGTTAATAATTTTGCTAACAATTTAGCTCACTGGAGGCCACGATGTAAACCATAGTTTGCCCGTGCGATCTTCTCGACTACAAACGCCGGCGTGACTCTATGTGTGATAAAAAATATTACGCAGGTGATTAAAAAAAATGATAAAGTGAGAATTAAAGTGAAGAGTAATCATTGAAATTGAAATTAAGACAATTAAAGTAGCTTTTTTCAAAAAGAACTGAGTGTTACCTAGGTAACAGCTTGGAGTTGTTATCTGCTCCATTAGTGGTGTCTGTCAAGTGTGTTATGCACTGATAATCACGCTTTGGTGAATCACTCTTGCGTTTTCAAAGTCAGAAAGATGATTGTTTGTCTAAGAATGGTTGGAAATGTTGCATTCTTTATACCCGGCACTTTATAACAGTTCCAACAATTTCTAATGCCTTTTTTTTCGAATATCGTTTTTACGAAAAACTTTTGCAAGTGGTTCGATTAAGCCATTGAATTTCACACTTGACTAGTTTAAATATTCATGCACTCGCGTGATTATTATTATTCATCAAAGGCTGCAGCTTGGAAGTCGAAAGCTCATCTTTAATTTAGAAACCTTTAAATCAGACAGCGATTTTAGGTTTTTCAGAATACAGTTTCTTCTGTATTTTTTGCGAAAACGAAGTTTGTAAGGTCGACAACTTGCCAATCAACAGCTTCTGTATCGCTGACAAATAGATCTGCTTACCCAGGAGGGATTGGGAAAAGATTCACTGATGGCGAATAAGACGAAGGTGCATGATCTTTCTTCAATTCCATTTTGTTTGTTTTTTCTTCCCACTTTCCTAAAATAAATACGTGCTCCCCTCTCTCCCGATTCTTTAGAAGCATATCGTTAACTGTGCAAAGATACATCTTTGGTCAAGCACACCACCCTTGAAGAGGATCCTTCAATGAAGGAATGTCTGTTCCACTAAAGAGGTCCAGTCTGATTGGTAAGCAAATGACAAACAAAAGAAATAAGTTTCTTGGCCGCCACATACAGTAGGACGATATCTTGGTGATATTAAGCTAGCCGCGCCAAAAGACAAATGAATGTTTTCATCCAATGAACAGTCTACTGTAGTGATCAATTTCCATAAAGCATCGCCTTCGGTAGGCATTGGTGCATATTCACCTACGACGATCAAGTTCCTGTTTGGGTGTTCATAAGATTTCAGTTCATAAGATTTCCAAGATCCACAGGTTTGTTTGTTTCATTGCCGATTTTGTAGTCACGAAAGATATCTTTGAAACAGTATGCTATTGTTACATGCAGTAAAGACTTAACGAAACTGCCAATATATCGGAAACGAAACGAAATCAACAAAACAAAAGAACCCATTATCCTGATTACTAAGCGTTATTTGCAGCTGAGGAGACGGTAGTCCTGCACTCCGGTTAGCCCGGCTGAATAACATTCCTGTTAGCCAAAACAACACTCAGGTTAGTATGTTCACGGTTAGCTCTTAATAATGATAATGATATCTCTGACTGTTTTGTTGGTTTCGTTTCGTTCGTTTCGACTGTTTCGTTTCGGTGGTTACGTTTCAGTGGTTTGTTCGTTGTTTCGAGTTTTAGTACATGTCGTTCGTTTGGTCGCACTTAAGCAAATCAAATCGTTTCTAATTTAAGCTCGAGTCACGAGTTAGCCCGGTCTAGTTAATTTCGATTCAACGGTAATTTCGTTTATTTCTTTGTATAATTTCAAGTTGTGGGTCTAGTTCCTATAGCGGGGCAGATCTGAGCAGTCTGATTGCGGAGGTCAGTTTATCTGAGTCATGACACTGCCAAAGAGGCTTACGTTTCGTTAAATTCTGCTCAAACTTAATTGAAGTTTTTTGTTTGTAAATACAACACCTCATTCGCATCAAACAACACTGTTTTAAGGTTGAATGCTCAGGCATTCCAACCACGTCAGAGAGAGGCGCTTGCCAAGCATTTCTCATAAACATGTTACATGTTAGAAAATGGAAGGCGTGTACTTAAGCCTATCAGTAGAGAATTCTGAGCAGTATAAATAAATGAATAGCTTGTGTGTCATTTTGGGCGAGTTGATTAGGTGGTAAGATCGGTTTATAATTCGCTTTGTTGTGAACAACCCAAAACAAGTTTTCCTTGGCCGGTCATGCGAAAGAACGGCATTCAATTATAAAGTCTGAAATGTGTGCGGAATTTAACTGAAACCTTCAGTGATATGACTAAGCCCGCATGCTACCGTGACACTTCGATTATTTCATGTTTTTCTCTGGTGTTTGCAGGACTAAGAAAATGTAACTCTACCTTTTTCCTTAAAACTTCGATTTTGATATGATTAATTATCGGCTTTATTTCAAGTCGGCCTCACACTGTGAGCCCAGTCGGTGCCTTGAAAACACTAACAGCTACTAATAGAGGGCCTGGGTTGGGTTGGACCGACAGAGAGAGAAATGATCTCAGATCAGCAAAATTTACTGATAGCTGATAACTGACCGACAGTTTTACTGATAACTCAACTGATAAGTAATATATCAAACATGAGAGACAGTGTTTCATCAGGATATCCAAACACCGAGAACATATCGAGAACATAGGATATCTGCGAAGGTGAAATGGAAAATTCTGTTCACTTTTTAAGCGTAAAATTGGCAACGAAAGATGGCCGAATGAAATAAATGTTGAAGAAACTTCGCTTCAGATTGATTCATTACAAAGCCCACAAACGCATTGAGAAGGGATAGTGCTCTCGCGTATTCTTTCCATGGGAATTGGGCAGAACTCGAAAAAGTTGTGGAAACACTCGCCTGTGAGCTCGTATTCCCACAGCAGTTTCCGTTCTCCCAAACTTCCCCTCGTGTTTCGATAGCTCAATAAAACACGGAACATGTCTTCTATTTCTTAACCGTCAGGCTATCGGCGAAAAGTCCGAAAACCGATACAAAACTATTTGTTTACAATTGCAGTCTACGATAACTTTCACAAAACAACTCAAGTGTTATTGTTTACAGCATAGTTTCAAATCGGGAAGACTTTATAAGAGGTTTAACCGTTAGCCGTTAGAGTGCCAAAAATTTAACCGTTAGGCCATCCCCCTTTTTTCCGTTTATTGTCGAATGCGTTTTCTGATTTTGGGTCGGTCGGTCGGAAAAGGAAAAAAACAAACAAAAATAAAATTGGAAAAGGAGTCTGGAGCTAGGAGGCCCGGTACCTCAGCATAATATCCGTGGAGCCTGGAAACAACAAGGTGTGGTTACAAAGTCAACATCGCGGCAATGGAGGAAGGAAAAAGTCGACGTCGTTGTTAAAATCAAACGAGAGCAGGGAAAACTGTAAGCCAAAAATGTGTAAGCCAAAAATTTCTTATGTTTCAGATTAAAGTGACAATTGTTTGAAAAAAATGTGTCATTGCCTTCATCGCCTTCTGCGTAACTTTTTTTTTTTTTTTTTTTTGAAAACGCGAAAATTTGGGTCGGTCGGACGACGCTAAACAGAGAAAAAAAGGGGGATGGCCTTAGGCGTAAAAAAGCTTAAAATGTAACCAGGAGCCATAATCAGGGACGGAGACCGTAAGCGCGCGCCATTTCTAGTATTGGGGTTGTCCCATGATATGGAACAATAATTCTATTTTTAGAACAAATTGCGCCATCGCCTGCGGCACACGCGCGTACATGCTGCGAGGATTTTTGCGGATGTCGCGCGGGGTAAATGACGTCCGAAATTCCCAAAATTTTTCATGTTTTTGGCCCACAACTCAACGCGTTTACGTCTGTTGGAATTTTGCTTAAGTATTTTCGTCGTAAGCTGCTCCAGTTTGAGTGAAGTAAGACAGTGTCGAATTTAGGTATGTTCCGCTGTAAGCTTATATATATTGCTGACCAAGTTGTGTTCCGACGGATGCTTCTTTTACATGAGCTGTACATTACTCCACTTTAAAGTTCACATATGTTGAAGATTAACAGCTTTTCCATTACACAGCAAAAAACTAGCTGGATATATTTAGATATAGCAGAGCTTCAGGACTTCATAGTTTCCTAGCTCCTCTTGCCACACGCTTGCGAGGAATTTGTCAGTCTATCGCGACCGAAAAGTAAAACAAAATAATTGCTAGTTTGAGTTTCGCTTGAATTGTAAGCAACGCTTGATGTTTCATCAAGGCCCAATAACTTTACGTCCGTAGATACTGCTCAGTTTTATTCGTGTAAAAATCCAGTAAATTCTCTGTTGTCGATGAATGAGAGCGCCCGCCGATGCGTGTTTTGTACAGTCAGTAAACATGACAAATTGTACTTCCGCCGCACTTTCGTGTGAAAGCGTACATCGAACTCAAACAATAGCTCTATAGTTTTTAAATATGTTTAAGATTGATAAATGTTTGAGAACATATTAAAAGCTAAGCTGAAAATATGTGAATAAAGCAGAAATAATCAACAAAGTTACGATGACGCTTTCTTTAATCGACTTGGAATAACGATTTCGATTTTGTTGATCGAGTTATCAAAACTCCTTGTCTATTTTCATTTTCGCAGTGTAAAACTTCACTATGCTTATGTTGAAGAAACACACATGATGATAGTAGCCTTTTTTGCGTTCGTGAAATTTGTTACAGCATCTCAGCAGAAAAGATAACGAAAGAAATCTTTGTCAAGATTTGTTGACGATTGAAAACAACGACTCGGACTTGAAAGTGCACGAACTGCACTATGCAAATGAGCTAATTGTACGCGTCAGACTTTCCTTTCAAAAACTTTTGCAAACTCACCAAACATGCAGAAACAATAAGAAACCATCAAAACAGGTTTTGGTTATGATGAACCATTGTCTGAGAAACTCACAAATTAACTCGATACCAGAGTAGAGAGTTTTCTTGCTATGTTCTTAAGTCAGAGCAAACGCAAAAACATACGCGTAAGCTTACAATTAACGTGAGCAGATCCTATTATTCATTCCCAGCGCGAGATTGAAGTCTTGATTTCGACCCTGAAAAACCCACCTTTTCCGTTAGCTCAGAGCATAAAACTACATATAAGCGCCCTGGTTCGTATTCCCTGCCTTATTCCCTGCCATCGCTGTGAAAAATACGCAAGAGAATCTCTCAATATATATGACGTCAGGATGGGGCAATTTGTTCTAAAAATAAAAAAATTGTCCCATATCATAGGTGCGCGCGAATCCCGAGACTTACCGTCTCCGTCCCCGATTATGGCGCCTGAGGTCTCAAATGTCTTGTAATGAACTCCATTTGCGTATCGTTTAACTAATTCAGCTAATTACAGTCATTTTACAACGCCGGAAATGGCGGATGTGTCTTTAAAATGGATCGCACCACGCACTTTGACAGCCGCCTTGATGTTTTGACTTGCTATTTTCGGACCTTGTTGTTCTGTTTCTCTTTATCAGTGGCATCTTTGCTATGTACGGCTACCTATGGCTATAGTGAAGGCAAATGTTAGTAACTATCGCTCTGGAGAGGAGAAGCCAATAGAAAAATACAAAGCAAGGATTCAAATCGGCGAAGAGGACGATTGCTTCTTTCTAAAGAACGGTAAGCCCCATAAACTTCATTTTTTTGTCAACCGAGAATGTTTCTTATACTTTTCATGATTTCGCCATGCTCCAACCCAATGGAAATTGACTATTATAGTTCCAGTTAATTATTAAAATATGGGTTAACCATAACGGGAAAAAAATCGACCGTTCGCCGTGAAAGGGCCAACAATTTAACCGTTAGGCGTAAAAGTCACTACCCCATTGAGACCCTCTTGTAACTTCTTTTGAAGTTATCACGCCGAAGCAACTTGACAAGTGCCTTCAAAAGTTGTAGAAAACACGATGGGAGTCTTTACAACAAAAAGTCGCTCACTGCAACTCGGTAATTCCCCTCAGTGAGCATGAATCTTCTGGGCAAAAACTTCCAGCAAAAGTTGTGAAGACTGTTATGGACTAATCATTTCAAAAGATCAGCGAATTAACCACTTTTTCCGCTGTGTTTACCGTTTTGTAATTTAACGAAACATACGGAACACGTTTGATTTCTCTTGTTGATCACCCAATGACTTCTCTTGCACTGCTTCACGTTTTCCTCGCGAATTTACTTGCGAAGGATTTTCTGAAGTCTTCTTAATCAATTTTTTCGGGGTTTCCATCCTGCTGCTTTGGTGTATACTAAATCAATTATTCCCCTCAGTGTCTATGGCTATGGTATATGTAATATCCACTATAATTAAAAACTGGATCATTGGATAATGCAATTCGGGAATATTTATTGACTTAGCCATCGTGGGTTATGAGCCATTATACCATGCTCTACAAATGACTACAAATATGGTAAGCGTACGCGTGAATGTTTGGGGCGTTTTTATTTTTATTTTATTTTAGTTTTCTATATTTTGGGGGCGTTTTTAATAAATTAATTATTCCACTCACGCTTGTTGGATATGAGATTATTACAGCCAACTCGGCGCTACGCGCCTCGTTACCTATCTACCATCTCATATCCAACGCGTGCACGTGGAATAATCGTTAAAAAGCCACTTCCACTGCGGGAAATATTTGCTAATTATTCACGCTCAAGCGTAGTTTGAATATTATTTTTGCCCCCCGCCTTGCAGTCATTGTAATGGCCGTAAATTTACCAGTCTTTTAAAACTGTACATTACCATTTTGTTGATCTCTAGTCCTGAAAGCTGCATTAAATCGGCGATTTGTATTAAAAACACAATGGACAGCGCATTGATTGTCATGTCTTTGTGGCCCTCGAAGGAAAGAAAACTTCTCCTCGTATTCTTCACCAGTAATGATTTTATTACTCTTACTGTTGTCGGTGCCTCTTAAATATTGCTTGGTGTTTTTGCTTTCCTGTTTAAGCCCAAAAGAGGTAATTTTCTGTCTTATGAACCGGAAACAAGACCATGGAAGCTTGTAAATTTGTACCGCAACACGCCATCATATCTTGTAGAGTGTGACATTTCATATCGGCATGCATGAAGTGGCTTACATACGGATGGCCGTTGAATGGACAATAACGTGACAAACAAAACTGTTTACCAAATTTTCCGAGCTATGGGGCTCTGCTCGCGTGCCCGGCGGAACCCCCGTTATGCACAAGTGCAAAATTTATGGAAGTTATTTGATATTGAAGTCCCTTAAATTCCCATATAAACTCTATATTTGTATTACGTTTGTCCCATTCTCATAACGGCGGTTCATTCTGAAAAGTTCTTACAAGTTCCTAAAGTTTTAATTGTGACAAGCAAATTATAAAGTTAATGTGTATTTGGATAGCTAAATGGGCTCTATCAGTTCAGCAACGGGAATATTTGCTTTACTAATCTTCTTATTTTTCACTTTCCGCGGCATAAGGACCCTTCAGTCAACCCAAAACTCAAGTGCATCTCATCCTGGACAGCTTCTTCATGTTTGAAACAACGTCAGTCCGCAGTTGTGATTGGAATCGATCATCCTTGCTCCAACTTTGGTGACGTTTAAGAGCAGCACAAGTTAGAGAGTCGTAAAAAGTTATTCCACAGCATTTCCGTAATACAGAGTGGCACCTATGGCAGATGCAAGTGCTAATGCAGTAGCAGAGGCAGCCAGGGTTGCAATGGAGTTCTCAGCCTCAGTCAGTACCACCGGAGTATCAGTCTCACTTAAAATTGATAACACCATTCTAGCAGGCGTCATTAGTGTCGGTGCGCTATCACTTGCTGCATATTATTTGGCTAACAGGCGACCTGTAGAAACTGCTGTAAGAAATGGTTTAGAAGGTAGAAATGAGGCTGGTGTGGTTGACCCTCAAGTCAGGAATATTGACGAAGGTTCAATTCTTGTGGAGCTGTATTGTCATTCAGAGCACAGCTTCATACAGTTTGTGGAAGACTTTGAAGCGGGAAAAGTGGAGCAGAGATTGCAGAAAGAGTTCACAAACATTGGATATCAAGAGCAATTACGTGTGACCATCGAAAATGCAGATGAGGTGTACAAAAAAGTCGAAGTGGTCAGGTAAATGTACTTGCAGGTTCCGCCTTTTGGCATCTTTGACGGGACATCATGCAGCAAAATATCATATATTGTTTAATGCTTGAGTTTTCTGATATGTATACATTTTTTATTTATGTTTTAGGCTTTTACAAAAAGAGAGTATGACTAAGAAAGTGGAAGATAGAAGGCCGCGGAAAGCTGGTAAGCATATTGAAGGCTGTGGCATTTGAATATCAAAACATGCACACTTATATATCCCAGTAATAAAGGTCATTCCAAATTAAGTGAACCCAACTCCCCACGCAGTGTTCTTACCAGGCCATAGTCTTGCAGGATTTCCACAAAAAAAAAAGAACAAATGAAAAAATGCACCCTTGATAGCGCAAAAGATCAAATCGGATGTTATACAAGCAAATAGGACTTACAGAGCCATTTTGTGATTGACTTTCAGTTTTTTATGCTTGGAAATAAGTACATTTAAATAATGGTTTCCACATATGTCAAACGTACGTTCTTCAGTACTATTTTGGTTGCCAGCTTGGGTCATATAACTGATCATGTGAATTGTGGGCTCACGTTTTTCGCTCCTGGCTTGTGGTTTTTGCTTCATCCTCGGAAACAACAGTCACGGACCGCGATTAACTTTGACCCCTTTCAATTCCTGCAGCTGTTTATCAGGCACGGGGGCCCTGGGTACCCTACAGGAAAATCCTTGGAAGAACACTGCACACCCCCCCCCCTCCTCTCCCCTGGCACTCTCATGGCCACTCGACTCACACAATCATATACTCATGACTCAAGAGTTCCGTCAAATTTCACACCAAATGCGAAAGATACTGTGAAATTCTCTCAAGGTTCTCCAAGGTTCTTCAGGACCTCATTGAGGATCCTGGCCAAGAATCTTTAGGATCGTCAAAGATCATCAGGGACTTTCAAATGTTCTAAAATGCTGACAGATCTTGCCAAGATCTTTGAAGATCTTGCAGGATCCTTGCAAAGATCTTTTCAAGATTTTTCATTATGTTAAGGTTCTAATTTGTAAAGATCGTTGAGTAGTGGAGACGGGAGCTGACAAATACCGGCAGTACAGATTGGTAACCAGAACCAGTACAGAATGGTAAACCAGAATTTCGCCCCCATTCAAATTTCGCCAACCCAAGCGTCGCCTCAATTCGGTTGTTTAACCCTCTCAGACTGCCAGTATTTGCCAGTCACCTGCTATACTACTTGAGAGCTCGGCGTCCCGAGCCCGAAGGAGCGCCCGTAATAGCGTCACAGAGGTATTTTTAGCCGAACTTCAGACCCGATTTTTACTCCCCAAAAAGGTGAGAACTGTTAATTTATGAACAAGTTAAAATACTCTATATAAAAGAACTTTGGTAAAAAAAGAGGTAATTTTCTGCGAAAGGAACAGGAAACAAGACTATCGGAGCTTGTAAACGTGTGCCGCAACACGCCATCATGTCTTACAAAATGTGATATTTCACATCGGTGTGCAAGAAGTGGCGTACACACGGACGAACATAGTACGGACAATAACGTGACAACCAAATTTTTTAGCGCGATTTTCCTAGCCATGGGGCTCCACTTTTGGCAAGGAAATTTCTGAAGGCTTCAAAAATTAATTTCAGCTTCAACTCAAGATTTTAGGAATGCAGCGAATGAAAAAACAAGGGGGTGGCCCGGAGGGTGTCATTGGAAGGATGGCTTCATAATCTAACGAGGTAGAATGATGTAATAGAAATATAATAGTGACATCATCGAGGTCGTGGGGCGGAGGGGTGAGGGGGGTGAGATTATATAATTGTGAACTTTGAAGTTGATTGAAACAATGTTTTATCCTTTAACACTTGGAATGGTAGCCCAACAAGTGGGATATTCTTTTAAACGACCTGACTGTGTGAAGTTCCCGCTCCCAATACTTGATGATGTGTATGAAAGACTGATTGAGGGTGGTGCTATGAACTGGGGACGTTTATTTTTTTCCATTCGCTATGCAGAATGTTTCAATTTACAAAGAAGAGAATGGAACACTTTACTCGACTTCATTGAAAGCAAACAACCCTTAGCACCACCCACATTTTAGTGGGGTAATTTCATAATAGAAGAAAATATACTTCCTTGTGATTGCTGTAATTTTCCTGCTTGGAAAATACAAATTATGTCGGTGAAATGGAACTTTTCAGGGTCTGAACCGTAAATGTGAATTTAAACTTTGACTAGACATAACGCCACTAATTATCCAGACGATTCGGCTGATCCTCGTTAGTCTCGAGATCAAGTAGTGTGATTACTATCGGCTTTCGCGCCTTGGGCCAAAGTTTATATGGACCGCAGTTTCGTCTTCTACGCCTCAGCCATTGTAAGAATCTATGATTGCGGATAAATCGATTTCTATTAAGTCTATTAACTAATTAGACAAAACAAAACAACTATGTTTGTTCAAACACAATAGAGTTTTCCATTGCTTCTTTGTTATAGCAAAATAATCTCCCTGGGGTCATTAAGGCGTAAAATTATGCAAGTAGACAAGTCCCAGAAAATGAACGAAGAAACATTCTTCAAAGACGTTTATCAGTCGGTAGTATGCCAGTTTTGGAAAAAGCGAGAGGATGATGCTGGTGGAACGCAATTATGTAAACTTTGCTACTTCTTTGCTTGGGCCATTTCCTAATTCAGTCTTAGCTTTCGCCTTGTAGTTGAGTATCTCGTCTTCGCATTGACAGGTGTTGGTTCTAACGGCACACGCGCCTTGGGTGTGGCTTGCGCTATTTCTATTTTGATAACAACATTATGAAAACCTTAATACTTCTATTATCTGTATGAGGGTTTGCACTTCTGTATCCGGCGAGTACATCGCAGCCCCTCAATGTCTCTTGTTCAAACGGTGCAAACCCTGCTCTTACATAGGTTTACATCTAACTCCAAACTGTGACATGTTTCCTCCATTGTTTTCACGCCAACAAATGACCACAATAGTTTTACTGACTCACAATGGCATAGAGAACATCGAGGCAACCGCGATCATCCCACTGCCTCCCCCCACGGGGGATACAGTGCGGGATCTCGGAAGACCCTAGTTCAAATCTTCGGTCATGCTTGTAAATAGCCAATTGGTCTGCCTCCCGCCAGTTGGGGCTTTTAAGCCTATTTTTTTATTTGAAATATATCTATCTTCCAGTTTAAGTGGCATGCCTGAGAACTAGCTAGGTTTAGCTAAGCCCATCGTCCACTATAAGCAACAACATTTGAACAATTTTTTTTTAAGTTCCTCCCTCCCCCTCCCAATTTCAGGTGCAAAATCTTTCTCGTGATGAACCCACCGAAGATAAACCCATGAGCTCAGATTTAGATTTAGCTCTTAAACGTTTTAAAGAACGACGTATATCAAACCTCATTTGGTATGTTATGTTGCTGGGGCATGCTCAGAGATTTGTAATGTTCATTGAACAATAGGAAAACCTGTTCTGTGTTTTGTATCGTTCTGATGTTCTGATGTATGAGTTCTGCCACGTGGTAACCTTCCGTCAGTAAGTCCCCAACTTCACCCTTTACCCCCCCCCCCCCTCCCCCGCCCTTCCGGTTTGGCAAAGCCTTTTTGAAATGTCGAAACATTTGGATAGTTTTCGAAATGTGCACACGAGCACTCATGAACACTTTGAACATTGTCACGCTCACATAACTTAACAACTTTGGAGACAAAGTTGTTAACCTTGTTGTACAATAGCAGTAAAAGTAAACTTACTACCACCATAAACGGCGAGAGATGCTTCAGCTTTAACTGCAAAATTAAAGAGTTTGTGTTATATTTTCAATCAAGCTACGATGGCCTAAGAACAAGAGCTGATATGATACCTCTAGTCTAGTCACGAAAATCTCAAGAAATCTGTTTTTTAGTTCACATTGTGAGAAGATAAAGTACGTTACTTTTATGGTTCTTGTGCTATTCGCACCAGTCTCTTACTAAGCGAGTATAAATAAGATCTCTGCATTTTGTTACGGTACGCTTGACCGACAGAAAGATATACTACGAAACTCTTCTATGAACCCAACTTATTTATTTAACAATATGCAATGTAATCTTAGCTACAAAGGAGCGATTTCTGAACAATAAAATCTACTACCAAACTAAGTTAAGCCTACTGCTAAACTTTAGTCACCACTGACACGAACTCACAACAAATCTCGGTGTCTCCAAAGAAATCTCCTTACAGTCCACTTGACCTTGAACAAAGTTCCTCAATAGCTTTTACAATAACAATAGCACTCTATAGCTTTTCCACTCTGTCTCTGCCGAGAACAACAACGGGACTGTAGCTTCTCCACTCGGTCTCTGCCGAGAACTACTAACGGAACTCTACAGCTTCTTCTCTCGGTCTCTGCCGAGAACTACTAACGGGATCTGTATTAACTACCTGACTCTTTATATACATTTAACTAATATTCTAGAACATTCTTGGAGCTTCTATTTATGTAGCATTACATTATAATTACATCATGCGGGAGAATGTTCTAAAATGTTCCATAGCGTGACAATAGAAGATTCCGGCACAAACATTGCGTGACTTGACATTCTAGAAGTTTCCAGAAACTTAAACATTCACGTCTGCTCTTCATAACAATTTCATTTCAGCCCAGTTCGCGTAAGAATCCGTTCGCTTCGTAAACTCACGTGTTGCACCCTATGCCGGATGATCAAGTTCTCGTCCATGCTGCTTGCACAGTTCTTGATTCCTTCAACTCAATTGAACGCGTACAGCAGGTCCAGTTTATGGAAACCCAAATTTTGCACCCTTACTGGTACAACAGACCTCTCTCTTGTGGTTTGTTGCTTTTAGTCGTTTACGAATTGTCCCTTATTCCGTTGCCTGGCTTTTATCCATGTTTTTCCCTTCCCGTGCGTCCTTTTAGTATTTTCACGTTTTTACTGTGAAGTTGCAGAACTGTACATGTTTATTATTTTATGTGTTCTTTGCTTCACAAACGCCGGATTTGTGCAGTGCCTTTCCCTCGACTCCTTTCAAGTTTGCAGGTCTTGTTACATTCAGGGATGTTTTAGTATGCTTGCCTTGCCTCACAATTATCGGGTTTGTGCAATGCTTTTTGCTCAACTCCCTTTAGTTTGCACGCCTTGTTATATTCGGTAATGTTCTTGTATGCATGCTCACAAACATCTGGTTTGTGCAGTATTTTTCCGTCGGCTCTCTTCAGTTTGCACGCTTTATTATATTCAGTAACGTTCCTGTGTGCGTGCTTTGCCTCACAAACATCGGGTTTGTGCAGCGCTGTTCCCTCGGCTCTCTTCAATTTGCACGCTTTGTTATATTCAGGGATATTTTTTTATGCGTGCTTTGCCTCACAAACATCGGGTTTGTTCAGTTAGTACTATCCGCTTTGTTATGTTTTGTGCTATTCAGTTATGTTTTGTCGAGGTTGCTTTGCCTAGCAAATGCCGTGCTTGTCGGCAGCACTATTCGTTTGGGTCGGCGTAATTTTTACGCCCTTTTTTTCTCGGTTTGTACTATTCAGTGACATATTCCCCTTGTTTTGCTGTTAGTTCGTACACCCATGTTCTTGTAACTTCTGCAATAACCTTGGCCTTATGTTATCATACACGTACTGTTGCATCGTTTCCCCTCTTCCCATAGTAGCCTGAAGGGCGTCCAATGCCCTAGTGGGATTACTGACACTCAGACTGTCATCGCTTGGGCGGGTTTCTCATGCACCTTTTTGTTTCTCCTTAATCCTGTACCTTTATCTCCAGTATTTTTTCCTGTTTTACCATTCAAGGGCTGGCAGCTTTTGGATATTTTATTCACACCCTCTTCCCTTACAATTGCATAGCCCTTTGCCTTAAGTTTTGGGTGGCTAGGATTTACTTGTTTAAGTTTTGGGTTTCGCTTTTGAGTATTGGCAATTATTTCGGGTCTTTACTAAACGTTCAACTTTTGGGCGCGGAGTATTTCTCCTCCACTTATTCAGCGCGTCAAAAGTATGTTATTTGCTCCAGTCCCTTACTTAACAGGTATAAACAAGATCTCTGCATCTCATTCCAGCCCAGTTCGATCTTCCTTGCATGCTTCAGTCTCCACGCTACCGCGCTTCTCGTTCCCCCTCCCTCCCTTTTCCTCTCCAAGCGCCGTCGCATTTTTCCATCTCTTATTCAGCGAGCGTGAAAAGGACTGTCGCTATTGGTATACTACATATATGGCTGGATTTATGAAAACCGTGTCGATACTTTGCACCAAATCACCCACATGCACTTTGATTTCACGACTTCTAAAGGCCTTAAAATCACTCCAAGCGATGAAACAAAATTAGAGAAGAGCAAGAAAAGGAAGATAAGAGAGTGGACGAAAAAAGACTGGCATTCCTTTTTTTTTATATCGTCTACTTCAGAAAGAAAGCGCTTGAGCAGGGCGTGATTTCTTTATCACTGTTTTAATCAAGACACATATTTCCATGCAACATGACAGGATGACCCGAAAACGCCAAAAAATGAGAGTCTCGAGCTACTGTCAATCTCTCTAATGCATCTGGAGTCAAATTAGGGCATTTCCTAATCATTTCTAACATTCTGTGTCAATAATTATAAAAATCATAAAATCATGAAAATTAATCATAAGAAAGGTAATTTCATAAAAAAAAAAGTACTTAATAAATATCCACCCATCTTGACCGAACAAGCTTAGTCAGAAGCCCCCTTTTAAAGGTCTGATGGTTCCTTGCCATTTTAATTTGCAAATTGTGATTACGAATTTCATTCGGCAAGAATGGATTCCATTTGAAATTTTCCCGAAGCTTTAAGATGCTATCACTTTGGTTGAGGCGGGAAGCCTTCGATTGGAACCTTGCTGCAAATGATGCAAAATGATAAATGGAACATCAATTGCCATTTAGTATAGCACCGGGGAATTGAGACTACCTTTCCAGAAGTACTGTTTCTCCAGGTAAGGTACCAGTTGGCTTAACCGAAAAGTCGAGTGCCATTTACATATCCTAACCGGACTTTGTTAATGGAAAATAACTTAATAATACCTTTTAGTATTAAGCACTCACTCCTTTGGTTTACTGAGAGATTCACTTTATTTTTTTTTCTCCAATATTGATCTTTGCGAAAGTAGGCCATGAACATTCCACTTTTAAGATAAAAAAGAAGATTAAAGCTCCATCTAGTCGCTTACAACCACTCTATCCGTGCACATTGTACGACCCATCATCGTATACTCAGGGGTACTTAGCGGGGCCGAGCAAAAATCAAAGCTGCAGGGGAAAAATTCGGGAAGAAAAGTTGCGGAGGAAGCGAGGAGCCCTTAAGCCTTGGGGACGGAGTCTTACCACTTACCAGCTTACCAGTCTTGCTCAATCAGAATCCAGCATTCACAGAGCTGTTTGGGACAAGAGCTTCTCTTACTTTCTCTACAACTTTCCTTCGCCGATTTTTCCCCGCCATTTTGTCTTCCTTTGCCCCACTAACTGCCCCTTAGTCTCCGAAGGTGTGTACGACCATGCTAGGTACATGGCGTCAAAATGGTCTGCTAACATTTCAGTTCACTATTGTGCTTGAGTCCGCCTTGTATAAAATCATTACTTGTATGTGCGATCTTCGTGGCCACTTCAAAGATTTGTTATGGTTGCGTGACCGTATGTGTGAGAAAAGTAAATCCAGTTTCGTATGTACTTTTCGCGGAATTCGAAACATAGGTTGTCAGGTGGACAACTTATAGACAGCGTCTGCACCGCTGACAAACTGACCAGCTTACTCAGGAGGGGTTGGGAAAGATTCACTTATTGAAACTCAGAGAAGGCGATCTTCCTTACTGTCTTTCATTTTCGTGTATGCGACCAAAAATTGTAAGTCAAGCATACCACCCCTGAAGGGAATCCTATATTCAATGCCGAAATCAGGTTTTTTTCATCGATGTTGACACCTTTTAAAACATAATTCTTATTTTTCTTCTTCAAAAATATGAAAAAAATAATAATAATAATTCTTCCGGAGATGTTGAAAGTTATTCCTGTGAGCCACCAAATTCCGACGGACTAAAACGACAACAAACTGGTCTGTATCAACCTTTCGACGTTAGTAATGCATAACATCGCGTAGAATGCCTATTGTTCTCGGGACATTTACTTGCAGTCGAATAAAAATTATAGGTCTGTAATATTAGCAGCGAAGCGTAAACAGGGACGCTCTGATTGGTCAAAGATCACGTACGCTTTCCTCCGAAGGGAATACTGCCTTAGCTCATTAACTTGTCAAGGCGGGGCTAAGAAACAAAGGCCTCGAAAGTTATTCTTTATTCTATTGTTTCCGATATCGCGTATTTCAAGCTGGCTATTTCAAGCGTTGGACTTGTAATGGATATTTGCATCCGATTTTTACCATAGGCCATTACATGTATCCGGGTTTTTCGTACCAACGTCTTTTCGTACCACCCATTTTCGTACCACCTACATACACGTTCGTACATGTTCGTACCACATAAACATACATTCCAAATAGCACAGATTTAGACTATCTGATAGTCTAAATGAGATTTTAGATGTATAGCATGGTTTTGGTGTGATTTCTTTACGTAAAGGATATCATATTATGTTTTGTTATTCTTCGTGTTCATAGAGACAAGACATTATTATTATTATTATTATTATTATTATTGTTATTATTATTCTTATTATTATTCTTATTATAAATATTATTATTATTATTATTATTAAACGCACAAAGCAGGGCTGTTCTGAAAACCACTTTTGTGACTCAGAAGGCACCCTGTTTAAAGATAATTTTTGTTAGAAAGGTCTCCCTACCTTTGGAACTATCTCCTTGCTTTGAATGGTCTTCGTTTTGTACACGTATGTCAGGAACGGCTCCACTAATGGGCAGGTTTTCTTTCTCAGGACCATCTGCCAAGAAAGTGAAAAGAGGACAGTTATCTTTTGCTCTCGTGAAGTACTCTATTACAGTATATTGGTGTTTGAAGTTTAGTTACCTGTCGGAATACCCTTTAAATTGATGTCATGAGTCTGTCCGGTTTTATCCCGGAGCTTCAAGGACTCGGGCATTAACCCATATGTTTCTCCGAACCAGAGTGCATCTTTGGCTTTCCTTCTGCAAAGAAATAACAAAGGGCAATATGATCCTATGTATACAACCGTAGGTAGCTATGTTCTTAGGTCTTGTCATAATTTGTGTGAAGGCTTTCCCTAGGTATTGTTTACAATAGTTGTTTACGATAGTTAAAGCACTTGATTAAAGTTTACTCACTGTATTTGTGTCAATTGCCTGTATTGCTGCTTCTTTCCCACTTCTGTGTAGTCATTTCCAGAGTGGGCTAGTCTTTGCCGCATCTTATTGTAGAGATCGGCCGCCTTTTCCTCCACAGTCTCGCGAAGGTTGCTATTCTCTTCTATGAGGTGAGCCAAGACGTCTTTTGGTGATTCCGCGATCTCCTCCGGTTTCACTCCCAGCTTAATCCACGTCTCCGCTCGCATCTCTTTCCGTTTCGTCGTGCTTTTGACATGTTGCGTCTTTCTCCAAAACCGCCTGATGCTTTCGGCCAACGCTTTTCCTACGCGCTCTCCAGCAGATTCTGTCAA
The DNA here is from genome assembly GCF_964199315.1 of Orbicella franksi. NCBI lineage: Eukaryota > Metazoa > Cnidaria > Anthozoa > Scleractinia > Merulinidae > Orbicella > Orbicella franksi. The sequence goes on along the minus strand of NC_138149.1, from coordinate 28,434,612 downwards.
TCGATAGCCAAGAGGCAGAATACTTAATTGCAGAAGCGCAAACACTGTGTTCGGCTGTCCACAAACTTCTCTCCATCTCCAAAGAGCTTCGCCATTCAGTTGAAATTGAAATATGCCATTGCTTTCATTGACGAACGGAGGTACTATGTTGATCAGCAGGGGATGGATCGGGGTTTCGAAGAGCTCTGAAAAGAGCTCCCGATCACTTACGATTTCGCTTTCCATGTTCATTGAGCAACAGGTTTTCGAATGAATCAGCTGCGCCGACAGCATACTTTTGAAATTCGCGGTAATGAATATTTCAGTTACAGTCAAGTGGTTTTCTTGAATGGGTATTGTTTAGTTTTGACAGCCATTGTTATACAGACGTGTGCTTAAGACAATAGCTCTTCCATCGAAGACGCGCCATTTTCAAATGCAACTCCAACAAGAAGTTTTCAAACTCAAAGAGCTACAGGTTCCTATGGACCGATTTTCAAATTTGAAACGGGTTTTGCGTCAGTAAAAAGCCATCTTTCATTTGCCGTGCGTGAAAATTAGGAAGGCCGGTTTAGATGGTCTGAAAATTGCTTCTGAAAACGGTCCCCATACAAAAAATGGCCAATTTTTGCCCATTTTCAAGAGCAAAAAGCTACTCCTTATACCTCATATATCAACTTAATTAACCTCTTAAATTGAAGATTCAACCCTTCTTCTTCAAAAAGCCGCGCGTGAAAGTTGAAGTTTTAACTCCTGGAAACCAGAACAGTAAGTTTTATCAACGCTATTGGGCCAATTTGGACCCTTTCTTCTCTTAATCAGGGCATTTCACGACACGCAAACATTCAAATTTGCCGCTTCGCCGGTCATGAATAATTAATAATGTCCAGGCATTCTACCCGATGACGGGAATTTTAGAGATATTTTTTCAGCGACTTGGCGACAATAAAATCCAGCACAAGCTTTCATTGTAAAACATTTCCGACGTCGAAAGCCATTTAAATGCTTTCGGCGAACAAGACGTGCACATGAGAGTTTCACCAAAAATCTGTTTTAGGGGAAGCCGTACATACGAAATTCTTCTGTTCCAAAAACGTTAAAGATAATACTTTTACTGAGCTTTAATAAAAGGAAGTTTTATCAAATATTGGTAGCCTCTGATGAATTATTTCAGTCGGCCCGGGTTTCGGTTTTGCTCGATCGTAAATTGAACTCTTGAAGGAACAGCCGCCTGAAGGAACGACCGCATCGTGCACAAAAAAATAAGCTTACATTTCTAACATTTTCCTTTAAGCCTCAGGTTTCTGTTCAGATAAGCTTATATTTAACAAAATAACGAAAGTAACAAAGATCATTTTTTTTAAGTCATTCATGTATTCAATTTCAACCTTAAACGCGCAGCTTATCAATTTAAAACGAAGTAGAAAATATTCAAATATTTGCCCTCGAAGCTTGGCTTCTCGGGCAAATAGTTTTGGAAAGGAAAACGTAACCCACAAACCTGCTATTGGAGAAGAGCATCTCAAATTAAACTGCTCAAAGCCAGGGGCGTTTGTCCGCTTTCTTCCCCACTCTCGTTTTTACAGCTGAAAGAAATGTCCGGTTCCATATTGTTCTTTTCTTTTGCCGCAGAAGCCGTGAAGGACAGAGAGCTCAACTACCAAAAGTTTGCGGTAGCCTCGTGCGACTCTTACGCTTCTTTCGCGCTTAACAACCTCCTGCGTGCACCATTAACAAATAGATTCCATGTTGCCGTGCGTCTGTTCAGTAATAGATCACAGATGGCGTCAAAATGAGGTAAGAACAAAAAAGTGGCACACGAGGCGATAGCCGAGTTTGTCACTGATGTTCTTACCACAAATTTGACGCCTTCTGTGATCTCTTAAACAATTAGATAATGAGCTCGAGATTTCTATTTAAACAATAGAGTGTTTCTGTCGAAGAACTATCGGCTGATCGTTGCCCCGCGGAAATTTGATGTTCTTAAAACAAATATTTGCCCTCGAAGCTTGGCTTCTCGGGCAAATAGTTTTAAGAACATCAAATGTCTAAGGGGAAACTATCAGGCCGATAGTTCCGAGAAATAAACACTCTATTGTCTTTATTGTCCACCGCTAAATTTTCTTCCTCGCGCCAGTTCAAAACCAGGAGCCATGATCGGGGACGGAGAAAATCTTGTGATCCGCGCGCACCAATGATATGGGACAATTTTTCTACTTTAAGAGCAAATTGCGCCATCCTGACGTCATATATCCGCCCGGATCCACGCACGTGTCGGGGGTTCTCGCGTGGATGTTGTCACGTTGCATGATCAAATGGTGAGAGTTGCGAGATTCTCTTGCAGATTTTTCACAGCGATGGCAGGGAATAAGGCAAGGAATTAGATCCAGGGCCCTTGTATGTAGTTTTATGCTCTGAGCTGATGGAAAAGGTGAAAGGGTCGAAAACAAGACTTCAATTTCGCGCAGTGAATGAATAATATGTGTTCGCGCTAGTTGAACGCGTAAGCTTTTGCGTTTGTTCTGTAAAGAAAAGTTATGAAAGAAAACTCTTTACTCTGGTATCGAGTTCACTTGAGAGTTTCCCGAAACAATGCTTAATCATAACCAAACCCTGTTTTTGATAGTTTCTTATTGCTTCTGTTTGTTTGGCGAGTTTGCAAAAGTTTTTTAAAGGAAAGTCTGACGCGTACATAAGTAGCTCATTTGCATAGTGCAGCTCGTGCACCTTCAAATCCGAGTCGGTGTTTTCAATTGTCAACAAATTTTGACAAAGATTTCTTTCGTTGTCTTTTGCGCTGAGATGCTGCAACAATTTTCACCAACGCCAAAAGACTACTAACATCATGTGTATTTCTTTAACATAGTGAAATTTTACACTGCAAAAATAAAAAAGAAAATAAAATAGACATAGAGTTTTGGTAACTCAACCAACAAAATCAAAATCTTTTTTCGAGTTGATTAAAGAAAGCGTCATCGTAACTTTGCTGATTATTTCTGCTGTATTCACATATTTTCAGCTAAGCTTTTAATATGTTCTCAAACATTTATCAACCTTAAGCATATTTAAAAACTAGAGATATTATATGAGCTCAATGTACGTTTTCACACGAAAGTCCAATTTGTCATATTTTACTGACTGTACAAAACATGCATCGACGGGCGCTCTTATTCATCGACAACAGACAATATATTGGATTTTTACACAAATGTAACGTGAACGAAAAGGAAAACTGTTTGCCTTCACAACACAACACCGAAGCACACACGCTTCGTTCACACACACGCAGACACGGCGCAAGCGCGGCGAGTCATTAGGGCTCAGGCCCCACGCTACACTATCCCCCGCCACTTAAGAGCAGGATTAGTTCCTTTGAACTCAGTAACTTTAACGTGTAAAAGTTCTAACAAAGTCCATGGGCTAGACTGGCTAGCACACAACTGTTTTAACATAGTCTCTAAGCCAAGGTGGCTCTCTCCTTTCACGCCTCGGTCTCTGACTCGGATCAGCAACTGGTGAGTTACTCTCCACAGGAGTCTCGGGCTGATGTGGAATTTCGGCGACTGGAGAATCTGGGACATCAGCATTTTGAGAAGCAGGAATCAACACCCTAGTATCCTCGCGAGCATCCGGCTGGCGTTCGGTGACTGGAGAAACAGAACTCAACACACTAGTATCCTCGCGAGCATCCGGCTGGCATTCGGTGACTGGAGAAGCAGGAATTTCCAACCATTCCAACTCAACCTCGCCAGAGTTTACTGGCGTTCCCGGCACCTGGCCACTGAGCTCTTGCGATGAAGGAGAAAGAGTCTCCTGAGGGGGAGAATGACACGGTTTCAAGTAGTTGAAGTGGACCACTCTCCTTTGCCGACGCCTTCCAGGCTTTCTTTTCTCCTCCTCAATACGATAGGTAACATCAGACAAGGCCTTTATGACCTTCCAGGGGCCACACCAAGGCTTAAGGAACTTCTTCCTCCTGACCCTGGTTCGGTTTCTGTACCACACCCGGTCTCCAGCATGGAACCGCTGACCATAGCACTTGGTGTCATAATAGGCTTTCTGAGATTTCTGTGCTCGCTTAAGGTTTTCTCTCACTAGCTGCTCTGTTACCTCCACCTGAAGCTTCTGCTGAACAACATACTTCGGATATGTTTTCGCTGACCCGGGGAACGCCGAGGTCTCTAACTTAAGGGCAGCATCCAAAGGCAAGATGGCTTCTCTCCCAAACATTAGGCGATAGGGGGTGAATCCCGTCGACTCATGGACGCTGGTATTATAGGCCAACAAGGCCTTTGGAACACAGTCTTCCCAATCGCGGCGATGATCGGATATTAGCTTAGACAAGATCTTTACGAGGGACTTGTTCAGCCTCTCCACCTGGCCATCTCCTTGGGGGTGGTACGGTGTTGTCCGTGTCTTAGCTGCCTCAATCAAGTCACACAGTCCTCGGAAGACTGCTCCGTCGACATTAGCACCCTGATCAGAGTGTAAGTTCTCAAAACATCCAAATCGGCAAATGTACTCATCCATCACCTTCTTTGCAAACGTGACTGCTGACGTATTTCTCACCGGGAACGCTTGGGCGAATTTTGTAAAGTGGTCTGAGACCACAAGCAACCACTCATGGCCCGAGCTAGACCTTGGTGTAGGACCAACAATGTCAATAGCTACTCTCTGCAGAGGATGGCCTGACTTGACACTGATCAAGGGAGCTTTGGGCACTTTAGGGGGGTCGTTGACTTCAGCACATGGTCCACACCTCTTGACATGGTTTTCAACATCCTCCCTCAAGCCATGCCAAAAGAATCTTTTCCGTACTCGCTCTATGGTTTTCGTCACACCAAGGTGGCCTGCAGAGGGAGCATCATGAAGGGCGTACAACACTTTCGGGACAAGACCTTCTGGCAAGCAAAGCTGTTGGTGAGTTTCTTGGCCCGTCTCATCATCCTCCCAGCGCCTGAACACCAGACCACCCCTGACAAGTAGCCGGTTCCACTGTGACCAGTATGACAGCGGCTTGCGTCCACCTCCCTCAACGTCACGCCGGGGAGGCCTGACACCGACCTCAAGCCACTTCACGACTTGAGAAAGGACCTCATCTTGACTCTGAGCCACTTGAATGCTCTCATTAGAAAGGGGATCCACGCTCACAGAGTGGACCCACGCAACATCGCTCCCCACTTCAGGGTGCACCATTTCTTGCTCGGCCCAGGGGAGACGGGACAGACCATCAGCATTGTTATGCGAACTACCAGGGCGATGCTTCATTTCAAAGTCAAAGTCACTCAACCGTTCAAGCCACCTAGCCACCTGGCCCTTAGGATTCTTAAAGTTCCTTAGCCAGTGTAAGGCATTATGATCAGTTCTGGCGAGAAAGCGTCTCCCAAAGAGATATGTTTCAAAGTGTTCCGAGCCCCACACAAGGGCAAAAAGTTCCTTCCAGGTAGTACTGTAATTCCTTTCTGCCTTTGTTAGCGCACGCGCAGCAAAGGCTATCACACGCTCTTTTCCACCTTAAACCTGTGATAACACCGCCCCCAACCCACTGTCACAGGCATCGGTGTCCAGGATAAACGGCACATCCAATTGTGGGAAAGCAAGTATTGGGGCATTTGTCAAGTGACGTTTAATGGACAAAAAGGCTTCCTGGCATTCGGCTGACCACGTGAAATTATCTCCCTTCTGTTCTGCCCTGTACAGCGGGCACGCAACCTGGGCATAGTTAGGCACAAACTGTCGGTAGTATCCAGCTGTGCCCAAGAATGCTTTCAACTGGCGGGGATCTGAAGGTACAGGCCACTCCTTTACTACACGTATTTTCTCTGGGTCAGTAGATATACCATCCCGAGTCACGACGTGACCTAGCACAACCACCCGATCAGACAACAGCTTGCATTTCTTAGGATTAATCTTCAAGCCAGCTTCTGCCAAGCGGGACAGAACAAGTGCGAGCCTCTCCCTGTGTTCCTCCAGTGTTCGGCCAAAGACTATGATGTCATCTAGATAAACTAGACAGTCTGACCAGCACAAACCCTTGAGGACAATGTGCATAGCCCGCATGAAACAAGCCGGTGCATTTGTAAGGCCAAAACTCAATCGACAGAACTGATAAAGGCCATCCGGGGTTGCAAAGGCTGTTTTCTCACGGTCTTCCACGTCAACGCCTATTTGCCAGTACCCTCTTAGCAGATCAAGGTGGGAGAACCACTGCGCTCCCGCCAAGCTCTCCAATATATCGTCACATCGAGGAAGCGAATACAGGTCGCGTTTGGTTACAGAATTCAGAGCACGGTAATCCACACAAAAACGCTGGCTGCCGTCAGGCTTAGCCACCAACACAACTGGAGAGGACCATGGAGATTAGGAAGGCTCTACTATCCCAGCCTCCAGTATCTCGTCGACTTGTCGACGCATTTCTTCTCTGAAGTTTATATGAAATAATTCATATGAACTGCGGTTGCAGATGAAAGTGAAGGATGATCATCGCAGTAAATTTTCCAATTTAAGCAATTGGAAAGAAGCCTGAAAAAATCAGGGCTTCAACGGGATTCGAACCCGTGACCTCCGCGAATACTGGTGCGATGCTCTACCAACTGAGCTATGAAGCCACACATTGGGAGCGAGGTCACTTTATTGAGTTCATATCTTTCCGTGAGGAATGAAATGATGTGAAGTTTATATGAAATAATTCGTATATGAACTGCGGTTGCAGATGAAAGTGAAAGATGATCATCGCAGTAAATTTAAGCAATTGGAAAGAAGAAGCCCTTCTTCTCTCTTGTGAAAAGGGACTCTACGGGGTGGCACCTGGATTGGTTGTGCGGAACCTGTGTCAATGGTGTGCTGCACTCCCTTTGCAGTACCTAAATCCATCGGTCCTCTCGAGACACAGTTAGCATGGGTGGCCAGTACTTCGTAATGCCGGCGTTTTTCCTCCTCAGGTACTGACTCAAAGTTGATTGGGAATAGTTCTTCCATTGACTTGCAGCAACTTTCAAAGTCTTCCATGTGTACTGTACTGCACCATTTAACTCCAGGCATCTTTCTCAGAGGAAACTGAAGAGACAATTTTGTAGCCCATACTTGTACGGCCCTCTTTGGACGACTCCCACTCACTCTCCAATGGGTGGAGACTTCCTATGTTACTGCACCTGTAGACCCTTATTGGCTGGTTGGATGGATTGAAAACTCGAACCGGGACTCGGCCACCCTTGATGGTTACTGCGGTTCGAAATGTTCCAGCTGCATATCGTTCTGTGAACTTGTCTGAGGGTTCCAGCACACCCACTAACTCATCTAAGCCATTTGCTTCCTGTACCTGACAAGGTATGTCTGCAACCATGTTTGGTAACAACGTTATGGTTTCGGCCACTGTGATTCTGCAAACCTTGTCAAGATGCCCAAAGACCATCTTGCTGGGTCCTTCCTTAGTATTGACAGTCTCAGTGTCAAAGTCAAGCACACATTTGTGGGTCTTAAGAAAATCTATGCCAACTAATACTTCTGGTGCCATGCCCCCACACACAAACACCGTGTGTTGCGCTACAATACCACCGAGCTTAAGTGCTACCTTTACTGACCCCAAGATATCAAGTAGCATATTGTTAGCTCCAAGGACGGGCTTTTGCTGAGGCAAGAGTTTCTCCGTACAGCTCCTAACACGATGATACAGTATGTCACTGATAATTGTAGCCTGAGCACCAGTGTCCAATAAAGCTCGACATCTGACACCATTTACTTCGCAATCCAGAAATGCACCTTGAGAGGGTCCGGGCAGGGTCACTTCTGGTTGCGCTCCGCCCTTCTCAAGTTTCCCTGAAATGGAATGCTCTGCGATGGGCAATCACGGATGAAGTGAGTCAAGCTGCCACACTTAAAACATGCTCTGGGGCCTTGTCTAGATTCCACACCTTCACGCCTCCCTGCACTTGATTCTTGTCCCGCATGAGGAATATTTTTCAGTTTTTGTAGAATTTCAGCTTGCTGTTGAAAGAGGTCTCTTGCCCATGGTGGGGGCTCTTGAGTCCCCTGTTGAGAACCAGGACCAAAACTTGTCTGAAAGGTGCTGAGCTTGTGGTAAGCACTCGGGCACTTCCTTTTTCCAGGACTTTCTGATTAGATTCATAGCGCTGTGCAGCAGCCAAGGCCTCATCCAAGGAATTGGGGTCCAGATCCAAAACTTTTTCACGCAAGCTTATTGGCTTAAGTGCACCCACAAAAAAATCTCTGGCGGTACGATTTAAAATTTCCGGGGGGTCATCCGGGTAAGCTAGCTCCACGAGACGAGAAATATCACATCTCAACTTGTGCAAATCCTCGTTGGCTTGTCTCGACTTGGCCCGTAAGGTAGAAATATGCACTTGACGGGATTCCTTGGGCCCGCTCGACTGTCACCCACATGTTGGTTTGACCCGCCGGTAAACTGTAATACGTTTGTTCGGCAAGACCCTTCAAATACGCCGGCAATATCTGACATTGCAGTTCCTGATTCCATTTGTTAAGTGCCCCAATACTTTTAAATTTCCTCAGCCAAGCCAGCCAATTTTCCCCCGGACCAGCCGAGAAACTTTCAGGCTTGATTCGAAGTGCACTGTGTACATCGGGCGAGCTGGCTGAGCTGGACGAGCTGGCCAAAGCAGATGCTGAACTCTCGCTTTTCCTGGCAAGTTTCGCTTCCATTTGGGCTAGTTTCGCCTCCAACGCTTTGACAGTTTCTTCCATGGTCTTTCCTTTCACAAAAAAGATCCCACCGCTGCCACCAAATGTAACGTGAACGAAAAGGAAAACTGTTTGCCTTCACAACACAACACCGAAGCACACACGCTTCGTTCACACACACGCAGACACGGCGCAAGCGCGGTGAGTCATTAGGGCTCAGGCCCCACGCTACACAAACAAAACTGAGCAGCATCTACAGACATAAACTTTATTGTCACTTATTGGGCCTTGATAAAGCATCAAGCGTTGCTTACAATTCAGGCGAAACTCAAACTTGCAATTACTTTGTTTTACTTTTCGGTCGAGATAGACCTGGCGAAATCCTCGCAAGCGTGTGGCAAGAGGAGGGAAACTTTGAAGTCCTGAAACGGTGCTATATCCAAATATATCCAACTGGCTTTTTGCTGTGTTATGGAAAAGCTGTTAATCTTCAACATATGTGAAACTTAGAGTGGAGTAATGTGGAGCTCTTGTAAAAGAAGCAGCGGAACACAACTTGGTCAGCGATATGAAGCGGGACATAACTAAATTCGACACCGTCTTACTTTACTCAAACTGGAGCAGCTTACGACGAAAATACTTGAGAAAAATTCCAACAGACATGAACGTATTGATTTGTGGGCCAAAAACATCAAACATTTCGGGAATTTTGGACGCCATTTCCCCGCGCTATATCCGCAAAAATCCACGCAGCATGTACGCGCGTGTGCCGCACATGATGGCGCAATTTGTTCTAAAAATAGAAAAATTGTCCCATATCATAGGGACAGCCCCAATGCTAGAAAATAGCGCGCGCTTACGGTCTCCGTCCCCGATTATGGCTCCTGTCAAAACTCATATTGAATTATTTTCAATTTTTTTAGATGAAGGCCGTGAAAGCCAAATGTAAAATTCGAAAAAGAAAAACAGACAAAAACCCACTTAATACAATTTCAATTGTTTATTTTTTAGAAGCCCTCATGTTTACACAAACGTTTTAGTGGTGAACTATCACGCATATAAATAGAGAGAGAAT